>NW_024871112.1:0-722066 GCF_019054845.1 Dipodomys spectabilis | reverse complement strand
GAATGGCAGAAGTGATGGAATACTAGATATGAGAAACACTGCTGAATAAGAGCTTGAGGTTTTGGCATACAAACATGCAAGCATGCACATACACAGAGGCACTTATATGTGTAAACACACATATGAAACAACACTCAGAATGTGTTGAAAAAGTTAGAAAATAATAGAAAATATATCCTGAGTAAGACTAGAACAAGTGATAATTTTTAATATTAGAAAGTCCTCAAGTGAACTTTCCCCAAAAAATCTTGAGAATATTACAAAGGTAGGGACCAGAGATATTAACTCAAGTAATCATTATTAAAGGGATCAGATCCATGGAAGAATGAATCAGAGAACCCTGCAGGTGCATCTGAAAATGTTCATATCCTGTGTCAAATGTTAGAACGTCTTTGAAAATTGTACATAAACAATCACAGCAGTCAGTCTAGAGGATAAGATCATCGGAGAAGTTCAGAATTGCTAGCTTGTTTCTAGATTAAATAAACCAACAAACTGTGGTAGGGCAATGTGATAAAGCCTGGAATTCTAGCACTCAGAATAAGATAGGAGATTAGATAGTGGAATTACATACCTTCCCTGGACCAGGTAGTATAATTTCGTCTCAATAAAACAATCCAAAAAACATGAAAGGAATACACAGTTGGAGGTTTGGGCTAATTTTTTCACTATGTTTTGATAAGTCAAGTTTCCTATTGAAATGCTCTCATATATAATCCTCACTTGTGTTTTACATGCTCTCTTCATTACAGAACATTGTTAGATGCAAAATAGTTCATGATTCCCATTCAAAAATTTGAAAAATAAGCATCATTATGTTGGATTCCAAAGCAATGATGAAGGATTACAAAAGCTTAAGCCTGGAGAATTAGCAAAGTTCATCTTATGTAGGACTTAGGTGAACTGCCTAAATTAGAATTTATATTTGAAATAACTGTTTTTTGTTTGTAATTTCATATTCTCTAGGATACTACAAAATTGTTTTCAAGTAGAAGATTTATTTTAGAAATTCACAAATGATTGTGGCATGCTATTTGCCTAGAATTTTCTTTCAAGTGAGGTATGTTTAGAAATTAGTTTATAAATAACTCCAATAGTTCATGTATAACATGATAATGTGAAAAATCCAGACAAAGCTACCAACAAATTGATGCTATTAATTTATAAATTTAGAAAAAGAACAATTTTTGAAGACTTTGGTGTAACATGGTATGAGGAGAGTAATTGAATGAGATCTTTTTTTTTTTTCTTCTATCTATACATAACACAGGAAGAAATTTCCTTAAGTACCTCTTAATTACTCATACAATGAGGAAAAAATCTAGGTTTAACGTTTGTTTTTATTTTGTTTTTGTTGTTTAGTTTATGCTAGGGCTTGACCTCTGGGTCTGGGCACTGTCCCTGAGCCTGTTTATGCTAAAGGCTACTGCTCTTCAACTTTAACCTCAGTGCCACTTGGAACTAGCTATTCCATACGAGTTTATTGGAAATAAGAATCTAAGGAACCTTGCTACCTGGGTGGGTTTGAAACAAAATCTTCAGATCTCAATGTTCCCATATTCAGATCTCCTGAATATCTATGATAGATAAAAATAATGTATAATAAAATTAATATAAAATAATAATATAAATACTATTTGCAAGTATTCTGATCTCAAGAATACCAGTGGAGGGAAAATGATGCAGAAAAGTTTAGTGTAGTGTTCTTTGCACAATTGGGAGGGCATCACAGCAGAAGTGTAGTATTTTTTTTCACAATAGTGATAAGCTAGTCATGATGTGAATTCAGGCAATTTTTAGGTGCACCTTACAAGTTACAAACTGTTGGGCTAGGATAACTTTACAGCATAAAAACTTAGGATTGATTGTCATAGAAATAATAGCTTACTCTGATGATAAATGTTTACTCTTCAGGAATTAATTATTATACATAGGTCATAGTTTTATCTTCTACCATAATGTGCCTATTTTTTATTGACTTTTAAATATGTAACATCTCATTGGAAATTTGATCTATTGCAGAATTACTTAAAATGTAAACAGATCCTGTTTTAAATGTCTCTGGTATGGCATGATCAGAATTTGAAAATGATTAGTTAGTAGTCATCTAAATTTTGAAGAATACATATATTCTGTCCTCTTAACAATTATTCAGTTTTAAAAGTTAGGAGTTTCCATAGAATTGAACTTTCTTAGGTTATAATGTGAGATAATGGTTTTTTCAACATAAAGGCAAGTATATTGTGAAGATATTCCATAGTTTGATAACATTCAAGTTGATGACCCTCTAATAAAGAAAGGGGGAATAGAATTGTATTTAATATACCAATACAGTGAAATTATATTTTATGTAAGTTATTTTTTAATTTAATTATATTGTCAAGGTGATATATAGAAGGGGTTGCTGTAATTGTAAGATGGTGAATAGATAACATGTAGAACTTTTTACCCACTACCTCACTTTTCTCACAGTTTTCCTTCACCCCAATACCCTTCACAAGTTGTAATGTAAATTTCCATCATGTTGTCTTGTGAGCATTGATATTACATTGGTTTGTCCTTTGTCCTTTGTCGTGCCATGTTGTTGTTCCTCTTCCCTTCCCTAATTAAAATAAATATGTATACAATGACACATGATACTGAAATCAAACACAGCAGGGGACAAACCATAGGTGAAAACACAAAAGAAAAAAGAATCACAGAGTACATTAAAAACAACAACCACAAAGAAAACCTTTGTTTCCATATGTAGGAGTTCATTTTGCTCATCATCAACTTATACATAGCTACTGAGCCATTCTGCTCATCTGCTAGGGCTATCCTAGATATTTCCTACTTGTTACAAATTAGGGAAAACATGGAATCTCTTTCTTTGTGTCTTGTTTATTTTACTTAGTAGGATTTTTCCATTTCCGTATGAATTGGAAGCATTTTGTCACATGTATCACATTTTGTCAATTCATTCATCTACTGAGAGGCATATTGATTTAAAACATGACTGCATGTAAGTATCACTTAGGGTAATTCAAAACTGACAGATGCCACCTCCCCAGATATTCTAAAATCATGATTTTTATGAAGATAGGTTTTCATGGTGGTACAAGTGTTGAGATATCTGGATGAGTCTAATGTATATCTTGCACTGAATTAAGAAGAAAGATGTCCAATATCATATGGGTTAAAATGGTGGTGACAAAATATCCCCTTGAGAAAGATATAGAAGGCTGCCAGAAGTATGAAGCAGTTCAGATAATTTTGAAGGATTTAGAAATGCAAGCTCATGTATGTCTCTTTAAATAAAAATTATGTAATTGGAAGGGCAAAAGATGGGGAGGGGAAGAAAATGACTGACAGCAGATCATTGTCCCAAGTTAGAGTATAAAAAGACATAATCTACAACTTCCCAGTTAAAGAGAGAGTAATATACTATGTCCCACTTAATTTAGGTATATGCAAAATATTTATTTGGGTTTTTCCTATTTAACCCTCCAAAATAAATGAAGTCTTATAAGAAAAATTATGTTATTTACATTACTTCAATCTGAACACTAACTGTGAGGAGCCCTCTTTTTCTCAATTTGCACTTGGAAAATAGTCCCTAAGTTGATGATGATGTGGCTGATTAGAGTCAGAGTTAGGGGCTTCTACTTGTACAACTATCCTAGAAGAGTTTAAAGCAGTTTGCCCCCAAGATATCCAACTACATTTTCTTAAGCTGTACTTTGAACATACTCTCACACCTGAGCACATAATTTGAAATTGTACTTCAGCATTTCCTTGGCACATTCTACTTTGTGCCTTTCGCTTTTTTACACATTCCTTTTGAGTTCATAGTTGCTCTATTTCCATTTCATCTATACAAACTGCAAAGAACATTGTTCAACTACCACTTCTTGTTTGCACAAGACCAGTCTATGTATGAAAGTACTTTGTCCATATTAAGCAATAGGGTAGTACTCACTCTTTGAGGAGAAAAGTTGCACAGTGTAACCCTATGCTCACATTAGAGGATGTAGAATTTAAAGCATTTTGAGACAAACTGATATTAGAATTCAAAGTCTCCTTAGGTCAATTTCCTTGGAGCTCTTTAGTTTTCCCATGAGAAATATAAATAGCCACAAAATCGAGAGCTAATTAGCAACACTAGATCCTAAATGTCGTGTTAGTACAAGTAACCATTGTATTATTGTTACATCAAAATCCTTCCCTACTTACCTAAGGGTATGAGAAAATGAAAGAAAGGCATTAAACAAAATGTCTTATCTTTTTAGGCATTCAGTCGTATTGGTGAGGGTAAAGTCTGAACTCTTCCATTCAATAAAAGCTTGAAGTTTATAAAAGAATTCCCTACATATAAGAATTTGTGACAGGTTGATTGACAGGGTTATTTCACCAGGGAGAGATCCCTAACAATAACTAAGTTAAATAGAGTATATGGAAGTTATGATGTGTCAATGGCTATTGAGGCATTTTCTATTCTAAAGAATCAATTCGAAGAGTCTTCAGACACATCAGTAATGCTGTATGCTCAACTAATACTTGGTGTTACTTGTCCTACATTTATAATGAATAGGCTGATAAGACATCCAAACATATCTAAAGATATTTCAATAAAATCGCAAGCTGATGTGGAAAGATGGGCCACACATTGGAACTGTAGGACAAATTAAGGTTTTCTGTGCTGTAGTTCACTCTATAAACTCCTAGATAAACAAAGTCTTCACATATATTCACACAATACCTATGAGTAAAGTTCATGACAGTTATATGTGTATAATTCTTCTAAGGTCAGGATTAAAGCATTGGTTCCCAACATTTAAAATCAACAGGATCTGTTGAATTTATGGATCCAGAATTTTATGGCTTCATATTCATATCCCAAAATTTTATCAATATGACTTTCACCAAAACAATGTTCTTATTGAACTTGTCTATGTCCTTTTACTTATCAAATCCAAATAGCATTTTTTTTCAATATCTTCTTGCAAATTCCTTCCTTTACTTCTGTAAATCCGTGTTTATTACTTTTTTCCCCTTATCTCTTTCTTCCAATCTTGTATACAGTGGTGCCCACATTGCTCACACCTGTGTCAGAACTTTCCTTTTCCTTTTCCCTTCAATAATACCCCCAATTATATTATTCTTTTTCATATTCATGGTCTTGGATATTTTGATGATGTTTAAACAGACACATCTTTGCATCTAAACTTTAGAACTATTAGAATTTTTCCCCTAAATCCATCATTTCCACCTGTGGTCCTTATAACTAAGAGTAGCACTAACACAGTTGCCAGCCAAACATGTGGAAGCACATTTGATTTCTTCTTACCCTTCTACTCCCTCCTATTAGATAAGATGAATGATCAAGATTTTCTCAGTTTCTGTCACTGAAATGATTTCTATTTTTTGGTTGGGTCCTGTCGTGGGGCCTGAATTCTGGGCCTGGGTGCTGTCCCTCAGTTCTTCAGCTCAATACTAGGACTCTAGCACTTGCGCCAGAGCACCTTTCCTGCTTTTTTTCTCTGCTTGTGTGGTGCTGAGAAATCGAACGCAGGGCCTCATGCATGCAAGGCAAGCGCTCTCCCACTGAGCCACCTTCTCAGCCCCCACTCAAATAATTTCTATATACTCCTTTTTATGCCCCTGACACCAGCCTGTTTCATTTACTCAACACTGTCACTTAGTCCTAAAACAACCATTTCCAAAGTATGCTTTTTCCCCATAGTCTTTTCATATTGGTCGTCTCCATCACCAAATTACTCTCTTTGTAAGCACACAGAGTGAAGTGTTCAGACACAAATTCTAGTATCATTATTTACTCACTACATTGACTGTTGGCCTTACATTTCTCATCTATAAATGGATGTTATCTACCAGAAATAATGAAGAATATATGTGTTGACTTCTAGAACAAGAAAATGAAAAGTGAAGAGTCCTTACATTTTCCACCTTACCTTACAAATAAGGAAAGAGTCAAATTCAGTTTGTTGGTATAAAGTCACAAATTGTTTCCTGCGGAAATAAAAATAAATTTCACCTCCTGGCACTAAGGTGTATGTCCTTTTAAGGTAACCACAGATAGGTAAGTGGTACTATGTAAATAGTGTCATATTTTTTAGATGTATTGAAGAACATACCATTAATATATCATTGACAACACTGGTTATTGAATAGTATCTATATGAGAATATTTTTGAACTAATCACACTAAGCTGAAAACTACATCTTAGTCCATCAAAATGTGGAAATAATTAAGTTTATTTATAAGAAAATAATACCACCAAGAAAAGTGTGTATACATTAGAGAGACTGCAGGAATAACATTACGGTTTTTACTGTTTCTAACTGTTTATGTGATAATATTTCTTGATATTGAAACTCTCCTCTTGTTATTCTTATTATATGTAATCCAACGCTATTTATTACTATATATTCAATGTGGGAAATATAGCTTCAAAAATGTGTAAGTTTTTTTCCTTTTCAATCACAATATTGTCATTATCAGGTTACACTGTGGTCATCATCATCCTCATCAAAATTATTATTAGCATCATAAGTGCTAACTATTAAAACTCTGATATGTACCTATGATTTGTGATTATTTGTCTTTTGATTAATAATTTTAATGTTACGACTGTGCATGCATCCATATAAAAATTTTGAACAAAGAAACAAAAAATCTAAACCATAACAGTTAGCTTGACTATGTGCTTATAACAAATTATAGAATAGATTTATGAAGTTTTGCAATTTCCTAACCAGTATGAATTAACTTCCTCTCTCCCCACCACTACACACAAATATTTAAGAGTTTGAAAAGAATTATTTCAAGTAATATACTATAAATATTACTACAATATCATGTGTACATCTAAAATTCCCTTAAAAGTAATAAACGCTACATTCTATTGAAATATTAGTTATTTTATTCTAGGAAACATTTGGAAAAATAGACTGTATATCTTTGAAATAAAAAGGTCAAAAATGGTAGCATAAAAAGTTTTAGAGGGTGTCTGTCTTCAGAAATATATATATATATATATATATATATATATATATGTATATATATATATATATATATATATTATGTGTAGAAAGACATACATTTTTACAGATTGTCATCAGAAATATATACATATATCTAAATTTATGTGTAGAACGATGTACAATTTAGTGAAACAAAAATCTTGAGATATAATTAAAGTTAAAAAAAATACATTACACCAAGTGCCAATGACTCACACCTATAATTCGAGCTATTCTGTGTAATGAGGTCTTAGAATTGTGTTAGAAACTAGCCGAGACAGAAAAGTGCTTGTTAGATTCTAATCTCAAATTAACCACTAAAAACAGGAATTAGCTCTATATTTCAAGTTGTAGAGTGCTGGCTTTGAGCACAAAGTGGCTTAGGGACAATGCCTAACCTTGCAAACAACATCAAGAACAACAACAAAATATATCACATTAATTTCACAGAAGCATCTTTTACCTGCTGTGAACATTTCTTAGAAACATGAATACATGCGCATGGAAAATGTTATGTAAAAAGTAGAGAATATTTACTTCTTTGTTAAAGACATGACTATTTAGATTGTTTAAGATATTTAGGTAATGATTCGAAATTAAGAATAATGATAATATATTGGGACTGGTCTTTTATTCTATTTTACGATACTAATAAAATGATATTTGTAATTATTCTGTAAAATAGCTCTTGCTTGGTATTTTAATTATAATCAGTGATAAACATTTTTAAATGATTTCCATAGGAAAGGATAGTTTTAATGGTATTAATTCTTTGGTAATTTCAATACAATTAAGAAAATTATTGCAAGGCTGGTTTGCTCTAAGACTATATTTGTTTTCTTGTTCTAGTTTTCATATGTTCGTAGAAATTAAAATTCCAAAAATTCAATGGATGTTGGCATTCAGGATCATCTTCATAGATACTAATAATGATACTAATAATGGAGTCACTTAAGTGGAATTGTTTTATTTCATTTGTTTTTGTCACAAATAAATCAAGATGATTGTGTATTTTGTTTCTTTTCACGTTATTGGTTCTTATCCTGAGAATACTTTTTTCTAGCAAAGTAGAGAAAAGCAATTGGCTTGAGCAAGTAGCATATGGCTATCATAAAATGCAGATGCATAGATTTGTGTTTTCTATCATTTGCTAAAAGTTTCTTCCAGAAAAGGTTATCAATTACGTATAAGTGATGTATAATTCCTAGATATTCCAGTTATCACATACATTTTTTGATTGGGTTATCTCTGAATAAACTCAAAAAACAGACAATAAAACTCAAAATAAACAGAAATCACATCTTTGTTTTAGAAGCTGTAGTTTACAAAGAATTTTTAGCCAACAACAAAAACTTCTTTTTGGGTATTTTGTATTTTGTGTGAAGAATTTTCAACTATAGTTTTATTTTTTTGCTGACATGAAATTCACATGCAATACATTATCTCGTTTCATTGTATACATTTTAGTTCTTTGGAAGTGAATTGTGCAATCATAGTTTTCTAAGCCTAAGTTTTACAAACTTGCCTTTCTTCAAAGAGAAATGCTATAAATTTTATAACAGATATTAAAATAGATATAAAATTGAATTACAGGAATTTTTCCTGCATAAATCTTCTATAGGGTGTCTTTTCAAAATTTGTTTTGGGGAATTATTTTCAGGTTCTCACTCATACTGTCCAAGTGCACTGTCAATGATCTACATTCCCGATCCATACAAGTTTTTTACTTGTCTTTAATACATACATAGAAGTGTAATGGCTAGAACATATACAATTCTCTTTGACCTTTTGAAGACTTGAAAACTTGCTTGCTAAATGACTGTAGTATTACACAAATCATTCTGCTATGCGGAGTATATCAATTTCTCCACAAATGCATTACTATATTTTGTGTCTTCTTTTTATATTATGGTCATACCAGTGAGCTTTCTTTTGCTTTTTTCTTAGATACTAAAGAGGAGCTTAATTCATATGCTTCTCCTATTGACTATTAATTTATATATGTTCTTTATAGAAATATCCTGTTCAGGAAAAATTTATACAGAATTAGAAAATATAAAAGTACTTAAGATTCAGGATCACTGTAGCATTAACATCGTAGCATTAACAAATATGTGCCCTCTTTCTGTTGGATATGTTTTCACTACTTTCATAGAATTAAGAAAGATTATCAGTTGATATTAGTTTATTCTTGCTTTTCTTTAGCCACTAATGCTTACCATGTCAACTTTTTGGAAACCTTTACTGATCCATTGTCATGAATTTTTACATTTATGTTTTGTAGGTTTTTACAACTCACATTTAGTTTGATAATAATTTTTTTGTTTTAAATTTTTGTATAAGGTTTGAGGCAGTAATCTAAGATCATCCTTTATAACTAGAGAGGCAATAGTGCCAATACACCCATTTAAGATTCTATTTTTATTTCATTAAGTCATGGCATCCTTTTCAAAATCTATTGACAATAAAACTAAGAATTTATTTTTGATAAATCTGTTACATTCTAATATATGTCGGTTCTTTCACTAATAAACATGATAATAAGAATCAAATCTAGTATGAGGGCTCAAGCTACACCATTTTACAAGATTGTTCTGACTGACCTGTATTCCTTGAATTTACATACAAGTGAATTGAGCAGTTGGACCAATATTCTACAGATATCTAGATGTTTGATAGTCACTCATATTTTATACCTTGTGAAAACACAAGACCCCAGATATTATATAGGAAAAAATGTCTTTAGAGAATGCTTAAAACAACTAAAATTAATTTAGGAATGAGGTAAGATTTAGATAACACTATAGCATAATAAAGTTGAATGATAACGACTTGAGCTGTACAACAGAGGAGAGTGAGAAGGGATAGAATGATGGACCACCTAGGAGCTGTATGTCATTGTTATTGTGTTTCAAATACAGAAAGACTTCAGACAAGAAAAGGAGGAAAATAGTCAAAGTGTCCTTAATCAAGTTTCTTTTTAATCCACCTAAGAGTGTGGACTAAGAGTCAGAGAAGATGGGAAAAATAAAAAAGAAAATAAAGCATTGTATAGACCTGTTACAATGTAAAGAAATTGTAATAGGAATATGATAATTAATTTCCAAAGAAATAAAGGAAACAAAAGGTAAACTCTAAAGGCAAAAAGAATGAAGAGAGAAAAGAAACAAAGTAAAACCTTTATCAATAACAAACACAAGAATTTGGAAGTGAAAAAGCACTGGAAATATTCTAAATAACAGTAAAATAACAATAAAAGTTGCTAATGTGGATAGAAAATGGATCACATTTTATCATATATAATTTTGAAAAAACATACTAGGAATGAAAATTTAAAAGTCATAATTTAAAACACTATCATAATTTAAAACACTATTTACATTATAACTACACAGTATATAGTTCAGTGGTAAAATCTTGATATAGCATATGTGAAATAATGGTGTGATCTCCCAAGAATTACGAAGTACACACAAAACACACACACAAAAAAACCACATAAACACACACACACACACACACATACACACACATCACATACACACATTTGGAATATTGATATAATATTAAATAGAGGAAATTATCACAAATAATAAAAATAGGTTAATATATGAAATCATAATATTGCTCATACTATTTAAACGTTTAGTAGAAATCAAATAGTCACAATATACTTGGATTCTTATAGATTAAGTAAATTGAAAATTAAGAAATAGAAGACATGAGAACCTTTGCAAATAAGTTTTAAATAATAAACATTTTGAAACATGTATACTTTAATTTTGACAAAAGATTAATGGTACTGGTGTTTTAACCTCAAGATTTAGCATATGATAACCAGGTGCTCTATATCTCATTATGGGAGGCTATATCTCTAATCATTTCACTCTGGATATTTTTATGATAGGGTCTCATAGTTTCTCAGGCTCTCCCGAAATACAAACCCTATTTGCAGTTCCTACCATAGGTAGAAAATGGAAGCCACAAATCACCATGCCCCGCTCAAACTTTTTTTTTAATTCAAGTACAAATATTTACAAAAAAATGACCAGGAAATGAAGCCTTTCTTAATATAGTATGTGCTTCTTGAAAATACAGTAATTATTTGTTACCTGGAAAAATATGTTTAGAAGTATAAGAAAAATAAATTTATTTAAATTCACTAACCATATAAAAATTAAGAAAATAATTTTAAATATTCACATGTTAAATATTTTAAAAGCAACATATATGTGCCTGAATAATTTACATGTGTAAAAATTATTCAAAATTAAATTTACTAATCCTACAACTCTGAAAAAAGAATCCTAAAGAAACAAGAAAATAAGTAACTAACATCAAAATTTGAAATATAGAAAATAAAATGAAGTGCACTCTTTAGTTGACTTGAGTAACTGTAAACCCCTTTTATATCAATTTTAAAATAAAAATGCATGAACAATGAAAGCAAAAGTACATTTGATCAATAGCAACAGCAAAAGCATCAGTAATTGAGTGTACAAAAAAAATCGATGGAGGGGTTAACAAGGTTCCTTTCAAAAGAATGTACTCATTACCTTATTTATGTAACTGTAACCCCTCTGTACATTACCCTTACAATAAAATTATATTGAAATTAAAAATAATACAAATAATATAGAAATTAAGAATTCTTAGAAGCCATTAGTTAAAAACTTTATAAAAACCTGCCCCAAGTAACCAAGGAATATACTTTGATGATACCATTTAAATACTTAAACTTCACCAGAAAAGCAAAATATTTAAAAACTGTTACAAATAAAGTAATAAATCAGAATATATTACTATAATAATCATTGGATGGATTTTTAGTGGCAGTCAAATATGTAAGAAATGAGGCAATATGCCATTCATTTGCACTTAATAAGTGAGAAAGAATTTTCGAGGTCTTTTAAAATATATCATAAGTTTAATGAAGAAACTATTCTGTCACATAATATGATAATCAGATAAAGATGATATTAGAGAAAAGAACAGATTGTACTAAGTTTTGGGAAGTTAATGTATGTACTTCTTTTGGTTTTGGAAAATTGTGGGGATTTCAACTTTGGGTATTGTTCTTGCTATGCTGGCATATCAGTGGTTAATTTTAGTATAGGGGTTCCCTTTCCACAAGAACATGCACCTGATCTGTCCTTTTATTCTTCCCATCATCAATGGCATCAGAGTTGCACACCTACTTGTCTACCTTCCTGGATCCTGCAGTCCTTCCAATCTTAGTCTCTAGATAGTGCAGGATGGTGGAAATGATCCAATGCACCCAGCTATAAATTGAGAAGCAACTCCCCTAAAATTTGTCCTGGTTTCTGTTCTCAAGCCTCCTAAGTAGTTAAGAGTACAGATTGGAGCCCCTGGTGCCAAGCAGTAACAGTATTTTTAAAACAATTAGAAATAAATATGACAGGCTTGTGATAAACTCAGGAAAAGAATAAAAGAGCAGTGAAGCATAGAGGACAGACAGAATATTAACTAGCTACTCAGAGGGTGAATCAGCTTAGCTAGCTACTCGGGAGGCCGAGATCTGAAGAACACTGTTCAAAGCCAGTCCAATCATGAAAAAACATGTGATTATCTCCAAAAAACCAGAAGTGCAGCAGTTGCTCAAGTGGTAGACCACTACCTTGGGCACAGATGCTTAGAGCAGGAATGATGAATGCATGCATGAGCACATGAACATGCACGTGTGTGTACAGGCACGTGTGTGCACACACACACAAATGAGTATTTCAATGCAGAGTTCTTTATTTTTTTAACCTTGCTGCACTTTATTTCCCTGTATTAGTTCACAAATTAACAAAATCAGCTAAGCACCTATTTACATACAACTCCTCATGTTTCTCTAAAGTCTACTCTCTTTTTGGCAGCCTGCTCTTATTTGACCCAAAAGTAAATTATTCAGAAGATCAATTCATCTCCCTCAACTCTGTAATGTTAGATGATTGTTTAAGTTCTTCCTAGCAATATAATTTTGTGAAATCCTGCATCAAGCAGCATATTTTTTTCATGAAATTGCAAGCCTCTCGAAAAAAAAAAAAAACTATAGCTTTTACTCCTCCTGGCAAGCATCTGGAAATTTATTACCTTCATATAATCCATGATATGTCTGTGTATGCCAAAGACGGCTGTGAAAATAAAAAGAACCTTCTAAGCACATAGAATTCATATAAAATTAATAGGTATGAAGGTTTTTTTTAATATTCTGAAAATACCATACAGAGGAGTTACAATTACATGGGCAAGATAATGAGTACATTTCTTATCAAGCATTGTTGCCTCCTCCTTTATTTCCCCTTCCTATCCCCTTCCATCTCACCTCTCCTGCCTCACCCCATTATACTCCACCTTGCGAAAGTTTTAAAGTTCGTTTTTCGACATAACATCTTCTACATCTCATTGTTACAATGGGTCCAACTCTATCCTTTTTTCGATTTGTTTTTTCCATGCCCCTCCACAAATTATACCAACATAAAATATAGTGAAAACAGGAGTTATATCGTGGGGGAGGAACATACAAAGCAACAAAAATTCATCGTATAAATATGTTAAAAACAATCGCATGAAAAAAAAAATTTGAATACTTATCTTGGGGTACATTTCACCTAACATCAACGAATCTTACCTTTTCTGCTTGTCTCAGACTTATACTATTTATTACCAATAAGGGAAACCATGGGGCCTATGAGTATTTAGGCCTGGCTTACTTCACTTAATATAATATTTTCCAAGACATTCATTTTCCTAACATTGGGGCAATGTCATTCTTTCTGGTGGAGAAAAAGAATTCCATTGTGTACATACACCACAATTTCTTGATCCATTCATCTACTGAGGGGCATCTGGGTTGGTTCCAATATTAGCTATGGTAAATAATGTTACCATAAACATAGTTGTGCTGGGAGCTTTAGTGTGGTCTTCTTTGTGATCATTTGGGTAAATGCCCAAAAGTGGAATTGCTGGGTCATAGGGGAAGTCTATGTGGAGTCTTTGAGGAACCTCCATACCACTTTCCAAAGTGGTTGAATAAGTTTACACTCCCACCAACAATGCAGTACGGTTACCCTAACCACATCTAATCCTGCATCTGTTGTTATTAGAGTTCTTGATTTTTGCCATTCTAACTGGCGTGAGGTGGTATCTCAATGTTGTTTTGATTTGCATTTATTTTATGGCTAGGGATTTTGAGCATTTCCTCATGTGTCTATTGGCCATCCTTCTTTCCTCTTCAGAGAAGTTTCTCTTTAAGTCTTTAGCTCACTAATTTATTGGGCAGTTGTTTCTTTTAGGATTTGTTGTTGGGTAATTTAAGTTTTTTGGAGTTCCAGATATATTTTAGATATGAGACCCTTGTCCATTGTATGGCTAGCGAAGATCTTCTCCCAATTCGTGGGCTTTCTATGGATCTTTCTAGCTATGTCCTTTGCCATGCAGAAGCTCTGCAATTTCATGCAATTGCATTTGTCCAAACTTTTGTTGATTTGTTGTGTTTCTGGGTCTCTAGTAAGAAAGTTTCGGCCTGTGCCAAGGAGATCTAGCGTTTCTCCTATTCCATCCTGTAATGTTTTCAGAGTGTCTTCATGACTCCGAGGTCTTTGATCCATTTGGAGTTGATTCTGGTACAGGGTGATATATAAGGATCTAGATTTAGTTTTTTATAACTAGTTAACAAATTTTGAGAGCACCATTTACTGGAGAGACTGTCTTTCTTCCATTCTATATTTTTAGCTCCGTTATCAAAGATTAGATGGCTGTAGGTCTTTAGGTTCATTCCTGGGTTTTCAATTCTATTCCATTGGTCCTGAGGTCTGTTCTTGTGCCAGTACCAAGCTGTTTTGATTACTATGGCTTTGTAGAAGAGTTTGAAATTTGGTATTGATTTCCTCCAGCACTGTTCTTTCTGTTAAGGATTGTTTTTTGCTATTCGGGTTGTTTTATTGTTCCATATGAATGTTTGGATTGCCTTGTCTATTTCCTTGAAGAATGAGGTTGGAATATTGATAGGTATCACATTCAATTTGTAGATAGCATTGGGAAGTATTGCCATTTTCATGATGTTGATCTTTCCAATCTAGGAACATGGAACTTTTAGCCAATTTCTAAGTCTGTTTTGGTTTCCTTTTTCAGGTATTTAAAGTTTTCATCATAGGGTTCCTTCACTTCTTTGGTTAAGTTAATTCCTAGGTATTTTATTTTTGGGGGGCTATTACGAATGGAGTTGCTTTCATAATTTCAGCTACACTTTTCTCATTGTTGGCATACAGTAAATCCATTGATTTTTCAGGCTTAATTTCATACCCTGCTACTTTGCCAAAGTTTTGACTCACCGTGAGTAACTTGGGAGCGGAGGAGTCTTTAAATACAAGATCATGTCATCTCCAAAGAGGGAGAGTTTGACTTCTTCTTTTCCTATTGGGATCCCTTTTATGTTTGCATCTTGTTTTATTGTTGTAGATAGGGATTCTAATACTAGATTGAAATACTAGATTGAAGTACAGTAGAGAGAGTGGGCATCCTTGTCTCGTCCTGAGTTCAGAGGAAATAGCTTTAGTTTTTCACCATTGAGTATAATGCTTTCTGTAGGTTTGTAGTACACAGCCTTTATTGTATTGAAGAAGGTTCCATGGATTCCTAATTTTTCCAGGACCTTCACCATAAAGGGGTCTTGGATCTTGTCAAAGTCTTTTTCTGCATCTATTGAGATAACCATGTGGTTCTTATCCTTGCTCTTGTTGATGTGATGAATTATGTTAATTGATTTGCGTATATTGAAGCAGCTTTGCATCCCTGAAATGAATCCTGTTTGATTATGCTGTATGATTTTTTGGATGAATTGTTTAATTTAATTTGCCAAAATTTTGTTGAGAGGCTTTGCATTAAGGTTTTTCAAAGAAATGGGTCTATAGTGCTCTTTCTTTGATGAGGGTTTTGGGATGAGGGTTATGATGGCTTCATAGAAAGATTTCCGTAGTGAACTTTCTCTTTCAATTTCATTGAAGAATTGGAGGAGTATTGGTGTGAGCTCTGCTTTGAAGGTCTTGTAGAATGCTGCTGTAAAAACATCTGTTCTTGGGCTTTTCTTAGATGGGAGGTCTCTTATTGCTGTTTCTATTTCAGTGCTTGATATGGGCCTGTTAAGATGGTTTACCTCATCTTGGTTTAGTTTTGGCATGTCAATAATTGCCAGGAAAAGGTCCATTTCTGCTCTCAAACATATTAGCATATAGTTTTGAGCAGTATTCTTTTATAATGTTCTGAATCATGGTTGTTTCTGTAGTGATGTTTCCGTTCTCATCTCTGAGTTTATTTCTGTGGGCATGTCTCTTCTTTTTCTGATAAGATTTTTTTATGGGTCTGTCAATTTTGTTATTTTTTTTTTTTCAAAGAACCTTCTCATTTTTTTGATTCTTCCTATGGTTTTGTTAAAATTCTAATTCATTTAATTCTGATTGAATTTTAATTATTTCTTTCCATCAACTGGATTGGGGTTTATCTTGATGCTCTTTTTCAAGGAGTGTCAGATCTCATTAAATTGTTGTTTTCAGTTCTCTCCAATTTGTTGATGTAGGAACTCAGAGCTATAAACTTGCCTCTGAATCATGCCTTTGCTGTGTCTCGAGGAGCAGATAATCTCTGTGCTAATTTTTGATGAATATCATGAACATTTGAACTTCATTTCTAAGCTCTTCCATGACGCACTGGTGTTTCAACAGTGTGTTTTTCAGCCTCCATGTGTTACTGGACTTTCTTTGGTGGCTGTTCGTGTTGAGTTCTAATTTTATTCCCTTTTGGTCTGAGAGAATGCAAGATATGAATTCAATGTGTCTGAATTTTGACAAGGTTGATTTGTGACCTAAAATGTGGTGTATTTTGGAAAATTTTCCATGTGCTGCTGAGTAAAAAGTGTATTCTGATGCTGCTGGATGAATATTCGCTAGATGCATGCTAAATCAGTTGATATATGCACTTGTTTCGATCGGCAGTTTCTCTGTGGATTTTTTGCCGAGTTGATCTATTTAGTGGGGATAGCTGTGTGTTAAAGTCCCCAACAATTAATGTCTTTGGATCTATGTGAGATTTAAAGTAGTATTTCTTGGATAAATTTGGGTGCACTATTGTTTGACAATATTTAGAATTGTAATATCCTCCTGAAGGAGAGATCCCTTAATTAGTATGTAGTAACTTTCTTTATCTCTTCTCAATAATTTTAATTTGAAGTCTATTTTATCTGATATTAGGATTGCAACTCCTGCCTATTTATGGGGGCCGTTTGCTTGGTAGATTTTGTTCCAGCCTTCACTTTCAAAATGTGTTT
This sequence comes from Dipodomys spectabilis, assembly GCF_019054845.1. Classification (NCBI taxonomy): domain Eukaryota; kingdom Metazoa; phylum Chordata; class Mammalia; order Rodentia; family Heteromyidae; genus Dipodomys; species Dipodomys spectabilis. The sequence goes on along the minus strand of NW_024871112.1, from coordinate 704,713 downwards.
GTTTTTTTATGGGCAAGTTGTGATTCCTGAAGGTAGCAGATAGAAGAATCTTTCATTTTAAACCAACTAGACAGTCTATGTCGCTTAATTGGAGAGTTAGATCCGTTAATATTGAGAGATAAGACTGAGCGTTATTTGGGTGTTCCTGCCATTTTATCCACCTTCTTGGGGGCTACGCGTACTGGGTTCTTCCTATGGTTCTTGGATTCTGTTTGAGTGTGGTTTCTTGGCCTTTATTATGGTCTTGTTGGTTTTCTATGTGTAGGACATCTTTAAGTAGCTTTTGTAGAGCTGATTTGGTTGAGATATATTGTTTATTTTTCTTTGCTATGGAAGAGTTTTATTTGACCTTCAGTTATGAAGGAGAGTTTAGCTGGGTACACTATTCTTGGTTGATAGTTGTTTGTCTTTAGGGCATGGAATACATCATTTCAGGCTCTTCTTGCTTTAATTGTCTCTGTTGACAAATCTGAGGTGATTCTAATTGGTTTTCTTTTATAGGTGACTGATCTTTTCTCCTTGACTGCTGTAAGGGTCTTTTCCTTGGTCTGAATTGATCCTGTGTGGATTATAATGTGACTATGGGATGTCCTGTTCTTGTCTAGTTTATTTGGAGTTCTAAAAGCTTCTTGTATCTGAATATGCCTATCTTTTTGTGTGTTTGGAAGTTCTCTGCTGGGAGCCTGTTAAACAAATTTTCTAGACCATTAACTTCTGTATCTATGTGCTCCTCTACACCCATTTCCCTCAGATAAGGCCTTCTGATGGTGTCTTTCAAGTGTTGAATAGATCTATCATATTTCTTGGATTTGTCTTGGATAGTTGTATGGTCTTTATCTATAATACCTAGGCTGTCTTCAACGCTGGAGATTCAATCTTCTGCATGGTCTAACCTACTGTCAAGACTTTCTATATTTTTCATTTCTTTTCTTTCTAATTGGTCAGCTTTTATTGCTTCAAATGCTTTGTTGGAGCTTTGTTTTAGGTCTTATATGAAATTCTTTACTTTCTTAATTTGGTGTTCAGTGTTTATTCTCAAATCACTTAGTTGATTGGTTATGGTTTCCTTGTACTCCCATTCCTTCTGTTGGACTCCATTCAGCATTCCTTTGTGGTCTCCCTGACTCCTTTCAGGTGTCTGTTTATGGATTCCATGAATGGCTCTATAGATCTTTGTCTATGCTCATCCCGCTCTTGCAATTCTTCTATTCCTCTTTGATTAGATTTCTCATGTTCATGCAACTTCTGTAGTTCTCTTTTACTGATCTCAGCCTGCTCACACAATTCCTTTATTTCTCTTTTAGTGTTCTCAACCTGCTCACGCAATTCCAGTATCAATCTTTGAACAGCTTCCTCACAGCCATGAGCTTCCTGTTTTGATCTTAGGTTTGCCTCCTGTCTCTCCCTATCACACACACACTGAGTCTTTACAGGGTTTCAATCTTTTCATTCACTATATTTACCAGTAGTGTTTGTAGAGCTTTTTGGGAACTCTCTTCTGGATTATACATTATCTGTTCTGTCACCTGATTATCTTGAGTGGGAATTGAGATACCAGGACTTGCCATTTTCCTTGTGTTTTTCTTGCTTATTCTGCCCCTTTGGGATGAAAGTAATGCCAGTTTTGTGCTAGAACACCATTTTTAGGCAAGCATCAACCAAAGTCCTGTAACCGCATAGTCAAAAGTCTGCGGATACAATCTAGTTCAACAGCTACAGTCTATTCAGCATTAAACAACTACATATTAATGGGCTAAGAATAGCGAAGAAGAATTTGACAAACCAGAAATTATTATGTTTAGGGAGAAAGGTGCGGGAAAATAGGGTTAGAGGGATATGGAAAGGTAAAAGGCAAGTGAAATTAACCACGTCCTAATCTCACAGAGGGAAATGGATTGGAAAGAATGATAGGAGAGAGAGAAGAAAAAATTTAAAAAGGGACCAGAAAAAAATGGAAAGACAAATATTTAAACTCTTAAAAGTAATGAAAATTTAAAGAAGTAATATTGAGAGATGAATGGAGATAGGATGAGAGGAGGGGAGGGATAGAAAGTTGACCTGAAAAACTAAAAAATAAAAATACATAAAATATTGTATAGGTATAAATAGATAATACTGTTATTAAGGAATTTAATCTTTTTTTGTTAGTTTGATCTCTGAATATTTATTAGAAATAATGGTAACCCCAATAATAGTGTTTGCTATAAGTTTGTCACAAAAGAAACATACAAACCAAAAAGTTCAGAGACATAAATCTTAAAATATAATTACATGATCATAATTAAAATATCAATAAATAAAATATATAGTACATGTAGTATCTTTTTACAGAAAATATAAAATATTAAAAAGGGATGAAGGAATTCCTACTTAAATTTTGTGATAAATTATGTGCATGATGGATAGAGCCAATAATATACAGGGATAAATTGTGTCCAAATTTATAGGTAAAATTATTATTGTTTGAACTAGCCTCTTAAAGGGTAAGGAATTTAATCTTAAGAGGTTTTGAATTGAGTAATACATTTTTGGATTAAGTATGTACACAATGGGGAATAAGGTCTTATAATAAGTGACAGGTATATATGAGGATGAGCAGAACAACAAATAATTCATGCAAAAAGAACAAAAGATGAAAAGGTAAAACAAATGAGAAAGAAAGAACAAAAAAGACCAAAAGGTCAGTAGAGATTTTTTTAAAAAAAGTACACACACACACATATACACCTAAAATAAAAGTTATAAGAGTAAGAAAAAAAGATTAATAAAAACAATTTTTATAATTAAAAAGTAAAAATTTAAAAAAGATACAAAAAAAGACTTCTTTGATTTTGTTTTTGGGGGATTGATGGGAAGATCCTGTATCTCCCTTGTGTCTGTAACCAGTCTCTTGAAGTCTCTGCTCAGGTTGTGGTGCTTGGTTTTCCTGTGGCTTGATTGGTTTTTGAAGTCAGTTGGTTTGAGCAGGCAGAAAAATTCTCTGCAGTGCCAAGGATTTTATGAACCACCTTCCAGGCTAGTTCAGTGGGAGGTAGATCTGCTTTGAGTATCATAAAAGAGGGAGATGGCTGTTTCCTCTAGTTTAGAGTTGCTGTGATAAGGCTGGGTTCTGGGTAAAGTTGAGGCCTTTCAGCAAACAGTAGCTTTTCCCTGAGAGGCTAGCTTTTGAGACATTCACAAAGCCCAGCCTGTAGCCATTCTCAGGGTTTATGTTTACTGATTTTCAATTGATTGTCAGGGTTGCCGTAGGCAGGGGCAGCCTCTGGCTCTGTTTACCCAGTGAAGAAAGCCACTCCTTCGGCGGTGTAGCTTTCTCTGCCTGCTTATGTTGACTTTCCCATGGGTGAAGTTGAGAATGGCAGGTCAGGGTAGGTACTTTTGACTCGCTAAATGACTCTTTTGTTTTCATCAAAGGACTGAGTTAGAGGTAACTGCTTAGCCAGGCCTTTGTCTGTATCAAAGATGGATATCTCCAGTGTTGGGGGGAGGGGTGGCCTTCCCTCCTCTGTTCCCTTTGAGAAGGAATGAGGATGTCAGTTTTGTACTCACGCTGGAGTGTTGGTTCCTAGGTAGCCTCTGGTCTGCTATCTGCAAGATGAAGATATCTGCTACTTGTCAGTTCTTGCTGGTGTTGAGTAAAATCTGCACGTATTTGTCCCAGACTCTCTGGGTTGTAGACATGGTTGCTATGGACGCCACCACAGCTGCCACAACTGCCCCAGCCGCCCCAGCCATGGCTGCTGGAAAATGCTCAGATCTGTCTCTTTACCTGGATTTTCCCTCTCTGGTCAAACTCTCAGTACTGTGATGGCACACTTGGTGTGCCTAGGACTGTTCACTGGAACACTAGAACTGCTTTCTACGTGAGAACTTGTTTAGCCACCAGGTTCTTCTCCACCATCTTCTCGAAATTCCTGAAGGTGTTTAAATATTACTGGAATTGTTTTGGAATAAATAATGTTCACCTTGACTATCTTGAGAAAAAATTGGTTTCTCAGCACTATAGGTAAGAACTTGAGTGACGGAAACAAATGGAAAAATGAAGAACAACTCAACACACACATTCAAAAGAAAAAAAACAACCCAAGAAAACAAGTTAACTCAGTACTCAAGAACCTGCAGGAAATGCAAAGATTTTTTTTAAATAGCTATGATAAGCTTATCAAAATCCTGACTACATGGGAGTCTACTGTTGTGAGGATAGTGGTTAAAGCTCAGACTGGACAGAAAGATCTGTACATAATGCAGGCACTTGTTATTCTAAATTCCAGGAAGAATAACATGAAGTAGATTGAGCCCATGATCATACACAAGTAGGAAGCGAGATTCTATCTGAAAGTTAATCAGGATAATTTAGGGCTGGGTCATGCCAAAGTGTTAAGAAGATCCATTTAGGAGACACAAGACACTCAATTCCAATTCTAATATTATGGGTATTAAAGAAAAAAACTATGATTTTAAATAATGGGAATAATTGCAAGATTTGAATATTTGAGTGGAGAAAAATGCATGAGAGAGATAGAGTTTACCCATGTTGCAATGCTTTGTACTTAAGTGATAATATTATGTGGTACTCCAGACATAACAGAGTTACCTTGCAAATGAGCATGGATGTGCATTTGGGTGAAGGAAATACTCTACTTACACAGGTGTAAATTAAATATTTTTTGGGGGGAGATTTTAGTTCTTGATCTAAGAGCCTGGGTGATATCTCTGAGTCTTTTCTCTCAAGGCTATCACTCTACTACTTTGAGCCACAGTTCCAATTCTGATTTTCTGTTGGTTGTTTGGAGATAAGAGGCTCATGGACTTTCCTGCCCAGGATGGCTTCAAACCATGATCGTCAGATCTCAGCCTACTGAATAACCAGGATTCCAGGCCTGAGCCATCCATTTTTTTAATAATTTAGTAAATTGTACAGTTACAGATGTTATAATTTATCATTATAACCTTTATAATATATGTGTGTATATTTATATCAATGCATACATATAGAAATATTTTAACATATTTTTATATCTACAGTAGATTTATGAAATCATCCTTCATTATAAAATAACATGGAAACAAGTTTAATGAGGAGCAAAGCAAAGGGAATTGTCATGTTTCTTGTTGTTGAATGAAATATGAATTGTGAGAATCAGTTTGAAAAAACCATTTAACAAAATGGATAATGACTATTAATTCCTATCCCTTTATTTGCCCATATTGTGCATCCTCACACATGAGTGTCAAAGTAAAACCACACTTTTTTGCCTTTGTATTTAAATCATACGTTATAATTTAGCGGTTATGTGAAGTAATCAAATAAAGATTAAAATAATAGTGAGACTATGAGTTAGAGCTGAAAATTATTTTAAATATGATAATAGCTAATTAAATTCCATATCTCTTACTTTTACTCTATTGTCATATCTCTTATTCCCACATTAGGAAAGTACATAGAAGATTCTCACTAAATTATGTGTAAAATTATGAAAAAATGTGTTAAAAGAATATGGGCACATTGAGGCTAGTAAAGTGGCTCAGTGGTAGAGCTTTTGCCTTGCATGCATGAGGCCCTGGGTTTGATTCCTCAGCACCACATAAGCAAAAAGAAGAAAGCTGGAAGTGGTGCTGTGGCTCCAGTGGTAGATCGTTAGCCTTGAGCAGAAAAGCTGAGGGACAGCACCAGAGGGGCCCAGAGTTCAGGCCCCTCGACTGGACAGAAACAACAACAACAACAACAACAACAAAGAATATGGGCACAGTGTGGTTTTAGCTGATTGAGACCTGTAGGCGGTAGTGTGTTTTTGAGGACTTGATAAACGTTGTGATGGAGATGAAGAAAGGGATATGCTTATTTTGGAAAATTGGCTAGAGGATTGCTCACATAAAAATAGTTATGAATTCTTCCAAAAGGTTACAGTAAAATCGCTCTCACAATCATGTTCACTACTGCACTATTCACCGTAGAGGACTTATGGAAACAGCCCAGACGACCTTTAGTGGAGGGATGGTTGGACAAAGTGTTGCACAAATATACAATTAGGTTGTACTCATCCATTATAAAGACTGTTACAGCATTTGCAAAGAAATGGATAGATCTAAAATTATGTTAAGTAAATGAAGTCAGAGCCAGACACACCAAGGATGTGTATTTGGAAGCCAGAATTTTATGCAAGTTAAACAACAGTATTAATCAAAGCATGCTATTTGCAGTGGAGTATTTATTTATTTATTTATTTATTTTTGGGTTCGGTCATAGGGCCTGAACTCTGGGCCTGGGTGCTGTCCCTCAGCTCTTCAGCTCAAGGCTAGCGCTCTACCTCTTGAGCCACAGCTCCAGTTCTGGCTTTTTTCTTTTTGCTTATGTGGTGCTGAGGAATCGAACCCAGGGCCTCAGAAATGCAAGGCAAGCACTCTACCACTGAACCACCTTCCCAGCACTGCAGAGGAGTATTTAAAAGTTGTAATTTCTTATAAAATTGAACTTTTAATCCAACAGAATGAATACCAGAAGACTATCACTTGGAAAAGGTGAGGGGAAGTCAAAGGGAAGGATTAAATAGACTTCTGGAAGTAGAGAGTGAAGCCATAATATTCAATGCAGATAGTATGAAACTAGAAAAAATGAAAGTGGGGTGATGTTTGGAAGGATGTGAGAAAGTTATGTAAAGATCCATTGTAATTATAAACTGATTCGTTGAATGGAAAACCCTTTGTACAACTATTTTATAAAAATATAACTAAAAACGATGGGGCTGGGAAGGTGGCTCAGTGGTAGATCGCATGCATTGCATGCCAGAGGCCCTGGGTTCGATTCCTCAGTACCACATAAGCAAAAAGAAAAAAAAGCCAGAAGTGGCGTTGTGGCTCAAGTGGTAGAGCGTTAGCCTTGTGCTGAAGAGCTGAGGGATAGCGCCCAGGCCCAGAGTTCAGGCCCCATGACCGGACCCCAAAAAAAAAAACAAAAAAACAAAAAAACGATGGAGACATCTGATCTTAAACAATGAGTCAATATGATAATTTCCTGCTCAGAAATTTTCTTTGCAGTTATTTTCCTCATAATGACATAAAAGTGAACAACGCAATTAATATGAATATATCACTTTGCATATCCTAAATAGACACAATATAAAAATCGCAGTAAAAATATTTGAATATATCACATGATAAAATAACAGGTAGAAAGTATCAAACTCTGATTGTTTTTCCAAGTACTTTACCTTTGGTATCTAATTTAATCCTCACAATAATCCCATAAAGTGGAACTACTTCTATTTTTAATTCTAAGATGATGATATTAAGTCTTCAGAGTTGCAATTACTAGTACAACATTGCACACACGGTAACTGTTAGCCTGCGGTCCATTCCCACCATATCAAATAACCTCATTCTATTTTGTAACTAAATACCAGCACTCAGTCTACTAATTCTAGGAAAATATCCCAAAATTATTGTGCACACTCTAATAATATTTCACTTTATCTTTCTTAGAAAATAGGTAACTAAGCCGGATACTGGTGGCTCATGCCTACAAAGCCAGCTACTCAAGAGGCTGAAATCTGAGGATTGTGGTTCAAAGTCAGCTCTGGCAGGACAGACTGTGAGATTCTTATCTTTAATAAACCACTAGTAAACTGGGAGTGGCACTGTGGTCCAAGTGGTAGAGTGCTCGCTTTGAGTGGAAGAGCGCAGGGACAGTACCCAAGCCCAGAGTTCAAGCTCCATGACCAACAACAACAACAAAAAAGAAAATAAGTAACTGTAATATGAAAACTCCAAGTTCATAATCACTTATACCTCCTTGGTGAAAGGAATTGCTAAACTATAACATTCTTGATTTCTAGCTCAAAATAGTAGAAATCATATTTTATCCCCTCACTCAACACTGCACTGCCTGGGGACCCCATCTCTAGTTAATACAGTCTTACTGAAAGAATGACCTGCCCAATTCCTGACGGAAACAGACTGCAGGTCTTTTGGAGCAATCATTTCCACATTGTAGTTCACCTAAATTGTTTACCATTAGAAGTATTTTGATTGGTTTTTATACCCAACATTTTGAGAGAAACGTACTACTTTAAAATGTTATTAAAGAAAGACTGATATAAAAATCACTTTGACCCCAGATAAATAATTTACCTTTCATATACCCAAAAATGCAGTCTGACCTATCATTAATGTTAGGAACGAGAGGTTAAAAATCATAGACACCAAGACTTAAGTATGAATTAAAGACTCTCCAACTTGTGAATACAATTGGTTTAAAAAAACATTAATACTACTGCATTTTTAAATTCCCTATGAAAATGATAATGATTCCCTATGATAATGATAATGATAATGATAAACTATTAACACTTAAAAAGAACTCATTTTCTTGGGAGTAGGACACAAAACACAAGGTTAATCCTAATCGTTTTAAAAGACCTTTATTTATACAAAAACTCACTCATAACTATAAAGATTATAAAACTAACTGAAGTACTGAGACACAAAGGAAATAATTTAACTGCATCATGTACATTCAATGGACTGTTAATAGAAAACAAAGTTATACTAATAATTAGCTTACCCAAGTCACTTACATTCTTTTATTCTATTCCATATACTTTCATAAAAACTGGGTTTTCATAAAATGACGCATAAAAAAGACTATATACCCACTTACATTTTCAGATCTTAACAATATTTATTTCAGAAATTTTGGCTCTATAGTCAATGAAATGAAATAATACTAAAATATTCAAAGGATTTTCAGAAATTGCAAGACTTGCTCTGGGATGTTATGTATATTGGAAAAGATATTCAAAAAGCCTTTTTTGTTAAAGTTGCCATAGTTACTCCCACAAAAGAGCCATTAGTAAAGATCCCTGTGCATGTACAAAATACCTTCAAATGCATCCACAATCTGGACATGACACATGCTTTTTGTTTATTCGTTTTTGAAAGGAATATCTAACAAGCATATCCACAATACTTATTTTCAGACAATAAGATGAGATATTCAAACGTAGTATGGGTTTGATTATCTCTTAGTGAGAATAGATATGATCTTGCAAAGAAAGTTATTTTCAACAGAAATCCAGAAAGAGTTTATCCAACTTGTGTTTCACAGGAATAACCAGAGAGTAATACCTGTTTGGTCAAGTCGGTCCAAATCACTACATGAGTGTATCTTAAAAGTATAACCAATTTAAGAAGTCACATACGTATTTTGTACTGATAATCAACTTACAGCAAAATAACTTACTACCTAATTATGTCTGTATCTTCTTACCCAACATACAATAAGAGCTGAAAGCGTTCTCTTTATCTAACTTAATGTTATAAATGCTTTGATTATGATGACGTTATTATTAGACAAATAATATATACAGAAGGGTGGTTCCACTGAAAAGACATGACAGAACACTGTTATATAAAAACATTGCAACACAGTTAGCTCTTTTCAGCTTCATCCTGTCCACATTGGCAAGCAACATTGCAACAGCACATGCACACATATACACATACACACATGTTCGCACATGTACACACACATATACATGCATGCTAAATTCAGGATTTATTGTACAAAAAAGTTCAAATAAAATTTTAGTGATTAGGACAAATGATAATATGCCTTATTACAAAATAATACATAAACCATCACCATGCATGTTACATTTTACCTGCTTCTCCACATGTGACCACTTAATTTATTTTTAATTAATAAATTACCTTATTAATTAATTTATTTGTTTGGTGTTAATACTAGGGCTTGAACTCAGGGCCTGGCTTTGTCCAAGAATTTATTTTTTGTTTCAGTTTTCCCAAGACTAGCATTTTACTGCTTGTACCACAGCTCCATTTTTAGCTTTTGCTGGTTACTTTCAAATCAGATTCTAATGGACTTTTTTTTCTTGGTCTGCATTCAAACCACAATCCTCAGATTTCATCTTTCTGTTTAACTACTATTAAAGACATAAGCCATCAGTGTGGCTCCTATTTTTTCCTCAATAGTTATCTAATGCACATACTTAGATAGTAATTTAAAAATGATAGTATAGAAGCAAGATGTACAGTGGTGATATTGTCCTGTCAGAAATTCAAGTTAGTAATGTAAATTTATTCTTCAGACCATACCCAAACAATACCATGATATAGTGTAAGAGAACTCACTATTGAACATATTAGCTTTAAGAGCTTTCTGATAGATCCATTATTTATTGGTACCCAACATTAGAAAATTGTATGAGACATTGGTAAAATAGAAGTCCTTTGCATGACTACATACATTCCTTGTTTTTTTTTTTTTAAAGACACTTGCTTTCATCTAAAAAGGAGGGCTATCTATTGTCTTCATGTGATTTTGATGATTGAACGTGGTTAGTGAGAAAGTCAAAATGTATTTGTAGTCCTTAACTATCAATTCTCATTTATCTTCTTGTAGAATATAATGATTAAATCAATAGTTCAGAATCATGCTTCCATTGCAAGTGGATCACCAGTAAGAAAACCTCAATACCAATTCCCACAAAGTTTTGTCACAGATACAATTTCCCTGCCTTCTCTGCTGCTTGACTACCTTCCTATTCCTTCATTGTACAGGAAAAGTGTGATTCAACTGATTTCAGTCAGATTTGTTACTAGAATTATCAAGGATTTAGTTTATTGTCTGTAATTGGTCAAAGTTATATCTCTTTATGTAGGCTACTAAAAATGTATTTACTAATTTCAAGTAAATACATAAATTCTATTTCCATCTTTTTTAAAAAATAAAATTTTGTTTGCTCTATAAATTGATCAGAGGCATGGATTTTGTGGCTAGATAGGTCATTGCACATCTGTCTCTCTCTTTTTCCCTTTCTTGGTTCTCATAAATAATATGATTGCTCCATAATTATCCTAATTTATTTTGCTTTTATATTTTTGGTTGCATCATTACAGTTTTTGCTCTGCCATTTAACAAATCATTTATATAGAAGGCATTATTTCCTATTTTCCTAGAATAAACTGCACATGAAGACATCACTGGTCCTCATTTTCAGTGTGTACATTTGCATACGGAGGAACATCTTTCCTCTGTTCTCTAACAATTCCTTACTCTCCGGTTAGAATAATTTCGAATAGTAAAATTGGAAAAAGAGAAAATAAATCATGGTGAATAAACAGATGCAGAAAATTCACCGGATATTTCTGACCAGTTCAACCAATGTGAACTAATAGGGAAATACATGGATACCTCATTCCCACTGGCTCTCAAAGTCTCTGATTAGGCAATTCTTAGGAATATGAAGAACAAGATGAAAAAGTAAGGAATGGTATCAATTAAAGAAAAAAAATGGAGAAAGATCCAAGCAAATTTCTTCATTGGGCTGCCAAAAATATTCGGCTTATTACAGTGTGGAGACTTCTTTCCAAATGGCCACTCATGTGAATAGTAGGGATGACGATGAGTATACCCCTCTTCATTGAGAAGCCTACAGTGGACACTTAGACATTGTCAGTGAGTTGGTGTCTCAAGCGGCACATACAATAATTGTAGATGACTGGACACCCCTGCACAGTGCATATACGTGGAATAATACCAGAGTGGCTTCTTTCTTACTTCATCATGATACAGATACCAATGCCCAAACTAAAGGCCTCTTGACCCCCTTGTATCTTGCTGCTGAGAATTGACATAGCAAAGATACGCTGGATCTCCTTCTGTTGAACCATTATATAAAACCAGGCCTGAAGAACAACATAGAAGAAACTGCATTTGATATTGCCAAAAGGATAAGTATGTGTCATTCCCTCTATGAAGTTGTGGAGGGCTGTACAAATTGTTCAACTAAGTCCTAATGTTCGGGTTAAGTTTCTTAAATTTCAAAAATGCAAGTCCATCTTTTGTGTCCCTACAAAATATTTTCACAAAACAAATAAGAGCAATATCTTTTTTTTTTTTTTTGTTCTGTCATGGGGCTTGAACTCTGGGCCTGGGAGCTATCCCTCTGCTCTTCAGCTCAAGGTGAGCCCTCTACCACTTGAGACACAGCTCCACTTCCAGTTTTCTAGTGGTTTATTGGAGATAAGAGTACCACAGACTTCCCTTTCCAGGCTGGCTTTGAACAATGATTCTCAGATCTCAGCCTCCTGTGTAGCTAGGATTATAGGCATGAGCCACCAGTGCCCGGCAACACCAATATTTTACTGTAAAAATTCATGGATTCCGTGGAATTCTTCCAAATGAATTGCCTGCATTGGATGTCAAAATGTATCCAATAGTTTTTGTATACATGTATAATGATTTCTTCAGAGTTTGTGATTTTTTAATCAGAAATAATTTTAACTTACCTGTTGAAATGAGTAGTACAGAAAGTAAAATATTTCTGGTGCTTGTCTGAAAAAGTATATTTTAAAATATTCTATATTCTATGTTTGCATAATGTTCATAATTTATTTTATTTTCTCCTAGATATACTTTGAATTCTACATTACTTTATAATGTATAGGTTAATTAATGTGTCCTTTCCGATTGCATTCCATATAGAAACAGTTTGATTCCTTATTTTTCTAGGTCTTTATTTTTCTTTGGGATAAAATGACAATGTTGTCTAATTTGAAGTTTTGTAAATTTTATGCTATGTAAACGCCTTTCTGAGCTGAAGATTTAATACACTGATGTCAAACTAAATTTAATTATATGAATTACGTGTATTGTTACACTTGTAATTTTGTAATCAACCTTTTAATAACTGTTTTTCATTTCTTGCATCTGAAGAATGAAAAATATGGAATACTTCTCAAACTTTCATATTATCCTTTTGCAAGTGCCATGTTAATCTCTGTATTGTAATTTGAGTATACGTGCTGCTGATGCATGTAGTATCCTCTAAATTTAAGTTGTTAATGATGCAATCTTTATACAGGCTTATATCTATAGGTGCCTACTTGTAACAAGGAAACCTTCTTGTTCCTAACAATGCTATCGATCTTATTTCCCTAAAATTTTGTGAATATTGGAAAAATTGTATTGATCAGTCGATTGCTCACATTTGCAAATTTTTTTTTGTCAATGACTATCAAGTCTTTTTATTTAGAATTTTATCGTACTCTCAATTATTTATAGATAGGTCTAAAGGTGATGGCTTTTTCAAGTACTTATTTATCCAACTGAATTAGCTTTGTGGACCTAATGAATTCAAAGTAAGCATTGCTTAAGAGCTACTTCTAAACTTCTTCAGCTGACATTTTCCCAAATGAGGTGTTACTGGCACAAATGTCTACCTGAGCCTTTACCCTTATTCCATGTGGGAACAGACCAACCAGAATATCTTACCCTGAAAACGTAAATTGTCTTACTTGAACAAAACAAATCTTGGTTACAAGGGATGATAGAGAGATGAACAGTTCAAACAGAACTGTTCAGACTAGAAAGTATTTTATCAAAATATAATTTTTATTATACCTTCCATTTCAACAGTAACTAAAGCCAAGAAGGTGAAAAAATTGTTCATATGCATGATTACTTAATGTCCTGGATTGTCTACCATCAAACCAGGCAGGAACTTACACTACTGCCTTTTTATCACCAAATATTTTCATAGTTGCAGGAGAAGTCCATATGGTTCTCCTCATTATTAGGCATTAAATTGATAATGTTTTAATCACAGTGTTTCCCCTTGCCTACATGCTGTAAATCTACAAATGGTAAAGCTTTAGGTCTAACTCTTTCAAACACTGAGGCAGAGATAATGGAATAATACTTAAAACAGAGTTGCCTTTCATACAGTAACTACAACAGAACAATGCAAAACGTGTGCCTTTTAATTATATTAAATATAGTTATATATTTTATATTTATATGTGCTGATTTTATATTTCCCACAATGAAACTTACTAGAATTAGTTGATAATTTGACAAATAAATTGATATTTATTCCAATAAATAGGATTGGAATATAAACAATTAGGTTTAAAATATATATTAGAATATAAAAAAGTATCAATGCAATGTCTTTAGTATAAACTTGTAATACATTTTAACTGTTCTTGGTCTTCTGAATTCACATGGTAAAAAAAATGTTTTCCTCTAATCTATAATGAATTTTACTCTGCTGCTCTGTTTATTGTTTTAACTCGCTAGTCCCAAACTTTTTCTCCATATTTCTGAAACATTCCTACTGATTATGCCCAAATTTTGCTAAGATGCCTAAAGCATATTATTCTTCTGCAGGACCCATGGGTCATAGGATCCCAGGTCCCAGGTACCTACATCATCAGATAACAAGGGCAAGACTTCTTACCAAGGCCCACGCAACATGTCAACACAAAGTAATTGAAGACCCATCTCAATTTGTCATTTCCTATATTTCAGGGCCCCAATTCCTTGAGATGCAGGAATTAGCAGTAAGCAATTGTGAAATGCAAGGGAACTTAGCAATTGTTTATCAGAGAAAGCTATTATTTCTATGACCATTAATTCCAAGATTTATGCCATAAAGTCACCATAGCCTAACAGTTTCCAACTTATAAGGGGCACTTTAAAATTACTTAATTCACATCATGAATACCTTATCTCTATTTTGACAAAATACTACACCTCTGCTAATGTGACGCCCTCCTTGTTCTGAAAAGAACACTACAATAAACTGAGCTGCATTATTTTTCCACCACTGGTATTCTTGGGATCACAACATGTGCAAATATCATTTAGATTTATACTTTTTTAGCTATCATAGATATTCAGGATGCTAAAATAGGAAAATTATGGTTCAAAGCCCACCCAGACAGGAAGGTTTCTTAGAATCTTATCTCCAAAAAACTTCTCCACAAAAGCCAGACTCAAATGGCACTGAGGTTGAAGTGGTAGGGCACGAGCCTTGAACATAAACAGGCTCAGAGACTCTGTCCAGGCCAAGAGTTCAAGCTCTAGGACGAACCAATAAAACAAAATCTAAATTGAAAACAAACCCCAAACCTAGCATTTTTCTCCATGTATACAGAGGCACGTAAATAAGGAAATGGCTTCCTGTGTTACATATAGGTAGAAGAAAGAAGATGTCACACAATTACTATCTTCATACCATATTAAACCAAACCCTTAAAAATTGTTTTTTCTAAATATATAAATTAATGTCATCCATTTGTTGGCAACTCTGTGTAGATTATTCCCATTAACATGGTGTACATGACCTGTGGGAATTATCTAGTAACTATGTTCTAATTATAACACACTTGAAAGAATATCTAGGCAAATAGAATGCCAGAATCATTTGTGAATTTTTCAATTAATCCCTCTCCTTAAAAAGAATTTTGTAGTATCCTATGGAATATGAAATTACAAATAAAACCAAAAAATATATTTTAAACCTAAATTCTAATTTAACAAGGTCTACAAAGTCCTACATTAGACGAACTTTGCTATTTCTCCAGACTTAAGCTTTTGTAATCCTTCAACATTTATTTGGAATCCAACAGAATGATGCTTATTTACTTTTGCAAATTTTTGGATCGGAATCATGAGCTATTTTGCATCTAGGAATGTTCTGTAATGATGAGAGCATTTAAAACGCAAGTGAGGATATATATGAGTTGCATTCATTCTGAAACTTGACTTCTCAAAACATAATGACAAAATTAGCCCAAACTCTGAACTGTGTATGCTTTCCTGTTGTTTGGTTTGTTTTACTGAGACAAAATTATTCTACCTGGTCCAGGGAAGGTATCGTTATGTAATTCCACTATCTAATCTCCTGTCTGAGTGCTAGAATTCCAGGCTTGTATCACATTGCCCTGCCATAGTTTGTTTATTTAATCTAGAAACAGACTAGCAATTTTGAACTTCTCCTATGATCTTATCCACTAGACTGATTGCTCAGACTGTTTATGTACTATTTTCAAAGATGTTTTTACATTTGACACAGGATATGAGCATTTTCAGATGCACCTGCAAGGTTCCCTGATTCATTCCACCAAGGATCCTATCCCGTTAATAATGATTACTTGACTCTCTTACATCTCTGGTCCCTACATATGTAATATTCTCAACTTTGGGGGAAAGTTCACTTGAGGGCTTTCTAATATTAAAAATTATCACTTGATTCTAGTCGTACTCAGGACCTATTTTCTATTGTTTTCTAACTTTTCTACATATTCTGAGAGTTGTTTCATTTGTGTATTTTTGTGTGCACCTATAAGTTCCTCTGTGTGTACATGTATGTTTGTATGTATGTATGCAAAAACCTAAAGCTGTTATTCAGCAATCATGCTCGTGACTGATATTCCAGCTTTTGGCTGGTTAATTATATGTAGTGTCTCAAAGCCTATACTGTCCAAGCTGGATCTAAATTGAACTTCCCAGACTCCTTTACATTCTTAGTTTTTATTTTTCCAGGAGTATCAACTTTCAAACTTCAAACATTTTTGTGACTGTAAAGTCTAACCTGTAGCCCAGATTTTTGACTCAAGAATTCATATAAAGGTAGATGAACATATACATTACATATCCTGAGTGTTCACTGTTAGAAATGTGATCATAAAGCAAGTTGTTGTGAGATCTGAGGATTGGGGTTTAAAGCCAGCATGGGTAGGAAAGTCCTGGAGACTCTTTTCTCCAATAATTACCAGAAAACTGGAAGTGGCACTGTGGCTCAAGTGGAAGAGCACTAGCCTTAAGCTGTGTTTCAGAGGGACATCGCCCTGTCCCATATTTCAGGTGCCACGAGCAATAACAACAACAACAACAACAAGAAGAAGAACAACAAAAGAATATAAGAAAAGGAATGAAAAAGATGTGTGATCTTAGCCACCAGGTTCATTCCTATTATAATTCCTGTTCTCTCAAGATGGACTCTTTTTTTCCAGTTAAGTCTATTCTCCCATATCTGACTTGCATTGGAAACAGAATCATTCTTCCATTCTTCTTTTTGCACATTTACATGATTAGCAAGCGTGATTTAAAAAGGGAGTGGCCTCATGCTTCATGTTCCACTTAGGAGTAATGCTTTCTCTATTTCACTCCCATAAATCTACATACTGGACTTGGTTTTATTGTTTCAATGTTTTCTTATTTGTAGCGTCTTCTATATTGTATTGAACACTTATACATAAACAAAGAACTTCTTTTTCTCCTATAATTGCTTTTGTTTCTCTTACTGTTAACTCATGTACACTTGGGAAATTAATGCACAGCACATAGTCTCACAATAAAAGATCTGAGAACCTTCTTCCCATTTAAAATTCACCTTAATTTACAGAGCACATAAAAAGTTTGAACAAAATGTTCTCATGGATAATGTATTTATAAGCAATTTAAATTTCATTTCTCTTTACTAAGTTGTCTCTGAAACACGTGTTACCTCATGTCCAAAAGTGTCCTTGTGCTATTTCAATGAAGCCAAAAAACATTCATTTTTTTTCTGGAGCAGCGCCATAAATTGTTACTGGAAGTAACTGTTAATGGATGTGGAAACTGATCCCAGGAGAGGAATTGAACATAGAGAAATGACAAAGTTGAAGTTAACTATTGCTTTCTTTTTTGCTGTATAAGAAAAGAATCCTAGGCTGGAAGGAAACTCTGTCCCTGACTTTTTTGAGTATGTCCTTTACTCATATAAACCTCCTCTGTAAACTTCTGTCTGAGAGTATTACAAAAGGAAACAATATGCCATTTGAAGGCCAGCATAGAACAAAAGGAAGTAACTTGGTTTTAAAAGTGTTCTACTGCAAAGAAGCAAAGATATGGACATTTTAAGTGTCTTATGGATGGCTGTTTCACTCCTGAGATGATTCTATTGTTGCAGGAATCAGTTATCAATTCCTTTAGTCTGGTCCTGAGTTTTCCATAGCAATAAGGATTCCAAAATAGCAGGATCCAGTGAGTATGATCAGCAAAAGCAGCCTCTTCTCAGACAACCATTATTTTAAGGAGAGTCCCAAAGAAATACCCAGGGTTTGTTTTGTTTGCTTGTTTGTTTAGTTTGTGCTGGTTCTGGGGCTTGAACTTAGAGACTTGCCCCTGTCCCTGAAGAGTTGTCTTTCTTTCCCACCTGGCCCAACGCTAGTACTCCACTACTTGAGCCAAAAGTCCACTTCTGTCTTTTTTGGTGTTTAATTACAGATAAGAGTTTGACAGACTCTCTTGCCTGGGTTGGCTTTGAACTAACACAGTAAGAAAACTAAGTGACATCAATTGTATGTACTTCTCTTTTGAACCAAAAAATATTAGATGAAGTTTATTATAAAGCTAATATTGACAATTTTTAAAGAAAAGAATATGTTTAGCAAAAAACCATAACAAATAACTCAGCAAAAGTAGGTGCACCAGTAAATCATTTGGGACGATTACTATTGACTTCATCATTCCTTTGGGGGAAACTTAAAGCCATATTTGCACTGTTTTGTTGGTTGTGGGGATTGAACATTGATCCAGGGCACGGTCTCTCAACTCTTCAGCACAAATTGAGCACTCTACCACTTTAGCTACAGCACCACTTCCGGATTTCTGGACTTAATTGAAGATAAGTGTTTCATGGACTTTCCTGACCAGGCTGGCTTTGAAACACAATCCTCTGGTCTCAACCTCCTGAGTAGCTAGGATTACAGGCATGAGCCACCAGCACCCGGCTCATATTTGCATTTATATGCATTTTATGTCACTATGTAGACAAAGAATGAAAGAAATCTGAACCAAATGTTGTGACAGCTTTTCAGAATAATTGAGGTAGCAATAAATATGTCCCCTTTTTCCATTTTGTTACATTAATGACTCATAAGCTATTGGACTCTTAAATTAACATCCTCTTTCCTCTTTGTAGGTGTATTTAGTATCAGGAAATGTTCATAAAGAAATATAGAAAGACATATTTTTAGAAAGCAAAGGAGATCAGGTATAAAAGAACAGCATAGAAGCAGATACATTTATCACCCAGAGATTAAGAACTAGCATAGGAAATTTTGAATGCTAAAGGCAATGAGGCATATGCTTAGTTGATAACTCATTCTTCAATAACCAAAAATGGTTCCCTAGAACGGTTTTTGCTATACCTTAGTTACTATCATTTTTTCATTCCATCTGGAGTTATTCTTTCACTTTTGTCACAACTGATAATTAGCCTCTGCTTTATTGGTGCGATGACTGGCCAAAACAGTTTCCAAATCTCACTTAGACTATCCTTCTCATTGTGATTAGCAGTGACCCTACTCAAAAGCTTGGAATCTTTGAATTTCCAGAATTAATCTTCACCTGACATCTAAGCACATTCCTGGCATTAATTGCTGTGACCTAATGAACAAATCATTTTTTCAACACAGTATCCTAACATAGGTAAAGTACATGAATTAGGGACTATTGTCAGGTATCAGTATGGAAAGAGCAATTATATATTCCAGGTATGGGTTCTGTATTTTGCATTTACTAATTAAATGTTCATTGTTGTTGTTGTTGCTGTTGTTGTTTTGGCAGTCCTGGGGCTGAAACTCAGCACTTGGGAATTATTCCTCAGCTTTTTTTTTTCCTCAAGGCTAACCCTCCACCAGTTGAGGCACAGGACCACTTCCAGTGTTTCCTTTTCAATTTTGGGTGCTGAGGAATTGAACCCAGGGTTTCATGCATGCTAGGAAATCACCATATTATGAAGCCACATTCCCAGAACCCTAAATGACTTTCTTAAGATGGCATTATATTTTCATTCTGTAAGTATGTGTCATAATTTTAGCCAGAAATTTTTTTCTAGAAAAGAGCATTGAACACAGTACTGAGTCCAGTAAGGCTAGATGGACAAGGGATAACTGTCCCAGTGTAGCCAGGATACAGAAGGACTTACCTCATGGAGCTGGTACAACAGACTGAGCGAGACAGCTTCTGACCCAAAGCCTGCCTCCAGAATGAGAGGGCCATCTTGGTTCCAACTACATGGGGATGCTGGGCCACCTCCTCTAGCACCCATTGAATCAGTTCCTGAGAGAGAAAGAGGAAGAAAGACGGTCAGAATTACACTTAAGCCAGGTGACGGTGGTTCAGGCCTATAATCCTAAGTACAATGGAGGCTGAGATATGAAGATGATGGTTTATAGCCAGCCCAGGCATGAACAACTGTGAGACTCTTATCTCCAAAGAACAACCAGAAAACTGGAAGTGGTGCTGTGACTAAAGTGGTAGAGTGCTAGGTTTTAGCTGAGTAGCTCGGGGAGCTGCCCCAGGCCCAAAGTTGAAGCCCCATGACTGAAAAGAAGTGGACTTCCCACCACAAGAAGTGGACTGAATAGCACCCATTGTCCTAGGGAGCATAGCAGAGAACTCAGGCTGAGCTTCCTGTCAGCTGGGTGTCATTAGTAGGTCACCCGGCTTCTCTGTGCCTCAGTTTCCCCAGCTTCAAAACTGAACAAAGTGAAGAATCCTGTTACTCATGGAGATAGGCAATAATCCCATACCTGTTGCACCATTAATTACACACACCATCTGAGATCTTTCCGGGTATCTTCCTTTCATATGCTCAAAGAATTGCCAAGAACAGTATCAGATGGACCCTCCCTCTGTGCCTGTCCCTGCTGCAGAGATCCCTCTGTATTCATCCTTTGTTTCCTTACAACTGTCCCATGAGTAGATTAAAGTACAATGGTTGAGGCCCAACCCAGAGCTTCACCTCTGGTCAAGAATCGGCTGCCGTGGACTGAGTTTGGGACAATCCACCTAAACCAATGACTGAGCATGGTGCTACATGTCTACCATCCAAACTACAGAAGACCGGGCCTGGTGGCTCATGCCTGTCACAGATAGGAGGACCATGATCCAGCCCAGGCTGAGCATATATTAATTCTCCATCTCAGAAATGCCCAAGACAAAAAAGCTTGACTTGCATGGTAGAAGATCTGACTGGCAAGCCTAAGGCCTTGAGGTCAAACCCTAATATAGCAAAAAGAACCAGAGTTCCAGTGCCAGAGGTTCATACCTATAATCCTAGGTACTCAGGAGGCTGAGATCTGAAGATCACAGCTCAAGATTTAAAATAGGGTTGGCCTCGCCCATCAGGTGTCATGATGAGAAGACCTAGAGTCTGACCTATGCTGTTGCGCTCCATACTAGCATAACTCATATCCTCACTAAGTGTTGGCCTTGCTCTCTGTCCCCCTATGAAGCTATCCCCTGCAGGCCGCACTCCCAGGTCCTCCCAAGCTCCCACTGCCACAATCCAGGCCCAAGGGAGTACACAGCTCCATTGCACACAGATCCCTTTTACTTGTAATTTAACAGTTCTGTGTCCCCTTCAAGCCTCTCACCCTTCCAGGCCCCCAGACCTCAGCTGTGAAGCCCATACATAGATAGCAGGTAGCAGGTAGAAGTTACCAAAGCATTCAGCCTCCTTGTTACAACCCACTTCTACACACACACACACACACGCACACACACACATCCAGACCGGTGACAGATGACTCATCCATGCAACACCTGCAATTTGCCAACTGATCACTCAGCTGAGCACAGTCAGGCTGTACAAAGAAAAAGATGATCTGTCTCTCTGTCTGTCTCTCTCTGTCTCTCTCTGTCTGTCTTCAGGTGAAAGATTGGCTGAACACGGAAGACAAGGGCTCACACAGCAAGGGTTTCTATCTTCTGCATCCAACATCTCCCATCCCCAGAAAAAAAGGAAAAGACCCCAGAAGGCAGGTGTAGACATGCTGCTCCACACCTCTGACTAAAGCCACCGGGTTCCCACCAGGGAGAGGAAGGGTGCCGATGTGTGGCTGTGTGGCTCCCACTGCTCCAGGCCAAGGGATCTGTGGGGCCCACTCCTCACCCCATCCTTCATCTCCCCGTTTCCTGGGACAGTAGCCGCTGGGGATGGAGGTGGGATCCTCGGGTCAACACCCACCCCCACCCCTGGGGCACATTTGTGCCAGGGCCTGGGCCAGACTGTGGGGCACAGGGGAGGCAGGGTCCAGGTTGGAGGGGAGGGGATATGGGGTCGCAGGGTGCGGGGCTGTGTGGCAGCCACTCACATGTGTTGCTGGCAGAAGCTATTGGCAGCTGCTCCAGGTGGGGCAAGCAGCAATGGCAGAGGCATGACAGACACTCAAGCCCTGAGCAGAGGACAGGGGAGCCAGGATCAGGTCAGGGCCCCAAGCTGGTTCGTGGCACACCATTGTACCATTGCCTGAGGAAACCGTGGGTCTGAGCCCTCAGCACCAGGTTTGAAATGCTGCTCCATGTGAAGGGGGGGAGAGGGCCGGGGCTCAGGCAGGTACATGGTGGGCCTGAGGAAGGCCTCTCCTCCTAGGCCTCATGTCTCTTGCTCACCACTCAGCCACCTCTACCTTCCTCAACTGCTGGTAGTGATGTTAACAAACTGAGGGAATCAAGGTGCTACTTGGCAACATGGAATGTGGGCGTGGCCACAATTCTTGTATCCCATTGGTCAGAAAGAACCATGAAACAATGGGGATGTGGCTGGAATCCTGTGATGTAGGCAGAATGGGCGGAGTCAAAATGATGGCAGCCCCTTTCCCAGGGAATTCTGTCCAATCCAGCTGGGGACAAGAGGGTGACCTGCTTTAGCCTGATGACTGCACAGATTGTTGTGTATGTCTGTTTGTTCCCAGACCTTGAACTCAGGATCTGGGCACAATCTGTGAGTTGCTTTTGATCAAGGCTAGCTCTCGACCTCTGGAACCACACTACTTTACTTCTGGCTTTGTTGGCACAAGTTAGACAGGACTTTCCTGCCTAGGGTGACTTTGACCATGATTCTTCTTTCACAGCCTTGTAAGTTTTAAGGAAGACTGCTGAGAGCCACTGATGCCTGGCTAATCATTGGTTTTGCTGATGTTCCTGGACAGACCTGTGAGTTCCCTGTCCTCAGATTTAAGTGGTAGGAGCTGGAGCCCACAGTTTGAATCCTGGTCCTGCCACCAACAAACGGCAGGAGATCCTATGGAACTCATTCCTATTCATGTGATTACCAAAGGAATGTGATGTATGTCATGATTAAATGGGCAGTACTTGAATGACTTGAGGATAAAATTATACACAATTACATTATAAGACACTGGTCAGTATTAATTAATACTTTATGAAGCATTTAAACAATCACATTCATTAAATGGAGGCCAAATGAAATACCTACGAATTGGGCATCACATAGCATGGAGATGCCAATTTTTTTCTGCCAGGACTGGGATTTGAACTCATGGTCTAGGTAACCCTGCTGTTGCACTATGTGGGAAGGGGAAGCTTGCCTCCTTGAATTCAAGAAATTCAAGTCTGTTCCTTAGGCCTGAAATCGATGCCTACCAGTAGAAAACATCCTATTTGTGCACATTTTAAATATATGATTTATATTTATATACATATGTTGATTCCATATTGCATTCAGTGTAGTTATTTATTTTATTTTTTGTTTTATTCATGTATTGACTGCTCATTTTATTGACTATTATGACACATAGAACAGTGGTTACATTGATTACATAGGATAAAGGTTTGCATATGTATTGCACATACTTCCTGACACCCAGAACTTTCAAAGAAATGGAAAACATGTGTCACCATCAGCTTCTTAGTACACGATTCATTTTTTGGGAGTGCTGGCATCTGAACTCACAGCCTACAAGGCCCAATTCATGAATGGGTGAGTGTCAGCCTGCCATCCTGGGGCAAATTGAGCTGACAGGCAGTTCCAATTACCTGAGATCGAGCCCCAGCGGTTGACAAAATAAGAACAGATTGACGTGCAGATGATAGTACTCAAATAAATATATATCGTTATACAGTGTCAGAGATGTCTATACATTATTCAGTTATATAGGCTACACTCCTACCAATTCTTAGGTATTTATAATGTCTCCATGTAATTAATGTTATTGTTTGCATTCTTAACAAACTATTAAGTAAATCAATCAATATCCTGAAATTATTGCATTCTGTAACAGTATTCTTTAAAGCTTCATAAATATTAAATAAAATCAGTCTCCTGAAATGATGCTGTCTAATTTTATAGGAGCATCATACACCATCAACTCATTCAACTGTGACATTGATAATATTACCTTGTTATTCCCATGGATGGGAACGAGTCTCTTAGTATCTTCTGCCATTGATTGGTGTCAGGACTGGGATTCGAAATCAAGGCCTACATTGCCATGTGGACCTGTGGACCTATGACTTCTTCAATAGTCTGACAACCTTCAGCAATGCAAGGTGAAGTGCCCTTTGCAACAGTGTCATTCAAACCCAGGAGGGTCACCGTGCAAAGGAAGAAAACATAAAAAGGCCATCTCGCTGCATTTTTTTCTGTACATTTTTGCCACAAAAGGCCTGGGGGTCTAGGATCGCAGGATCTACTGTGGGTCCAGTGGCAGCACCTCAACATGGGGTGATCGAAGCTGAGGCAGAGTTACCACAACCTGAGTTCAAGCTCCCTGCTGAGCAAAAAATAATTGAAAGAGATTAGCTCCCTGGCTTGCAATTCACCCCCTTTATTCTGCCAGGCTTTGGATTTGAACTCTGGGTAAATCTGCAGCACTGTGGAAGAAGTGGAAGCTCACTGTACTTGAACATAAGGAAGTCAGGCCTGTACTCTAAGGCAAAATTCAAGCCCAAGCCTTGGAAAACATACTTTTTATATACATTGTAAATACAGGATTTGTACTTACCTATGGATGTTCAGTCCATACACGTTTGGTGTATGTACTTTTTGTTTTATTCATTTATTTACCATTGATTTTACTATGATGACACCCATTCCCTTTATTACATTGATGACATCCTATTACATGTAATCTAAATTTGTAGACGTGTTCTCCATCATGCCTGACACCAGGACTCTCAGAGAAAAGGAAAAAAAGTTTAACACTTGGCTTCTTACTGCATGATCCAATTGTTGGAAGTGTTGGAATCTGAACTTTGGGCTTAGCAGGACCAATTGGTGAATAGTTCAAGGTGATCACAGCAGCCTGTGAGCAACAACGGAGTTAGGCCATTCCCAGGATCTGACATTGATCCCCAGGATGTGCTACGATAGTCATAAATTAATAATTTAAACATAGGATCTATATTTACATATATGTATGGACAGCATCTTGCCTTTGGAGTACTTTTTGTCCTGCTTTTCTGTCTTATGTAAGTATTGTGTATTTTACTGAGTAAGGTAACAGATATAACAACCTATTGCCCTGGCTATAGGGTTTCCTATGCATTCTCCATCCAAGCTGAGACCCAGGACTTTCACAGGACAGGAAAAAAGGTGAATCGATGGGCTTCTCACATCAGGATTCATCTTTTGGCAGTGTTGGTATTTGAACTCAGAGCCTATCAGGCCCAATTGAGGAAAGGGTCAAGGTGAGGACACCAGCCTGTGAGCAACGAAGGAGATATGCAATTCCCAGGACCTGACATCGAGTCCCAGGGAGATCCAGATAGTCATAAATTCATAATTTAAGCATAGGATCTATATTTACGTACATGTGTGGACAGCATCTTGCATTCGGTGCACTTCTCCTTAATTTGTGTCTAATTCATGGAGTTGTTGTGTATTTTACTGAGTATGGTGACAGGTATAACTGTGCTGACATGGATGACAACCTGTTCCTACAGTTATAGGGTTGCCTATGCATTCTACATCCTAGTGGAAGACCAGGACTTACACAGGAGAGGAAAACATGTTTAACGACTGGCTTCTGACAAGAGAATGAATCTTTTGTCAGTGCTGGGATTTGAACTGAGGTCTGGGTAGCATTGTTGCACTTTGGGGTAAGGGAAATCTCACCATCCTTGAAGACTAGAATGTCAGGTCTGGATCAAGGCCTGATTTGAAGCCCCAGCAGTGGAGAAAATAACAAGCACGACTTTTTTAAACATAGGATCTCCCTTTACCTACAAGTGTGGTATGCATCTTGCATTCAGTGTAGTTATTCTTTCTATTTTGTGTCTTATTCATGGATGTATTGCGTATTTTATTGAGTATGGTGATAGATATAACTATGCTGACATGGATAACAACCTATTCGAATGTCTATAGAGTTGTCTATATAGAATACTCCATCCTCGCTGAGACCCAGGACTTTCACAGGAGAGGAAAACAGGTGGATCGATTGGCTTCTCAAATCAAGATGAATCTTTTGGCAGTGCTGGGATTTGAACTCAAGGCCTAGCAGGCCCAATTGGTGAATGGGTCATGGTGAACACAACAACCTGTGAGGCACTAAGGAGGTAGGCAGTTCCTAGGACCTGAAATGAAGCCCTGGTGGTGGCCAATATAGTCATAAATTCATCATTTAAACACAGGATCTATATTTCCATACATGGATGGGCAGCATCTTGCATTCTGTGTAGTCATTCTCTTTATTTTTTGTCTTATTCATTGATGTATTGTGTATTTTCTTGAGTATAGGATGACAGATATAACTGTGGTAACCTGGATGACAACCTATTCACATGAGTTGAGAGTTGCCTATGCATTCTCCATCCTAGCTAAGACGCAGGGCTTGCACAGCACAGGAAAACTGGAGCAATGACTGGCTTCTCACATCAGGGTGAATTTTGGCAGTGCTGGGATTTGAACTTTGGGCCTAGAAGGCCCAAATGCCCATTGGGTCCACAAGATCACACCAGATTGTGAGCCACTAAAGAGCTGGTCGGTTCCCAGGAACAGAGATCAAGCACCAGGGAGGTCACAATTGTCCTGAATGCATCATTTAAATATGGGATGTATATTCAAATCCGTGTGTGGACTGCATTGTGCATTTAGTGTAGTCATTTTATTTTGTATGCTATTCATGGATGTATTGTGAATTTTCTTCAGTATATGATGACAGCTATAACTGGCCTCACAGGATAACAACCTATTCCCATGGCCACAGTGTGGCCCATGCATTCTTCATCCTAGCTGAGACCCAGGACGCACAGGAAAGGAACACAGGTGCAACAATTGGCTTCTGACATCAGGATGAATATTTTGGCACTGCTGGGATCTTAACTCGGGGACCAGCAGACCCCATTGACGAATGGGTCCATGTGAGCCCACCAGCCTGTGAGCCACTAAGGAGTAAGGCCGTTCCCAGAACCTGAGTTGGACTCACAGGTGGAGGTGTGGGGGAAGGGCACACAGCAGTCATCCATTCATAAGTTGAAAGTAGTATGCAAATAAGTAGACATTTGTATAGAGTAGGAGAGATGATAACCTGTGATGGAATCCAATCTACCATGTGTCTACTGATTCTTGGATCTTTCCAGATGCCTTCATTTCATGACTGTGATGATTATTGTCATGCTTAATCAGCACTGCTTTACAAATAAGCGATGCCCCATGAGTCTTGCCTATCATTTCCTAGTCACTTCATGCATGAACTACTCATTCGATGAGATCAATCACATTCCATGACTTTTCCTGTTCCAGAAACCATTGTCTCAGGATTTCCCGCCATTGCTTTCTCATTGGGGTGGGCTGAATTCAAGCCTCAGGCATGGAAAACATACTCCTTATATATATTTTAATGATAGGATTTATACCTCTATACAGATGTTCAGTAGATACCTTGTTTGGTGTGGTAGGATTTACACTTCCATACAGATGTTCAGTCCATATCACATTTAGTGTGGTTATTCATATTATTTCTTTTTTATTCATTTATTTATGATTTATTTTATTGACTTTGGTGATACCTATACCATTTATTACATTGTTTACATCAAATCACATAACATCTAGATTTGTAGATGTGTTCTCCATCATGCCTGACATCCTAGACTCTCCCAGTAAAGGAAAACATGTGTCACACTCGGCTTTTAACTCAAAGATTAAATTTTCGGCAGTTTTGGGATCTGAACTGAGGTCCTAGCAGGCCCAATTCATGATTGGGTGAGTGTGGCACAGAAGCCTCTAGCCAATGAAGCTGTCATGTGGTTCCCAGGCACTGAGATCAAGCCCCAAGTTTGGCCAAAACAGCAATACATGGATAGGCAGAGGGTGGTATACAAATAAATATATATTGTTAAAGAGTTCCAGAGCTGTTTATCTATGACTGGATGACATCTACTACGTTCCTACCAACTCTTAGGTATTTATATATCTCGATTGAAGCAATATTATTCTTTTCATGCTTAATAAACTATTAATTAAGGTTAATCAGCATGCTAGGATTATTGCATCCAATTTTAGATTAGACAAATGCATGTACTACTCTTTCAATCTGTATTCTTAGGCATAGGAACGAGTCTCTTGTGATCTCCTGACATTGGTAAGTGTAAGGATTAGGATTTGAACCCAGGGCCTATGTTGATATGTTGGCTTATGGTTTCCCTGATAACCTGCCAGCCATCTGCAATGGCAGGCCAGGTCCACTTTGAAACCATGTCATTCAGACCCAGGATGGTCACCATGCACAGAAAAAATTGTAAAACCCTGAGCCCTCTACAGCTCCCCACTTTTTGTGCTGTTCTGCTTTTTTTTTCTTCCTGCAAGCCCACTGGGCCTAGGGTCCCAGGATCAGCTTTGGGTCCCGAGGCTGCACCCCAGCCTAGGGAGAGTGCAGCTGAGTCAGAGTTGCCATGACCTGAGTTCAAGCCCCGTGGTTGGCAAATTTAATGAACTAATTAATTCATTAATTAACTAACTAAATTGAAATAATAAAGCTCCTTGGTTTGGAATTTCTGCCAGTTTTCTTTTCTAGCCTGGGACTTGAACTCAGAGTCTTGATGAATCCATAGCAATGTGACAGAAGGTGCAGAGTTGCCAATACTTGAGTTCAAATCCCATTCCATGCCAAAAATAAATAATTAAGTCACTGCCCTCAGCAGGGAAGTTAGTTATGAAGATGGGAGGGAAGGGATGATAGGGGAAAAACAAACGAGGAGGCAACAATGTTCAATAGGAAATGTACTCATTACTTTGCTCATGTAACTGTGACCCCTCTGTACAACATTTTTACAGTAAAAAACGTACAAAAAATTATGTACTCCTCAAGAAGCACTTTGGTGGTAAGGGATGGATGTCTGAATGGCTGTACAAAATTATACACTGATTTTTTTCAGTGTTCAGTATGGAACTGAATAAACATAACTGTTTCTATTACAAATGTTAAGTCACAGTCTTGGAACTGGGGCCAGTATTTCTGCCATTGCTGGGATTTGAGCTCACTGTCCAAGAAACTCTTTTGGACCTTGGGTGAAGGCTAAGCTGCCTGTCTTTGAGGAAAAGATTTTCAAGCTAGAGTTCCCAGGGCATGACTTAAGGCCCTGTAATAGAGAAAATATTTGTATATATGTGTAATATAAGATACATAGCTACATATGTATGTTTATTTCATATTATGATTATGATTATTGATTTTGTATTTAATTTTTATTTTATTCATTTTATTGTTTATTGTATTTAGTATTATTATACACATAATATTTATTATGTTGTGTCCATATATTATAAAATTATACACAATAATTCAGTACATTGACTCATTTTCATTAATATGTTATTAAATATTGAAACATGATACATAATTAAATGGAGGCATTTGTCAATTCATCACATGGCTAGATTCTGTCCCCAGTATGAGCTTTGTCTTATTTATCTTTGGACAACTGCCTATAGGGATTTTTTTATATGATTTATACTCAGAAGCCTATTCTTGTGGATAGGCAAGTTGAGGGATAAAATCGTAAGGTTAGGGCTGGGAATGTGGCTTAGTGGTAGAGAGCTTGCTCAGCATGCATGAAAGCCATGGTTTGAATCCTCAGTGCCACATACTCAGAAAAAGCCAGAAGCTGTGGTGTGGCTCAAGTGGTAGAGAGCTATCCTTGACAAAAAGAAGCTCAAAGATAGTACCCAGGCCCTAATTTCACGCCCCAGGTCTGGCAAAAACAATACACCAGATTCCAGTGGCTATGGAAAACTACTTTCTCAGGAGGCTTAGATCTGAAGATCGCAGTTTGAAGACAGCCTAGGGAAGGAAAGCCTGTTGGACTCTTACCTCCAATGAACTATCAAAAAACCCCATGTGGCACTGTGGGTCAAGTGGTAGAGTGTTTGCCTTGAGTTGAGGGGTTAAGGGACAGCGCCCAGGCTTCAGTTTGAGACACACAACTGGAAAAGAGCGAGGGATAATCAAAGTAATTTTCCTATTTGCTATTTATGAGAATATTTTTTGGAAAATGAATGCTGATGTAAACCAGAATTGGAGTCAGACCTCAAAGTTCAAGTGTAGCACATCCGTAAGCCTTGCCTTTCAGATTCTATTATTATAAACTTGTGTCCTACAGGGTTCTGAACGGCCCATTGTTGAAAGGCTTAATATGCTCCCTAAGCCCTTTGTGATAAGCAGTTGACTTTTATTGTCAATGTCATTACAGTTCTGACCCTAGCAATGAACGAATAGCTCATCACCCTAACTCAGGAGGCTGAGGTCTCTATCACAGGGTGAAACCAGCCAAGGCAAGGAAGTCTAGGACATTCTGACTTCCTGTTCTGAAACGTCAGATGCTCAAGAAATTCCTGTGTTTCCTTTAGTGATAAGAAGTTACTTGCACTCTAAATGTTCTTGGTGTTCTTGAGCTACAGAAGAAGGAAAGAAATATTATTGACCCATCCTGGGTTCAAATGAAGTTCTCAGGATCCAAGCCCTAGCTCTGTTAGCAAGAAGAACTCCAGTGTAACACTGTTTTTGAAGGACAGAAAACAGTTTCAAAAGCCAGGCTAGGTGCAGAGAACTAGGCCTGCAGCATTAGGGGGCAGAATGTACACACTCAACAGGGCAGTGAGCTGCAAAACCACTTCATTCATTCCAGGCACAGCCAGCAATGGGGGAAACCTGAAACATTTGTTAGTTACACCAGGGTCAGGCTTTTCTCAGTTTCTTCAAATGATGACTAACCTTCCTCCCTCAGGTGAAGGGAGCCTCAGGCTATATTTAGGTTACCAATACAGAGCCAGTTTAGTGGGGGAGTGTGTAAGAACAGAGTAGCAAAACCCTGCTATCTGGTCTAAAGGAGTGGGTTTTTGACTCTGCATTTATCAGGTTTGAAGGCCCTTCTATCTCTGCCAGTCTATTCTCCTTACTTCATTGTCCACATTTTTAATGCAAATCCCCAAGGAGGGACAGGGCCATTTCTCTTCTGTCTCCAAGCATCTGAGTTAGAACCTGGCTCTGCTCTCTTGACTCTGGGGCTCTTGGATGCCTGAGAAGTGGGACAGAGACAGTCATCCTGCTCTGCATTTGTGTGAAGGCGATGCTGGTGTCCTGGCACACTGCAGAAAGCCTCATGACTGGGAAGAGTTCCCTTCTTCCCTTCTGACGTCAAAAACAGATTCATCTATCAACTTTCTCCCTTCCTTCCTTCCTTCCTTCCTTCTTTCCTTCCTTCCTTCCTTCCTTCCTTCCTTCCTTCCTTCCTTCCTTCCTTCCTTCCTTCCTTCCTTCCTTCCTTCCTTCCTTCCTTCCTTCCTTCCTTCCTCCCTTCCTTTCTTGCTCTTTCTTTCTTTCTTTCTTTCTTTCTTTCTTTCTTTCTTTCTTTCTTTCTTTCTTTCTTTCTTTCTTTCTTTCTTTCTTTCTTTCTCTCTCTCTCTCTCTCTCTCTCTCTCTCTCTCTCTCTCTCTCTCTCTCTCTCTCTCTCTCTCTCTCTCTTTCTATCTATCTACCTACCTTCCTACCCAGGTAGCTATCTCTTTGTCAGTTGTTGGGTTGAACTCAAGGCCTGGGCACTGTCTCTAGCATTCTGCTACTTGAGCCACAGCACATATTCTGGCTTTGTCTGTGTACGGGTGCCTGATGAATCGAACCCAGGACTTCTTGCATGCTAGGCAAGCACTCTCTCATTAATCCATATTCCCAGCCCCTTCATTTTTTTCTTATTGATAGTTTTTACGTAAGTATGCTACCATTTTATATATTCAAATTTAATTTTCTGAATACCAGTTACGTCTAAGAAACCTGATCTTCTCTTCCCCTGCCTGATTTGTGATTATTCCTGCATTGCCCTCATAATAAAATGTAAATAAAGGCTGATGAGAGCTTCAGTGTGCATCATATAAAGACACAGGCCTAGAATCCTGGAAGAGAAAAGCAATGGGTCTGAAATGAAGAGAATGATGCAGTGTGCACAACTAGCATATCTGAAAAATACACCAGTAAATAAAAGCAGAGTTTGCACTATGAGAAGTAATATACATACAAACATAAGTAGGTAGCGCACTGATACATAAACTTGGCCTTCTCTTTTTGAACTTTTTTGTGGCCATCCCAGGGCTTAAACTCAGGACCCGATGTGTTCCTAAGTTGCTTTGCTCAAGGCTGAGGCTCTACCACCACCACAGCTCCACTTCCCACCAGCTGGTAGTTAATTGGACATAAGCAATTCCCAGGCTTTCCTGCCTGGTCTGGATTACCTCTCCTGCTCAGTTTTCTCTCTCAAAGCTGGAGCTCTACCCTTTGGGCCACTGCTCCACTTCTGGGTCTCTGGTGGTTTATTGGAGAAAATAGTCTCAGAGCCTCTCCTGCTCGGCTGGCTTGAATGGCGTTCTCCTGAGGAGGCTTCAAATGGTTTCCTCAAGGATTCACAGAGGAGCCCCTCCACACAAACCCGTAGTCTAAATCTCGAGGAGTACTAGGGAAAAATGGAAACATTGTTATACCCCAGTCGCAGGACCCCCACCAAAAAGACCACCAAGAGTCAGACTTACAGCTGTTTTATTGTTTTATTTAAATGGGCTGCAGCTCGGGCCTTGTCCTACACTCCGACACAGCAGCACCTAGGAGGAGAACCACAAGGGAAAGATTTGTAGGGTTTATAAAGGCATACAACCAACCAGGTGTTTGGATTACCACCATGTGTTGCTCTGCTAGAAATAAGCAACAAGTGGTCAGTGCCTCAAAACTTTAACCCTTCATTCCCCCTCCCCCTTGACTTATGGTCCTGAGACACAATCTTGTGGCTCTAGTCTCAAACTAAACTCCAACAGCTCTTGATCATGAACGGGTATGATCCCTAACTGACCTTAGCCATACTATTAAACAACAATACCAATAACAATCAGTTCATTTTTATTTTTTGAGGTGTATGCAGAGTGGTTGGTTAGGATGCTTGGAGACTTGCCATGTTCTCTGTGGTTGTACAGGGCAAAGGGGTCAGCCATTCTGGCGTGGGAGCTGTGGATCCAAGCAGAAATGCCATCCACCATAAGGGCAGTAGGTGTAGCCAGTAGCACCATGTAAGGACCCTTCCACAGTGGTTGCAGAGATCTCAGGTTGTGCCCTCGAACAAACTCCCAGTCCCCTGGTTTAAACAAATGGGGGGTAGGAATAGAAGCAGAATCATATAATGTTCTAAGCTGGGGCCACATCGTCTTATGCACCAGCTGTAAATAGTCAAGCTTACAGAGAAATTCAATATCATACAAATCAGCAAGCAATTCAGTCTGAAGGCTAGGGATAATTGGTGGAGTGTGTCCATACATTATTTCAAAAGGAGTAAAGCCAAGCTGATAGGGTGAATTTCTTATTCTAAACAGGGCAAAAGGAAGCAGCAATAGCCAGTCTGGGGCAGTCTCCAAGGCCAATTTGGTTAAGGTCTCTTTTAGATTCCAATTCATTCTTTCTACCTGCCCTGAACTCTGGGGTCTATAAGCACAGTGCAATTTCCAATCCGTCCCCAGTGCCGCGGCTATTCCCTGACTTACTTTTGAGACAAAGGCCGGTCCATTGTCCTACCCTATGGTGGATGGGAAGCCATACCTGGGTAGGATTTCTTCCAGGATGTTCTTAGATATGACGTTCCCAGGCTTTAACCTCTCCTGAAAAGGTGTCTACAGAAACTAGCAAATATTTATATCCAAATTTTCCAGTTTTAATTTCTGTGAAGACTACTTCCCAATACACACCTGGCCTATCTCCATGGAGGGAGCTCCTTTGGTAACCAGTTGATTAGGGGCATTGGTCAGCTGACAGGCTTTAAATTTGTTAACAATGTCCTCAATGAGTTGATTTCCTTGCCTTATTTTTACTTCTGAGTGTAGGAGCAAGTCCTACATTCTTCGGGTTCCCATGTGAGAGACCCGATGGATTCTCATAAGAATCTTCTTGCCCAATCTTTGTGGCAAGATAAGTTTCCCCTCACCAGTTTTCCACCAGTCTTTATTTCTTTCTCTGTTTGGGGGTTTATAGGCCATGGAAATTTTCTGTATCCACTCCAAGTCTTCTTGGGAGTTCTGAGGCTCAGGAGGCAAAGCTTGTGGCCCTGGGTCTACTTGTGCTCTGGGCTGGAGGTCCACCTCCTTAGCTGCCTGAACGGCCAACTTATTTCCTTTGAAACAGTTACCTTTTGATGGCCAGGACAGTGCATAATGGCAATATTTGCTGGTTCCCATAAGGCCCGAATGAGGCTTAAAATTTCTTGTTCGTTTTTAATAGCCTTTCCCTCAGCTGTCAACAGACCCCTCTCTTGGTAAATGGCTCCATGGAAATGCACAGTGGCAAAAGCATACTGAGGATCTGTGTAAATGTTTAGTGGCTTCCCTTTTCCCTTCTGTAGGGCTTTTTTTAGTACCACTAGTTCTACTCTTTGTGCAGACGTTCCCTGGCGGAGTGCTATTGCCCACACTATCTCAGTGTCTGTGGTGACTGCTGCACCAGCGTACCTTTTTCCATCTCAAATGAAATTGCTGCCATCTGTGAACCAGGTATGCTCGGCATGCCATAGTGGCGAGTCCAACAAGTCTGGCCTCTTTTCTTTGGCCTGGTCAATCTTTTCACACTCAATTTCACGTTCTCTGTCCTTCCTTTCCTGTCTTTGCTACTCTGTCTCTCTCTCTTATTGTAAACCTTTTCTGCCACAGCTACTAGATACCTAATAGACTTTTCAACAAGTCTGTATAGAGCCTGCAACTTTTGCTTTATGTCTGAGCAGCTTGATTTTTATAGGCGATCATAATCATCTGAGCCAACTCCTGGGTCTCAAGATCATTTGGCTATATTGATTAAAAGCTTCCATGAGCTGCTCAAGATATGATGCCGGATTTTCACTTCCTCCCTGTCTAATATCACAAACTTTGGCCATATTAGTAGGTTGGTATTCCGCTGCCTTGAGACCTGTCAACAGAGCCTGGTGATAGACGAGGAGTTGCTCCCTATTTTCAACTGTATTGCAGTTCCATGTTGGTCAGATCTCAGGAAAATAGGCAGTGATCAGGGCAGGATCTGTGATAGGTGCTCCTGTGGGGCCAGGGATATGTTTCTGGGTTACAGTCTCTCTCATCGGTGGTAAAAAGCACCTGTAAAAGCTGACTAAAATCATCCCAAGTGGGCTAATGAGTAAAGAGAATAATTTCAAGCAAACGAATTAAATCCTAGGGTTTCTCAGAAAAGGGGCCATTTTGGGTGTGCCAATTGTATAGATCACTGGTAGAAAATGGCCAATATTGGAATTGCTGTTGACCATCCGCATCCACAGGACCTATGGCGGGTAAGGGAAAAACAGCTGCATTAGAAAGGGGGTTGATCTCATGGCATCGTCGAGTGACTGGCCCCTCAGAAACTTTAGGGGCAGGTGCCGAGTGTTCTATAGCTCCCTCCTCCTCTTGATCATTCTCAGGTTCTGAAAAAGGAACCTGGAAAGAGAGTATGGGGGAGGAAACATTTCTTCTTCCAACTTAACTCCCTGAAAAATCGGGGGGTGCCTTTTCTTTCCCTCTGTCTCAGTTTCTTTTTGTAAGTCTAGGGGGCTAGATGGAGTGGTGCCTATGGTTTCCAGTCCAATCAGACACAGAGTCCAAAAAACAATAAACACTACAAACAAAACACACCCAGGACTGACAGTTACAAAAAAAAAGCTTACAAAGTGGAGATCTCCCAAATTGGTCCACAGACTACAGTCACGGTGGGGTTCCACAACCACGCCCCACAGCAGAAGGAGCAGAGCCACAGTGGGGAACTTGGGCCTCTGTTAGGAGGCCCTCTTGGTCAGTTCCGGCCCAAAACTGAACCGACCCCCGCCCCGCAATTCTCACGGCAGTGTTCCAAGGACCGCCCCCCCCCCCGCCCCACACAGCGGGGTTCTAAGGACCCCTGCCCCACAAGAGGATCTTGGACATCTCCCAGATCCTCCAGGGTTGTGATGCAAGCGCGTCTGCTTCAACAAGCCTTTACGAATCAGATTGGCCATCCTCATAAAGGAAAATGAAAGTAAAACAGACAAATGAGAGGACAAGACAAATTAACAAAGACAGCTCTGTTTTACTTTTGGAGTCTGAGATCTTGGAGGTCTTTGGAGGGATCCCGGATGAGCCCCCACTAATATGTTATACCCAGGTCGCAGGATCCTGACCAAGAAGATCATCCAGAGTCAGACTTTACACCTGTTTTAAGGTTTTATTTAAATGGGCTGCAGCTTGGGTATCATCCTACACTACAACACAGCAGAGCCTAGGAGGAGAACCCGAGCTAAAGATTTGCAGGTTTTATAAAGGCACACAACCAACCAGGTGTTCGGATTACCACCACATGTTGCTCTGCTAGAAACAAGCAACAAGCGGTCACTGCCTCAAAACTTTAACTCTTCACATGAAGATGCTACTAGTGTGTTCTAGACACTTAACATTGGAGACACAAAACACTCATAATTATTAGATCATTTTATAGGCAAAAGGAGCAATGCAGACTGTATGAGGATCGTTCAAGCTTTCGGTCTTCATATCCTGAGACAGTAAACGCACAGCAGCTCAAGGCTAAGTGACAGAACTGGCATGTACTGTGGATATTTGCTCCCAAATTCTGTGACACTCATTTCTCACTTTTGGCCTCAAGCCTGTGATCAGAGGGGAAGATGAGGAGAGAAAATCCTTCTCAGGGAAAGCAGCTATAAAGAACATTGGGTAGATTACTTATAAATTAAAACCTTGGGAATGACCCTGTTAAGAAGTCAGACTGTCCAGATTAAAAAATGAAGAAGAGAAGAAACAAGGTGCCAGTGGCTGCTGTCTGTAATCCCAGATCCTCAGGAGGCTGAGATGTAGAGAAACTTAGTTTGAATCCAGCCAGTGTAGGAAAGTCCATGACACAGTTATTTCTAAGAGATCACAGAATACCCAGAAGAGGGGCTGTGACTCAAGCTTAATGCAGTACCCTGGAGCAAAAGGAGCTCAGGGACCATGCATAGGCTCATATATCCACCCCAGGACCTGCCCCCCTCAAAAAGAGCCTGTACTCTTATAGGTGAAATTCTGGAGTAGCTATGATGAATGGCCCCAACCTAGGAAATTTGTATCCAGTACAATGAGTTCATAACAGAGAGACATCTTTCAAGATAGTGCATGTTCCGGGACTCCCCTCACTGTTCACAGAGTAAACTGAGGGTTTCTCTGCATCACAGGCCTGCTGGAGGAAGTCTTTCTCATTTTCTGGATAGGCACACAAAAGCCCTCACTCCTGTACAGCTGGGTAACAAACAAGTCCATCTGGTCCAGTTAGTGAGGATGAGTGTGGGCGGGCTCTGAAGGTCAGGGGAAAAAGGCCTTTTTGTACCCTTAGATATCTCTCACCACAGTGCTCTGTTTTAACAAGAGACCTTCATTTGTGACACCTCCCATGGCAGGCCAAGTTCTGTGCACTTATCCTGCCTTTGTGAGACTATATTCCGGTGTTCAGTTACAGTGCTCAATATAATTCAGGAGTCCTTCAGGTAGACAACTAAGGCATATAATTAAACGATTCATTGCAGGCAATTTTGGGCCTATGATGCCTCTCCTATGTTTCTGGAAGTTTGGGAAATCCAAGTACATGTTGGATATCACAGCTTCTTGTCATCTAGGACTGATGAAGCTCATCAGGTTCTGAAACATTTTTCTTCTCCTAGTTGGGCCCTGGGTCCCTAGGTTTTGGGTTTAAACACAGGGCCTGGGCGCTGACCATGAGCTCAGTGCAGAAGCCCAGTGCTTTACCATTTTGTGTAACAACATCACTTCTGGTCTGTGAGTGTATGTGTGTGTGTGTGTGTGTGTGTGTGTGTGTGTGTGTGTGTGTGTGTGTGCTCACCACGGTGTGTGTGCACGCGGGTGTGTGTGTGCGTGCACACATATACATGAGTCCTGAAGCTTGAACTCAGGACCTGAGCACTGTACCTAGTTTCTCTTGTAGAATGATATCCCTTTTCCACTTGAGCCACAGAGCTACTATAGGCTTTGCCCTAGTGACGCGGTTCTAAGAAATGAAGCCCAAGATTCCATATATGCAAAGCATTCTACCACTAAGGCACATTCCCAGCCCTCTACTTCAGCTTTGTTAGTTTATTTATATCTTTTTTTTTTATTGTGGTTGTTGTCGATTGAAGGAGTTGAAGTCTTGATATATGTGCTGTCCCTGACCTCTTCAGCTCAAGTCTTGTGCTCTACCACTTGAGCCACAGAGCTATTTCTGGTTTTCTGGTGGTTCATTGGAGCTAAGTTTCTCAAGGACTTTTCTGCCTAGGCTAGCTTTGAACCATGATCCTCACATCTCATCCTCCTGAGTAGGTAGGATAACCGACATGTGCTCAAGCACCTAGCTTCCCCTTCAGGTTCTTAGTAGTGAATTGGAAATAATAATCTCATGGTACCTTTTGTGTCTGGGATAATTTGGAACCCAGATCTTTAGAATTCAGCTTCCTGAGAAGGCAGGATGACAGACTTCAGGTACTGACCCCTTGGCCATAGCCTCTGCTGCAAGAGGGTCTATGGTTCCAAGTGGTGCAGTGCTAGCCATGAGCCCAAGAGGTAAGGTTCAGTGCCTCAGCCCCGAGTTCAAGGTTCATGACCAAGAGAAAAACAAACCAAACCATTGTCTGCTGTAGACAACTCACGAGTCTTCAGTAATACATAATTTTGTCCCTGACATGGGGACCTATCTGAGGCTCAATATTCTTGTCTGTATAATCATCTAAGTTGTGGAGCTCTTACATAGACAAGATGTAAGAATGAACCCTGTTAAGGACATAGCACATGGCACTCTTTGCACCACTCAGCACACAACATCCTGTGAAAGACTCAGCACCCAGTACCCAATGCAGGACTCAGAACACTGCATCCTGTGAAAGACTCAGCACATAGAACCTTGTGCAGGACTCAGAAAAGAGCACCCTATGGAGGACTCAGCACATAGCTCCATTCCACAAGCTGTCATTAGAATTAGGGTGCTTTCATCAGTATCACCATTCTGTGAGGAAAAATTTGCAAACCATACAAGTTCATATCTAATGGTTTAATGGGGTGTTTTTCTGGGGAGGGGGTGTTAGCCATGGGTCTTGAACTCAAAGCTCTACCACTTGGAGCCACATTTTAAGGT
This sequence comes from Dipodomys spectabilis, assembly GCF_019054845.1. Classification (NCBI taxonomy): domain Eukaryota; kingdom Metazoa; phylum Chordata; class Mammalia; order Rodentia; family Heteromyidae; genus Dipodomys; species Dipodomys spectabilis. The sequence continues at coordinate 665,464 of NW_024871112.1, read as the reverse complement.
GTCTCTCAGACTTCCTGCCAGGACTGGGTTTTAAAGCCTCTGAGCAGCTAGGATGATGGGCATAAGCCAGGATGACATGGGTAACATGTGGAGCTGGTTTGCAACGGTTTACATGTGGCTAAGTCAGGTTAGGTGGCAGCTGTCAGCACCAGACTCCTAGCTTGCTCTGTAATGAGGTTTTTGAAGTTCTGTCCTTCTATAATTACAGTTAGAATATCCTACCTTTTTTGGCATCAGACTTGGGGCTTGAGAAAGAGTTTAGACACTGTTCCTAAACGTTTGTGCTCAAGGCTAGCAATTAATTGATTGAAAGACAGGAGAACTTCTGAGTTTTCTGTTTTGTGGCACTGAAGAATGAAATCCAGGGCTCCATACTTACTATGAGAGCACTCAACCAACGAGACTCAGGAGTGAACGAGGTATAAATAGATAGAGATTGCTGTATATAAATATTATATATACAAAAAGAGATTTCTGCATATTATTAAATTATACATAATATTGCCACCAATTCTTAGATATTAAATTATGTCTCCATTTAATGATGTGTCCCAGTTAACAATTAATAAACCATTAATTAATAATTACTCAATATCCTATAATTGTTTATCATATATGTACATATATCCATACATAGAATTAGATATTTCATAGAATGAGACCCATGTCTATATATTATTAAATTATGCATCATGTGTTGCTCCTAATTATTAGTTATTTAATTAGGACTGCATGTAATTTTTATTCTGTTAATGCTTAATAAAATATTAGTTAAACTTAGTGCACATCCTACACTTATTGCATCTAATTTTATCCTAGAATGATTCACTACTAATTCAATCTGTTTATCATTTACTGTAGTGGCAATTCTTCTACCTATGGTGTTTTTTTACCTTTATTACATCCTATTAAATAGCTTATAGATTTGCATCCAAATTATATATCCTACCTGACACTGAGCACTTTCACAGAAAAGGAAAGTGTGTCATGCTCGGCTTATCATTCCAAGATTACATTTTTGGGAGTGCTGGGATCTAAACTCAGGGCAATGAAGGCTCAGTTCATGAATGGGTGACTGCCAGCACAGCAACCACTAGCCAATTCAGCTGCCAGGCAGTGCCCAGGCCCTGAGATTGAGCCCCGTATATTGACTCCAAATTGTGCTTAGTGTAGTTATTCATTTTATGTTTTTAATCATTTACCATTTATTTTATTGAATGATATAACACATGGAATATTTACTACATTTATTACATAGGATATAGAATTGCCTATGTATGAAACTTCACACCTGACACCCAGGACTTACACAGAAAAAGAAAACCTGTGTCACCCTGTGTCTTACTGCATGATTCAATTTTTGTGAGTGCTGGCATCTGAACTCACAGCCTACAAGGTCCAATTCATGAATGGGTAAGTGTCAACACGCCAGCCTGAGGCATGTTGAGCCGACAAGCAGTTCCCAGCACCTGAGATTGAGCCCCAGGGGTTGACAAAACAAGAAGAGATGAACATGCATATGGTAGTACACAAATAAATATAGATCTTCATAGAGTGCCAGAGATGTCTATACATTATTTAGTTATATAGGCTACATTCCTACCAATTCTTGGGTATTTATTATGCCTCCATGTAATTAATATTACTGTTTTCATCTTTAATGAATTATTAATTATATCGACCACTGTCCTGAAACTATGGTGTCCATGTAATTAATAGTATTCTTTTAATGTGTCAAAAAATATTCATTAAAATCCACCGGCCTCCTAAAATCACTCTCTAATTTTATGCTATTATCATTCAGGAACAAGTAATTCAACCTTGACATTCATAACTTTCCATCGGTATTCCTATGAATAGGAATGAGACTCTTAGGATCTCCCTCCATTGGTAGTGGCAAGGACCCGGCTTGAACACAGGGCCTATGTTTTCGTGTTGGCCCATGGCTTCTCTGGAAGCCCGATAGCCTTCAGCAATGCCAGGTTACCAACACTTTTCAGCAATGTCATTTAGACCCAGGATGGTCACCTTGAAAAGAAAACAAATGTAAAACTGGCAACCATCTGCAAGTTACTGGGTTTTTTCTGTGTCGTTTTATTTATTTATTTTTCCTGTCAGCCTTTGAGGCCCAGGAACCTAGGTTCAGCTGTGAGCCCAGTGGCTGCAACAAGCCTAGAGTGATCAAAGTTGAAGCAGAGTTGCCATGCCCTGAGTTCAAGCCCTGTGGTTGACAAAATAAAAATACGTAATACATACATGCATACGTACATATATACATTAAAAATATTTAAACAATTATTAGGCTACTTGGTGTTGTATTCACGCCATTTTTTTCTGCCCGGCCTGGGATATGAACTCAGGGTCTGGGTAAATCTGCAGTACTGTTGGGAAAGGGAAAGCTCACAGTGATGGAAGGCAAGAAAGACAGGCCTGTTTCTAGCAATCGCAAAAATAATATTCGTATACATTTTAAATACATGATTTATACTTACATACACATGTTTACTGCATATTGCAGTTAGTGTAGTTATTCATTTTATTTTGTTTTTTATTTATTTATTATATATTAGATTTGCCTATGGATTATACTTCATTCCTGAGACCCAGGACTTTCACTGATAAGGAAAACAAGTGGGACAATTGCCTTCTTCCACCAGGATCAAGTTTTTGAATGGGTCAATTTTAGCCCATCAGTCTGACACAGGTGAAGTTTTCGGGCAAATTTGAGGACCTGAGATGAAGCCCTAGGAGTGGTCAATATATAAACAGATGGATATGTAGATTCATATGTATATGAATCTATAAATAAAGTTATAAAGAGAGACAGATAGACATTTATGTAGATTCTAGTGTATAATGCTATATAAAGAAGATGACCTATATCTTATGTTTATATATTCTATTACTATGAATTATTTGGTCTAAAATGATGCCTCCATTAGTTAATCATGGTAGGAGACTTAATAAAGTATTAATTAAATTAATCAATGACCTGTATTTATTGCGTACAAACTTATACTACAATGACCAGCTAATTAGTAGTTCAATTGGTACATTACAAAGATTCTATTATTGTTCCTATAGATAGGAATGAGTAGGTGGAAGTCCCAGGATCAAACTCAAGGCCCAAGTGTCTTGGTTGGGCTCAGGGTTCACTGAAAGCCCCCCAGCCTTCAGCCATGCAAGGTCATGTACAATTTTCAAGCTGAGTCATTGAGAGCCAGGATGGTCACAGTGCAAAGGAAACAAAGGTACAACTGTTGTCTAAAACTTCCTGGTTTTTCATCCTCCATCTTGGTTGGTTTATTTTTTTGCCAGAGCTGGGACTTGAACTCAGATCGTAGGATTCCTGGATCATCCGTGGGTGAAAAAGCTGCACCCCAGCCTAGGGTAATCAAGGCTGACTCAAAGTTGTGGTGACCTGAGTTCAAGCCCCGTGCCTGCCCCCCATAAAAGTTAAGGTCCTGGCTAGGAGTTTGGGCCATTTTTTCTGCTATACCTGGAATTTTAACTCAGGGACTGGGTAACACTCTTGTGCTCTGGGTGAAGTGAAAGATAACCTAGAAGAAAAAAATTCCAGAGCATTTCCCAGTGTGTGAATTCCAGCACTAGAGCTGGCAAAAATAATATTTATATACATGTATAATATATATCATATATATGTATTTGCATAGATATTACTTATTGTACCTCGGGCACAATATTTCAACAGAAAGGAAATCTGGTCAACATTGGCTTCTTATTCCACCTATTGACTTCGGCACTCCTGGGATTTGAACTCAGGGCCGGGAATGTCTATTTCATCAAGGGGTCAGTTTAAGCACAGCAGCCTCAAACAAATTCAGGTTCCAAGGACCTGAGTTCTTGCCATAGGAATGGCCAATATATATATAGATATATGTGTAAATTGCTGCAAATACATGTATATAAATATAGAGAGAGAGAGAAAGAGAGAGATGTATATGTATATTCCACTGTACATTTAAATATAAACATATTTATAGATTGTGAGATGTCTATATATTATTAAATTACATGTAATATATTACTAATAATTATTAGGTATTAAATTATAACTCCATTTAATGAAGTATCATGGATTAAGGCACAATAAAGTGTTTCCTTGTGTAAATGGAGCTCAGGGACAATTTCTAGGCTCATAGTACAAGCCTCAGGATCTGCACTAAAAAAAAAGAGCCAGTAACTGTGTCTGTGTATATATGAATTTATTTCTATCAGTGAACATCCATAGTCATTATGAAGAATAGCACCCAGCTAACAAATTTGCTTTGAATAGAATGATGTCAATGAGAGTGCTTTCAAGACAGTGCATGTTCCTGGTCAAAAAAATTTAAGACCCTGGCTTGGAATTTGCACCATTTTTCTAACAGGTCTGGGATTTCAACTCAGGGCACTGAGTTGAAATTAACTCTGGCACTTTGGGGGAAGGGAAACCCACCATCGTTGAAGATAAGAATTTCAGACCAGTTTCCAGGGCCTGAATTCAAGGCCCAGCACTGAAAAAAATAATATTCATACATGAGATCTATTTACATACATGTGTTTACTCCATATGACATTTATCACCCTTATTTATTTTTTATTTATTTTATTTAGTATTATTACATATATAACATTTATTTCATTTATTACATCGTATGAAATGGATTTATTTGCATATAGATTATACATCATACAGAGACCCAGGACTTTCACAGAGAAGGAAAAAAATGGGTCAAAAATGGCTTCTGACCCCACATATAAACTTTTGGCCATGCTGGGATTTGAACTCACAGCCCACAATGCATAAATCATGAATGGGTCAGTTGTAAAACAAAAGCCTTTGGCAAAAAAATGCCAGCCATTTCTGAGGACCTGTGATCAAGCAATAGTAGTGACGGATAGATAGATAGAGATAGATAGATAGATAGATAGATAGATAGATAGATAGATAGATAGAGAGATAGATAGATAGATAGATAAATAGATAGATAGATGTGTAGGTTGCTATGTATATGAGAGAGAATATGAGGAAATTAAATTATGTACATTATGAATTATTAGTTTTTAAATTATGCCTACTTTCAATGAAATGAAGTATCATGATTGAATACTTATTAAAGCGTTAATGTAAAAGTAGTCAGTATTCCTTAATTGGGAGAATCATACCATGGTGATAGAATGGAAGACATTATCCAATACTTTTTGTGTGGCATTCTATAAGAGAATCATGAACTAACTGCAAATTTAATTGTTACTTTTATAACATTCCATTAGGCATTCCCATGGATAGGAAGGATTTTCTCAAGATCTCCCTCCATTTATAGGTGGCAGTCCAGGCATTTCAACTCCAGGCCTGGGTATTTTACTTCAAATGCAAACCATTGGAATGACACTGTGAAGATTTCAGATTGTCAGGATGAAAGAAAGGAATGAGAAGAAAAGAAAGCCAAGTGTCATTGGATCCTACCTGTAATCCTAGCTCTTCAGGAGGCTGAGTAGTAGAGAATACCAGATTGAATTCAGCCAGGACAGGAAATTCCACCACACTCTTATTTCTGAGGGAATACAGGAATAAAAAATTCCCATGAATGGGGCTATGACTCAAGGGCAGAGCGCTACCCTTGAGCAAAACTAGCTTAGGAACGTTGCCTAGGGTCATAGTAAAACCCCCGGACCTGCCAATAAAATAAAGAGCCAGTAACAACATGTCTCCCCACGTACGTATGCATGTATTTCTATTGGTGAAGGTCTGGAGTTCCTATGATGAAAGGTATCCAGCTATGAAATTTGCTTTGCATAGAATGATTTCATAGAACAGAAAGAGTTTTCAAGACAGTGCATCTTCCAAGGCTCCTCTCACTGTTCACATTGTAGCCTGAGGTTTTCTCCACATCGGTGACTGCTGGAAGAAGACTTCCTCATTGTTGGAACAGGCCTCAATCCTGTACAGCTGAGTGATAATAAAAACTCCTTCTAGGACAATTAGTGAAGAGTGTGGGTGGGCTCTGAAGGTCAGGAGAAAAAGGCCTCTATGTACCTCAAGCTATCTCTCTGCCGAGAGCTCTGTTGTAACAGGAAGACTTCATTTGTGCACCTCCCGTGGCCAAGTTCCCTGCACTTAGCCTGTCTTTGTTAGACTATGTTCCAGTGCTGAAATAACCAGCTACAATTAATTCAAGGGTCCTTCTGGCAGACAACTAAGGAGCTGAACTTCCACATCTACTCCAGTGGAGTCTGCTTAGCATGGAACACCTGCTATCAGATCTGAGAATGGGACTTCACAGAAGTCTACCTCAGAGAATGGGGCTTCAAAGAAGCCTACCTCCTGGAAAGGCTGGCAAGCCCCTGGGAAAGATGTGTTCCTGTTCCTGTTTTTCTTTTCTTCGCTGTGTAGGAGTGCACATTAATCTTTTACTGCTCCTGCTGCTTGTTCTACTTATTCATGCTCAACGTTCCCTTATTCAGGGCTATTTCTTGGAAGTGTTGAACACTCCAACATCTGATAAGTGTCCTGAGAATATGACTAACTCACCAGAGTTAAGTGCTACCCTGAAAGCCCCTCTTATGGAGGCTAGTAGACAAGTCATAAGTAAATATAAAAGTATTGGGGGTTTCATGACATCACTTCAGCAGAAGGAATTGTTTGTAAGAAATTTACAAGAAGCTGTAGGCACTGCAAGAGCAGAAAGAGTGTATGGCTATTGGAGACTTCCCTTTAATCCTGAAGAATATACAATAGACCCATATAGATAACCTGTAGATAAGAAAGATGTAGAGGGATATTTAGACCAAAAGCTAAATAAGATTTCTAAAAGGTTGGTAGATGGAAGGTGACTATGGCTTATCAGAGGAAAATGGTGGGATCCTCCATTATCTAGAGGACCCCAAAGACTTCCCCCAGATCCATAGCCTTTTACAGGTGTGTATGATAAGGATGGCAACCGTTGGGTAAACTACTTAGGAGAAAGAACTTCCTATTACTCTCTTCCATTTACTGAGAGACTTGCTAGATCTAGGCCTCCTTGGTGCTTACTATCAAAGAAGGAGCAAGAAAGATCTTATGAGACAGTGAAGGCCTCTATGGAGAAGAGTAAACGATTATGTGAAAGGGTTACAGAGAAGACACTATGAGCCTAAATTTGATATATGGCCAGATTTAACTAAGTATACTGAATATCATGATTTTTGGCCACAAATTGGGGACCCTCTAAAGAATGGCAAAGAAACACAATTGCTTACAAAAGATTTGAAACACATAAAGTACAAAACTAAACAAAAGTAACAATAACGTATTAGAGTTCATACCTTACTGTCCACCACCTTGCATATATGCTCTGGTTAATGGTTAATAGGTGATAAACATCTCAAAACCAATTGTATTTCTTAAAAATAGAGGCAAAGCCCGGAACAATTGCCTATGGTCATAGTTCGTCATCCAAAAAACAAGATCAGGCTACCAGCTGGTGACCACCCAAGAACGAAGCCTTGCAGCAAGATTGTGTAACCTTTTGCCCTTTCTCATGGAGACCTTATTCTATAAAAACTTGTTATCCTCTGCAATAAATCGCAACTAGCTTTCACTCCTCTTATGTGTGAGTTGTCTGTTTGCCATTTCCCCACCTGTTCCAGTTACCTCCACGAGGTGTCGTCCATCGTCCTGGCAGAGCCGGTCCATGGCACTGAACCTAATGAAATGATTCATTATTGGCAATGATGCCCCCCTGGGTTTCCAGAAGCTTGCTAAATCAAAGCACATGTGTAATTTCACTATGCTTCCTGTCATCTAGGGCTGGTGAAACTCATCAGATTTTGAAACTTTGACCTCTCCTAGTTGGGTCCTGGGTGGCTGTGTTGAACACAGGCCCTGGGTACTGACTGTGAGTGCAGAGCAGAAGCTCAGTTCTTTATCATTTGGTGTCACAGCTTCACTTCTGGTATCTGTGTGTGTGCATGTATGTGTGTTCATATACTTGTCCTGGAGCTTCAACTCAGGACCTGAACACTGTACCTGGGTTTCTCCTGTACAAGGATAGCACTCTACCACTTGAGGCACACATCCACTTCAGGCTTTTTTCTAGTGATGTAATACTAAGGAATCAAACCCAGGGATTCATACATGCAAAGTACTCTACTCCTAAGACACATTCCCAGCATTCTACTTCAGGTTTCTTTCTTTCTTTTGTTGGAAGTTGGAGGAATTTAAGTCTAGGCCTGGGTGCTGTCCTTGAGCTCTTTAGCTAAAGCCAATCGCTCTACCACTTGAGCAACAGCACCCCTTGAGGTTTTTGGTAGGTCACTGGAGAGAAGAGTCTCAAGGAATTTCTTGCCCAGGCTGGCTTTGGACCGTGATCCTCAGCTCTCAGCGTCCTGAGTACCTAGGATGACAGGCACGAGTCAGCAGCGACTAGCTTCCACTTCAAGTTTCTAAGTGGTGAATATGAGATAATAGTCTCATGGGACCTTTTGTGTCTGGTATAGTTTTGAACCCAGATCATTTATCTCAGCTTCCTGAGTAGGCAGGATGACAGACCTCAGCTACTACATGCCTAGACTGTAACACTCTGTTGCAAGGGGGTCCTTGGCTCCACATGGTAGGGCGCTATCCATGATCCCCACTGGTAAGTGTCAGTGGCTAGGCCCTGAGTTCAAGGTTCATAATCAAGAAACATAAACCAAAACAATTGTCTGCAGGAGACAACTCACTAGGTAGGTACATACATAATTTTGGCCCTCACATGAGGACATATCTTAGCCACAAGTTTCTCATCTGCACAATCATCTTACTTGTGGAGCCCTTATAAGAACCAGATGAAAAAATGAAAAAAATGCACCCCATGAAGGACTCAGCACACAACTCATGAAAGACTCATCACATAGCTGGAACACACATAATGTCATTAAAATTAGTGTGCTTTCATCAGTATCACCATTCTTTCAGAGACATGCCACAAACAGTCCAAATTTAGATTTTAGAGGGGTGAGTTTTTTTTTGGGGGGGGGAGTCAGCCACGGGGATTGCACTGAAATGTTGGGGGTACTGTCCTAAGGTCTTTTGATCAGGCTAGAACTCTACCACTTTAAGCCACAGCTCAGAGTTTCGCAGACTTTCTGCCAGGGCTGGGTTTTAAACGCACCAGTGTCAGATCTCAGCCTCCGAGAATCTTGGATGACAGGGTAAGCAAGCCAGCAGCATCTAATCCGTGGAACTGGGTAGCAGCGGCTTACCTCTGGCTAATTCAGGTTAGATGGCAAATGTCAGCACTAGACTCCCAGCTTGCTCTGTGATGAGGTATTTGCAGCCCTATCCTTATATAGTTGCAGTCAGAACATTCTATCTTTTCCTTTTTTTTTGTTTTGGTGTCATTCCTGGGTCTTGAGTAAGGGTCTAGACACAGTCCCTAAGCCTTTATGCTCAAAGCTAGTGTTTGAGCTACAGCACAACTTCTGGATTTTTCTATGCACATGGTAGTGAGGAATCGAACCAAGGGCTTCGAACTTACTAGGCGAGCACTCTACCACTGAGCCCCAGTAGTGACAAGTGTATAAACAGATAAATGTATAGATTGGTATATAGAGAGACAGATAAATAGATAGATAGATAGATAGGTGTAGATATATGTAACGAGAGATGTCTGTAAATTATGAAATTGCATATATATTTCTACCAAGTATTGCCAATTAAATTATTCCTTCCTTTCTTAAGTATCATGATTGAATACATAATAATGTATCAATTGAAAATTAATCAATGTAGTATAATTGTTGTGTATAATTTTATAATATAATCGTACACTACTTATGTAATTGTTACTTTTACAACATTCTATTTGTACAGATACCTATTAGAAAGCGTTTATTTTTAATTTTAATTTTTTTAATTTTTTTTGGGGGGGTCCGGTCATGGGGCCTGAACTCTGGGCCTGGGCGCTGTCTCTCAGCTCTTCAGCTCAAGGCTAACGCTCTACCACTTGAGCCACAGAGCCACTTCCGGCTTTTTTCTTTTTGCTAATGTGGTGCTGAGGAATCGAACCCAGGGCCTCTAGTATGCAAGGCAATCGCTCTACAACTGAGCCACCTTCCCATCATGGAAAGCATTTCTTAGAATCTCCCGCCAGCCATTCATTAGTGGGAGTCCCGGGATTCAACTTTCAGGCCTAAGTTGCTGATTTCGGCTTGGCTTCCCTAATAGCCAGCCAAACATCAGCATTGTAAGGTCATGTGCATTGTCTGGGCATTGTATTTAGACCCAGGATGGTACAATACAAAGGACAAAAAAAAGTAAAACCACCTGATTGAACTTCTCAGTTTTATCCTTTTCCTTTTTATTTATTTTTGCAAGCCCTGAGATTTTAACTCAGGAGCTAGGATCCCAGGATCTGCTTTGGTAGAGATGCCAAGACTTGAGTTCAAGCCCGGTGCTTGGGCTAAAACCAAATAATAATAATACTGATTACAATAACAATAATAATAATAAGGCCCTGGCTTGGAATTTGCACCATTTTACTGGCAAGTCAGGCATTTAAACTCAGGGTTTGGGTAACTCTGTGGCACTGTGGGTGAAGAGGAAGATCACCGTCCTTGAAGAAAAGAAGTTCAGAAAAGTTCCAAGGGCCTGAACTGAAGTCGTCCCAGTTCTGGAAAAAATAATACTCATATATGAGATCTATTTAAATACATGGGTTTATTCCATATGACATTTATTACCCTTATTTATTTAGTATTATTACACATAAAACATTTATTTTATTACATCATATTACATGTACTGAGACCCAGGACTTTAACAGAGAAGGAAAAAAATGTGTCAAAATTGGCTTCTTACTCCATGAATACATTATTGGCCATGCTGGGATTTCAACTCACAGCCTACAATGCCCAATCCATAAATGGCGTCACAGTCTTAGCCAACCAGCCTCCAGAAAACTGAGCTGCCAGGAAGTTCTGAGGACCTGTGATCAAGCCACAGTAGTGCCATATATATATGTTTATTTATTTAATTTTATATATATGTAATATATATACATACATATATATATATATATAAAACAGAGGAAATGTGAGGATATTATTAAATTATATATTTTTACAAATTATTAGTTATTAAATTATGCTTCCATTTAATGAATATCATCATCTAATACTTATAAAATCATTAATAAAAAAATCAGTCAATATCCTTAATCAAACCATGTTGCTAGAATGGAAGATATAAATTCAATAATTTTTGTGTGGCATTCTAAAATAGAGTTATGAATTAACTTCAAATTTAATTATTTCTTTTATAACATTCCCTTAGCATTCACATGAATAGGAATGAGTTAGTCAGGATCTCCCTCCATTTGTGGGTGGCCATCCTAGCATTCCAATTCCAGGCCTGGGACGTTTATTTCGAATGCAAACCATTGGAATGACACCTTGAAGATTTCAGATTCTCGCAAAAAATACGAACAACAAGAAGAAAAGGAAGCCAGGTGTCAGTGGCTCTTGCCTGTAATCCTAGCTCCTCAGGAGGCTGAGATGCCAATTTGAATTCAGCCTGGGTAGGAAAGACCACGATATTCATATTTCTTAAGAGCTCACAGGAAATCAAAACAAAATAATAACAAAAAAACCTGAGTGGCCCCATGGCTCAAGTTGCAGAGCACTACCCTTGAGCAAAAGGGCTACGGGACAGGGCCTGGATGATGGGCATTCAGCAGGTTGCCCATGCCCAGCCCCCCAACCTGGGCAAGCTGCAACAAGCCCTCAGAGAATACTAAGTCTGAGCAGGCAGCTTGAACAAGCATCCTTCACTACAGTTTAAGAACTGAAGTCAGGAAGGCGTTGCCTGGGCTGGTGTGTGCAACTGATGTGTACAACGGGTGAATGATGTCCTGGTAATTATCATGGGAAAGCACAATTCTTAGGCTGTAGGAGTTGTCAAAGGTTGTGGCTCCATATCTTCTATCCCTCTGTAGGATGTGAGCCTAGGCTTCTGGGGCCTGGTGGCCATCACTCATTCATCATTCCTCATTGCCGAGTCTCAGGCTGGTCACAAATCCTGGGAAAGATAGAAAATAACCAGACATTTCTGTGCCAAAAGGAGTAATCCAATAAATTCCACCTTCATAACTCCCGTTAGAAGTAAGCCTTGGGCTTCAAATGTGGCTTACTGGTAGAGTGCTTACTTAGCACAAATGAAGCCCTGGTTTGATTCCTCCCTACCACAGAAACAGAAAAAGCCATAATTGACACTGTGGCTTAAGCAATAAAAGTTCTAACCTTGAGCAAAAGAAGCTCAGGCACATGCCCAGACCCAGAGTTTAAGTTCCAAGACTGGCCAAAAAAAAAAGGTGAGCATGGTGAGACATTTTCTACTGGGACTTAGCAGAGGGCGGAGGTTATGGGTAACAGGTAGAGGGGTAGAGGGCAGGTGCTGTTGGCTCACCCCTGTAACCTTAGCTACTCATGAGACTGAGATCTGAGATCCCAAATGCAAGCAGGAAAGTCTATATGAGACTCTTTTCTCCAATTAAACTCCCAAAAATCCAGAAGTAGAGCTGTGGTTGAAGTAGTAGAGTGCTAGTCTTGAGCACAAAAGATTAGGGATAGCGTCCAGGCCCTGAATTCAAACATCAGGACTGGCACACACACACACGCACATGCCATACACACACTCACACACATATACACACATACACATACGAAGATAGAGAATTTGACAGTCAGCCTGCACAAATTCCACCTCTAGAAACTCAGTATTTAAAAAAAGAGGGAGGAGGGAAGGAAAGACTTGCTCCAGGAAGTGATATAATCAGTGCCAAAATTCCACAGGAGTTCTATGTTACGGAACAGAACAGAGAGCCTCAGGCACAAGGTACAGCATGGGCAAAGGTCCTGAGGTGTGGTGTAGAGCAGGTGGTGTGGATGGGATGAAGGTTCTGTGGCTTCAGACAAGTCTGGCCGAACACTGAAGCCTGTGTCAAGTTTTGTACTTGAGTGACAGGTAGGGCAGAGGGTGGGGTCCCAGAATGAAGCCCAGGGAAAGATTAGCTTGACTTTTCACCAAAGACCCCAGCCAATTTCTGTGGCTGGAAGCCTATTTTTCACAGCTCCTGACCCTCAGGCCCTCTTTGCATGGAGGAGTCAGGGCAAATGCAGGGAAGAACTCTTGCTTAAAAAAGCTTCTAGCTCAATCCCACTAGTGGCTCACCCCTGTAAATCCTAGCTACTCAGGAGACTGAGATCAGAGATCATGGGTCAAAGCCATCTTATGGGAGAAAAGTTAGTGAGACTTTATTGCCCATGAACTAACAAAAGCCAGAAAGGGAGCTGTGGCTCAAGTGGTAGAATGTCCGCATTGAGAGAAAACGTTAAGAGACTACAGGTCAGACCCTGAGTTCAGGCCCCAGTACTGGCACCTAACAACAAAGAAAAGCTTTCAGGAGTTCTTAGTCCACTGTGGTGAAAGGCCAGATCAGCCAGGCATGGGTGGCTTATGCTGGCCCTCCTAGCTCCTCAGGGGGCTGAGATGTGAGGATTGCCATGCAAATCCAGCCTGGGCAGGAATGTCCAGGAGACTCTGATCTCCAATGATCCACCAGAAAACCAGAAGTGGTGATATGGCTGAAGTGCTAAGCTGAAGAGCTGAGAGACGGTGCCCAGGCCCAGAGTTAGAGCCCCATGACCAATAACTGGCCTGCTTTGACCTCATGCTGTGGTTCTAGGCAGAGTACTTTCCAGTGGGCTCCTGATGGTCTTCCAATGTCTATGTGTCCTACAAGTCTTAAGAGCAGCCTCCTTGAAGGCCTTTGCCTACAGAGCGGGAGACAATACAAGATAAGGATAAAGTTTTGTGGCATGGAGGTCATCGGCCGGGTCATCAGAAGAGCATCTGTCATGAGTGCAGTGTGGATCTGAGCACTAAATCGACGTCTCAGACCACGGTTCTGGGCCAGAAGGGGTAGACTACTTAATGCCGGCTCACAAGGGAATCACAAGAATGTGAATTTGTCAGGCACACCTTGGGCAGGTTTTGAGTAGGGCTTATGAGAGACTAGTATGCTGAGGAATCCAAAGCAGGCTGGCTGCTGCTTGTAACAATCACTATAAACCAGTAGTCCCAGGGGCTCAGAGACCTGCTTAACTCACCAGAGCTCAGGGGCAGATAAAGGTCTGCAATCATGGGCCAACTACATAGGGACATCCATAGTGTCCTTCCCTTGGTTCTATCCCCCCGTGCTGGAATGGAGGGACAGGTTCCATGGAACTTACTGCCATAGGCCAGACTCCTTAGCCCAAGAAGCCCAACAACTGATGTAGCTTGAGAGTTTACTATGATTATGCCTCAGGACTGCCCCCAGTTCTAGTTCAGCTTATCATTACGATCTTCCTCTGTGTGTTTGTGTGTGTGTGTGTGTGTGTGTGTGTGTGTGTGTGTGTGTGCATGCACACACGTGCGTGTGTATGAGTGCATCTTGGTAGTAGGGCTTGAATTCAGGGCCCGTGCTCTGTCTCTCAGTTTTTTCATTCAAGGATAGCACTCTACCACAGCTTTTCTTCCAGCTTTCAGGTGGTTCTTGGGAGAGGAGAGTCTCACAAACATATCTTGTTGGGTTGCATCTGAAGGTCAGTCCTCTGATCTCAGCCTGCTAAGGGAGCTAGAAATATGAGAGCATGAGCATTAGCATCTGGGCACACTTTCCTTCTTGGATAAAACAGAATACCTATTTCCTAGCCAAGCACCCATCTACAGCTATCCTTCCTTCCCCTTCCCCTAACCCTCCGGACTTCAGAGGAAACATACTCACCCCTGAGGACAAAGAAATAGGATGCACTGACAGGTTTGAACATTATGTTTTCCACACAGTCAGGGGGCTGCTGGAAGCTGATGTAGAGGTCAGAGATCTAGGCCAGGGCAAGTAGACAGCTGTTAGAACAGAAAGTATGAAAAGCCATCCGTGCAGCTGCATGCCAGTGGCTCATGCCTATAATCCTAGCTACTCAAGGCTGACACTGGAGGATCAATCAAGATTCAAAGCTAGCCTGGGCATACTCTTATCTCCAAAGAATCACCAAAAAGCTGGGAAAAAGAAATACTATAATTCAAATGTTCGAGCACCAAACTTGTGCAAACATGCTAAAGGTTACCACCTAGGCTCTTCAAGCCTTGGTAAACACACACACACACACACACACACACACACACACACACACACACACACACACACACACACACACACACCCCATACACATGCCAAATCAGATATTTCTACTCTGTAACCTTTGGGTATTCTCTACCTTTTTCCCCACTAAGTCTGGTGGTTGTTGGCCTAGGAGTTTGATGCATCCAACACCACCTGACATCTATAATTTTGGGGAACATAATGGCTATAACATCAGCCTTCCCCTATCCCAGCTCCTTGATTGGGTCATGGTCTATCCAGACCCTTTGGGGTTCCTTTTACAGACTCGCCAAGATCCTTTAAAAAGGCATCACATGCTGGGCACTGGTGGCTCACGCCTGTCATCCTATTCAGGAAGGTGAGATCTGGCTTCCAAGTCAGCTTGGGCAGGAACGTGTGTGAGACTCTTATCCTCGAGCACCATCAGAAAATCATAAGTGTCCGGGTGGCTCAAGTGGTAGAGTGCAAGCCTTGAGAAAAAGAGCTCAGGGACAGCGCTCATGGACGACAACAACAAGGAGAGGCATTGCATGTTGGCTTTGGGATTGGCATGGGCCAAATATGGGAAATTTCAAGTGCGCCAAGATAAAGCAGTACCTCCTTTAGTCCCATGCTCCTCTATCTTGTCCATCCCCTGGCCTTGCCCATGCTTCGCATCAGGATGGCTCTGGCTTGACGGGAAGGATTCAAGGAGGAAGATCCCAGACCAATTGCTCCGGCTCCTTCCTCCCTGCTTACACTACTGCTTCTGCTCTTTGCCATAGACCTTCTTCCTGAAATCCATCCATGAGATCACTGACACCAACACAGTGGTGAGTGGTGGGTGCAGTCTAACTCTGGGAAGTCAGAGGTGGAAGTCAGCCTGGAACTAGGAGCTTCTATTCTGGGTGTGGGCTGAGGCCAGGGCTGACACTTATTTCATTCTGAGCCTTGCAGGGGTAGGGAGACAGTGTAGACACAATATTGAGTCAGGTAAGATGGGAATCTGTAGGACCACTTGTGTGTGGGAGGCTGTGGGACTCAGGGGGCCACTGTTCTTGGTGTTCTTCTCTCAGACATCCCTCTCCCTCTCTCATCCCTCAATAGTAAAAGAGAAACTTTAAATAAGGATGTCGAAGAGGAGGCAGGGAAGTATTTCACTGTGAACCAGACTTGTGTTTCATATTCATCCTAGCCCCTAATTCCTATTTATCTGAGGATTGGCCATATGGGTTTGGCGGGTATGTGTGTGTGTGTGTGTGTGTGTGTGTGTGTGTGTGTGTGTGTGTGTGAAGATATCATCCTAGGTGAGAATGTGGCTCAGTGATAGAGTGGTCGCCTAGCAAGCCTGAAGCCCTGGGTTCGATTTCACAAAGAAAAAGCTGGAAGGGGAGGTGGGACTCAACTTGTAGACCACCAGTCTTGATCAAATAGAGCTCAAGGACAGTGGCCAGGCCCTGAGTTCAAGCCCCATAACTCGAAGACAAATCTATGTGGAGGCTTTATTTTCCCTTTGGAAACAATTTATTCTTTGTGATAAGCATAACATGGGCATCTTCCCTGGCCACCAATGGGCCATTAGATGTCCCTGGAATTTGGGCCTCCTCCCAGCAGCCTCTGCTCTACTTGGCCCGCAGTTTACCCTTCTTATCACCAGGGAGATGGAGGCCTAGAAAAGCCCACCTAGCCTCCTAGTTCTGCTGGCTGCTGAGGATTTTGGGATTCAGTATGTCACAAAGGGAGTCATCATCCCCATCAGTCTACAGAAAAAAAGGGACAGAGTACTGCATGCCTGAGCGCACCAGCTGTGGGCAGTTCTGGATGTGGGGAGCTGCAGCAGGACATGCTCTGTGGGGGAGTCCAGGGCAGGGAACCCTGATCTCTCCTCTTGCAGTTTCCACACTATCCTGAAGTTGCAATTCTTCAAAACTTTTCTGTGCCTCCCTCATTTTGCCCACCCGGGAGCCTGAGGCCTCTGAAGCAGCTGCACTGGTGGGGAGCTCCGCCTGTGTCGGCATCTGGAGCCCCGTGTAGGAGTGACAGCAGCTCTTGCAGCTATCTACTCTTCATCTTCTCCTGGGACAGCTGGCACATGCACTTTGATTTCTCCTGACACAGCTGATCCAGAATGAACAACTGTCCTTTCCATGCCAGGATGGATTCCTAGACGGTGCGGATATGTGCCGACAGCTGATTGCATCGATGGTGGAGCTCATCTGCAGGACTCGGGAAGTCCACCTCACCAGGAGATTGTGAATGAAGCAGATTTTCTTCTCGGATGCCCACATGTCCCACTTCCCATAATCTCACATGTTATGGTGGCAGTTCATGGGGCAGAGGACCTGTGGCTCCGGCTCTATCTGGCACTGAGCTGTCCGGGGGAGGGGGAGTGCCTGCAGCAGTCCGGCAGGAGTTTCCTCCTGTGGATCTCATCCTCTGAGAGTGCTAACAGTGCCACATCCCTCTCAGGTTAGGGGACATCTCCATCCTCTGCCACGGGCACATCGAGGAGAGTCGCTTCCTCAGCTTTTGCTTCTCCAGGGTTCACAGCTTCCCCGTCCCCAGAGAAAGCCAGGAAGCTCAGCTGGGACTGCAGGTGCTCCTCCTGTAGACTGGTCATTTCCAGGCACTTGAAACTCTCCTGCCACTTTGGGGGCACCACCTAGTCCCTCCATTTGGTCGGACCCTGCACTTGTTTCAGCTGCTCCAACAGCTGGGTCTGCTTCTGCAGGTGCTACTGTAGGACCTGCTACTTGGAGCACAGCTGCTCATTGGAAGTGATGTGCTGCTGACGGATGGCTCTGAGCTCCTGCAGCTGGGCCAGGGACTGTTCCTGCTGCTCCTGCAGCTCTTGAGCTGCTTGGCTCTCTCTCTCAGACACTCTTTCCATTCTTCTATCTTCTCCTCTCAGCAGCCCAGCTGTTCCTGCGGATGTTTCTTCACCTGCTGCTCTGAGTCCAGGATGCTGGTAAGATCTTTCTTCTCACTGCTCACCCTGTGGAGAGTGCCCCGCAGCATGGCCAGCTGTTCCTCCAGCTGTGTGTTGCACACACATGCACATGGTGGGGTCTCGATCCTTGGTTTTCTCATCTAGTCTTACCAGTTGCTCCTGCTGCTCTGCAATCTGGAGACGAAGCCTCTGGTTTTCCTGGACCTAGATATGAAGTTGTTCCTCCAGGTTTTTCAACCCCATCTGCGTGTGGTAGGCGTGGGCCTGCAGTTGCTGCTTCTCCTGAGATGGACCCTCGGGGTGCCATGGCTCTGCTAGCTTCGTTCTCAGTTCCCCCAGCTATTCTCTAGGTGCAGCACCTACCTCAATCCTCACTCCTTCTCCTCTGTCAGTTGGTTTACCTGCTCAGTCAGCCATCAGGCCTCCTCCTCCTGCGTGGACCTCTCAATGCTCAGGTTCTGCAAGAAGGTGTCTGTCTCCAGATTCCCTAAGTTACCATTCAGCTCAGGTTGTGCTGTAGTCTCTTCAGTACATCAGTCTTCTGCAGCACTTGTTGGAACTTGCAGATTCTGTTCTTCCTGTTGCTCCTCTATGTCCAGAGTGCTTCTAGCTTCTCCTAAAACTCTGTGTTCACTTGCTCCAGGTCATAGAAGCTTCTGGTCTTTTCCTTGAGCTGAAGTCTTACATCATTCAGCTGTTTGAACAACATTTCAGTCTCCTTCTGTAAGTAGGAACCACAGAAGCCACCATCTCCAGCTCCCCCATGCACTGCTCTGTGGCCTGTAGGCAGCTGGTGAGAGCTTCATGCTCCATTTCTGTCATCGGCCGTGAGCTGCATGTGGGCTGGTGCCGATTGTAAATTACTTTCTGCCAAAACCAACCTCTGTATGGGTAGCTTGTGGATGTCTAGCTCTGTTTTTGGTGCTTTGTGCACTTGGGCTACCTTCTCCTTCTCTTTCTCTTGTCAATTCTGCAGGTCTTTCTTGTCTTGCTTCAGTGGTTGGATCTTGGCACAGAGCACCTGGTTTCTTCTTTGCTGCAATCCAGGGCAATCACCACATGTTGGTAGCACCTCTGCAGCTCCTTTATGGTATTGGCACCCTTGACACTCTGGACTCTGGTGGCTGTTACTGTGTCCAAAGGCAGGGGAAGCCTGTGGTAGGCATTACCTTTGGCCAGACCCTCCGTGTTGAATCACCCTCCCCAGTGGTGTTTTTCTTTGGGATCCTTCCCTTTTTTGTATTCTTTGTTTTCTTGAATGTTGAAGGTCTGATGGGAGGATTCTTCTGGTGTTCTGGCAGTAATTTGTTGCCTGCAGCTCTGTCTCAGAGTCTTGTTGTTTCAGGCATCTGCACGCTGGGATGGGAAAGATGGGCTGGCCACATTCCCAGGCTCTGGGAAATGCTCTATTCTCCCACTAACTGACTAGGTCGTCAATTTCCTATTGTACTCCAAATTCGCATCGAGACTCTTGCTTACCCCTCAGTTACCTCTACCTTCCTCAACTGCTGGTAGTGGTGTCAACCAACAGACGGCCGGATGGCTGCACAGATTGTTGTGTATGTCTCTTTGTTGCCAGTCCTGGACATTGAACTCAGGATCGAAGCATAGTCGATGCGCTGGTTTTGATCAAATCTACCCCTCTACCACTGGAGCCACATGGCTCTACTTCTGGCATTGTTGACACTGAAATTGGACATGGGTCTCAAGTACTTTCCAGCCTAGGGTGATTTTGACCATGAATCTCCTTTCACAGCCTTGTAAATATCATGGAGGACTGCTGAGAGCCACTGGTGCTTGCTTAATCATTGATCTTGCTGATGATCTTGGACAGACCGGTGAGTTCCCTATCTTCAGGTTTAAGTGGTGGAAGCTGGAGCCCACAATTTGAATCCTGGTCCTGCCACCTCCAAATGGCAGGAGATCCTAGAAACTCATTTTTATCCATATGAATACTAATGGAATGTGATGTATGTCATGATTGAATGGGCAGTTCTTGAATGATTCTAGGATAAAATTACATACAATTATATTCTAGGATACTGATTGATTTTAATCAATACTTTATGAAGCATTTAAAAAATTATATTCATTAAAAGGAGAAATAATGAAATACCTAAGAATTGGTTGTCACATAGCATAGAGATGCCATTTTTTTCTGCCAGGAGTGGGATAGCAACTCACGGTCTGGGTAAGTCTGTTGCACTCTGTAGGAAGGGGAAGCTTGCTTTCTTGAAGTCAAGAAATTCAAGTCTGTTCCTTAGGCCTGAAATCGATCCCCACCACTAGAAAACATCCTACTTGTGTACACTTTAAATATATGGTTTATATTTACATACATATATTTACTCCATATTTCATTCAGTGTAGTTATTCATTTTACCTTTTGTTTTGTTCATGTAGTAACCATTTATTTTATTGACTATTATGGCACAGAGAATATTGATTACATTGATTACATAGGATATAGGTCTGCATATGTATTCCACTTCATACCTGACACACAGGACTTTCACAGAAAAGGAAACATGTGTCACCATCTGCTTCTTACTCCACGATTCATTGTTTGGGAGTGCTGGCATGTGAACTCATAGCCTACAGGGCCAAATTCATGAATGATTGAGTGTCAACATGCCATCCTGGGACAAACTGAGCTGACAGGCATTTCCCAGGACCTGAGATTGAGCCCCTGGGGTTGACAAAATAAGAACAGATTGGCATGCACATGGTAGTATGCTAATATATATATATATATATATATAGTGTTCCAGAGATGTCTATCCATTATTCAGTTATATAGACTACATTCCTAACAGTTCTTGGGTATTTATTATGCCTCCATATAATTAATATTGTTTTCATCCTTAATAAACTATTAAGTAAATCAGTGTCCTGAAATTATTGTGTCTCTGTAACAAAAAGTTGTCTTTTACTGATTCATATTAAATAAAATCAATCAGCCTACTGAAATCATGATGTCTAAATTTATATGAGTACCATTCATGAGCAACTCATTCAATCATAACACTTACAACATTCAATCATTATTCCTATAAATGGAAACAAGTCTCTTAGAATCTCCCGCCATTCAGAAGTGCCATGACTGGGATTCGACTCTAGGCTTATATTGCCCTGCAGGACCATGTCTTCCCCAGTACCCTGCCAGCCTTCAGCAATACAAGGTGAAGTGCACTTTAGAGCTGTGTCATTCAGACCCAAATGATCATGGTGCAAAATGTTAAAAAGCCATCCCACCACTTCTTCTCTGTACGTTCCCCCCACCCCCACCACAAGGCCTGGAGGTCTAGGATCCCAGGATCACCTGTGGTTCCAGTGGCTGCACCCCAGACTAGGGTGATGGAAGCTGAGTTAGAGTTGCCGTACCTGAGTTCACGACCTTGTTTCGCAAACAAAGAAACAAACAAACAAAAATGATCTGCCTGGCTTGCAATTGGTGCCGTTTTTTTCTGCCAGGGTTTGGATTTGAACTCAGGGTCTGGGTAACTTTGCCGCACTGTGGACAAAGGGGACACTCACCGTGCTTGAAGACAAGAAAGTCAGGCCTAGTCCCTAGGCTTGAATTCAAGCCCCAGCCCTGGGAAACATACTGTTTATATACATTGTAATGATAGGATTTGTACTTACTTATAGATGTTCAGTACATATCCTGTTTGTTGTGATTATTTATTGTATTTCTGTTTATTCATTTATTTACCATTTATTTTATTGACTGTGGTAACACATTCCATTTATTATTTTGATGACATCCTATCACATAATATCTAGATTTGTAGATGTGTTCTCCATCATGTCTGACACCCAGAATGCTCAGATCAAAGGAAAACAGGTGTCACACTCAGCTTCTTACTCCACGATCCAATCGTGGGGAGTGCTGAGATCTGAACTCAGGGGCTAGCAGAACCAATTCATGAATGAGTGTGTCAAAACGGCAACCTCAATCCCAGGAAACTGAATTCCCAGACCCTGACATCGAGCCACAGGGGTGGACAAAATAGCCATACATGGATAGGCAGGTGGTAGTATACCAATAAATATATATTTGTATAGAGTGCCAGAGACATCTACCTAGGATTCAATGACATCAACTACGTTCCTACCAACTCTTAAGTAGTTATTATGCCGCCATTGAAAGAATAGGATTCTTTTCATGCTTAATAAACTATTCAATAAGGTCAGTCAGCGTCCTAGGATCATTGTGTCTAATTTTAGACTAGACTGACCCATGGAGAAACTTCTCAATCATGAGTTTGCTCACATTCCATCGGTGTTCCTATGCATAGTAATGAGTCTCTGGGAAATCCCCTGATTGGTAGGTGTCAGGACCAGCACTTGAACTCAGTGCCAACATTGCTACATGGGTCTATGGCTTCCCTGATAGCCCACTAGCCTTCGCCAATGCAAGGTGAAGTACCCTTTGTAGGCATGTCATTCAGACCCAGGATAATCACCGTGGAAAGGAAACATTGTTAAAAATCCATCCCGTGGCTTTTTTTTTCTGTGTGTGTATGTGTGTTTTCCTGCAAGACTTCAGGGCCTAGGATCCCAGGATTGACTATGGGCCCATGGCAGCCCGCCACCCTAAGGTGATTGAAGCTGAGGCCAGGATAGTCCTAAATTCATAATTTAAACATAGCATCTATATTGACATACATGTGCAGACAGCATCTTGAATTCGGTGCACTTCTCCTTAATTTGTGTCTAATTCATGGAGGTATTGTGTATTTTACTGAGTATAGTGACAGTTATAACTGTGCTCACATGGATGACAACCTGTTCCCATTGTTATAGGGTTGCCTATGCATTCATTCTCCTTCCTAGCTGAGGCCCAGAACTTTCACAGGAGAGGAAAACAGGTGCCATGACTGGCTTCTGACATCAGGATGAATCTTTTGTCAGTGCTGGGATTTGAACTCAGGTCTGGTAACTCTGTTGCACTGTGGGGGAAGGGGAGGCTCACCATCCTTGAAGACTAGAATGTCAGGCCTGGTGCAGGGCCTGATTTGTAGCCCAAGCACTGGAGAAAATAAGAAGCCCAGCTCTTTTAAACATAGGATCTCTATTTACATACAGGTATGGTATGCATCTTGCATTCAGTGTATTAATTCTTTTTATGTTGTGTCTTTTTCAGGGATGTATTGTGTATTTTATTGAGCATAGGATGACATATAAAACTGTGCTGACATGGATGACAATCTATTCCCACAGGTGTAGAATTACTTATGCTTTCTTGATTCTTGCTGAGACCCAGCACTTGCACAGTACAGGGAAACAGGTGGAAGGATTGGCTTCTCACATCAGGATAAACCTTTTGGTAGTGTGAGATTTGAACTTGGGGTCTAGGAAGCCCAACAGCCAAATAGGTCCACATGAGCCCATCAGCTTGTGAGCCACTAAGGAGCTAGGCCATACCCAGGACCTGAGATTGAGCCCCAGGGTGGGGATGCGGCACAATATTCATCCATTCATACGCTGAAGCTAGTATGCTAATTACCTATTTGGATAGAGTAGGAGATGTAGTGAGCTGTGTTCGAATCCTATCTACCATTTGAGTACTGATTCTGGGATCTTTCCCAATGCCTGCAATTCCTGAATATGATTCTTATTGTCACACTTCATGAACTCTTAGTTAAAACGAATTGTTGTGCCATACATCTTGCCTATCATTTCCTATGAATTCAAGCACCTCATAACATTTATAGACATGTTAAATTTATGATTTATACTTACATCAATATATTCAGTCTATATCATGTTTTTTGGAGTGATACATTGTGTTTTACCATTTATTTATTTACTTAGCATTTATTTTATGGACCGTTAGTGCACCTATAACATTTATTACATTTATTCCCATCTATTCCATAGCATGTAACTTTGCAGACATATTATGAACTTGTACAGAAAAGGAAAACAAGAGTCACCCTTGAAATCTTACACCAGGAAGAAATTTTTGGTAATGATGGGACCTGATGTGAAGGCCTGAGAGGCCCAATTCATGAATGGGTGAGTGTCACCACCGCTCTAGCCCATTCAGCTGCCAAGTGGATCTCAGGACCTGGGAGCAAGCCCCAGGATTGGCCAAAATAGCAGTAACTTTCTCTGACGATGGTGGTAAATAAATTAATATAAATTTATTTATTTATTTATTTATTTTGGGGTTCCATCGTGGGGCCTGAACTCTGGGCCTGGTGCTGTCTCTCAGCTCTTCAGCTCAAGGCTAGCACTCTACCACTTGAGCCACAGTACCACTTCCGGCTTTTTTATTTTTGCTTATGTGGTACTGAAGAATCAAACCCAGGGCCTCAGTCATGCAAGGCAAGAGCTGTACCATTGAGCCACATTCCCAACCCAAATATAAATTTAGATATTTAGGTACTGCCAGAGGTGTCTATCTAGTATTCAATGACATATATTACCTTCCTACCGATTCTCATGTATTTAGTGAGGACTCCATTTAATCAATAGTATTCTTTTAATGCATAATAAACTATGAATTAAAATCAATCCTGTCCAGTGATTATTGGGTCTAATTTTATGCAAGACTGATTGAGGGACTACTCATCCAACCATGACATTAATCACATTCCTCTGGTGTTCCTATGGACAAGCAATAGTTTCTTAGGCTCTTCAGCCCCTTGTAAGTGGCATGACCAGGATTTGAACTCAGGGCCTAGTGTCCATGTTGGCCTATGGCTTCACTGACAGCGCCAACCTTCAGAACTGCCAGGTGACCTACAGGTTGCAGCCATGTCTTTCACACCCAGGATGGTCAACGTGCAAGGAAGGAAAACAGAAACTGTTGACCGTCCGTGGTTTGTGTCTTTTTTCGGTGCTGCTTTCATTTTGTTTTCCTTTGAGCCAAAATAGCAATACATTTCTATGCAGACAGTGGTATACAAATAAATATATATTTAGATATTTAGATATTGCCAGTGATGTCTATCTAGTATTCAATGACATATAGTACCTTCCTAGTGATTCTCAGGTATTTAGTGAGGACTCCATTTAATCAATAGTATTCTTTTAGGGGCTGGGAAGGCAGCTCATTGGGAAAGTGCTTGTTTTGCATGCATGAGTCCCGGGTTCGATTCCTCAGCAACACATGATCAGAAAAAGCCAGGAATGGCGCTGTTTCTCACATGGTACCACACTAAACCAGAGCTGAAAACCTGAGGGACAACACCCAGGCCCAGAGTTCAGGACCCACTACAGACAAAACACACACACACACACACACATACACACACACACACACACACACACACACACACACACACACGCACACACAGTATTATTTTAATGCATAATAAACTATAAATTAAAATCAATCCATATCTTGTGAATTCTGGGTTTAATTTTATGCTAGACTAATTGACAAACTAGTCTTCCAACCATGACATTGACCACATTGCTCTGGTGTTCCTATCGACAGGCAATAGTTTCTTATGCTCTCCAGCCATTTGTAAATGTCATGACCGGGATTCAAACTCAGGGCCTAGGTGCGCAGATTGGCCTATGGCTTCACTGACAGCCTGCTGACAGCAATGCCAGGTGACCTACAGGTTGCAGTTGTGTCATTTGGACCCAGGATTATCACCATGCAAGGAAAGTAAACTGAGAAACCTCTAACTGTTCGCAATTCATGGCTATTTTTCCTTGCCATTTTCACTTTTTTTTCCTATCAGCCCCTGAAGACTAGAATCCCAGGATAGGCTGTGGGTCCAGAGGCTGCACCAACCCAGGCTAGGGTGATGGAAGCTGAGGCAGAGTTTCCACAACTTCCAGCTCCGTGTTTGGCTAAACAAATAAATAAATAAAACAATAAAATAATGAAATATATAGAAAATAAATTAAAATAAAAAATTTAATATATTAAAAATACTAATGGAGCTCCCTGGCTTGGAATGAGTGCTCATTTTTTTTCTGCCAGGACTGGTATTTGAACTTGGAGTCTGGGAAACTCTAATGCACTATGGGGAATGGGGAAACTCACCCTCTTTGAATAAAAGCAATTCTGGCCTCTTCCTTAGGCCTGAATTCAATCCCCAGCCCTGTAAATTAATTTTCATCCACATTTGAAATGATTAATATCCACATACTTATGTTTACTGCATATTGCTTTTTTGTATTATTCATTCATTATATTTATAGACTATTATTACACTTATAAAACATATTAAATTTATTACATCTTATGAAAATTATACAGATTTGCCTATGTATTATATATCTTACTTCAGATCCAGGACATTCACAGAAATACTATAGTAGATGATTCCATCCTTAGAAAAACAGAAAGAATACACCAACCAAAGTCTAGTTTATCACTAGGCACCACAGTAGCTTACATCTGTAAACTACTCAGGAGGCTGAGACCTGGAAGATGAAATTTCAAAGCCAATGAATGCAGAAAAGCCTGAGAGATATCATCTCCAATTAACTGGCAAATGCCAGGCTACAGGCATAGCTGAAGTGGTAGAAAATCAGCTATGAACAATGAAGCCAAGAAAGAGCAAGCTGAGTTCAAATGTGAGGAGAGGAGGTAGGGGGATAAAAGGGAGAGAAATCCTCCAAAAACAGTGAACAAAACGACAATACACAAACTCCACCTAATTTAAGGTACCAACCAAACTGAAAAAAAATGAAGCTTGTTCAGTTGTATAACTTTACATTAGCACATAAGATCTTAGGTGCACTTCAAAGCTATGTTTTTAATAATATATTTATATATATTAATAATCCATGTATATATATATATACATATATATATATGTATATATCTTTAAATAAACTAAGAATCCAGCCAATGAAAAAATACTTCTGAATTAGTGCCTTAACCATGGCATTATAAATTATTTGTACTAAAAGTGTATTCCAAGTTTCTTTTCTCAGAATCAGGAAGCTGTGATCTGAGGTTGGTGGTTCAAAGTCAGCCCAGGCAGGAAAGTCCATGAGACTTATCTCCAATAAACCACTAGAAAACCGAGGTGGCACTCTGACTCAAGTAGTAGATCCCTCGCCTTGAGCTGAAGAGCACAGGGATAACCCCTGAGTTCAAGCCCCAGGGCCAAAAAATAAAATTTAAAAAAAGTTTGTTCATGCAGATCATAAAATTCTAACATTCTGAGCTTTAGGAAACTTTTCTGCCAGGGTCTTATGCTCTTTAGGCAAATACTCCACTACTGAGATACATCCCAGTCCCATTGTTTTTGTTTTTTATTTTACAATCCACTTTATTGAGGTTTTATTCAGAAACCCAACATTTTGTGCTATGAGGACTCCCCTAGTGTATTTCGTGGTAGGCACTGAGGAAAACTCATATGACACAAATGCAGAGAGTTTATAATTGTGGAAATAACACTAAATAGAAATAAATTCATCTGTCCCGACATTCTAGGGAGAAATGATGTCCTTATTTTCATTCTCACTCTTCAGGGCAGATGGTCAAAATAGAAACACCTATGTACTATGCTGAAATGTAAATGTTTAAACCCCTTTTTTTGAAAAACTCTCGTGCTATAAAATCAATATATATCAAATAAAGGCGAAGTTAACTTAAAAAATATTAAAAATGCTAATGAAGCTCGCTGACTTGGAATGTGTGCCAAATGTGTGCCATTTTTTTTGTCTACAAGTCCTGGAATTAGAACCCGGGGTCTGGGTAACTCTGTTGCACTGTGGGGAAGGGGGAAGCTCGCAATGCTTGAAGACCAGTATGTCAGGCCTGTTCCCTAGTCCTGAATTCAAGCCCCAGACCTGGAAAATGTACTCCTTTACATATTTTAAAGATAGGATTAAACTTCCATACAGATGTTCAGTCTATATTATGTGTGGTGTGGTTATTGATTGTATGTTTTATATTTTTCATTAATTTACCGTTTATTTTATTGACTGTGATGAATCCTAACTATGTATTACATTGTTTACATCCTATCACATACCATCTAGATTTGTAGATGTGTTCTCCATTATGCCTGACACCCAGGACTCTCCCATAATAGGAAAACAGGTGTCACACTTGGTTTCATACTCCAAGATTAAATTTTTAGCAGTGCTAGGATCTGAACTCAGGGCCTAGCAGGTCCAATTCATGAATGGGTGAGTGTGAGCATAGCAGCCTCTAACCAATGAAGCTGTGAGGTGTTTCCCAGGTGCTGAAATTGTGACCCAGGATTGGCCAAAACAGCGATACAAGGATAGGCAGTCAGTAGTATACAAATAAATATATGTTGGTAAAAAGCACCATAGCTGCCTATGTATGATTGAATGACATATACTACATTCCTACCAACTCTTAGGTGTTTACTATACCATAATTAAAGGAATATTATTCTTTTCATGCTTAATGAAGCATGAAATTAAAATCATTGTCCTAGGATTATTGCATCAAATTTTATGCTCAACCAATGCACAAACTTCTCTTTAATTGGTATTCCTATACATAGGAATGAGTGTCTTGTGATCCCCTCCCATTGGTAGTTGTCAGAACCTGGATTTGAACCCAGGGCCTATGTTGATAGGTTGGCCTATGGCTTCCCTGCTAGCCTGCCAGCCTTCAGCAATGGCAGGCGAGGTCCACTTTGCACCCATAGCATTCAGATCCAGGATAGTCATCATGCAAAGAAAAAAAAATTAAACCCCCAGCCCTCTGCAGCTTGCTACTTTTTGTGCTATCTCACTTTTTTTTTCTTTCTGCAAGCCCTCTGGACCCAGGATTCCAAGATTGGGTATGGGTCCCTAGGCTGCACCCAGCCTATGGTGATCGAAGCTGAGACAGAGTTGCCACGACCTGAGTTCAAGCCCCATGATCGGCCAAAAAGAAAAGAAAAGAAAAAGAAAAAAGAGAAAAGACAAAAATTGATTATTTAACTAAATTTAAAAAATAGAGCTCCCTGGTTTTGAATTTCTGCCAGTTTTCTTTCCTAGACTGGGATTTGAACTCAGGAACTTGTAGCAATGTGAGGGAAAGTGCAGATTTGCTACTACTTGAGTTCAAACCCCATGCCAAGACAAAACTAAAAAATTAAGTCACTGAGCTTGGCAGGGGGAGTCATTGTGGAGAAGGGAGGTAAGGGATGGTAGGGGGAAAACAAAGGAGGAGGTAACAATGCTCAATAGGAAATATACTCATGACCTTGCTCATGTAACTGTGACCTCTCTGTACAACATTTTTACAATAAAACCATACAAAAAATAGACAATATAGTATTCTGAGAAGCACTTTGAGGTTAAAGGAAGGATGTCTGAATAGATGTACAAAATTCTACACTGCTTTTTATTTAATGTTCAGCATGAAACTGAATAAACTGCTTCCATTAAAAAATTAAGTCACTGTCTTGGAACTGGGGCCAGTATTTATACCATTGGTGGGATTTGATCTCACATTCCAGGTAACTCTTTTATACCATAGGAGAAGGAAAAATTTACTGTCCTTGAGGAAAAGAAATTCAGGCTAGAGTTCCCATGTCCTGAATGAGGGCCCTGCAGTGGAAAATATATTTCTATACATGTGTAATATATGATATATACTTACATGTGTATGTTTTTTACATGTTATGATTCTCATGATTGATTTTTTATTTATTTTATTTTTTATTTGATTCATTCTTTTATTGTTTTTCTATTTATATTATCATTCTCATTTATATTTTGCACATCTATTATAAAATTATACACAATAATTTAAGACATTGATTCATTTATCATTAAAAATTTTTGTGTTGAAACATGATACATAATTAAATGGAGGCATTTGTCACAGTCTTCTCACGTTTATAGTCTCTCCCAAGAATGAGCTTTGACCTATTTATCTTTGGACACCTTCCTATAGGGATGTCTCTAGATGATTTATACTTAGAAGCTTTTTCTTGAGGACAGGCAAGTTGTGGGATAAAATTGTAAGTGGGAGGCTAGAAATGTGGCATAATGGTAAAGAGCTCACTCAACATGCATGAATACCAGGGTTTGAATCCTCAGTGCCATATACTCAGAAAAAACCAGACGAGGTGGAGTGGCTCAAATGGTAGAATGCTAGCCTTGAGAAAAACAATCCCCAGGACTGTCAAAAACAATAGACCAGATGCCAGTGGCTCACACCTGGAAAACTACCTCCTCATGAGGCTGAGATTTGAAGACCACAGTTCAAATACAGGCTAGGCAAGAAAAGCCTGTTAGATTCTTATCTCCAGTGAACCACTAAAAAATCCCATGTGGAGCTGTGGCTCAAGTGGTAGAGGGTTATCCTTGACTGAATTGCTCAGGGACAGTTCCCAGGGTTGATACAAGACACACAACTGGAATAAAATTGAGGGTTAATCAAAGTATGTTTCCTATTCGCTAATTATGAGAACATTCTCTGGAAAATCAATGCTGATATATACCAGAATTGGAGTCAAACTTCCAGGCTTAAGTGTGGCAGATCCACATGGCCATCCTCACAGACTCTAGCATTGTAACCTTGTGTCCACAGGGTTCTGAAAGGTCCAATGTTGAAAGGCTTAATATGGTCCCCAAGCCCTGTGTGATAAGCAGTTGACTTGTATTGTCAATGTCATTACACGTCTGAACCTAGCAGAGCACCAGTAGCTCTTGTGCATCACCCTAGATCAGGAGGCTGAGGTCTTAGGATCACTCTGAAGCCAGCCAGTGCAGGAAAGTCTATGACACTCTGACTTCCACGTCTGAAAGATCAGATGTTCAAGAGCTTCTTGTTTTTCCCTTGGTGATGAGAAGTTACTCTAAATGTTCTAGTGTTCTTGACCCATCGACCCATCCTGGGTTCAAATGAAGTTCTCAGGATCCAAGCCCTGGCACTGTTAGCAGGAAGAACTCCAGTGTAACACTATTTGAAGGAGAGAAAACAGTTTCAAAAGCCAGGCTAGGTGAAGAGGACAAGGAGGCAGAATATACAAATTCAACAGGGAAGTGAGCTGCACAACCACATCACTCATTCCAGGCACAGCCAGCAATGGGGGAAAACCTGAAACATTTGTTAGAGTTACACTAGGGTCAGGTTTTTCTCAGCTTCCTCAAACAATGACAAACCTTCCTCCCTCAGGTGAAGGTAGCCTCAGGCTATCTTTAGGTTACCAATCGAGAGCCAGTTTAGTTAGGGAGAGGGAGGAACAGAGTAGAAAAGCCCTGCTCTCTGGTCTTAGGGAGTGGGTATTTTACTCTCCATCTATCAGATTTAAAGGCCCTTCTTCTACTTCTGCTAGTCTTTTCTCCTTCCTTCATTCTCCACATCATTATTGCTAATCCCCAGTCCAAGGTGAGGCAGGGTCATTTCTCTTTTGTCTCCAAGCAGCTGAGTTAGTACCTGGCTCTGCCCTCTTGGATCTGGGGCCTTCGCATGCCTGAGAAGTGGGAAAGAGACATTCTTCCTGCTCTGTGGTTGTGTGAAGGTGATGCTGGTGTCCTGGCACACTGCAGAAGGCCTCATGACTGGGAATTGTTCCCTTCTTTCCTCCTGAAGTCCAAGACCAGCGTTATCTATCATTTTTATATCTATCTATCTATCTATCTATCTATCTATCTATCTATCTATAGGCCTTTCTTTCTTTCTTTCCTTCCTTCCTTCTTTCTTTCTTTCTTTCTTCCTGTCATTCTTCTTGTCTTTCTTTCTTTCTCTTTCTTTCTTTCTTTCTTTCTTTCTTTCTTTCTTTCTTTCTTTCTTTCTTTCTTTCTTTCTTTCTTCCTGTCATTCTTCCTGTCTTTCTTCCTGTCTTTCTTCCTGCCTTTCTTTCTTTCTTTCTTTCTTTCTTTCTTTCTTTCTTTCTTTCTTTCTTTCTTTCTTTCTTTCTTTCTTTCTTTCTTTCTTTCTTTCTTTCTTTCTTCCTGTCTTTCTATGTATGTATGTATGTATGTATGTATGTATGTATCTATCTATCTATCTATCTATCTATCTATCTATCTATCTATCTACCTATCTATCTACCTATCTATGTACCAACCCACCTGCGTGCCTACCTACCTACCTACCTACCTACCTACTTACCTACTACCTACCTACCTACCTACCTAACTACCTACATAGTTATCTCATTGACATTTCTTGGGCTTAACTCAAGGCCTGGGCACTGTCTCTAGCACTCTGCTACTTGAGCCACAGCACCAATTCTGGATTTTTCTGTGTATGTGTTACTGAGGAATGGAACCCAGGGCCTCTTGCATGCTAGGCATGCACTCTCCCACTAATCCACATTCCCAACCCCCTCATCTTTTTTCTTAATGGTAGTTTTTACATATATATACTACCATTTTGTGTCTCCAAGTATAATTTTCTGAATACTGCTTATTTCTATGAACTTTGATCTTCTCTTCCCTGCCTGATTTGTGACTGCTCCTGCATTGTCCTCATAATAAAATGTAAATAAAGGCTGCTGAGAGCTTCAGTGTGCATCTTATAAGGAAACAGGCCTAGAACCCTGGAAGTGAAAAGCAATAGGGCTGAAATGAAGAGAATGATACAGTATGTACAATGAGCATATCTAAAACATAAATCAGTAAATAAAAGCAGAAGTTTTGCATACAGCGTCTTTGCACTTAGGGAAGTAATATACTCATGTAAGTAAGTAGGACACTAAACTTGGCTTTCTCTTTTTGAATTTTCTTTTGTGGCCATCCCATGGCTTAAACTGAGGACGCGATGCATTCCTCAGCTGTTTTTCACAAGACTGAGATTTTACTACTGCCACAGCTCCACTTCCAGCCATCTGGTTGTTAAATGAACATAAGTGCCTCCCAGGCTTTCCTGCCTGGTCTGGCCTGTATCTCCTGCTTGGCTTTCTCTCTCAAAGCTGGAGCTCCACCCTCTAGGCCACTGCTCCCCTTCTGGTTTTCTAGTGGTTTATTGGAGACAATAAACCTTTCCTCCTAGGGCTGGCTTTGAATGGAGATCTCCTGAGGAGGCTTCAAGAGGATTACCTCAGGGATTCACCTAGAAGCCGCTCCACCAAACCTTTAGTCTAAATCTCGAGAGGTACTAGAGAAAAATGGAAACAGGAACATGCTTCTAGTGTGTCCTAGATACTTAAGGTTGGAGATACAAAACACTCATAATTATTAGATCATTTTATAGGCAAAAGGAGCAATGCAGATAGTATGAAGATCGCTCCAGGTTTTGGTCCTCATGTCCTGAGACAGTAAATTCACTGCAGCTCACTGCTAAGTAACAGAACTGGCATGTCCTGTGGACATTTGTTCCTAAATCCTGTAACACTCATTTCTCAATTTTGGCTTCAAACCTGTGACCAGAGGGTAAGATGAAGAGAGAAAATACTCTCAGAGAAAGCACGTGTAAAGAACATTAGTAGTTTACTTATAAGTCCCAACCTCATTGTCTGGACAGGAACACAAAAGACCTCATTCCAGTACAGCTGTGTACCAAATAACTCCATCTGGGCCAATTAGTGAGGATGTGTGGGTGGGCTCTGAAAGTCAGGAAAAAAAGGCCTCCTTGTACCCTTAGCTATCGCTCTTCCCAGTGCTCTCTTTTAACAGGAGACCTTCATTTTTGCCACCTCCCATGGCAGGCCAAGTTCTGTCCTCTTATCCTGCCTTTATGAGACTATATTCCGGTGTTCAGATACAGTGCTCAATATAATTCAGGAGTCTTTCTGGCAAACAACTAGGGCACTGAACATAATGAAACGTTTCATTGCCAGCAATGATGGGCCTATAATGCCTCTCCTAGGTTTCCAGAAGCTTGGGAAATCGAAGCACATGTTGGATATCACAAAGCTTCCTGTCATCTAGGACTGGTGAAGCTCATAAGGTTTTGAAACCTTTGACCTCTCCTAGTTGGGCCCTGGGTGGCTAGGTTTTGGGGTTGTACACAGGGCCTGGGTGCTGACCATTAGCTCAGAGCCAAAGTCTTTACCACTTTGTCACAGCTTCACTTCTGCTTTCTCTCTGTGTGTGAGTGCGTGTAAGTGCATGTGTGTGTGCATACACTAATCCTGGAGCTTGAACTCAAGACATGAGCACTTTACCTAGTTTCTCTTGTACAAGGTTTGCCCTCTCCCACTTGAACCACAGAGCCACTTCAGGCTTTTTCTTACTGATGTCGTTCTGAGAAATCAAGCCCAGGGTTTTATATATGCAAAGCACTCTACCTCCAAGGCACATTCCCAGCCCTCTATTTCAAGTTTGTTAGTTTGTTTCTGTCTTTGTTGTTGTTGTTGTCATTGTAGGAATTGAAATCTGGGCCTGGGTGCTGTCCCTGAGCTCTTCAGCTCAAATCTTGTGCTCTACCACTTGAGCCAGAGAGCCACTTCCGGTTTTCTTGTGGTTCATTGGAGCTAAGTGTCTCAAGGACTTTCCTGCCCAGGCTAGCTTTGAACCATAATCCTCAGATCTCATCCTCCTGAGTAGCTAGGATGACCGGCATGAGCCACAAGCTCCTAGCTTCCACTTCAGGTTTCTTAGTGGTGAATTGGAGATAATAGTCTCATGGTACCTTTTGTGTAAGGGATAGTTTGGAACCCAGATCTCAGCTTCTTGAGAAGGCAGGATGACAGACCTCGGTTATAGAACCCTAAGATGTGGCACTCTGCTGCAAGGGGGTCCTTGGCTCCATGTAGTGGAGTGGTAGCCTTGAGCCCAAGAGTATGGCTCAGTGCCTAGGCCTTGAGTTCAAAGTTCATGACTTAGAAAAATCAAGACAAAACAATTGTCTCCTATAGACACATCACTACTCTTCAGTAGTACATAATTTTGTCCCTGCCATGGGGATAGATCTGAGCCTCAATATTCTTTTCTTCATACTCATGTCAGTTGTGTAGTTCTTACGAGGACAAGATGAAAGAATGCACCCTTTGAAGGACAAAATACATAACACTCTTTTTTTTTTTTTTTTTTTTTTGTCGGTTATGGGGCTTGAAATCTGGGCCTGAACTCTGTCCTTCAGCTCTTCAGCTCAAGGCTAGTGCTCTACCACTTGAGCTACAGCGACACTTCCAGTTGTCTGGTGGTTTATTGGAGATCACAGATTCAGCAACTTTCATGCCCGGGCTGGCTTTGAACCACGATCCTCAAATCTTAGCCTCTAGAGTAGTTAGGATTACAGGCGTGAGCCACTGGTGCCCACCTGCAAATAACCCTCTTTACAGGAGTCAGCACACAGCATCCTGTGAAAGACTCAGCAACCAGCACCCAATGCAGGACTCAGCACACTGCACCCTGTGAAGGACTCAGCACATAGTATCCTGTGAGGGCCCCAGCACCCCAGGAAGGACTCATCAAGTAGATGTATCACACAAGCTGTCATTAGTATTAGGGTACTTTCATCAGTATCACCATTCTTTCAGAAATACATCACAAACAGCACAAAGTTCACATCTAATGATTCAGAGGGGTATTTTTTGGGGGGGATGGGAGTCAGCCACAGGGATTGCACTAAAATGTTGGGGTTACTGTCCTAAGATCTTTTGCTCAAGGCTAGAGATCTATCCACTTTGATCCACAGCTCAGAGTTTCACAGACATACCACCAGGGCTGGGTTTTAAACCCACCAGTGTCAGATCTCAGCCCCTGAGAATCTTGGATGACAGGGGTGAGCAAGCCAGCAGCATCTGGCTCTGTGGGGCTGAGTTGCAGTAGTATACCTCTGACTAAGTCAGTTTATATGGCAGCTGTAAGCACCAGACTCCCGGCTTGCTCTGTGATGAGGTGCCCATCTTGGACATTGAGTAAGAGTCTAGACACAGTCCCTAAGCTTTTATGCTCAATGCTAATGCTCGACTGCTTGAGCAAGAGTACAACTTCTGTATTTTTATATGCATACGGTAGTGAGGAATTGAATCCAGGGCTTTGTATGTACTAGCCATCATTATACCACTGAGCCCCAGGAGTGACAAGTGTATGAACAGATAAATTGTAGATTGGCATATATGTATATACATATATATATATATATATATATATATACACACATACATATATATATGTACATATATATGTATAAAACAAGAGAAAGGTGTCTGTATAGTATGAAATTACATATATTACTACCCATTATTGACAATAAAATTATTCCTTCCATTTTTAAGTATCATGGTTGAATACATAATAAAGTATTAATTGAAAATTAGTCAATGTAGTATAATTGTTGTGTATAATTTTATAGTATACTCATAAAGTAATTACTAATTTGTTACTGTTATAAAATTACATTCCTATGGATGTACATGGGAATGGGTTTCTTAGAATCTCAGGCCAAGACTTAGTGGCAGTCCCTGGATTCGACCTCCAGGCCTAAGTTGAGGTTTTGGCTATGGCTTCCCTAATAGCCAGCCAAACATCAGCATGCAATGTCATGTACACTTTCTGGGCCTTGTCATTTACACCCAGGATGGTCACAATTCAAAGGGGAAAAAATGTAAAACCACCTTCGTGTATTTCTCCATTTTATCCTTCTCCATTTTATTTTATTTCTTGCCAACCCCGAGATTTGAACTTGGATCCTAGGATCCCAGTGTAGCTGTGGTAGAGATGCCAAGACCTGAGTTCAAGCCCCGTGCTTGGCAAAAATAAAATAAAATAAAATAAGGCCCTGGTTTGGAATTTGCACCATTTTTCTGACAGGTCTGGGATTTGAACTCAGCATCTGGGTATCTCTGTGGCACTGTGGGTGAAGCGTAAGCTCACCGTCCTTGAAGACAAGAATTTCAGACCAGTTCCCAAGGCCTGAATTGAAGCCCCAGCACTGGAAAAATACATACATGAGCTTAGCGAGTATGGCATTTATTACCCTTATTCATTTAGTATTATTACACATATAACATTTCATTTATTACATCCTATCACACAGGATATATTTGCATATATGAGACCCAGGACATTTTTTCAGGAAACAAAGTGTGTCAAAAGTGGCTTCTTAGTCCATGAATAAATTTTTGGCAATGCTGGGATTTCAACTCACAGCCTACAATGCCCAATCCATAAATGGGGTCAGAGTCTTAGCACATCAACCTCTGACAAACTGAGCTGCCAGGAAGTTCTGAGGACCTGTGGTCAAGCCACAATAGTGCCATATATATATATGTATATATATGTAGAGAGAGAGAGAGATGTGTAGATTGCTGTATATATATGCATATATATATGTAGAGAGAGAGAATGTGAGGATATCATTAAATTTTATATATATATATATATAGTTACAAATAATTAGTTATTAAGTTATGTCTCCATTTAATGAAGTATCATAGTTGAATACTTATGAAAGCATTAATTAAATCAATATCCTTCCATTAGGGGAATCATAACATGGTGCTAGAATGGAAGATGTAAATGCAATAATTTTTGTGTGACTTTCTAAAATAGAATCATGAATTAACTGCAAATTTAATTATTTTTATAACATTCCACTAGCATTCACATAAATAGGAATGAGTTTGTCAGGATCTCCTTCCATTCGTGTGTGGCAGTCCTGGCATTCTTACTCCAGGCCTGGGAAATTTACTTCGAATGCAAACCATTTGAATGACACTGAATATTTCAGATTTTCACGATTAAAAAAGAACAACAAGAAGAAAAGAAAGCCAGGTGTCAGAGGCTCCTGTATGTAATCCTATCTCCTCAGGAGGCTGAGATGTAGAGATGCCAATTTTAATTCAGCCAGGGCAGGAAAGTCCGCCACACTCTTATTTCTAAGAGGTCACAGGAAAATATCCCTATGGGTTGTGGCTGTGGCTCAAGGGCTGAGAGCTACCCTTGAGAAAGAGGAGATCAGGGATAGGGCCTAGGCTCATATTTCAAACTCAGTCCTGTCAAAGAAAAAAAAAGATGGCAGTAACTCCATGTCTCTGTGTATTTATGGATGATGTGTGGATGATGGGAATTCAGCAGTTTGCCCATGACCAGATCCCCAACCTGGGCAAGCTGCGACAAGCCATCAGAGAGTAATAAGTCTGAGCCTGTAGCTTGAACAAAGCATCCTTCTCTGCCATTTAATAACTGAAGGCTTGCCTTGGCTGGGGTATGCAATGAGTGCATTATGTTCTTGCTGAGTTGTCCCACTGGAACATCTAGCAGCTAGCCGCTGCCTCTAAGGGAGACCACTGTTCCTAGGTGGTAGGAGTTGTGGAAAGTTCTGGCTCCATATTCCATAACACTCTGTAGGATGTGAGCCTAGATCTCTGAGGACTGGTGGCTATCCCTCAATCATCATTCCTTATTGCCGAGTTTCAAACTGGTCCCAAATCCTAGAAAAGATATGAAATGACCAGAGAATTCTTTTTTTTTTTTTAATACAGTGAAAGCAGGGGTTATACTGTGGGGGAGGGAGATACAAAGCAACAAAGAAATAATTTTATAATTGCGTTAGAAACAAATGCATGAAAGAAAAAAACATTTAAATACATGTCTAAGGGTTCATTTCCTAACATCATATTATCTGACCTTTTCTGCTTGACTCATACATATACTAGATATTGCAAATAAGGGAAATCATGGGACCTATGTTTCTTTGGGCTTGGCTTACTTCACTTAATATAATTTTTTCCAAGTCTTTCCATTTCCTAACAAATGGGGCAATGTCATTCTTTCTGATGGAGGCATAGAATTCCATTGTGTATATATACCACATTTTCTTGATCCATTCATTTACTGAGGGGCATCTGGGTTGGTTCCATACCTTAGCTATGGTAAATAATGATGCAATAAACATAGTTGTGCTGGTAGCTTTAGTGTGGTCTTGTTTGTAAACATTTGGGTAAATGCCCAAAAGTGGGACTGCTGGGTCATAGGGGAGCTCTATGTGGAGACTTTTGAGGACCCTCCATACTACTTTCCAAAGTGGTTGAACAAGTTTACACTATCACCAACAATGAAGTAAGATTCCCTTCTGTCCACATACCCTCCAGCATCTGTTGTTATTAGAGTTCTTGATTTTTGCCATTCTAACTGGCGTGAGGTGGTATCTCAATGTTGTTTTGATTTGCATTTCTTTTATGGCTAGGGATGTTGAGCATTTCCTTATGTGTCTATTGGCCATCCTTCTTTCTTCTTCAGAGAAGTTTCTCTTTAAGTCATTAGCCCGCTTATTTATTGGGCAGTTGTTTCTTTGAGGATTTGTTGTTGGGGGATTTAATTTTTTGAGTTCCAAGTATATTTTAGATATGAGACCGTTGTCTCATATCTGTGGGCTTTCTATTGATCTTGCTAGCTATGTCCTTTGCCATGCAGAAGCCCTGCAACTTCATGCAATCCCATTTGTCCAAACTTTCTTTGATTTGTTGTGTTTCTGGGTCTCTATTCAGAAAATTTTGGCCTGCGCCAAGGAGACCTAGGGTTTCTCCTATTCCACCCTGTAATGTTTTCAGAGTGTCTGCTTTGACTACGAGTTCTTTGATCCATTTGGAGTTGATTCTGGTGCAGGGCGATATGTAAGGATCTAGCTTTAGTTTTCTACAAATAGTTAACCAATTTTGCCAGCACCATTTACTGAAGACCCTGTCTTTCTTCCATTCTATTTTTTTAGCTCCCTTATCAAAGATTAGATGGCTATAGGTCTGTAGGTTCATTTCTGGGTTTTCCATTCTATTCCCTTGGTCCTGAGGTCTGTTTTTGTGCCAATACCAAGCTGTTTTGATTACTATGGCTTTATAGTTGAGTTTGAAATTTGGTATTGATATTCCTCTAGCAGTGTTCTTTCCGTTGAGGAGCGTTTTTTTTATTCGGGGTCTTTTATTGTTCCATATGAATTTTTGGATTGCCTCTTCTATTTCCTTGAAGAATGAGGTTGGAATTTTGATAGGTATCGCATTAAATTTGTAGATAGCCTTGGGAAGTATTATGGCCAGCGATTTCTGCGCTGAAAAGTGTATGCCAATAAATCCTACCCTCATAGATCCTGTTAGAAATAAACCTTGGACTGTGAATGTGGCTAAGTGGTAGAGTGCTTACCAAGCAAGCATGAAGCCCTGGGTTGGATTCTTCAGTACCACATAAACAGAAAAAAACAAAAGTGGCACTGTGGCTTAAGTGATAGAATGTAGCCTTGAGCAAAAGCAACTCAGGAACATGCCCAGACCCTGAGTTCAAGCCACAACACTGGCAAAAAAATGTGAGCTTGGTGAGACATACACTTCTGGAACTCAGAGGATGGCCGAGGTTATAGGTAAGAGGTCGAGGGCAGGTGGTGATGGCTCACACATGTAATATTAGCACTCAGGAAGTTGAGGTCTGAAGATTATAACTGCAAGCAAGTGAAGGCAGGAGTCTATATGATACTCTTTTCTCCAATTAAGCACCAAAAAAACCAGAGCTGTGGTTCAAGTAGTAGAATGCTAGCCTTGAGCATAACAACTTAGGGATAGCATCCAGGCCATGAATTCAAACCCCAGGACTGTCATACACACACACACACACACACACACACACACACACACACACACACACACACACACACACACACACACTGGAAATTCTACTTACCTATCAAAAAGAATATTGTACCATTTGTATCTCTCATTTCTAATGTCATCTGCCTTGTATCTCATTACCATTGTATTTTCCCTGTACTGCACTAACTGACACACGCAAACTGATGTAAATGATTTTCAGGGTTATGGGCTAACCATAGATTCCTGAGTATGAGTTCTCTGCTCATTCTCTTTGTCTATTCATGCCTTTGAGTAGTGATTGTACAGATTCATTTGTACCATTTGCTACAAAGAAAAGAGATGAGCCATACATATATATGTATGTATATATATATGATTATATACATACACACATTTATACATACATGGATATATGCACACATATGGATATATATTGAATACCTGAGTACGTTTTATGTTTTCAAGAATTATGGAGCTAACAAAAATCACATGTATTTTCCTTCCTGTTCAATTTTTTTCAAAACATAAAGAACTTTGTCTCTTTTGAATATTAATTTTTAAGAGAATATCACCATCTCTGATTTGTCAGTTGCCTTGAAATTAGATGTTCAAATGGACAAAAATATTTAGGCTTTTTTAGGTGGAAGAAAGGAATATTACTAGGGTTCTATTCAGGGGTTCTCTGCTTGCTAGACAAGACTTTGTCTGTATAGCACCAAGCAGCTCAAATAC
This sequence comes from Dipodomys spectabilis, assembly GCF_019054845.1. NCBI lineage: Eukaryota > Metazoa > Chordata > Mammalia > Rodentia > Heteromyidae > Dipodomys > Dipodomys spectabilis. The sequence continues at coordinate 624,266 of NW_024871112.1, read as the reverse complement.
TTTGCCATACTTCTAGTCCATTTTATTTACTTTAGTTCTTGAACTTTTTGCCCTGTCTGATCTTAGATTGACTGAGACTTGCTACCTATGCCTCATAACATAATTAACTAGGATTACAGATGTGAACCACTAGGGCCAGCTCGTTTGTTGAGATGTTTGTCTTGGCAGTTATTTATCTGGCCTGGCCTCAGACCATGACGCTTGTCATTTCTGCTTCCCAATCAGCTGGGATTACAGATGTGGGCTACTATACTTGGTGTACATAAAACCTTCTGTTTTGTGGTTTTGTGTGTGTGTGTCGGTAGTGGGGTTTGAACTCTGGGCTTGGTCGCTGTCCCTGCGCTCTATAGATCAAGGGAGCCACCTACCGCTTGAGCCACAGCACCAGTATCGGTTTTCTAGTGGTTTTATTGGAGATAAGAATCTCACGGACTTTCCATCTCAGGCTGGCTTTGTACCTTGATCCTCAGATCTCAGCCTCCTGAGTAGCTAGGATTTCAGACGTGAGCCACCAGTGCCTGACACACCTGTTTTTCAACAGAGGTTTTTATTGCAAAAATACTGTATAGAGGGGTTAAAGAGTACAAGTTAAAGAGTACATTTTCTATCAAGCATTGTTACCTCCTCTTTTATTTTTCCCTAACCCTCCCCTCCCACCTCCACAACTCCACTCCCCTCTCCTCCCTTCCCCTCTTCCCCGCCTATATTGTAAAGATCCTTTTTCAACATTGTGTCTTGTGCATCTCATTGTTACAATGGGTCAGCCTGTATCCGTATTTAACTATTTTGTTTTTTCCCTTCCCCTCCCCAAGCTAGAGAAGGGTGTATACAGGATGCAGTGAACCGACATTAAATACAGTGAAAACAGGGGTTATACCATAGGGAGGAACATAAAAAGAAAAAAAAAACACATGGTAGATTATAAACCCTATCTTGGGGTTCATTTCGCTTAACATCATCTTATCTGGTCGTATGTACATAGCTTTTGAACTTTTATGCTTCTCTGAGACATATAATAGTTATTTCAAATAAGGGAAACCATAGGACCTATGTTTCTTTGGGTTTGGCTTACTTCACTTGATATAATTTTTTCAAAGACTCCACTTAGAGTTCCCCTATGATCCAGCAATCCCTTTTTTGGCATTTGCCCAAATGTTCACAAACAAGACCATATTAAGCTACCAGCACAACTATGTTTATTGCAGCATTATTTAACGTAGCTAAGATATGGAACCAACCCAGATGCCCCTCAGAAGATGAATGGATCAAGAAAATGTGATACACACACACACACACACACACACACACACACACACACACACACACACACACACACAAAATGGAATTCTATGCCTCCATCAGAGAGAATGATATCGCCCCATTTGCTAGGAAATGGAAAGACGCAGAAACAATTGTATTAAGTGAAATAAGCCAGGCTCATATAACCATAGGTCCCACGATTAATCTTACTTGCAGTAACTAGTACATGGTACCATATAACCATATAAGAAGATGTTATGTGAAATGAACCCCAAGATAGGGGTTATCTCTATATAGTCCCCCAAATAAAGTTGGAAGGGGAGCTGTCGTTCAAATATAGAGCATCACCCTTGAGGGAAAAAGCCTAAGTGACAAGGTAAGGTCATGAGTTTAAACCATAATATCAGCAATCAAAAAAGTTGATTTCTTTTCCTTGAGGTTTTTATTAAATTGCTCAGAAAATAATCAACGTTATATTTATGTTTAGCATTACTATTAAAATCATGATATATTTATTTATGTTATTCTTTATTTTCTTTTTTTTCTTTGTTGTTTTTTATTAAGTTTTTTTAATTGTGAAAATACTGTACAGAGGGGTCTTTATTTTCTTAAATTTTACTTACACATTAATATCCAGTAATGATAAGAGATATTACTCTTTCACACGTTTTTATGTCAGTTGAATATATGGATGAGAGGTGCATACAAGAGTTTGGACTGAAAACAGATAATTGCAAGCTCTTCCCATAAAGAATGGATAGTTGAAGGAGCTGCGGGCATGTATAAGATAAACCAAAGAAACCAGCAAGGAAAGATAAGGTATGATTCTGGAAACCACACAATTTTGGAAGAAAAAAAACAGGGAAAATATGTGGCTTTTGGTAAGAACTTTGTAACCCACCTACATATTTGATTCCTTATTTCTAGCGGAAGGCATTTCAGTTAACTTTATTTTACAAAGTTAAACATGATTGACCTTTAATGCTAACTGGCCTCTGTCTCAGGTAAGCAATTATTCTACCCAGGTGCCAGGGTCTCATGCTTATCATCCTAGTTACTCAGAGAGCTGAGACCTCTAGATAGTAGTATAAATCCCATCTGGAGAGGAAAATTGGTGAGACTTTTCTGTTCAATTAACCATAAGAAAATTTGAAGTGGCACTGTGGCTCAAAGTGGGAACACTAATGTTGAGTAATAAATCTCAGAGACAAAACCCAGGCCCTGAGTTCAAGCTCTCTGAAATTATTCTTAAAATACTTGTTCTCAGTAATTCTTTAATTTGTCTAGAAGACTGCCTAAACTTAGAGATTTTTTTTATTTCATGTTGTCAGAATTTAATTTTAAGATGTTCAGAGAAAAATTATGTATATTAAGAACTGGTTTGTATTGTTTTGTATTACGTATTGCTTCTACACCTACAGATCAGCTGGAAAGTAGATGGCCAAACCACTCCTACCCCCACCAAAGTTGTAAAGTTCATGTTTCGACATAATGATTTGTACATCTCATTGATGCAATGGGTCCACCTGTATTCCTAGTTAAACGATTTGTTTTTGCCCTTCCCCTCCACAAATTATACCAACATCAAATGCAGTGAAAGCAGGGGTTATACCGTGGGGGAGGGACATACAAAGCAATATAGAAATCATCTTATAAATATGTTAGAAACAACTGCATGAAAGAAAAAAAATTGAATACTTATCTTGGGGTTCATTAACCTAGCATCAACTTCATCTGAACTTTTCTGCTTAACTCAGACATATACTAGATATTGCAAATAAGGGAAGCCATGGGACCTATGTTTCTTTGGGTCTGGCTTACTTCACTTAATATAATTTTTTCCATGTCTTTCCATTTCCCAAAAAAATGGGGCAATGTCATTCTTTCTGATGGAAGCATAGAATTCCATTGTGTATATATACCACATTTTCTTGATCCATTCATCTACTGAGAGGTATCTGGGTTGGTTCCATGTCATAACTATGGTAAATAATTCTGCAATAAACATAGGTGTGCTGGTAGCTTTAGTATGGTTTTGTTTGTTATCATGTGGGTAAATGCCCAAAAGTGGGATTATTGGGTCATAAGGGAGCGCTATGTGGAGTCTTTTGAGGAACCTCGATACTGCTTTCCACAGTGGTTGAAAAAGTTTACACTCCCACCAACAATGTAGTAAAGTTCCCTTCTGGGCACATCCCCTCCAGCACCTGTTGTTATTAGAGTTCTTGATTATAGCCATTCTAACTGGGGTGAGGTGGTACCTCAATGTTGTTTTTATTTGCAATTCTTTTATGGCTAGAGAGGTTGAGCATTTCTTCTTGTGTTTATTGGCCATCCTTCTTTCCTCTACAGAGAAGTTTCTCTTTAAGTCTTTAGCCCACTTATTAATTGGGCATTTGTTTTTTTGAGGATTTGTTGTTGGGAGATTTAATTTTTTGTGTTCCAAGTATATTTTAGATATGAGACCATTGTGCATTGTATGGCTAGTACAGATCTTCTCCCAATCTTTGGACTTTCTAGTGATCTTGCTAGCTATGTCCTTTGCCATGCAGAAGCTCTGCAATTTCATGCAATCCCATTTGTACCATTTATCTTTGTTTGTTTGGTTTTTTTTTTTTTTTTTGTATTTTTGGGTCTCTATTAAGAAATTTCAGCCTGTGCCAAGGAGAACTAGGGTTTCTCCTATTCCGTCCCGTAATGTTTTCAGAGTAAGACTTGAAACTTTTAGAGTTTCAAATATTACAGGAAGATCTTGGATTCATGTTGAATGGATGTGAGTAGATTAAGCTCTTGCAAAATTCGTGTGTGTGGGGGGCGGGTTATGTTTATTATTGAAATCAAGGATTAGGAACTTGGTTCCTTTTTCTGAGATATACATTATAGTGTATCTTTCTTGGTGGTAGGCTCTGATTGCTTGCCTTTTCCTGACGTGTACAATCCAACTCTATTTTTCAATTAAAGTTCTTTAATTATTATTGAACTTATAGTGCTCTGATATTGCTTTGTCTTTAGTCTGCCATCTAGGATCTTCTTTTCCTCTTAAATGTTAACATTCAATATAAATTTTACCTCCTGACTGATTTCCCCCTTTAATCTGCATTTTGCAATAAGTATAATACCTTTGATCTCTGTATTCATGAAGAAAAACCGTTTCGAATTCTTTGTTTAATGTAATAACACCCGGACAGAGTTGTTAGCACCAAGTCCTTAAATTTTCTTTTGTAGTTTTAGTTTAAAATAACCTTCCTCCATGTTTTTAGCATAGGTAGATAAAGAATTCCCACAATGCCTCACAATTTTTATATTTCACTTTGTCTATGTGTCTTTGTCCCTGCTAAATTTTTCTGGATGCCTGTGTTAGCTACCCCAACCCCTGCAAAGCTGTTGCTGCTACCCAATTTCCTGCCACTGCAACTCAGCAATTACAGTCACACTTACCCTTTCCCTGGTATTCCCTTTCTCTGCTACTCATTTTGCTACCCATAAATCTTATCACCATGATTCCAGCCACCTGATCCCTGACACCCTTGTCTCTGCTACCGCATTCCCAAACAAAGCAAGGCAACAGTAGGCAGAGACAGTCGACTTGGGTACTCCTCTTGCAAGTACAATGGGACGTTATTCCTCAGGTATTTATTATGAGGGACTAACTAGTGGTGAAAAGAGAAGAGGTTACTCAGAGGAGACTAAAATCCAAGGATATCAACTTATAACTTGTTGCTAAGAAAAGCAGACCCTAAGGTGAAAGTTAATGAAAAAAGAAAATTTGACAAAAATATTGGCGATGATATAAAAAGTTTAGCTGAGTCTCTTGTACCAGTGATATGAATTATTTTATGACATAGATATGTAACTACTTTGCATTTTAAAAAGTATATGAAGATGCACATTTATGTGTTACTTATATTAATTTATGGAATAGTTGCATATGATCATGTTAATGATATTCAATAGTTTATGCTTTATGATATGCTGATTACTCTGCCTTTAGCAATATGAATTGAGCTCTCTAAAAATAAATGGAATTGCAATGTCAAATACTACAAGGAGATTACTGAGGCTAATACCAAAACGAAAGCTGATAAAGAAAACTGAAAAAAGCTACAAGTTTGAAGGGAAGGGATCAGTGGTATATTACTAGCTTTTTAAACATTCTTAGAAAGCAGAACATGATTTTTGATTCTTGCATTTTGGAACCTCTTTAATGAGTAAAACAAACAATTATCGAAATGACTGAAAATGCACTGACATGAATTATTAGATTAACATTATACTCAAAGTTGCCTTGAGATGCAGGCAGGCTTTATTCTTTTCCTATTAAATTAATGGAATAAGCTTACTTTTGAATGGTTGGACAGTCCATGACACTTGTTCCAAAACAAGAAAAGATACTGGAGAGAAAAAAAAGAGGAAGGAGACTCAAGGCTGCTGAAATTAGCATATTTTCCATTTGGACTTTAATGGGTTGTTACTACAAAGAATTAGTATTTCATCTTAAGATAATAATTTCAAAATGGATGTGCTAAAGGATAGCTTCGAAATGTAATATTTAATGCTGTTGGATTACTTAAAGACAAAAGTTTACAGAAAACTTTAAATTCCAGAAAAACTGTAATGTACCAATAAACACCTAGAATAAACATAATTTAAAAATTCACCTGTTCAAAGCAAACCCTGGCAGGAAAGTCTGCGAGTCACTTATCTCCAAATAAGAAGTGGCTCCGTGCCTCAATTGGGAGAAGGCTCACCTTGAGCTCAAGAATTCAAGGATATGTTAATACCCAGGCCCTGAGTTCAAGCCCCATGGCTGACAAGAAGAAATTTTAAAGAATTAAACCATTAGGGCCGGAAGGAGACTCAGTGGTAGAATGTTTATCTTGCATGCATGAGGTCCTGGGTTCAATTCCTCAGCACCACATAAGCAGAAAAAACTGGAAGTGGCACTGTGGCTAAAGTGGAAATGTGCTAGCCTTGAACTGAACATCTCAGGGACAGCACCCAGACACAGAGGTCAGGCCCCCCTACCACCACCACCACCAACAACAACAGTTAAAGCATCAAGCAGCCTGAAGATGTTGTCCAAAATAATGAATGCAGCATTATCCATTTACATGACTTAGTGAATTGAAACCTAGTTTACCGGTGGAGAAGGTGGGCATTTTGTGTGTGTGCCAAAGCCTGCAAAATTGTTTTGTACTTTAACAGGGATGGAGAAAGGAGGAAATGTGGGGGAGGAGTGAGGTGTTTGGTGGACTTGCCTTTTGATTCACTGATTGTTTTCTGGAGTCAAATTCAGAGAAATTCTGCTTGCAATCCTAGTTACATGAGGAATTAAGAAGCCATGTCCTGGAAGTGGTTTTGTCCTGTCCTTGGCCTGGTTCTAACCACCAGTGGATAATCCAAGTCCCACTTCAGGAACAAGATGCCTTGAAGACTACTGATCCATTGAGCAGGTGGACCTAACCACAGCCAGAATAGGTAGAAAATGCAATTCCGAGGGCAGCCCTGAAAATCTACAGCAGGTAGAATTTTTTATATATTTTTATTGTAAAAATACTGTACAGAGGGCTCAGAGTACAGGACTAGGTAATGAATACATTTCTTATACAGCATTGTTACCTCCTCCTTTGTTTTTCCCCTGCCATCTTTTCCTTCCACATATCTCCAACTCCTCCCTCCTCGACCCCTGCCTGACATTGTAAATTCATTTTCGACACAGTGTCTTGTACATCTTATTGTCACAATGGATCAACCTGCATCCCCATTAAAGCATTCTGCCATATCCCTTCCACTCCCCAAATTACAAATATATATATACGATGCAGAACACTTGAATCAAACAGGGGTATACCGTGGGGGGATGAACCTACAAAAGAAAGAAAGGAAAAACCACTTGTGTCTCTGACTTGGGGTACATTTCGCTTAACATCATCTTGTATGGTCATATGTTCTCAGCCTTTGATCTTCTCTGCTTGTCCTAGACATATTCTAATCCTTGCAAACAAAGGTAAAACAAGGTAAACCATGGGTCCTTTGTTTCTTTGGGTCTGCTTACTTCACTTAATATAATTTTTACCAAGTCTTTCCATTTCCTAACATATGGAGCAATGTCATTTTTTCTGATGGAAGCATAGAATTCCAGTGTGTGTTTGTGTGTGTGTGTGTGTGTGTGTGTGTGTGTGTGTGTGTGTGTGTGTGTGTGTGTGTACCACATTTTCTTGATCCATTCATCTGCTGAGGTGCATCAGGGTTGGTTCCATATCACAGCTATGGTGAATAATACTGCAATAAACATGGTTTTGTTGGTAGCTTTGTGATCATTTGGGTAAGTGCCCAAAAGTGGGGTTGCTGGGTCATTGGGGAGCTCTACATGGAGTTTTTGAAGAAATTCCATACTGCTTTCCAAAATGGTTAAACAAGTTTACTCTCCTACCAATAATGCAGTAGGGTTCCCTTTTCGCTACATCCCCACCAGCATCTGTCATTATTACATTTATTGATTATAGCCATTCTAACTGGAGTGAGGTGCAATCTCAATGTTTTGATTTGCATTTCTTTTATGACTAGAAAAGTTGAGAATTTCTTCATGTGTCTAATGGACATTTTTTATTTCATCTTCAAAGAAGTCTCTCTTTAAGTCTTCAGCCCACTTAGTTATTGGGCAGTTGTTCCTTTGAGGATTTGTTGTTGTGGGATTTATGATTTTGAGTCCTAAGTATATTTTAGATATAAGACTTTGTCTGTTTTATGACTCATGAATAACTTCTCCCAGTAAGTGGGCTTTTAATTGATCTTGCTCTCTATGAGCTTCACCTTGCAGATGCTCTGCTTGTTACATGCAATCCCATTTCTACAACCTTTCTTTGATTTGTTGTATAGCCCTTGTGTTTCTCTTATCCTTCATGTAATGTTTTCATGGTGTCTGCTTTTATTTTGAGGTCTTTGATCCATTTGGACTTGATTTTCATGCAGGCTGATATATATATATAGATATAGATATGTCTATATCTATATATATATCCATATATATATAGATATAGATATAGATATATATGGATCTAGCTTTAGTTTTCTACAGGTGTTTAACCAATTTGGCCAACACCATTTACTGAAAAGGCTGTCTTTCTTCCATTCTATTTTATTAGCTCCCTTGTCAAAAATCAGGTGGCTATAGGTCACTTGGTTCATTTCTGAGTCTTCAGTCCTATTCCATTGGTCCTCAGGTCTGTTCTTGTGCCAGTACAAAGATGTTCTTATTACTATGGCGTTTCACTATAGTTTGAAATTTGGAACTGATAATGCTCCAGTGCTGTTCTTTTGGCTATGGACTGACGAATCTACAGCCAGCATTATACTTAATGGTGAAAAGTTAAAGTCATTTCTTATAAATTCAGGAAAGAGATAAGGATGTCTGCTCTCTCCACTCCTCTTCAACTTAGTATAAGAACGTTAGCTGGGACAATAAGACAAGATGAAAAATTAAAGGGAATCCAAATAGGGAAAGATGAAGTAAAACATACAAGATGACCAATGGAGTAGAATTGAAACCCAGAAATGAATCTACAGTCCCATAGGCATCTAATTTTCGATAAGGAAGATAAAAAATAGCATGGAAGAAAGACAGCCTCTTCAGTAAATGGTGCTGGCAAAATTGGTTAACCACTTGTAGAAAAATAAAGCTAGATCTTTATTTATCACTCTGCACCAGAATCAACTCCAAATGTATTAAAGACGTATGAATCAAAGCAGACACTATGAAATTTTTACAGGATGGAATAGCAGAAACCCTAGGTCTCCTTGGCACAGGCTGAAATTTTCTTAATAGAGATCCAGAAATACAAAAAAACATCAAAGACAAATGGGAAAAATGGGATTGCATGAAATTGCAGAGCTTCTGCATGGCAAAGGACATAGCTAGCAAGATCACTAGAAAGCCCATGGATTGGGAGAAGATCTGCACTAGCCACACAATGGACAAGGGTCTCATATCTAAAATATACTTGGAACACAAAAAATTAAACCCCCCAACAACAAATCTTCAAAGAAACAACTGCCCAATATATAAGTGGCCTAAAGACTTAAAGAGAAACTTCTCTGAAGCGGAAAGAAAGATAGCCAATAAACACATGAAGAAATGCTCTTTAGTAATGAAAGAAATGCAAATAAAAACAGCATTGAAATACCACCTAACCCCAGTTAGAATGGCTATAATCAAGAACTCTAATAACAACAGATGCTGGAGGGGATGTGGACAGAAGGGAACCTTACAGTACTATTGGTGGCAGTGTAAACTTGTTCAACCACTTTGGAAAGCAATATGGAGGTTCCTCAAAAGACTGCACATAGAGCTCTCCTATGACCCAGCAATCTCACTTTTGGGCATTTACCCAAATGTTCACAAACAAGTCCACAGTAAAACTTCCAGCACGACTATGTTTATTTCATCATTATTTACCATAGCTAAGATATGGAACCAACACAGATGCCCCTCAGTAGATGAATGGATCAAGAAAATGTGGTATATATACAAAATGGAATCTATGCTTCCATCAGAAAGAATGGCATTGCCCCATTTGTTAGGAAATGGAAAGACTTGGAAAAAATTATATTAAGTGAAGTAAGCCAGACCCAAAGAAACACACCTCCCATGGTCTTCCTTATTTGCAATAACTAGAATATGTATGAGTTAAGCAGAATAGGTCAAATAAGTTGATGTCAGGTCAATGAACCCTAAGATATGTATTCAAATGTTTTTTTTTTCTTTCATGGGATTGTTTCTAACACATTTATAAGATTATTTCTTTGTCGGTTTGTATGTCCCTCCCCCATGGTATAACCCCTGATATTGGTATAATTTCTGGAGAGGAATGGCAAAAACAAATCATTTAACTAGGGATACAGGTGGACCCACTGCAACAATAAGATGTACAAGTCATTATGTCAAAATCGAACTTTACAACTTTGGTGGTGGGGAGCAGGATTGGGTGGCGACGCAAGGGGAGGATGGGAATGGATGGATCCGGGAAACAAAGTGGGAGGCTACAACTCTTCAGAAGAAATGTACTCCTTATCTTGCCCAGGTAATTTTAACCCCTCTGTACAATATTTTCACAAGAAAAAAATAATAAATTTAAAAATAGAAAACAAAACCGGAAGATGACATGATCTTGTATTTAATGGACTCCATGGACTCCATTCCCAAGTTACTTGAGCTGATCAGAAACTTTGGCGAACTAGCAGAATATAATTTTGTCTCAATAAAACCAACAAAGAAAGGAATAAATAATAAACAAGAAAGGAATACACAGTTGGAAATTGGGGCTAATTTTGTCATTATGTTTTGAGAAGTCAAGTTCCCTATACAAATGCAAATCATATATAATGCTCAGTTGTGTTTTAAATTTTGTCTTAATTACAGAATATTTCTAGATGAAAAGGAGCTCATGATTCCCGACCAAATATTGTAAAAAATAAGCATCATTCTGTTAGAATCCAAAGAAATGATGAAGGATTAAAAAGTTTAAGCCTGGATAATTAGGAAAGTTCATTTAATGTAGGACTTTGTAGACCTAGCTAAATTAGAATTTAGATTTAAAATAGATATTTTTTGTTTGTAATTTAATATTCTATAGGATACTACAAAATTCTTTTCAAGTGAAAGATTTAATTTACAAATTCACAAATGATTCTGGCATTCTAATTGACTAGAGTAGTCTTTCAAGTGAGGTATAATTAGAACTTAGTTAATAGATAATCTCAACAGTTCATCTGGAAAATGATAATGTGAAAAATCTAGACAAATTGCCAACAAATTGATGATATTAATTTATAAATATAGAAAAAGAGCAATCTTTTGAGACTTTGGTGTAACATGGTATGAGGAGAGTAATTGTGTGACATCTTTTTTTCTACCTATACATAACACAGGAAGAAATTTCCTTAGTTTTGTACCTCTGTACACAATGAGAAAAATGCTGGGTTGGAAGTTTGTTTTTATTTTGTTTTTGTTGTTTGGTTTGTCCTAGGACTTAACCTCTGGGTTTGGGCACTGTCCCTGAACCTGATTATGCTCAAGGCTACTGCTCTACCACTTGAACTTCAGTGCCACTTGGATCTGGCTTTTCCTTATGAGTTTATTGGAGATAAGAATCCAAGGAACTTTTCTGCCTGGGTGAGCTTTCAACCATAATCTTAAAATCTTAATATTAAGATATACAGATCTCCTGAATATCTATGATAGATAATATATATATATATGTAATAAAAAACATAAAATAAAAATAAAAATAAATAATATTTGCAAGTGTTCTGATCTCAAGAATACCACTGCGGGGAAAATGATGTAGCAAAGTGTAGTGTAGTATTCTTTCCACAATAGGAAGTACATCACATTAGCAGAAGTGTAGTATATTTTCACAATAGTGATAAACTAGTCATGAATTTAGGGAATTTTAAGTTGCACCTTACAAGTTGGAAACTGTTGGGCTAGGATGATTTTACAGCATAAAAATGGGATTGATTGTCATAGAAATAATAGCTTAATCTGATGAACAAACGTTTACTCTTACGGAATTATTTATTGGAAGTGGCGCTGTAGCTCAAGCGGTAGAGCACTCACCTTGAGCTGCAGAGCGCAGGGACAGCGCCCAAGCCAAGAGTTCAAGCCCCACGACTGACCAAAAAAAAAAAAAAAAAAGGAATTATTATAGATACTTCATAGTTTTATCATCTACAAGAACGTGTCTATTTTTTGTGTTGACTTTTAAGTATGTAATGCCTCATTGAAAAATGCATCTATTGCAGAATTAAATAAAATGCAAAGAGGTACTATTTTGAATGTCTCTGGTATGGCATTTTCAGAATTTGAAAATGAGTAGTTAGTAGTCATAGGAATGTTTAGGAACAGATATATTCTGTCCTCTTAACAATTAGTCAGTTTTCAAAGTTAGGAGTTTTCACAGATGTGAACTGTTTTCTGTTTTAGTATGAGACAATACTAAAATAATGTTTTTTCCAAAGAATGGCAAGTATATTCTGAAAATATTGTATAGTTTGATAACAGTTGATGTCCCTCTGATAAAGAAAGAGCTAATTCAAATTAGCAGCCAAAATGTTCATTTTTTTAAAAGGTAATATACATAGAATAATATTTACTATACAAATACAGTGAAAATATATTTTATGTAGCTATTTTTTAACTTAATTTTAATGTCAAGGTGATATATAGAAGGGATTACACTAACTGTAAGATATTGAATACATGACATGTCAAAGTTTTTACCCCCTCCCTCATTTTTCTCACACTTTTCTTCACCACAATACCCCTCACAAGTTGTAATGTAAATTTTCAACATGTTGTCCTGTGAGTATTGCTATTGCATTGGTTTGCTTTTGTCCTTTGTCTCGACATTTTATTGTTATTCTTCTCTTGCCAAATGAAGATAAATATATATACAATATACAGGATACTGAAATAAAATACAATACTGGACATACCAAAGGGGAAAACACAAAAGAAAAAAAGAAATCACATCGTACCTTAAAAACAACAACCATAAAGAAAAACCGCTCTTTCCATATCTAGCAGTTTATTTTGCTCAGCATCATTTTATATGGTCATTTATACATAGCTATGGAGCCATTCTGCTCATCTGCTAGGACTATCTTAGATATTTCCTAGTTATTACAAATGAGGGAAACCATGGAATCTGTTTCTTTGTGTCTTTCTTATTTTTCTTAGTAGGATTTTTCCAAGTCTTTCCATTTCCTTATGAATTGGAAGCATAGACTTACTCTGTACATATATAAACCACATTTTGTCAATTCGTTCATTTACTGAGTGGCATATTGCTTTAAAACATGATTGCATGTAAGTATCACTTAAGACCATTCAAAAATGACAGATGCAAATTGTCATGTCAAAAACGAGCTTTACAATGTCGGTGGAAGGGAGCGGGGGGAAGGGATGGGTGGGGGAGTGGGGGGAGGCTGGGAAGGGAGGTGAAGGGTAAACAAAGGAGGAGGCTGCAATGCTGGGTAAGAAATGTACGCATTATCCTGCCCATGTAATTGTAGCCCCTCTGTACATTATGTTCACAAATAAAATTTAAAAAATGGCAGATGCCACCTCACTAGATATTCTAATATCATGATGTCTAAGTAAGATAGTATTTTATGGTGGTACAAGTGTTGAGATATAGGATGAGTCTAAGGTATATATTGCACTGAATTAGACAGGAAGATATACAATATCATGTAGGATAAAAATGGTAGTGACAAATTATTTCCCTTGAGAAAGATATAGGAGGCTGCCAGAAGTATGAAGTAGTTCAGATAATTTTGAAGAACTTAGAAATTCAAGCTCAATTATGTCTCTTTAAATAATAGTTATGTAAGTGGAAGGGCAAAAGAAGGGTAAGAGAAGAAAATAACTGACAGTAGATCATTGTCCCAAGTTAAAGTATAAAAAGACATAATCTATAACTTCTAAGTTAAATTGAGACCAATATAATACGTCCCACTTAATTTAGGTACATGCAAAATATTTACTTGGCTTTTCCCTACTTATATGCTCCAAAATAAATGAACAGTTATAAGAAAAGTTATGTGATTGCCATTGCTTCAACTTGATCACTAACTGTGCTCAGCTGTATTTTCTCACTTTGCACTTGGAAAACAGTCCCTATGTTGATGATGTTGTGGCTGATTAGAGTCAGAGTTAGGGGCTTCTACTTGTACAATTATCCCATAATAGGTTAAAGCAGTTTCCCCCCAAGATATCCAACTACATTGTCTGAATCTGTACTTTGAACACACCCTCACACCTGAGCACATTATTTGAAATTATACTTCAGCTTTTCTTGGCACATTCTACTTTGTGCCTTTGTCTTTTTTGCACATTCCTTTTCAGTTCATAGTTGCTCTATTTCCATTTCATCTGTACAAATTGCTAAGAACATTGTTCAACTACCACTTCTTGTTTGTACATGCCCAGTCTATGAATGAAGGTACTTTGTCCATGTTAAGCAATAGGGTAATACTCACTCTCTGAGGAGAAAAGTTCCACAATATAACCCTATGCCCACATTAAAGGATGTAGAATTTAAAGCATTTTGAGACAAACAGTGATATTAGAATTGAAAGGCTTCTTAGGGACATTTTCCTGGAGTTCATTAGTTTACCCAGGAGAAATATATATATCCACAAAATTTGGAGCTATTTAGTAAGTATCCGAATTAACATTAGATCCTAGATGTTGTGTTAATACAAGTCACGATTGTATTATTGTTAAATCAGAATCCTTCACTACTTGAAAATGTGTATGAGAAAATGAAAGAAAGGCATTAAAACAAAATGTCTTATCTTTTTAGGAATTTAATCCTAGGGGTGAGAGTAATGTCTGAACTTTTCCATTCAATAAAAGCTTGAAGTTTATAAGAACATTTTCCTACATATAAGAATTATTGTCAGGTTGGTTGACAGGCTTATTTCAGCATGGAGATTTACCTAACAAGAATTAGATTTCAATAGAGTATATGGCAGTTATGATGTGTCAATGGCTATTGAGGAATTTTCTATTCTAAAGAGGAATAAATTCCTGGAGTCTTCCGTCACGTCAGTAAAGCTGTATATTCAACCTAATACTTGGTGTTACTTGTCCTACATTTATAATGAGTAGGCTGATAAGATATCCAAATATATCTAAATATATTTCAATAAAATCCCACAGATATGGGTAGATGGGTCACTAATTGGTACTGTAGGACAAATTAGGCCTGTCTGTTCAAGCTAAAATCTCCTGGCTAAATAAAGTTTTCAAAAATATTCACACAATACCAATGAGTAAAGTTCATGACAGTTATATCTGTATAATATTTCTAAAGTCAGGATTAAAGCATTTATACCCAACATTTAGAATCAACATGATCTGTTGAATTAATGGATCCAGAATTTATGTCTTCATATTCATATCTCAACATTTTACCAACATGACTTTCACCAAAACACTATTCTTATTGAACTTGTCTATGTCCTTTTACTTTCCAAATCCAAACAGTAGATTTCCTTCAATATCTTTTTGAAAATTCTTTCCTTCCTTTTCTTCTGTAAATCATTGTTTATTACTTTTTTGTTTCCTTATTTATCTATTGCCTCCATCTTCTCCACACTGGTACTCACGTTGTTCACACTTTAGTCAGAACTTTCCTTTTACTCTTCCCTTTAATAATGTCCCTGATTTCATTATTATTTTTCCTATTTATGTTCATGGATATTTTGATGATGTTCAAACAGACTTGCATCTGTTTAACATAAACCTTAGAACTAGCAGAGAGTTTTTTCCTCTAAATCCATCTTTTCCACCTGTAGTCCTTATCACCAAGAATGTAACTAACACAGTTAGGAGACAGAGATGTGGAAACACTTTAGATTTCCTCTTACCCTACCTCCATCCATTAGATAAGATGAATGATCAAGATTTTCTCAGTTTCTGTCACTAATGTAATTTCTATGTACTCCTTTTTATGCCCCTGACACAAGCCTATTGCAAATAATCATCACCAGTCACTCAGTCCTAAAACAACTGTTTACAAAGTATGCATTTCTCCCCATAGTCTTTTCATATTGGTCCTCTCCATCACCCAATGACTCTCCTTGTAAACACACAGAGTGAAGTACTCAGACAAAAATTCTAGTTTCATTATTTACTCACAACATTGACTGGTGATCTTACATTTCTCATCTGGAAATGGATGTAATCTACCAGAAATATTGAAGAATATATTTGTTGAATTCTAGAGCAAGGAAAAAGAAAAGTGAAGAGTCCTTACATTTTCTAACTTAGCTTTCAAATAAGGAAAGAGTCAAATTCAGTTTGTTGGTATAAAGTCAGAAATAGTTTCATGCTGAAATAAAAATAAATTTTAAATCCTGGCTCTAGAGCCTGTGTCCTTTTATGGTACCTGCAGATATATAAGTAGTATTATGTAAATTGTGTCATGTATTTACAGCTGTAATGAAGAACATACTCTTAATATATCATTGTAAAACATTGGTTATTGAATGGAACCATATGAGAATGTTATTTGAACTAATCACACAAAGTTGGAACCTACATCTTAGTCCTTCAAAATGTGGAAATAAACGATTTTATTTATAAGAAAATAATACCACCAAGAAAGGTGAGTATACATTAGAAAGACTGCTGGAAAAACATTAGGGTTTTTACTGACTCTACCTGCTTATTTGATTGTATTTCCTGATATTCAAACTCTCCTCTTGTTATTCTGTTTTTGTTTTTTATTTTGGTTCGTCATGGGGCCTGGACTCTGGGCCTGGCACTGTTCCTCAGCTCTTCAGCTCAATGCACTCTACCCCTTGAGCCACAGTGCCACTTCTTTCTTTTTCTGCTTATGTGGTCGTGAGGAATCAAACCCAGAGCCTCATTTACGCAAGGCCAGCACTCTGCCACTGAGCCAAATTCCCAGCCCTCCTCCTTTTATTCTTATTGTATGTAGTCCAACGCTGTTTATAACTATGCATTCAACGTGGGAAATCCAACTTCAAAGATGTCTAAGTTTTTTTTTTCCTTTTCAATCACAACATCGTCATTATCAGGCTACACTCTGGTCATCATCCTCTCCATCAAAATTATTATTAGCATTATAAGTGCTAATTATTGAACGTCAGATATGTGTGTATTATTTTATTATTATTTGTCTTTTGATTAATAATTTTAATGTTACCACTGTGCATGCGTCCATATTGAAATTTTGAACAAATAAACAAAAAACTAAACCATATCAGATAGCTTGACTACGTGCTTATAACAAATTATGGAATAGATTTTTTTGAAGCATTGTAAATTCCTAATCAGTATGAATTAACTTCCTCATCCCCTAACTACAATCAAATATTTAAGAATTTGGGCAGAACCTTTTCAAGTAATATACTGTAAATGTTACTACAATATCATGTGTATATCAAAAATTCTCTTGAAAGTAATAAACTCTACTTTCTATTAAAATATTAGCTTTTTTATTGTAGGAAACTTTTAGAAAAATAGACTGTATATCTTTCAAATGAAAAAGGTCAAAAATAGTAGCATAAATATTTTAGAGGGAGTCTGGCTTCTCTCTCTCTCTCTCTCTCTCTCTCTCTCTCTCTCTCTCTGTATATATATATCTGTCTTCTATATATATAAGTGTTATGTATACAATAGTACATTTTTAGAGATTATTTTTCCTCAGAAATATATACATATATAAAAATTTATGTGTAGAATGATATACATTATAGTGAAACAAGCATCTTAAAATATAATTAAAATTAAAAAAAAAAAGCTTCATGAAACCAAGTGCCTGTAACTGACCCTTATAATAGGAGCTATTCAGGGTGCTGAGATCTTAGAATTGTTTTCTAAACTAGCCCAGACAGAAAAGTACTTGTTAGATTCTTATCTCCAATTAACCATTAAAAACAACACCCACAACAACCAAATTTATCACATTAATTTCACAAAGGCCTCTTTTAACTACTGTGAACGTTTCTTAGAAACATGAATACATACCCCTGGAAAATGTTAAGTAAAAAGTCCAGAATATTATGTCTATGTTAAAGACATGACTATTTAGATTGTTTAAGATATTTAGGTAATGATTAGAAGTTAAGAATAATGATAGATAGGTAATATATTGGGACTGTTTTTTTCATTCTATTTTACAATAGCAATAAAATGATATTTATAATCATTATATAAAATTACTCTTGCTTGGTATTTGAATTATCATAAGTGATAAATATTTTTAAATGATTTCCAAAGCAAAAGAATATCAATTCTTTTGTAATTTCAAAAAGATTAAGAAAATGATTTCAAGGCTGGTTCACTCTAAGTCTATATTTGTTTTCTTGTTCTAGTTTTCATATGTTAGTAGAAATTAAAATTCCAAAAATTTAATGGATATTGGCATTCAGGAACATCTTCACATACACTAATATCGGAGTCCCTTAAGTGGAATTGTTTTATTTCATTTGTTGCTCACAAATAAATCAAGATTATTTTGTATTTTGTTCTTTTCACTGCTTTTGGCTCTTATCTTGAGAATATGTTTTTCCTAGCAAAGTAGAGATAAGCAATTGGATTAAGTAAGTAATATATGACTTTCATAAAATGCAGATGCATAGATTTGGGTCTTCTGTCATTTGCTAAAACTTCCTTCCAGAAAAGTTTCTCAATTACTTAGAAATTTTTCCCCTTCCCCTCCACAAATTATACTGACATCAAAAACAGTGAAAGCAGGGGTTATACTGTGGAAGAGGGAGGAACAAAGAAATAATCTTATAAATTTGTTAGAAACAATCGCATGAGAGAAAAAATAACATTTGAATACATATTTTAGGGTTCATTTCCCTAACATCACCTTATCTGACCTTTTCTGCTTGACTCAGACATATACTAGATATTGCAAATAAGGGAAAGCATCGGGGAAAAAATAGGGCTACAGGTGGACCCATTGCAACAATGAGATGTACAAGTCATTATGTCAAAAAGGAATTTACAACTTTGGTGGGGGGATAGCAGGGAGGATTGTGTGGGGAGGGGGGGAGGGAGGGAAGGGATGGGAAGGGGAAACAAAGGAGGAGGCTACAATGCTTGATAAGAAATGTAATCATTATCTTGTCCATGTAATTGTAACCCCTCTGTACATTATTTTCACAATAAAAAAATAAAAATAATAAAAATATTACTTAGAAGTGATGCATAATTCCTAGGTAGTCCAGTTATCACATATACTTTTGGATTGAGTTATCTCTGTATAAACTCAAACGGACAAAATACCCTCAAAATAAACAGAAATCACATCTTTGTTTTAAATGCAGTAGTTTACAAAGAGTTTTTCGCCAACACCAAAAACATCTTTTTAGCTATTCTGCATTTTGTGTGAAGAAGTATTAACAATAGTTTTTTTTCCTGACATGCAATTCACTTACAATATATTATCTCTTTTTATTATATACATTTTAGTGCTTTGGAAGTAAATTGTACCTTCATAGGTTTTCAAAGCCTAATTTTCACAAACTTGCATCTTCAAATAGAAATGCTATAAATTTTAGAACAGACATTAAAATAGATGTAAAATTCAGTTACAGGAATTTGTCCAGCATAAATCCTCTATAGTATGTCTTTTCAAAATTTGTTTTTGGGGATTATTTCCAGGGTCTCACGCATACTATTGAATTTCACTGTCAATAAACTACATTCTCTGTCCAAAAAAGTTTTTTACTTCTGTTTAATACATTCATAGAAGTGTAATGCCTGGATCCTATACAATTCTCTTTTACCTTTTGAAGACTTCAAAACTTGTTTGCTAAAATGATTGCAGTATTATACAAATCGATCACTATGAGAAATATATCAATTTCTTCACAAATGCATTACTATATTTTGCATCTTCTTTTTATATTATGGTCATACTAGTGAGTTTTCAATTTATTATTTCTTACACACCAAAGAGTAGCTTATTTCATATGCTCCTCCTATTGACTATTAATTTCAATATGTTATTTAAAGAAATATCGTATTCAGGAAAAAATTTACATAGAATTAGAAGATATAAAAATACTTAAGTTTCAGAATCATTGTAGCATTAACAAATATGTGCCCTCTATCTGTTGGATATGGTTTCATTTCTGTTTTAGTGGCCTTTGAATTATGAAAGTTTATCACTTGATATAATCAAGTTCTTGCTTTTCTTTAGCAACTAATGTTTTCCATGTCAAATTTTTAGAAACCTTTACTGATCCAATGTCATGAATTGTTACATTTAGGTTTTATAGGTTTTTACATCTTACATTTAGTTTGATAATCATTCTTTATAAGGATTGAGGTAGGCCAAGTGCCGGTGGCTCACGCCTGTAATCCTAGCTACTCAGGAGGCTGAGATCTGAGGATCGTGGTTTA
Organism: Dipodomys spectabilis; assembly: GCF_019054845.1. Taxonomy (NCBI): domain Eukaryota; kingdom Metazoa; phylum Chordata; class Mammalia; order Rodentia; family Heteromyidae; genus Dipodomys; species Dipodomys spectabilis. The sequence continues at coordinate 604,048 of NW_024871112.1, read as the reverse complement.
AAGCCAGCCCTGGCAGGAAAGTCCATGAGATTCTTATCTCCAATAAACCACTAGAAAACCGGAAGTTTTGCTGTTGCTCAAAGCGGTAGAGTGCTCACCTTGAGCTGAAGAGCACATGGACAGCGCCCATGCCCAGAGTTCAAACCCCGTGACCGGGATACAAACAAACAAACAAAGGATTGAGGTAGTAGTCTAAGATCATTCTTTAAATCTAGAGAGGCAATAGTGCCAATACAACCATTTAAGATTCTGTTTTTATTTCATAAAGTCATAGCATCCTTTTCAAAATCTGTGGACCATAAAACTAAGAATTTATTTTTGACAAATCTGTTACCTTCTTCTATGTGTCTATTCTTATAGTAGAACTATGTTATCTTCACTAAACATGGTAATATGATTCAAAGCTAGTATGAAGGCTCAAGCTACACCATTTTACAAGATTTCTCTGACTGACTTGTATTCCTTGAATTTACATACGAGATAATTGAGCTGGTGAACCAATATTCTACAGAGATATCTAGATGTTTGATAGTCACTCATATTTCCCAACTTGTGAAAACACAAACCCCTGATATTATGTATAGAAAAATGTCTTTAGAGATTGCTCAAAGCAACTAAAATTAATTTAGGAATGAGTTAAGATTTAGATATCATTATAGCATAATAAAGTTGAATGATAACTACTTGAGCTGTACTGCAGAAGAGAGGGGGGGGAAGAATGGTGGACCACATAGGAGCTGTATGTCATTGGTATTGTTTCAAAAAACAGAAAGACTTCAGAGAAGAGAAGGAGAAAAATAAACTGTCCTGAATCTAGTTTGTTTTTAATCCACCTGATAGTTTGGACTGAAAGTCCGATAACATGGGAAAAATAAAATAGAAAATAATGCATTGTATATAGCTGTTACAATGTAAAAATTTTGCAATAGGAATATAATTAATTTTAAAAGAAATAAGAGAAAGAATATCAATAACAATTGTAAAGTGGATAGAAGATGGATCACATTTTATCATATATAATTTTGAAAAAGCATACTAGCAATGAAAATTTAAAAGTCATAACTTAAATACAATTTGTATTACAACTAGACAGTATAGTTCAGTGGTAAAACATTGGCCTAATGTGAAGCAATTGTGTGATCTCCCAAGCATTACAAAGTACACACAGAAAAAACCCACATAAACACACACACACACACACCACATACACATATTTGGAATATTGTTATTATCATATTAAACAGAGGAAATTATCACAAACAATAAAAGTACTTTAACATATAAAATCATAATATTGCTCATAATATTTAAAAGTTTAGTAGAAATAAAATATTCATAAGATAATTGGATTCTTATAGATTAAGTAAATTGAAAATTAAGATATAAAAGACATCTGAAATTTTCAAACAAGTTTTAAATAATAAACATTTTGAAACATGTATCCTTTTATTTTGACAAAAGGTTGATGTTACTGGTGATTTAACTCAAGATTTAGAATATGATAACCAGGTGCTCTATATCTTGCTAGGGATGGCTATATCTCTAATCATTTCACTCTGGAAATTTTATGATAAGTTCTCATAGTTTCCCAGTCTCTCCTGAATTACAAACCTTATTTACACTTCCCACCATAGTTAAAAAATGGAAACCACAAATCACTATGCCCAGCTCAAACAGTTTTTTTTTTAATTCAAGTATAAATATTTCCAAAAAGTGACCATGTAATGAAGCCTTTTTAATAAAGTATGTGATTCTTGAAAATACAGTATTTGTTACCTGGACAAATATGTTTAGAACTATAAGAAAATAAATATATTTAAATTCACCAACCATATAAAATTTAAGAAAATAATTTTTAAATATTCACATGTTAACTATTTTGAAAGCAAAATATATGCCTGAATAATTTACATGTGTTAAAATTATGCAAAACTAAATTAACTAATCCTACAACTCTGAAAAAAGAATTGGCCTAAAGAAACGAAAATAGTTAAGTTCAAAATTTGAAATTTAGAAAATTAACTGAAGTAACTTAAGTAACTGTAAGCCCTCTGTATATCAATTTTATAATAAAAAATGCATTAACAAAGAAAGAAAAGTACCCATTGGACAATAGCGACAGGAAAAGTATCAGTAGTTTTTTTTTGAGTGTGCAAAAAAATCAATGGAAAAGATAACAATGTTCTTTCCATAATAAATGTACTCATTACCTTATTTATGTAACTGTATCCCCTCTGTACATTACCTTTACAATAAAATTAAATTGAAATTAAAAATAAACTAAATAATATACCAATTAAGAATTCGTAGAGAGCTAGGAAGGTGACTCAGTGGTAGAGCTCTTGCCTTGCATGCTTGAGGCCCTGAGTTCGTTTCCTCAGCATCACATAAACAGGAAAAAAAAGCCGGAAATTGCACTGTGGCTCAAGTGATGGAGTGCTAGCTTTGAGCTAGCCTTGAGGAACAGCGCCCAGGCCCAGAGTTCAGGTCCCCCGACCGGACCCCCCACCAAAAAAAAAAAAAAAAAACAGAATTACTAGAAACCATTGGTTAAAAACTTTTAAAAAACTGGCCTAAGTACCCAAGTAATATAATTTGATGATACTATTTAAATAGTTCAAATTCAGCAGAGAAGCCAAAAGTTTAAAAACTGTTACAAAGTAAAGTAATAAATCAGAATATTTACTACTAATAATAATCATAAGATGAATTTATAGTGGTAGTCAAATAGGTAAGAAATGAGGCAATTTGCCATTCGTTTGCACTGAATAAGTGAGAAAGAATTTTCTAGGTCTTTTTAAATATATAATAACTTTAATGAAGAAACTATTCATCATATGATAATTAGATGAAGCTGATATTAGAGTAAAGAGCAGATTGTACTAAGTTTTTGGATGTTTAAGTATATACTTATTTTGGTTGTGGGAAATTGTGTTCATCTTGGGGTATTGTTTTTGTTAGACTGGTGTCATATCAGTGATTAATTTTAGGATAGGGGTTCCCTTTCCACAAGAACATGAACCTGATCTGTCTTTTTAGCCTCCCCATTATCAATGGCATAAGAGTTGCACACCAACTTGCCTAGATTCCTACCTTGGCTGGCCTGGATTCTGCAGTCCTTCCAACCTCAACCTGTAGATAGTGCAGGAGGGTGGAAATGATCCAATGCACCCAGCTATAGATTGAGAAAAATTTCTACTAATCTTTTGGCCTGGGTTCTGTTCTCAATCTTCCTCAGTAGTTAAGAGTTCAGATGGGAGCCCCTGGTGCCAAGCAGTAAGAGTATTTCTTAAAGCAACTAGACATATATATGACTTAGGCATGTGAACACCTCAGGACAAGAATAAAAGAGCAGTGAAGCATAGAGGACAGGCCTAATTTTAACTAGCTACTTGGAGGCTGACTAAGCTTAGCTAGCTACTCTGGAGGCTGAGATATGAAGACCACTATTCAAAGCCAGTCAAATCATGAAAATACATGCGATTATCTCTGATAAACCAGAAGTAGAACAATGGCTCAAGTGGTAAACCTCTATCCTTGGTCACAGAAGCTTAAGCATGATGAATGAATGAATGAGCACTTGCACATGGGCATGTGTGTACACACATGCATGTGTACACACACATACACACACACACACACACACACACACACACATGAGTATTTCAATGCAAAGTTCTTTTTTTACCTTGCTGTACTGATTTCCCTGTATTAGTTTACAAATTAACAAAATCAACTAAGCACCTATTTATATACAACTCATCGTGTTTCTCTAAACTCAACTATCTTTTTGGAAGCATGCTTTTATTTGACCCAAATGTAAACTATTCAGGAATTTGATTCTTCTCCCTCAATTCTGTAGAATTAGATGATTGTTTAGCTCCCTCCAAGCAATATAATTTTGTGAAATCCTGCATCAAGCAACATATTTCTTTCACTAGAAGGGAAGCCTCTGTCAAACAATTAATAATAGGTTTTTCTTCTCCTTGCTAGTATCTGTGGTTTTATTATCTTCATATATTTCATGATCTGTCTGTGTATAACAAAGACTGCTGTAAAAATAAAAAGACTCTTCACAGCACTTACCATTTATATACCATCCATAGGTATGAAGGTGTTTAAATATTACTGAAATTGCTTTGGAACAAATCATGTTCACATTGACTATCGTGAAAAATAAGAATTGGGTTCTCAGCACTTTAGGTAAGAACTTTTTTGAAAGAAACAAAAGGAAAAGTAGGAACAACTCAACACATATATTCAAATGAAACAAAACAACCCAAGAAAACAAATTAATTCAGTACTCATGAACCTGCAGGAAATGCAAAGATTTAAAAAAAAAACATCAGCTATGACAAGCTTATGAAAATCCTGACTACATGGGAGTCTACTCTTGTGAGGATAGAGGTTAAAGCCCAGACTGGACAGAAATATCTGTACACAATGCCATGTACCTGTTATTCTAAATTCCAGGAAGAATAATATAACATGGACTGAGCCCAAGGTCATACACAAGTATCTGAAAAATAATCAGGATGATTTAGGGCTGGGGACATGACAAAGTGGTAAGAACACCCATTTAGGGGACACAAGACACTCAATTCAAACTCTAATATTTGGGTATTATGTAAAAAGCTATGATTTTAAATAATTGGAATAATTGAAAGATTTGAGTATTTGAGTGGAAATATGCATGAGAGAGATAGAATGAACCCATGGTGCAATACTTTCAACTTAAGTGAAAATGTTTTATGGTACTTCAGACAAAACAGAGTTACCTTGCAAATGAGCATGGTTGTAGATTTGGGTGATGGAAATACTTTACTTACACAGGTGTAAATTAAATAGATTTTTTTAGGTAGATTGTACTTCTTGAACTAAGAGCCTGGATGATGTCCCTGAGATTTTTCTCTCAAGACTACCACTCTACTACTTTGAGCCACAGTTCCAATTCTGATTTTCTGTTGGTTGTTTGGTGATAAGAGGATACTAGACATTCTTGCCCAGGATGGCTTCAAACCATGATTGTCAGATCTCAGCCTCCCGAGTAACCAGGATGCCAGGCATGAGCTGTCGATAGATTTCATAATTTAGTAAATTGTACAGTTACTGAAGTTGTACATTATCATTATAACCTGTGTAATATATGTGTGTATGTATATATCAATGCATACTGATAGAAATATTTTAACATATTTTTGTATCTACAGTAGATTTATGAAATTATCCATTATAAAATAAAATGGAAACAAAAGTTAATAAGGATCAAAACAAAGGAAATTATCACATGTTTCTTGATGTTTAATGGAATACGAATTGCGAGAATCAGTTTGGGAAAACCATCTCTACGTTAACAAAATGGATAAGAGGTATTAATTCCAATCCATATTGTGCAACCTCACACATGAGTGTCAAAATCAAACAACACTTTTTGCCTTTGCTTTTAACTCACCTGTTATAATTTACGGGTTAGATGAAGTAATCAAATAAAGATTAAAATAATGTTATGTGAGGCTATGAATTAGAGCTGAAAATGATTTTAAACATGATAATAGCTAATTAACTTGCATATTTCTTACTTTTACTTTGTCATGTCTCTCATTCCCATATTAGGAAAGTATATAGAAGGTTCTCACTGAATTATATGTACAATTATGAAAAAAAATGTATTGAAAGAATATGGTCACAATGTGGTTTTAGCTTATTGAGACCTGTAGGGAGAAGTGTGTTTTTGAGGACTTGCAATACATTGTGATGAAGATGAAAGGAGGGATGTGCTTATTCTGGAAAACTGGCTAGGGGATTGCTCCCATAAAGGTAGTGATGAATTCTTCCAAAAGTTTACAGAAAAATCACTTTTACAACCATGTTCACTGCTGCACAATTCACCGTAGCCAAGTTACGGAAACAGCCCAGATGCCCTTTGGCGGAGTGATGGTTGGAGAAAGTGTGGCACATATACACAATTGGATTGCACCTATCCATTTTTAAGACTGTTACATTATTTGCAAAGAAATGGATAGATCTAAAAATTTATTAAGTGAACAAAGTCAGAGCCAGACACACAAAGGACCCATGTTCTGTCTCATATTTGGAAGCTAGAAATTTATACAAGTTTACACAAAAATATTAACCAAAGCATGCGATTTGCAGAGGAGTATTTCAAAGGTGTAATTTCTTATAAAATTGAACTTTACTCCAACAAAATTAATAGCAGGAAACTATCATTTGGACGATGTGAGTGGAAGTCAAAAGGAAGGAATAAAGAGAGTTATGGAGGAAGAGAGTGAAGGTATAATATTCAATGCAACTGTATAAAACTAGAAAAAATTAAAGTGGAAGTGGCGCTGTAGCTCAAGAAGTGGCGCTGTAGCTCAAGTGGTAGAGCGCTCGCCTTGAGTTGAAGAGCTGAGGGACAACGCCTAGGCCCAGAGTTCAAGCCCCACGACCAACAAAAAAAAAAAAAAAATTAAAGTGGGATGAGGTTTGGAAGGGTGTGAAAAAGTTATATAAATATCCATTATATTAAAAAACTGATTTGTTGAATGGAAATTCCCTTGTACAAGTATTTAAGATAAGAAAATTATAATTAAAAACAATGGAGACATCTGATCTTAAATTCTATTTCCATCTCTTTTAAAAATAAAAATTATTTGTTCTATAATTTGATCAGAGGGATGGATTTTGTGGCTAGCTATATCATTGCACATCTGTCTCTCTCTTCCTATTTCCTTCTCATGGTTCTCATAGGTAATATGATTACTCCATAATTATCCTAATTTATTTCGCTTTTATAGTTTTCTTACATCATTTCACTTTCTGCTCTGTCATTTCCCAATTCATTTACATATAAGGCATTGTTTCCTATTTTCTCATTCCTAGAATAAGCTGCACATGAAGACACCACTGGTCCTCATTTTCAGTTTGTCCCTTTGAATACAGAGGAAAATCTTCCCTCTGCTCTCTACCAAATCTCTACTCTCCAGTTAGAATAATTTAGAATAGTAAAAATGAAAAAAGAGAAAATAAATAATAGTGAAAAAACAGATGCAGAAAATTCACCGGAATAACGATGAATATACACCTCTTCATCTAGAAGCCTACTGTGGACACTTAGACATTGTCCATGAGTTGGTGGCTCAAAGCAGATATTCATGGAATAACTGTGAAAGGCTGGATACCCTTGCACAGTACTTATACATGGAATAATACCACAGTGGCTTCTTTATTTCATCATGATGCAGACACCAGTGGCCAAACTAATGGCCTCTTGACCCCCTTGCTGCTGGGTATAGATATAGCAAAGATACGCTGGATCTCCTTCTGTTGAACCATTATATCAAACCAGATCTGAAGCACAACTTAGAAGAAACTGCATTTGATATTACCAAAAGGATAAGTATGTATCACTACCTCTTTGAAGTTGTGGAAATCTGTACAAATTGTTCTCTTAAGTCCTAATGTTTCCATTAAGTTTCTTAAATTTCAAAATTGCCAGTCCATCCCATGTGTCCATACAAAATATTTTCACAATAACAAGCAACAGCAATATTTTACTTTAGAAATTCATGGATTCCATGGTATTCTTCCTAGTGAATTGCCTGACTTTGATGTCAAAATATATTCGAGTTGTTTGTACACATCAATAATGATATCTATAGAGTTTGTGCTTTTTTTAAATCAGAAATAATTTTAACTTATCTGTTGAAATGAGTAGTAGAGAAACTAAAGATATTTCTGGTGCTTGTCTGAAAAAAGTATATTTTAAAATATTTATATTCTGTTTGTATAATGTCCATAATCTATTTCTTTCTCTCCTAGATATAATACTTTGAATTCGACATTATATTATAATATATAGGTCCATTAATAAATGTGTTCTTTCAGATTGTGTTCCATATAGGAACAGTTTAAGATTCCTTTAATTCCTAGGTCCTTATAGAATTTTATTTCTTTGGGATAAAATGACAATGTTATCTTATTTCAAAAGTTTTATAAAGGTTATGCTATATAAAGGCCTTTCTAAAAACGTGAAGATTGAATTCACTCATGTCAAACTAACTTTTATTTCTATGAATTATATGTATTATTACACTTGAATATTTGTAATCAACTTTTTCATAACTGTTTTTCATTTCTTGCATCTGAAGAATGAAAAATATGGAATACTTCACAAATTTTCATATCATCCTTGTGCAAAAGCCATGTTAATCTCTGTATTGTAATTCAGGTAGACATGATGCTGAAGCATGTAGTATCTTGTAAATTTACGTAGTTAATGATGCAAACTTAAGATAGGCATATATCCTTGGTTGCCTATTTGCAACCAGGAAACCTATTGTTCCCAAATTTGCTATTCATCTTATTTCTGCAAAATTCTGTGTATGGTGGAAAAACTTATATTGTTTGTTCAATTGCTCACATTTGCAATTGTTTGTCAGTAACTATTTTAAGTCTTTTTCATTTGAAATTTGATCATACTTTGAAGTCTTCATAGCTAGGTCCAAAGGTGATGGATTTTCAAGTACTTATTTTTTAACTGATTTAGCTTTGTGGAGCTAATGGATTCAAAGTAAGCCTTGCTTAAGAGCTACTTCTAAACTTCTGCAGCTTAAAATTTCCCAAATGAGGTCTTACTGGCACAAATGTCTGCCTGACCCTTTACCCTTGCTCCATGTAAGAACAGACCTACCAGAATATCTTACCCTGACAGCATAGATTGTCTTATTGGAGCAAAACTAATCTTAGTTACAAAGGATCATAAAGTGAGGAACAGTTCAGACAGAACTGTTCAGACTAAGCCAGGCGCTAATGGCTCATGCCTGTAATCCTATCTACTCAGAAGGCTCCAGGAGAAGTCCATATGTTTCTCCTTGTTATTAGGCCTTAAATTGGTAATGTTTTAATCACAGTGTTTCCTCTTGCCTCTAGGCTGTACATCTCCGAATGGTAAAGCTTTAAGTTTAATTCTACCAAACACTGAGGTAGAGGTAATGGAATAATATTTTAAAACAGTTGCCTTTGTTACCTTAACCACAAGAGAACAATGCAAAGCATTTTCTTATATTATATATAGTTATATATTTTATATTTATGTGCTGATTTTATATTTCACACAGTGAATCTTACTGGAATTAATTTATAATTTGACAAATTAATTGATATTTATTACAATAAATAGATTGGAATATAAATAATCAGGATTAGAATATATATTAGAATATAAAAAGTATCAATGCAATGTTTTCAGTATAAACTTGTGATACCTTCTAATTGTTCTTGGTTTCTGAATTCACATGGTAAAAAAAACAATGTTGTTTTCTTTAATCTATAAGGGATTTTACTCTGCTGCTCTGTTTATTGTTTTAACTCACTGGTCCCAAACTGTTTTTCTCCATATTTCTGAAGCCTTCCTACTGATTATACTCAAATTTTGCTGATATGATGTCTAAAAGGTATTATTCTTCCACAGGATCCACGGGTCCTAGGATCCCAGGTCCCAGTTACCTGCATCATCAAATAACTAGGGCAAGAGATCTCACCGAGGCCCATGCAACATACCAACAGAAAGTAATTGAAGACCCATCTTAATTTCTCATTTCCTATATTTCAGGGGCCCAATTCCTTAAAATGCAGGAATTAGCAGTAAGCACTTGGGAAATGCAAGGCAACTTAAAATGCAATATGAAATCACAAAATGTGAAAGTACAGTAATTCAAACTTTCTATTTTCAGATGACCATCCCATAGGAGTGAACAAGGCCACAAATGTCACAAAATGATTTGTAATACCCATCTTCTAATCATTAATGAATGATTTCAGTCCAGCATCATCAGGCCCAAAAATAGTTCCTGGACAGAGATCTATAATTGATCTACCAATGCTAGGAATATTTGTCATACAGTTCAAAGATAATTCAGAAAAAACATTGATTGAGAAGAACCTTATTGCTTCAAAACACTAGTACTTCAGTCAAACTTGGTTCTGTAGTGTAAAAAGGTTGTCATTCTCAAACCAATGATAACCTACATTTAATCTCCTGAAAGTATATTCCTTTTCAAATAAACTTTTTAAAAACACATTTGCCAAAATAACACTTTACAAATAGATGATATTTAGTGACGTTACTAGTTTTTCAAGTGTAGGGAGCAAGTTAAAATAGAGTTGATTTATTTACCCAGCACTAATGCCAAACAGGTTCAACCATTCATTAAAGTGTAGAAATAGGACCCCTCACCATTTGTGTTTTTCAGTAGGTGCTTTCGAAAATTTGTTAAATAGATCAGCCTCCCATATTTCAAACCAAAACATTAGCTAATAAAGTAAATTTCATCACATAAAAACTACTTTTTAAAAAGTCATGAATAGTTGCCCTATCATATGGTGTTTTATGTTTTCCCTATCTGTCTAACATAGTAAGAAATATGACTTTAAGTCTTGAATATGGGTACTCATCAGAGATTTGACAAACATAAAATCTGTCTTCTTTCTCTATCATATTCCTCTACAGTAGTAAATTTTAGTTTTCTTCTTTTTCCAAAACACATAGGTAGTAGAAAATATTATCCCATGTAAAATAAAATAATCACAAACCACTTTACAAAGCCATAGGAATACATTCTCAGCCATTTTTAAACTTTCTTGTTGACTACAGATTAATCTTCCAAATGGAGGGGAATAAAATCAGGTCTAGGTGCTTCATGTCTCCAGGCTTGCAAATTGTTACTTCAGATGAATGAATTATGGAAATATAAGCTGACATGAGTTTAAGTATATGCAGAATTGAAACTCCATGGAATGTATATAAACCTTTCAAAGTAGGAGCAGACAGTTTAACAGAATGACTATCAGGAAGTTGAAACCAGAGAGGAATAATTGTAAAGACATAGAATGAATGAAAAATGGCACAAGGGTCAAGTACAGCTAGAATACTCAATGTACACATGTGAGAAAGGAAGTGGTAAATCGGAAATAGATCTTGTAGAAGGGGTTGGTTGAGAAGGATAGAAGGAGTGACTCTGATCCAGGAACATTGGACAATTAGATGGACATACTTAATTGAAACACACTAGCACAACCTTTTGTAATTCAGTGAAAAAATACAACAAAAAACACAAACACACAAAAAGCACAACCAAACAGCAATCTCTATAGAGTATGATGATGACTTCTCAAAATTTTAAATAGTTAATGAAGGACAATCTTGTGAAAAGCATACAAAGTTGTTTAAAGTGGGCAGTTTGGGGTAGAGGAGAATTTTTAACAGATTTAAATAGATTGTTTTAGGTTATAAATCACCTATATCTGCTGCAAATATTTTCTTCTGCATGTTCTCTTGGTCTGAACTGTATACTCCAATTCTGAGCCGCACTTGATAGCTTGTAAAGATAGAATGGAAGAAACAAGATCAAGAACCCATTACTCCACCGGAGAGGAAACAGTCCTCTCTGTTTTCTCTCATTTCTATTGACTACTTTCATTCATAAGTTTACGTCAAGTGATTTGCATTATATATTTCCTTCTTTGTTCTGGCAAAGTAATTGTTCAAAATAATTCAGTAAATATTATATTCCATTTTTTCTATCATGCTGTTCACTTATCCAAGCGAGTCCATTAAACTTTCCACTTGCATTTCGGTGCCACGGAAACCCAGCATCAATGTTAATGAGGACAATCTCTGATGTAAAACTTTGTCTCCAAAATACCAGTCCAAGAAGCTGTGATCACAAATATTTAGCTATAATTTTTTCTTTTTTCTTTTACCTTGAAAGTCTTCTTGTGTCTAACGTGCCCTCAAAAATCAGTACTCCACCAATTTTTGGTTCAATCACTTCTAACCTCAAAGATATATTTTGCTAACAATATGCTTAGAGGAAACCGAAGAATACTCCACTTTTATCTTCTCTCTTAAGATTCTCCTTAGATACCATATCAGGAATATTGAAGTTATTCTTTGCAAAATTATTTCAATAGATTATTTTTCTATCCGTCTTGCATTTACTCGAAAAGTTGTATGGAGAAGAATAGAGTATAATCACCAATACCTTGGATGACAGTATCTGTTACAAAAGGACAATGCTCCTATGTCTTATTTCTCTGTCCTCCTCTTAGCTCTTGCCTGATTTCCCACTTATCACAGATTCTTGGCTTCAAGCCTAGTGAAGGTGAAGGACTATAAGGGCTTCCCCCATTGCTACATTGTAGGGCTAGATCTCCAGCATGAGGTAATCATGAACGACGCACACAAGGAACACATGTTGGGAGAACAGACTTAAGCATGTCTGGTTTATTTCTGCACAAGGGTTGGGATTTTATAGCCCCAGCTTTCCCAACCTCCGGAGTCCTTCCCAGCCAATTACTTAGCAGGGAGTTGATGATGGGCACTGCTTGGTGACAGGCACTGTTTGGTCCCCTTGGGGCATGTAGGGATCTTGGATAGCTCATGGCTGGCAAGCTAGGCGGACATGACTGTGGGTCACATCTCTATTAGCAGGAGGTGTGCTTCAACAGCTACTCTAGCTGACTCAACCAGATCTGACCGGCTCTACCCACAAATTTCCCCTTTTCTTTTAAAAGGACCGTCATTATGGTGACCCGTCGTTGGAGGCGTTTTTGCCGGGAGTGCAAGCATTTAATAATTCCTAGGAGAGAAAGCCCTACAAGTGCAAGGCCTCCCCAGATGACCAGAGAGGATGGCGTAAACCATTGTTGTAACTTTTTAAGCACTCTTCTAAAAAGGAGGCAGTGGGAATAAGCTGTATGGTGGTTTGGTTTAGGCGGGTAACATCATGCAGCAGGTTTGGGGTGAAGTTTAAGTACTTAAGGGACCAAGGGCCTTTGATGTAGTTATTAAGTTCAGTGACATTGGGTGCAGGAGTGGAAAGCTGACAGACAGAAGTAGTCATTGCATTATATAGTCCTCCTTTTTGTAATCGAAGAAACGTAATCTGTTCTTAGAGCAAGTCTATTTGTTGTTGGAGCACAAGGAGGCCTCCCTTAAGATGATTGGCAACTTGTAAATGTTGTAATTCTATGGATGACAGTTGAGGGATGAGCTGGTTTATCTGTTGCACAGTGGACATACTTTGCGACAGCAATATAGCAGCACTGGTAGATGAAGCCACTGTAGCGATGATTTCGGACCCGTTTGCAATGATCAATCCTACTGCTCTTTTAGTGCATGGGCGAATTAATTGAACCTGAGAAAACTGAGAGTCATTAGTAGCCAGAACAATAAATGGGGGAACACGTACCAAACCTGCAAAAGGCTATGAGTCATTGGGTTGCCAGTGATTGCTGAGAGTGCAAGTAGTGGAAGAGTTGTCTCCTAGACAAAAAAAGAATGGGGCTCTAACCACTACCATTCCTGACACCTGGTCGTATCCATTTTGGTTACAGCAACGAGTATTGGCCAATAGGAAAGGGGACAAATCGAGGCAGGAATGTGATGAGCAAACGATTGGCATGGTGGCTCCTAGGTCTCCCAATCGTCCTCCTGAAGAGTCAAAAAACTCATTTAGATTTTGAGGTTTGGGATCTTTTTCAGATTGGTTGTATATAGCCGGGTAGAGGGACAACGCGAGCTCCCCAAACACTTTGCCTTGCTAGGAATTGGCACAAAGGCTAATCACTAATTCCTCAAGAGGAGTGCATATAGTGCCAAAGCTATCAAACTCCCTGCGTGGGCACAACTGCATATGAAAATGTATGTCAGTAGCCTGATAACAATTTTTTTCCAGTGGGACAAATGGGGTAGGGTCCTGTGTAGTTCCACCATCCTATCCCATGCGTTACTGTTGCGAGGGGGATGGTACAGCCATCAAATTGCTTTATCATCTCGTTTGAAAAACAAAAACAGATGGCTCCCTTCCATCTAAAAGTAAGGTTTGTTTTTTGATGCCATAAGGCGTCTGCTGAGAAAGGAAGGCCAACCCTGCCATTGGAAGAAAGCATTTGAGATCATTAAGATTTGGGGGCTGGGCACTAAAGTTATCTTACCCTGCCCTGCAGCAGATTGAGAATTGGCTGTAATAATGGCACACAATAGGAGGAACAGAGTACCATGCCCCGGGTCAGGGTCTGGGGCCATAACCTGGGCTTGTTCAACCAATATCTTTAGGTCTCCCCAAGTGTTGGCATGGGCTCTAGCTCGAGGTTTGTGTCTCCTCCTACTCGCACTGTTCAAGCATAGCTGACGCATCTTTTGCTTAGGTGGTGACGGTTGGTCAGACAACTCCAGCTGGGATCCAAACAGGTTTATCACTCGTGTCTGGAAAGATACAAGCAAATCCTGTCCCTTGTGCCATTAAGGGAGCAGGGCCCTCCCATTTTCTTGTGATGGGGTCCCTCCATCTATCCAAAGGGACCAGAGTAGGTGTTTCATGAGTCCCCAGTACAGGGAGGTGGGGGTCCCACATGTGGTGGGTGTGAATGTTAAAAAGTTTTTTACTATAAGGCAATAATTTAATTGTGTTTGGGGATTTTTAAGCCCTAGCCCCTCCAGTTCCCCCTTTTCTTTTAAAAGAATGGTCTTGATTTCTTTATGACTGTGTTCAACAATGGCTTGCTCTTGTGGGTTATATGGAATACCTGTCTGGGGTGTAATGTTCCAAAAGGTACAAAATTCACAAAAATGTTTGGAGGTGTAAGCAGGGCCATTGTCTGTTTTAAGGGTCCAAGGAACTCCCATAATTGTAATGGCATGTAGAAGTGACTTAACAGCGTGCCTTTTTTTTTTCACTGTTAAGGCTAAAGCAGTTATAAAGCCTGAGAATGTATCTATGCATTCAGGGATGTATTTTTGTTTACCGAATTGGCGGATATGGGTTATGTCCATTTGCCATGTGCTATTGGGTCTAAGGCCTCGTGGATTTGTTCCCATGGGTTGAAGTGATCCTAAGGGTAAAAGAGTTGCACAAGAGGAGCAAGACCGAATCATGTGCTTGCATTGTTGGTGTGTTAAATCAGGAAATAACTGTTTGATAGTAGCTGCCGATAAATGAAAACGATCATCTAACGTTCGGGCCTGGTCCATGCACATATTTGTGAGTAGTACAGTTGGTGTGACAGCACGATCAATGGCTTCATTACCAGCAGCTAAGGGTCTGGGGAGGTTAGTATGAGATCTAATGTGTTGAATGTACCAGGGTTGGACACGATTGTCTAATACATTTTGTAGTTTACACGTTATTTTTGCTACATCATCTTGTAATAAAACTCCAGGAAGAATGGCAACAGTTTGTACAGTATATAAACTATCACAAAAAATATTAAGAGGTTCTTTGGGAAAAGATGTGAGGGCGAGCAAAATGGCCAGTAATTCAGCAGCTTGAACAGACAGGGAATGTTTTTGAAGCATGTATTTTTTAGTATTGGCATTGTAAAATCCATAAACAGTTTTGTTAACATCTGTAAAAAGTACAATGGCTTGATGTATAGGTTGCCCATTGGGACGAGTACAACATTTCCATGAAAGTGGGAGTTCTTGGGTAACTTTTAAAACGAGGTTTTTGGGCATATGATTATCAATGTTAAAATAGTAGTGGATGACTTGTAAAGCTAATGCCTCTTCGGTTGTTAGGAAATCAAAGATTGTTTTTGTAATGGGCCATGTAAGATGGTCAAGGAATCGGCCATAAGTTTGACGGCATCATTCCGCACCTTTGATGGCCAGATTGCATAGCATGGTAATGGATGTGCTAATTTTTGGTAATTGGGAAGTGGCAAGGTATACCCATTGTAACAAAACCATGGGTTTGCATCAGCGCCACCATTAGGCCATTATTATTTAATATAATTAGGTTGATTTCTTGGGAGGTATCTAAAAACACCAAGGGTGTTGAACATAATCAATCAGCGACTTGTTGTGAAACTTGTTGAGTATCAGGTGAAAGTATATGAAGGGAAGTTGGGTCAGAGGGTCCTTGAAGCAATTGAAATAACAGTTGGAGTTGTTGGGTGGGAAGACACATAAAATTGCATAACCAGTTGATATGTCCACATAATTGTTGTAATTCAGTTAAAGTATATTGGGATTTAATGACAATATGAGACCCATTTGGGGTAATTGTTTGATTTAAATGGTATCCAAGATAGGCATAAGGGGCTTTGAGTTGAATTTTTTCGGGGGCAATATTAAGGCCCAGCACTGTAAAGTTCTCCTTGAGTTCTGTTAAACAGATTTGCATGGTTGTAGCATCTTTATGTGCTATTAAAAAGACATCCATGTAATGGACACAAAAGCATTTGGAAAGCAAAGTCCTAATAGCATGGGCAACATACATCTGACATATAGTAAGGCTATTTTTCATACCTTTAGGGAGAACTTTCCATAGATATCGGTGAGTACATAGTTGACAATTAGGTTCACATACTGAGAAGGCAAAATATTCTTTATCTTTGGGGTGTAGGGGGGTGAAAAAAAGCAGTCCTTGATGTCAATAATGGCAATGTGCCAATCTTTGGGTATTGCAGAAGTGTGTGGAGTCCGGGTTGAAGCGTTCCTATCTTTTGTATATGACTATGGAACGTAGATCATGGAGAAATCTCCACTTTCCTTGAGCCCTTTTTTGGATAATAAAAATGGGGAATTGTGGGGACTGATGCTAGGTTCTATGTGTCCCTTTTTTAGTTACTCCTCCACTAGAACCTGGAGATGAGGGAGCTTTTCAGAGGAAATAGGCCACTATTCGACCCAAATGGGTTTGGTGGTGTCCCATTGGAGTGGAATTGGCTCTGGTCATGCAACAGTGGCCATTAGAATTGGGGGTAGTGTGGGTTATTAACGGCTCGATCGGTTATGATGTCTTCATAAAAAGCCGTATCATCTATTGTTATCAGAGTACCCATATTAGTGAGGACATCTCTTCCTCAAAGATTGTATGGAAGGCCAGGGGCAACAAGAGGTTTAAAAGCCCCGGTGACCCCACCACAGTTTTCCCGTCTTACAGGCCATTGGACATGGAGGGAATCTGTTTTTCCACCGACACATTGTATGCAGGCGCCAGGAATTAGGTTCCATCCGAACCCTTCTACTTCATCTTTTCTAAGGACTGTACAGTCAGCTCCTGTATCAATGATGCCCTTAAATTCTGTTCCATTGATTTTAAGTTTCATTCTAGCTTTTCCATTTTGGGTAGGAGTAGTCCATAACACTTGAGGTGGTGGCTGTTGCCTTTGTCCTATTGGGGTCGGGGCTGAGGACTGCCGCTGATTTAGTTGAAAGGCTGAGTCGTAGAGCAGCATTCAGAGGTCCAATGAAAACCCTTTTTGCATTTACGACATACAGAAGGAGGTTGTTTTCTTTTGGGTGAGCCCCAGAGTGATGGGCAATCCTTTATAAAATGACCAGTTCTGCCACATCCCCAACAAGGTCGATTTCCCATTCTGCCATTAGGGGGCGCGGGAGCACTGACAGTCATAGAGGCTAAAGGAGGTGCAAGGATACTCAGCATGAGTTGATGACCCCAAATCTTTGGTAGATAGGATGCAGTCAGTGATCTCCATATTTCGTTCAGGGGCAATGGCTTTTCTGCATTCCTGTGTAGCCCCTTCCCATATTAGCCTCTTGATTAGCACATCTCAGGCTCCAGCATGGGATACTTTCCAGGCCACTGCTTCTTGAACAAAGGCAACGAAGTCAGTGAAAAGATCATTGGGACGTTGTATGACGGGTTTTAGTTGTTTGTCCCCTTCTTTAGAAGGCACTGAGGAGACAACCCTCAACGCACAGAGGCGTACTTGGTCAAAGTACTGTGGAGGTGCTACTGCTTGTGCGGCAGGAGACACATAAGCTGCCTCACCTTTTAAACAATCAGGGTCCCCCATGGTGGCATCCTGCCCTCTGGTAGTGATATTTTGTGTGCTTTGTTGTTCACATTCATCAGAAAAAGCAGCCTTCCATAAAAGGAAGACCCTGAAGATAATGCTGTGTTCATTAAACTCTTCCAATCATAGGGCAGTTAAGATCAATGCTAAGGGTTTCAAGCATCTGTTGAGCATTCAGGGACTGTAACCCATCTTCCCTGACAGCGGCCCAGTATTTGTCAAGTACTTTTGGGTCATGGGGGTACCATTGGTTAGGTCATACAGAGGTTCGGTGGACGTTTACCGGGAATATGAACTGGGGTTCATTTATAGGCTTGGCTGTTGTTGCCATGATAGTTGTGGGGCCCATGAACAACTCTTGTATTACATGGGGAACAATGGGTTTTTGTTCCTGGGCAAAGTTGGATATCTCTGCCCAAGTATACAAAGTTTTCTGAGGGGAGTTCCCAGGCTGGCCTAAACAGCAAAAAGAAGTGATTGGGCAGGCTTCCTGGGACTGATAGTGTGGGGGAGGAGGTTTTACAAGCATAGCTGGCCAGCCCCCTGGGTCACTTGATAGTGGAAGTTGTTGGTTATCTGTGTTCTTGCTGGAATTGTTTGCTGTATCACAAGAAGATGGGAGTGCTTGAGCAGCTTTGCCATTTTCCTTTTGTTGTTTCTTCTTGCAGCGAGGTGTTAAATGCCTGCAGAGTTTCCCCTTCTTCTTTCCCTGATAGACAGGCTTGAATACCTACTATGATGGGGTAAAAGGTTAGGGGCAGCTCAGCACCTTCATGGACTTCCTTTTTATGAGCTGCCTGAAGGACGTGGGTCCACCTGTCTGGATCCCAAATGTCCCCGGTGTCAATCCAGGGACACAATTCACTCACTATTTCCCATATTAAACTAGCTTCCTTTTGTGATACTTTTATCTGCCTACTCCAGAACAGGGCAACAAGTGCTCGTGATTGAGGCTCTCCTACTGCGGGGGAAGGTTACCCATAGAGGCACTAACCTTGCACTAGACCCTAGACCATCTATCTGCCAAAAGCAATCGAGCCTGTCGTTAGGCACCACTTGTAAGGCTAGTCTCTGGCAGGAGGTAAGTGTGAACGAAGCACACAACAACACACGTTGGGAGAACAGGCTTAAGCAGGTCTCGTTTATTTCTGCACAAGGGGGTGATTTTAAAGCCCCAGCTTTCCCAACCTCCTGAGTCCTTCCCAGCCAATTACTTAGCAAAGAGTTGCTGTAAGGCACTTGTGATGAGCACTGCTTGGTGACAGGCACAGATTGGTTCCCCGGGGGAATGTACGGAGTATGGACAGCTCATGGATGGCAAGCTAGGCAGACATGCCTGTGGATCATGTCTCTATGAGCAAAAAGTGTGCTTCAACTGCTACTCTAGCTGACACAACCAGATCTGACAGGCTCTACCAACACTACATCTTCATGGTTTTCCTTTTACAACTCTTTTTATTGGATGTGGAATTTATTTTCATGTCTTCATTCCATCTGTTCTGCACTGTAGTGATCTAAATAGGCTCTGTAAAATCACTTTAGGTAGCAAAAATATTAAGACAATGTATATCAAGTAGTTTGGCCTCCCTCCACTGCTGAAGCCAATATGCTTAGCTATGGCTTCTAAGTACGCGTTTTCTTGCCTTTTCAATTTGCTCAATTCTTTTCTGATCCCAAAACTTTTTGGCTTATGTAATAAGAAAAGTCTTCTCTATCTCATGTTAATAAGGATATTAAATTTTGTGAGCTACTAAGAAATGTGAAATCATTGGTTTCAAGTATCCAATCAGATTTTCTTCTGTGGTTCAGGGCTTCATGTGCAAAGGCATTGTGGAAAGTATTACAAATAGAAAAGTGTAAACCCAATACCTTCTTTCATTGTTGAGGGCACTTTCTCCCTAAATATTTTGACCCAAATTATCTTTTTCAGAGAATTACTGTTTGGTAATTAAAGTCAAGTCACAAGTTTTGATGTCTTTTTTTTTTTTTTTTTTAAAGAAGTTTGAATTTAAATTCCACTACAACCTTGTTTCACACAGTAAGAGTAGATTTCCTGGGTAAGGACAATTCTCAAAGGAACCTACAGGATTTACAGCAAGGTTTCTGAGGTTTGTTTTTTTAGTGTGAAAATGATCCATCTTCACCCACATTGCTCCCTGTCAGCTAAGTCTCCATGGATTACTTTGCATGAAAGCCTATTTTCCCAGGCAATTTTAAATTTTCATAATAGCTAAGTTGTTAAAAAGTTTGAACAAATTAAAATTTACCTCTTATAATTTTAAAACTCTTTTGAAATTCCTTTATTAGAACCGCGAATTCACCAATCCTAACTCCTCCTTTACCATCAAAAACAGTTAACATGTTGTTTTCATGATATAGTGTCCATGAAACTATTATTTTTCAGTGGATATGTTATGCATATATATAACCTTATAATCTGATTCTGAGCAAAATGAACTCCAAGATATGGAAACAGAGAGTATTATTTGTGGTTGTTGTTTTTAATGTACTATGTGATTTCTATTTTCTTTTGGTTTTTTCCCCTATGCTTTATTCCCTGCTGTATTTGATTTTGGTAGCCTGTGTATTGTGTATATATTTACCTTAATGAGGGAAGGGAAGAGGAACAACAAAATGGTGAGACAAAGGACAAACCAATGCAATAGTAATACTCACAAGACAATATGTTGGAAACGTACATTACTACTTGTGAGGGGTATTGGGGTGAAGGATAACTGAAGAAAATGAGGGATGGAGTAACAAGTTTGGAAAGTTATGTATTCACTACCTTAAAATTGCTGTAACCCCACTGTACATCACTTTGACAATAAAATTAAATTTTAAAAATAAGCTGCATGAAATAAAATTAAACTGTATTGGTATAGTAAATATTATTCTTTATGTAGTAATTTTTAAAAAATCAATATTGTTTGGCATCTAATTTCAAGTAATTATCCCTTTTTAATCAGAGGACCATCAACTTGAATGCTATCTGACTAGACAATATTTTCACAATATACTTACCAATATTTTGAAAAAAGAACATAGTACTTTCTCATATTAAAAGCAAAAACAGTTTAATTCTATGGAAACCTATAACTTTTAAAAGTAAATAAGCAGTTAAAAAGACAGGATATATGTGTTCTTCAACATTCCAATGACTAATAACTACTCATTTCAATTCCGGAAGATTCCATACCTGAGAGATTCAAAACAGTACTGGCTTGCATGGTATGTAATTCTGCAATAGATGCATTTTCAAATGGGGTGTTACAGATTGAGATTCAACACTAAAATAAGTACATTCTGGTAGAAGATAAAACTAATTAGCAACGGTAATAATTCTTCAAGAGTAAGCAATTTTTTATCACAGTAAGCTATTATTTTTATGACCACCAATCCCAATATTTATGATATAGAGACATCCTATAAAAAACTACAAATATTTTTGTGAGGGTAATGTCTAAGCTGTAGCCTAGATTTTTAACTGAAGTATTCTTTTTTGTTGTTGTTGTTTTGGTGGGTGGTCCTGTCATGGGACCTGAACTCTTGGCCTGGGCGCTGTCCCTCAGCTCTTCAGCTCAAGGCTAGCACTCTACCACTTGAGTCACAGCACCACTTTCGGCTTTTTTCTTTTTTGCTTATGTGGTGCTGAGGAATTGAACCCAGGCCTCATTCATGCAAGGCAAGCGCTCTACCACTGAGCCACCTTCCCAGCCCCTAACACAAGAATTCTTATAAATGTAAATGAACACACACATTACATATCCTGAGTGTACACTGTTATAAATGTGATTGTAAGCTGGGTTGTGGTGAGATATGAGGATTGGGGTTCAAAGCCAGGCCAGGTAGGAAAGGCCCAGAGACTCTTTTCTCTAATTAACTAAAAGAAAACTGGAAATGGCACTGTGGATGAAGTGGTAGAGCATTAGCCTTGAGCTGAATAGTAGAGAGACAGCTCACAGGCCCAGAGTTCAAGTGCCAAGACCACGGCCAACAAAAAATATACATATATAAGTAAAGAAAAAATAAAAGAAATGTGATCTTAGCCACCAGTTCATTGCTAGTATAATCCCTGCTCTCACAAGATGAACATTTTTTTCCAGTTAAATCCATGCTCTTATATCTGACTTGCTTTGGAAACAGGATTATTCTTCCATTCTACTTTCTACGAAGTTGCATGATTACCAAGCATGATTTAGAATGAGATTGGCCTCATACTTCATGTTCCACGTATGAGTCTTGCTTTCTGTATATCACTCCCATAAATCTACATACTGGAATTGGCTTTATTATTTCAATGTTGTCTTATTTGTAGTCTTCTATATTGTATTGAACCCTTATACTTAAACACAGAACTTCTCTTTCTCCTATTATTGCTATTGTTTCCCTTACTGTTAGCTCATGTCCACTTGGGAAATAATGAACAGCACATACACTCACACAAACAATGTTCTGACAACCTTCTTCCCATTTAAAGTTCGCTTCAATTTACAGAGAACTTACAAAGTTTGAACTCAATGTACTCATGTATAATGAATTAATAAGCAATATAAATTTCATATTTTCTCTTTACTAAGTTGTCTCTGAAACACGTGTTACCTCAGGCCAAAGGTGTCATAGTGTGATTTCAGTGAAGCCAGAAAACGTTCATTATACCTCAAGCAGCACCATTGATTGTTACTGGAAGTAACTGTTACTGGATGTGGAAACTGACCTCAGGAGAGGAATGGAACATAGAGGAATAACAAAGTTCAAGTTTCCTTGTGCTTTCCTTTTTAGAGTACAAGAAAAGTATCCCAAGGCTTGAAGGAAACTCTGTCCCTGGCTTTTTCGAGTGTGTTCTTTACTCATATAAAATTTTTCTGTAAACTTCTAGTTGAAAGTATTTCAAAAGGAAATAATGTACCATTTGAATGCCAGCATAGAACAAAAGGAAATAACGTTGATTTAAATGTGTTCTTCTGCAAAGGAACAAAGACATGGAAGTTTTAAAGTGTCGTATGGATGGATATTTCACCCCTGAGATGATTCTCTTAATGCAGGAGTCAATTCTTAATGCAGTTATCAATTCCTTTGGTCTCGTCCTGCGTTCTCCAGAGCAATAAGGATTCCAAAAAAGCAGATTCCAGTGAGTATGATCAGCAAAATGAGCCTCTTCTCAGACCAGTACTCCTTTTCGGAGGGTCCCAAAGAAATATCTGTGATTTTTATTTGCTTGTTTGTTTAGTTTGTGCTGGTTCTGGGGCTTGTACCCAGAGGCTGGATCATGTACCTGAACAGTTTTCTTTCCTGCCCACCTGCCCCCAAAGCTAATGCTCTACTGCTTGAGCCAAAACTCCACTTCTGGATTTTTGGTGTTTAATTTGCTGTAAGAGTTTGACAGACTCTCCTTCCTGGTTTGGATTTGAATTAAGTAATAAGAAAGCTAAGTGACATCAACTGTATAGACTTCTCTTTTGAAACAAGAAATATTAGATGAAGTTTATTGTAAAGCTAATGTTTGACAATTTTTAAATTAAATAACTCAGTACAAGTAGGTGCACTGAATCATTTTGAAATTATTTTTTCTGCTTGGGAAGATTATTGATCTTGTCCTTCTTTTTCGGGAAACTTAAGGCTATAATTGCACTTTTTGTTGGTTGTGGGGCTTGAACTCTTATCCTGGGTCCACTCCCTCAGCTGTTCAGCTCAAGTTGAGTACTCTACTGCTTAAGCTACAGCACCACTTCTGGGTTTCTCGTGGTTAATTGAATTTAAGGGTCTCATGGACATTCCTGACCAGGCTGGCTTTGAACCACAATCCTCTGGTCTCCTTAATAGCTAGGATTACAGGCGTGAACCACCAGCACCCAGCTCATATTTGTGCTTACGTGCACTGAATGACACTATGTAGACAAATAATAGAAATTTGAATCAAATGATGGCATTGCAGCTTTTCAGAAAATTTGAAGTAGCAATAAATATGTCCTCCTTTCCATGTTGTTTCATTAATGACTCATGAGCTATGGGACCCTTACTTTAGCATCCTCTGCCATCTTTGTAGGTGTATTTAGTATCAGGAAATGTTCATAGAGAAATATAGAAAGACAGATTTTTAGAAAGCAAAAAAGATAAGCTATGAAAGAACAACACAGAAGGAGATACATTTATTACACAGAAATTAAGAAGTAGCCTAAGAGATTTAGAATGCTAAAGGCAATGAGTAATAAGACTTGTTGATAACTACTTGTTCCATAACCAAAAATGGTTCTCTAAAACAATTTCTAGTATATCTTAGTTACTGTCATTTATTCATTAACTCTGCAGTTATTCCTTTTCTTCTGTGACAACTATTAATTTGCCTCTGCCGTTTTGGTGCCAAATCACACTTAGACTACCCTTGTCATTGTGATTAGCAGCGACCATTTAAAAACCTGGAATCTTTGAATTTCCAGAATTAATCTTCACCTGACATCTAAGCACATTCAAGCCATTAATTGCTGTGACCTAATGAACAAAACTTTTTTTTCAACACAATATCCTAATATAAGTAAAGTACATGAATTAGGGACTACTGTCAGGTGTCAGTATGGTAGGAGCATTTATATATTCCAAGTATGGGTTCTTTACTTTTTATTTACTAACTAAATGTTTTTTGGTTTTGTTTTGTTTTGTTTTTGTTTTGTTTTGTTTTGTTTTTCTTTGCTAGTTAAGGGGCTTAAATTCAGGACTAAGGAATAATTCCTGATTTTTTTTTTTTTTTTTTTTTTTTTGCTCAACTCTATCACTCTACTACTTGAGGCATGGCACCACTTCCAGGGTTTTTCTGTTTATGTGGTACCGAGGAATTGAACTTAGGGTTTCATGCATGCTAGGCAATCACCTTATCATGAAGCCATATTCCAAGAGCCCTAAATGACTTTTTTAATTTAACATTACATTTTCATTCCATAACTATGTACCGTAATATTGGCCAGATGCTAGAAAATGATGTAGAAAAGAATACAATAATATAAATCCAGTAAGGCAACATGGAAAATGAATAACCCTCACAGTCTAGCAAGAGCACAGAAGGCTTAACTCATGGAGATGTACCAACACGCTGAGTGAGACAGCTCCTGACCCAGTGCCCACCTCCAGAATGAGTAGGTGATCTTGGGTTCCAGCCACCTGGGGACATTGGGCCACCTCTTATAGCACACATTCAACCAGCTCCTGAGGGAGAGAGAGAGAGAGAGAGAGAGAGAGAGAGAGAGAGAGAGAGAGAGAGAGAGAGAGAGAGAGAGAGCCAGACACAGACAGACAGACAGACGGACGGACAGACGGACGGACAGACGGAAAGACAGACAGACAGACAGACAGACAGAGAGAAAACCAGAATTAGAGTTAAATCTGGTGCCAGTGGCTTAGAACTCTAATACTGACTAAACAGGAAGCTGAGATATGAGGATCATGGTTCATAGATAGCCCAGGCAGGAACGTCTGTGAGAATCTTATCTCAAAGAGCCACCAGAAAACTGAAAGGGGCACTGTGGGCTCAAGTGATAGAGTGCTAGCCTTGAGCTGAGGAGCTCGGGAACAGTGCTCAATCCTAGAGTTCAAGACCCACGAATCAAAAGAAGTGGACTTCCCACCACAAGAAGTGGATGGAATAGCACCCATTGTCCTAGGGAGCATAGAAGAGGAGTCAGGCCAAGCTTCCTGTGAACTTGAGGTCATAAGTAGGTCACTTGGCTTCTCTGTGCCTCTGTTTCCCCAGCTGCAAAACTGAACAAAGTGAAGGATCTCCTTCCTCATGGGAATAGTGTAATAATGAAAGAGAGCCATGTTTCGGTTCATAATCCCACACCTGTTCAATGATTTATAACAGGCCCCACCTGAGCCCTTTCTGGTATCTTTCTGTCATATACTCACAGAATTGCCAAAACCTTATCTGAAGGCTGCTCCCTCTCTGCCTAGCCATTCTCCAGAGATCTCTCTGTATAAATCCCTTGTTTCCTCACAACTATCCTGTGAGGATAATGAGGTCCAATGGTTGAAGCCCTACCAAGAGCTTCACGTGTGGTCAAGAATCCACTGCTATGGACTGAGTTTGGGATAATCCTTCTAAACCAACAACTGAGCATGGTGCCACAAGTCTACCATCCCAACTACAGAGGACCAGGCTTGGTGGAGCATATCTTTCAGAGGAGTACCGCGATCCAGCCCAGCCTGAGCATATATTTAGTTTCTATCTCAGAAATGCTCAAGACAGAAAGATGGATCATCAGAGCCGGGGAGAGGAAACAACTAGGGGGGTCATGGTGCCCCCAGAAGGATGTTTGACCAGGGTTGAGTTGGTGTTGGGGTGGCTACTCACCTGTGATGCTGAGAAAAGCTGTTGCCAGCTGCTCCAAATGGGGCAGCAGAGATGGCAGCAGCAATGCGGACATATGGGCCCAGAGCAGAAGACTAGGGGCAGGGACCAGGTCGGGGATTTAGGACGGCTGGCAGCACACCAGTGCCTGAGTTTTGAAACCAAGCACCACATGAAGGTAGGGAAAGGGACGGGTGGGGTAGAGGCATTAATTTCCTACTATATTCCAAAGTCACCTCAAGTCTCTTCTGCACCACTCAGCCACCTCTACCTTCCTCAACTACTGGTAGTGGTGTAAAGTAACGGGGAATAAAAGTGTTACCTGGCAGCAATGGAATGTGGGCGTGGCCAGCATTCTTGTATCCCATTGGTCAGGAAGAAACAAGAAAGAATGGTGGTTTGGCCAGAATCTTGTGAAGCAAGGAGAATGGGTGAGTGTCAACAGGCCATCCTGGGGCAATTTGAGCTGACAGGATGTTCCCAGGACCTAAGAATGAGCCCCAGGAGTTAACAAAATAAAAACAGATTCACATGCAGATGGCAGTATGCTAATAAATATATATCTTTATGGAGTGCCAGAGATGTCTATACATTATTCAGTTATATAGACTATATTCCTACCAATTCCTCAGTATTCATTATGTGTCCATGTAATTAATGTTATTGTTTAAATCCTTAAATTATTAATGAAAGCACTCAGTGTCCTGAAATTATTGTGTTCCTGTAAGTAATAATATTCTTTTAATGCTTCATAAATATTAAATAAAATCAACTAACCTTCTTAAATGATGCTGTTTAATTTTATAGGATCATCATGCACAATGAACTCATTCAACTGTGACACTGGCAAAATTCCAGTGTTATTCCATTGGTTGGGAACCAGTTTCTTAGTATCTCTTGCCACTGGTTGCTGTCAGGACGGGGATTCGAAATGAGGGCCTATGTTGCCACATGGGCCTATGGCTTCCCTTATAGTCTGTCAGCCTTCAGCAATGCAAGGTGAAGTACCATTTGCAACAGTGTCGTTCAGAACCAGAAGGGTCACTGTGCAAAGGAATAAAACATAAAAGGCCACATTTTTTCTGTGCATTGTCTTCCCTGCAAAACCTAGGGTTCTAGGATCACAGGAGCACCTGCGTGTCCAGTGGCTTCACCCCATCCTAGGGTGATCGAAGCTGAGGCAGACTTGCCAAGACCTGAGTTCAAGTCCTTTGCTGAGAAAAAAATTAGCTCCCTGACTTGCAATTCACACAGTTTATTCTTACAGGCTTTGGATTTGAAATCAGGATCTGGGTAAATCTGCAGCAATGTGAATAAAACGGAAGATCACCTTACATGAAGATAAAAAGTCAGGCCTGTTCACGAGTCCTGAATTCAAGACCCAGCCCTGAAATACATACTATTTATATATATATTGTAAACATAGGATTTATATTTACTTATGGATGTTCAGTCTATACATGTTTGGTGTGGTTGTTCCTTGTATCTTTTGTTTTATTCATTTATTTACCATTGATTTTACTATGATGAAACCCATTCTGTTTATTACATTGATGACAACCTATCACAGAACATCTAGCTTTGTAGAAATGTTCTACATCATGCCTGACCCCCAGGATTCTCAGAGAAAAGGGAAAAAAGTTTCAAACTCTCCTTTTTACTCCATGATCCACTTGTTGGTAGTGCTGGGATCTGACCTCAGTGCAGAGCAAAACCAATTGGCCCATCAGTCAAGGTGATCATACGAACCAGTGAGCAACTAAGTTGTGTGGCCAATCCCAGAATCTGACATTGATCCCCAGGATGGTCCACTATGGTCATAAATTCATAATTTAAACATAGGATCTATAATGATAAATATGTGTGGACAGCATCTTGTGTTCAGTGCAATTATTCTCCTTATTTTGTCTCTATTTCATGGAGGTATTGTGTATTTTAATAAGTTTGGTGACAGGTATAACTGTGCTGACATGGATAACAACTTGTTCCCATGGTTATAGGGTTGTCTATGCATTCTCCATCGTATTAGAGACCCAGGACTTTTACAGGAGAGGATAAAAGGCACAACGACTGGCTTCTGACATCAGGATGAATCTTTTGTCAGTGCTGGGATTTGAGCTCAGGTCTGGGTAACTCTGTTGCACTGTGGGGGAAGGGGAAGCTCACCATCTTTGAAGACTAGAATGTCAGGCCTGATGCAGGGCATGATTTGAAGCCTCAGCACTGGACAAATTAGCAAGTCCACCTTTTTTAAATATAGGATTTCTCTTTAACTACAGATGTGGTATGCATCTTGCATTCAGTGTACTTATTCTTTCTATTTTGTGTCTTATTCATGGATGTATTGTGTATTTTATTGCATATGGTGACAGAAATAACTGTGCTGACATGTATGACAACCTATTCCCATGGCTAAGAGTTGCCTATATAGCATTCTCCATCCTCAATGAGACCCAGGACATTCCCAGGAGAGGAAAACATGTGCCACCATAAGCTTCTGACATCAGAATGAATCTTTTGGTAGTGCAGGAATTTGAACTCAAAGCCTAGCATGCCCAATTGGTGAATGGGTCATGGTGAGCACACCAGGCTGTGAGCCACTAAGGAACTAGGCCATTCCTGGGACCTGAGATGGAGCCCTGGTGGGGGCCAATATAGTCATAAACTCATAAATAAATAGAGGATCTATATTTCCAAACATGAGTGGGAGGCATCTTGCCTTTGTTGTAGTCTTTCTCTTTGTTTTGTGTCTTGTTCATTGATGTATTGTGTATTTCCTTGAGTATAGGATGACAGATATAACTGTGGTGAACTGGATGACAACCTATTCCCATGAGTATAGACTTGCGTATACATTCTCCTTCCTAGCTGAGACCCAGAACTTGCACAGTACAGGAAAACAGGTGCAATGACTGGCTTCTCACATCAGGGTGAATTTTTGTCAGTGCTATGATTCAAACTTGGGGCCTAGGAGGCCCAACTGCCCAATGGGTCCACATGATTACACTCGACTATGAGCCACTAAGGAGCTGGGCCATTCCCAGGAACTGAGATAGAGCCCCAGGAAGGCCAAAATAGTCCTCAATGATCATTAAAACCTGGGATGTATATTCACATCCGTTTGTGGACTGCATCGTGCATTGAGTGTAGTTATTCTCTTTATTTTGTATGCTATTCATGGGTGTATTATGTATTTTCTTGTTTATATGATGACAGGTATAATTGGGCTGACATGGATAACTTATTCCCATGACTACAGGGTGGCCCATGCATTCTTCACCCTTGCTGAGATCCAGGACTTGCACAGGAAAGAAAACAGGTGCAACGATTGACTTCTGACATCGAGATGAATCTTTTGGCAGGGCGGGGAATCTGAACTCGAGACCTAGCAGGACCAAGTGGTGAATGGGTCCACATGAGCACACCAGCGAGCACACCAGCCTTTGAGCCACGAAGGAGGTAAGCCATTCCAAGGACCTACGAATGAGCCCCCGCCCACAAGGGGAGAGCGGGGAGCACAACAGTCATCCATTCATATAAGGTGAAGGTAGTATGCAAATAAGTACACATTTATATAGAATAGGAGAGTGGTAACCTGTGGTGGAATCCAATCTATGTGACTACCGATTCTTGCATCTTTCCTGATGCCTCCATTTCATGACTGTGATGATTATTGTCATGCTTCATCAACTGTTCTATACAAATAATCGATACCCCATGAGTCTTGCCTATCATTTCCTACTTACATCATGCACAAATTACTCATTCACGGATGAGTTCGATCACATTCCATGACTCATCCCAGGTTCACAAACGAGTATCTCAGGATCTCCCGCAGTTCCCTCCTCATAGGGGGGCTGAATTCAAACCTCAGGCCTGGAAAAGATCCTCCTTATATACTTTATTTTTTGGTCCACTCGTGGGCCTGAACTCTGGGCCTGGGCGCTGTCCCTCAGCTCTGCACATCAAGGCTAGTGCTCTACCACTTGAGACACAGCGCCATTGCCGCCTTTTTTTTCTGCTTATGTGGTGCTGAGGAATCGGGCCCAGGGCCTCATGCATGCAAGGCAAGAGCTCTACCATTGTGCCACCTTCCCAGCCCTCCTTATATATATTTTCAAAGTGATTTATACTTCCGTACAGATGTTCAGTCCATATTGTATTTGGTGTGGTTATTTACTTTATTTCTTGTTTCATTCATTTATTTATAATTTATTTTATTGACTCTGATGACACCTATACAATTTATTACATTGTTCACATCCTATCACATAACATCCAGATGTTAGATGTCTTCTCCATCATGCCTGGCAGTCCCAGGATCTGAACTTAGTGCCTAGGAGGCCCAAATCATGATTGAGTGAGTTTGAGCATGGTAGCCTCTAGCCAATGAAGATGTCAGGTGGTTCCCAGGCTCTGAAATCGACCCACAGGTTTGGCCAAAAAGCGATACATGGATAGGCAGACGGAGGTATACGAATAAATATATACTGGTAAAGAGTTCCATGGCCGTCTATCTATGATAGAAGGACACCTACTATGTTCCTACCAACTCTTAGGTATTTATTATACGACCATTGAAGGAATATTATTCTTTTCACACATAATAAACTACTAATGAAGATCAACCAGCACTCTAGGATTATTGCATACAATATTAGAGTAGGCCCATGCATAAACTACTCTTTAAATCGGTATTCCTATGCATAGAAATGAGTCTCTTGTGATCTCCTGTTATTGGTGTCAGGACTAGGATTTGAACACAGGGCCTATGTTGATAGGTTGGCCTATGGCTTCACTGATGGCCCACAAGCCACCAGCAATGGCAGGTCAGGTCCACTTTGCAGTTTTGTCATTCAGACCCAGGATGGTCACTGTGCAAAGGAAAAAAAAAATAATAAAACCCAAGCTCTCTGCAGCTCACCGTTTTGGTGTTTTCCAACTTTGTTTTCTTCCTGAAAGGCCTCTGGCCCAAGGATCTCATGATCAGCTATGGGTCCAATGAGTGCACCCCAGCCAAGTGAGATCGAAGCTGAAGCAGAGTTTCCACGACCTGCGTTCAAGTCCCATGCTTGGCCAAAAAAATAGAAAACAAGAACATATAAAAAATTAACTATTTAACTAAATTTTAAAAAATGAAGGTCCCTGGTTTGGAATTTTTGCCAGTTTTTTTTCCTAGCCTGGGATTTGAACTCAGGGTCTTGGTAAATCTGTAGCAATGTGAGCAAAGAGTTGCCATTCCTTGAGTTCAAACCCCGTGCCAACCAAAAATTAAAAACTAAGTCTCTGACCTCGGCAGGGGGAGGCAGTTGTGGAGATGGGAGGGAAGGGATGGTAGGGGGAAAACACAATAAGAGTAAACAATGCTCAATGGGAAATGTACTCATTACCTTGCTCCTGGAAATGTAACCCCTCTGTAGAACATTTTTACAATAAAAAACAACAAAAAAAGACAAAATGTAGTTTTCAGAGAAGCACTTTGCAGGTAAGGGAAGGATGTTTGAATAGCTGTACAAAACTCTACACTGCTTTTTTTAAGTTCAGTATGGAACTGAATAAACATAACTGCTTCCATTAAAAAAATTAAGTCACTGTCGTGGAACAGGAGCCAGTATTTCTGCCATTGCTAGTTTTTGAGCTCACCGTCCAGGTACCTCTTTTGCATCATGGGTGAATGCGTAGCTCACTGTCCTTGAGGGAAAGAAATTCAGGATAGAGTTCTAGAGTTCCCAGGACCTGAATGAAAGCCCTGCGAAGGAAGAAATATTTCTATACATGTTTAATACATAATATATACTTATATATGCATGTTAATTTCATATTATGATTTTTATTGTTGATTTTGTATTTTGTTTTTCTTTGATTAATTTTTGATATTGTATTTAGTATTATTATACACGTAATATTTTATTTTGCACAGCTATTATAAAATTATACACAATAATTTAGGGCATTGACTCATTTTAATTAACATTTTATTAAGTGTTGAAACATGATACATAATTAAGTGCAGCATTTGTCACAGTCTTCACATGTTTACAGTCTCTCCCAAGTATGAGCTTTGAGTTCAAGCCCCAAGACTGGCAAAAAAATTGAGCCTGGTGAGACATATTATACTGGAACTCAGAGGAGGGACGAGGTTAAAGGTAAGACAGAGGGTAGAGGGCAGGTGCTCGTGGCTCACCCCTGTAATCTACTCAGGAGTATGAGATCTGAAGATCCTAATTGCAAGCAGGAAAGTCAATATGAGAATTTTTTTCCAATTAAACACCCAAAAAGTTACAAGTACAGCTGTGGTTCAAGTAGTACACTGCTAGCTTGGAGGATAGGATAGCATCCAGGCCCTGAATTCAAACCCCTGGACAGGCATACACACACACACACACACACACACACACACACACACACACACACACACACACACACACATACACACACACCAATATAGAGCATTTGCCAGTCGGCCTGCACAAGTTCCATCTCTAGCAACTCAATATTAAAAAAAAAAAGATGGAGAAGGGAAGAAATGACTTGCTCCAGGAAGTGATATACCCAGTGCCAAAATTCCACAGTAGTTCTAATATGTTGGTACAAGACATACAGCCTCAGGCAGAAGGTATAGCATGGGCAAAGGTCCTGAGGTGTGCGGTAGAGCACGTGTGTGCGTGGTATGAAGGTTCTATGGCTTCAGAAAAGTCTGGCAGCAAATTCAAGGCTGGGTCAAAGTTGACTTGAGTCACAGGGCAGAGGGTGAGGTCCCAGAATGGTGCCCAGGGGGAAGATTAGCTTGGCTTTTCGCCAGGGACCCAAAGCCATTTCCTGTGGCTGGAAACCTGTTTTCACAGCTCCTGATTTTCAGGCCTTCTTTGCTTGGAGGAGTCAGGGCAAACCCAGGGAAGAACTCTTATTTTAGAAATGCTTCTAGCCCAATGCCATCAGTGGCTCAACCCCTGTAAATCCTAACTACTCAGGAGACTGAGATAGAGATCGGGGGTCAAGCCAGCTCAGTAGAATAAAGTTAGACTCTTCTTGCTGATTAACTACCAAAATCCAGAAATGGAGCTGTGGCCCAAGTGTTAAAGTGGTAACCATGAAGGAAAAAGTTTAGAGACCAGAGCCCAGACCCTGAGTTCAAGCCCCAGTACTAGCATAGGAAAATTAAAGAAAAGATTTCAGGAGCTCCTAGTACACTGTGGTGTAAGGCCAGATCATCCAGGCACAAGTGGCTCATGCCTGTCCACCTAGTGCCTCAGGAGGCTGAGATGTGAGGATCACATTTCAAGGCCAGCCAAGGCAGGAAAGTCTTGGAGACTTTGATCTCCAAGGACCCTACAGAACACCGGAAGTTTCTCTGTGGCTCACGTGGTAAGATGAAGAGCTGGGGGACAGCGCCCAGGCCCAGAGTTCAAGCCCCATGACCAATACCTGGCCTGCTTGCACCTTACTCTGTAGCTCTAGGCAGAGTACTTTCCAGTGGGCCTCTGAGGGTCTCCTAATGTCTAGGTGTCCTACAATTCTTGGTAGCAGCCTTTTTGGGGGCCATTACCTACACACAGGCCACAGTACCAGAGAAGTATGGAGCCTTGGGGCATGAAGATCATCAGAATGGCATCTGTCATGGGTGCAATGTGGATAGGAGTAGTAAATCACTGTGTCAGACCACGGTTTGGAGCCAGGGGGGCAGGAGCATAAGATGTTACAACAGATAATGCCCAGTTACACGAGTATCACAAGAGAGCAAATTTGTCAGTCAGACCTTGGGCAGGTGTTGAGTTGGGCTCATGAAAGTTTTGTAGGCTCAGGAATCCACAGCCAACTGGCTGCTGCTTGTAGCAGTAGCTATCCCAGGAGTCTGAGGGCTCGGTGCCCTGCTTTCCTCTCCAGTGCTTGGGGAAAGGGGGTAGATGAAGGTCTGCAATCATGAGCCGACTACCAAGGAGCAACCTTAGTGTATCTCCCTTGATCCAGTAGCCCCATGTTGAGATCGAGGTGCAGATACCATGGAACTTACTGCCATGGCCCAAACCCCTCAGCCCAAGAAGGACTTAGGGAGAAACAACATGATCTGGCTTGAGAGTTTACTGTGACTCTGACTCAGGACTGCTCCACAGTTGTAGCTCAGCTCATCCAGGTCAAAACTATTGCCCCAGAACATTGAGGTACTGGCTATACCTGTATCTAATCTCCCAGTTCCCTGGCCCTTGAATCTAAAGTATATGTCTCTGTATTCTGGGCATCCGGAAATGTCTAGAAGGACCTGAGAGGCCCAGCTGGGGCCAGAAGATAGATTTGCCTACGATAAGGTATATTGACATTTCCTAGACATCAAACAATACATCCAAGCCTTGACCTCACCTCTCATGTAGCCTCAGATTATCCTTGTTTGGGGAGCCTTCAGTTAG
Source organism: Dipodomys spectabilis (assembly GCF_019054845.1). NCBI lineage: Eukaryota > Metazoa > Chordata > Mammalia > Rodentia > Heteromyidae > Dipodomys > Dipodomys spectabilis. The sequence continues at coordinate 569,482 of NW_024871112.1, read as the reverse complement.
CTATCAAGGTCGAGTTGGCAAGATCCACTGGCAACCACCCTTCTCCCACAAGACTACCAGTCTGCTGGGAGTTGAACATGCAGCCAGGGGTCCAGCTGAGAAAAGGACAGGACACAGCATGACTGACCCTGACCCTCCAGAGGCAGGAAAGAACATATGCCAGCCGGCCCTGAGGACCCAGAATCCCCTGCATGAGGACAAAGATATGGACAGCCAGACTTGGGTCCCAAGGAAAAGCTGGAAAATGCAGGTCTCTGGCAATTTAGGACTCATTGTAGACCATGATAGGGGACTAAAGACAAGGTTGTTATTAAGGAAGGACACCATCCAAGGTCAGGAAGAGGCAGACAAGCACCCAGGAAGTGGGCAGAGAATGATGAGGGAAAAATACACACACACACACACACACACACACACACACACACACACACACACACACACACACACACACACATGGGTAGCCCAAGGCCTCAGCAGTCCCTGAGCAACTGAACATCACAACCTCCGAGATGGCACTACCATCCTCAGACTGAATGTTGACAAACTCTGAGCCTCTCACACATCTGGAATGGCTCATAAAACAACATGGCATTTCCTACTGTACACACCGCTATGAAGAAAACTCAGCCACATTATTTTTGGTCGTCTGTCATGGGGTTTGAACTTTGGGCCTGCGTGCCATCCCTCAGCTCTACACCTGAAGTTGTCCACTCTACCACTGGAGCCATAGGACCACTTCCAGTTTTCTGGTGCTTCACTTGAGTTAAAGTCTCACAGACTTTCCTACCCAAGCTGGCTTTGAACCGTGATCCTCAGATCTCAGCCTCCTGAGTATCTAGGATGACAGTTGTGAGACTCTGGCAGTGGGTGGTTTCAGCCACGTTCTTACAACCAGGGGAAATCCAACTTGTCAGGCCATAAAGCACATGCAACCCTTCACTTTCAGACTTTGACACCAGTACGCAAAGCCATTCTTCCTTGGTTTGAGAGAATATAATCGACACTACCCTCATTTGCTCTCATTTGCCCACTACCTGCCTACGATAGGCCACAACTTCTGGAGTTCTTGGTAAGACAACTCCCAGCCTGCTATAACTTCACACTCGGGCAAACTTGGGGAGTTCGTAGAAATGGCTGTACACTGAGGCCAGAACCTGGTGTCCCAACCACAGCAACCCCACTCCTTCACCATCTCTGGCAAGCAAGGGGTGTGTTTCTTACTTGTTTTTTTTTTTGGATGAGGGGATTGAACTTAGGGCTTGGGTACTGTCCCTGATGATGAATTTTGCTGAAGGCCAGTGCTCTTCCACTTGAGCCATGGTACCACTTCCTGTTGGAGACTGGAGATGAGACTCTCATTGGACTTTACTTCTTGTGCTGGGAAACAAGACCCTCTGGATCTCAGCCTCCCATGTAGCCAGGATGACAGGCGTGAGCCATCAGCGCGTGGCTTATGGTGTCTCATTCTTTACAATTTCCAACTAGTCCTTCTCTAGACACTACCACCTAGACCCTCCTCTACCTCCCTCAGAGACAGCAAAGGGAGGCTCAGAATCTGGGGAGGGCCATGGGCAATAAAGTGCCCCCTTCACATCACTACCCATTTCTAAGCTCCCATCCACTTCTTCTGGATGGCCTGGTTGTCTGGATCCACTAGGACTTCTTAGGCCTACCCTTTATCCCCCCGCCTCACCAACCGATACCTGAGAATTTCTGGGGCCAGCTGCTCCATGTCCCATTGGAAGACATTGGGAGGGTTGCTGATAATGGGGATCAGGGGTGCCCAGGGCAGAAAGAGTGTCCAGATCCCCTCTGTCAAAGAAGGAGACACAAAGCATGGATGGATCTACTAAGTGCTACAGGGCACACCATCCACCTCTCACCCAGGTCCCTTGGAGGAAAATTTTATGTTGACAGTTCTGGGGCTTGAACTCAGGGTACAGGCGCTGTCCCTGAGCTTCTTTTGCTTGATGTGAGCTCTCTTCCACCTGATCCACAGTATCACTTCTGGCTTTTTCTGTGTATGTGGCACCTAGGAATGGAATCCAGGGTTTCCTGTGTGCTAGGTGAGCCCACTACTGCTAAGACAAATTCCCAACATTGGATAGCTCTTCTTCTATGACCCCTTGGGCCTGTCTCGGGACAGTCTTACACATCTTTACGGAGTATCTAACCAGCAGCCTTGGCTGGAAAAGAACACGATCTGCTATGTTGTCCTTTATCTATGGCATCTTTTCTCTCTGTGCTTCCTGTTACATCCTCCTTGTTAAGCAAGACCCCCCTTTCAAGTGCTGCCTCTAAGAAGCCCACTCCAATCACCCTGGCAGAGGGGGATCTTCTCCGCTCTGTAGGCTGCTGTCCTTGTCATGGTCTGCCTCCAGCTAGTGTGGCTGAGAGTCCACGAAGGCGAAGGCCTGGCTTTCACCACCCAATTTCTGAAGGCTCTGATACACTACTGCAGGAACCAGTGTGGTATCAAACTCTGTGAGAGGGCACTTGAGCCCCATGGAGTCTGTGGGCAACAAATGGGGCCATATCTTGTGTGCGTTTGAACTGAGGATCTAGGAGCTGTCTCTCTCTGAGTTTTCATGATCAAGGCTGCTACTCTACCACTTGAGCCACAGCTTCACGTCTGGATTTTTGGTGGTTCCATGCAGAGAAGATTTTTATCGGCTTTCCAGCTTATGGCTGGTTTCGAACTGTGATCCTCAGATCTCTGCCTACCAAGGAACCAGGATGTCAAGTGTGAGCCTGAGCCAGACTGGCTCCAGAACTTTTCCTTTGAGCTTATTTTTATCTCGTGTCAGCTAGCAAGCCCTAGTTAAAATAGTCATTTACAGGGGATCAAGTTACTCTCCTAGTTCAGTTAACCCAAGGAGATAAAGTATCTTTGGAAAAGGCTAGTAAGTGTTGGTCTAGGTGAGAGAGAGAGAGAGAGAGAGAGAGAGAGAGAGAGAGAGAGAGAGAGAGAGTGTATGAATTTCAGGGATACCTACCCCCATCACTCTGGAGCTTCTTTCACCCACTGGTGAGTACATCCAGGATCCCGACCCCAAGAAAGGCAGATAGGGGAGGGTACTTAAGGTCACATCAAGTGGAATGATCTGAATTCTATCCTGTAACTGAAGACAGGAGAGATAATAGAGAGAAGGAGATGTTTAGAGGAACATCAAGGGAAGCCCTTTACCGTTGGATACAAGTACCTGAGAGAAGAATGTATCCATCCTTTTTGGTAGTAAGATAACAAGTGCCCACTATTCATTCATTTTATTTTTTGTAAGTCCCAGGTCTTGGATTCAGGGACTCGTTGTCATCCCTGAGCTTCTTTTACTTAAGGCTGAGGCTCTATCACTTGAACCACAGCACAGCTGTTTTCAGGGGGGGAAGAAGGTAGTTTATGGGAGATGAGAATCTCACAGACTCTCCTGCCTAGGCTGGCTCTGAGTCATGACTATCAGAACTCAGCCTCCCGAATAGCCAGGATGACAGGCGAGAGCCACTGTCACCTTACCACCACGACCCCCTAGGGCAAGTGCTGGGCTACCTGAAATGCATCCTCCTTTTTGTGAGTGGGAAGCAGACCTGGGTGGGTTTGATACTTCAACAGCCTACCTACCTTTGAGCATTGTTCTGTCTCAGTCTGATGCCGGCTTCCTCCTTATCCACAGCAATGACTTTGTGCTGTCACAGAACAAATGTCCCCCAGGAGGTGTTGGATCTAGGGTCTTTCCTCTGCACACTGCTCCCTCTCCCTGAAACGACACACTGCACCAACGTGAAGGAGACATAGAGTGAATTCTGTTTCTTATAATCAGGGTCTAGCCAGATAGGTGGCAGTGAGGATCAGAGGCTCGGGATAGTGCTGTGCAGTTGGACAATGCGATGCCTCCTCATCCACTTTCCTTTAACTGTCTTAGCAGAGGGTAGTGGGGAAGGACTCACCAGACAGACTGACAATGAGTAACCATCACTGTCTACCCGGGCACAGAGGGGTTTACCAAAGGGATCTAGTTCCACAGTCCAGGCAAGAATGATTCTGACACACAGACTACCTCCAGAATGAGAGGGTCACCTTGGGTCCCAGCCACATGGAGACACTGAGCCATCTCCTCCAGCACACATTCAAAAAGTTACTGAGACAGAGACAGAGAGAAACAGAGAGAGAGAGAGAGAGAGAGAGAGAGAGAGAGAGAGAGACAGAGACAGAGACAGAGAGACAGACACGGACAGTCAGACATACATACAGACAGACAAACACACACACACACACACACACACACACACACACACACACACACACACACACAGAGGATTCAGCAGTCCCTGAGAACAGAAACGTGAACTCCCTCAATTAGGATCAGATCCCACCCCCTAGAAGGTGGCAGTACCGACATCAGACTCACTGTAGACAAAACATTGAGACTCACACATATCTGGAATGTCTCATAAACCAGCATGGCATTTCCTATCATACACACTGCTATGTGGAAAACGTAGTCACTTCTTTTTGTTGTTGGTCAAAGGGTTTGAACTCTGGGCCAAGGTGCTGTCCCTCAGCAATTCATCTGAATGTGAGCACTCTCCCACTTGAGCCAAAGCAACACTTCCTGTTCTCTAGTGGTCTATCATCATGTCTCACAGACTATTCTGCCCATACTGACTTGTAACCACGGTCCTCAAATCTCAGCCTTCTGAGTAGCTAGAATGAGAGTTGTGAGCCACTGGTGGCTTCCCGTTTCAGCCACATTCATATACACAGAGGAAACCCATCTCGTCAGGCCACAAACATTTTGCAACCCTTCACTTCAGATTTTTATACCCAGCATCCAAATCTATATTTCAATGGAGGATATAAAGACAAAACAATCTCACACGTGCACCCCTTCGCCCACTCTCTGCCTGTTAAAGGACACGTCCTCTTGAAGCTGTGGCTTCAAACTGGGACAAACTTGAGGAGTTCTTACATTTGTCTGTACAGTGAGGCCAGCAATTGGTCTCCCAAACACAGCAACCTCCCCAAACCCCGACACCACCACCATTATTTAAAGGCAAAGATGTCTTACTCTCTTTCTTTTTTATGTTGTGAGGCTTAAACTCTGGGCCTGGGTGCTGTCCCTGAGGACTTCAGCTTAAGGCAAGCACTCATTTCTTGAGTCACAGCACCACTTCTGGTTTTCTGGCAATTCCTTTTATGTAAGAGTCTCAGGGTCTTTCCTAACCAGGCTGGCTTTGACCCTTGATCCTCAGATCTCACCTCCTTAGTAACTAGGATAACAGCCATGAGCCAGTCAAAGAAACTTTTCCATTTCTGTCATCCTCTCCCCTCAGGAGACTGAAATCTGAGGACTCCAGTTGGATGCCACTTAGCAGCAAAGCCCGTGAGAACACTTTATCTCCAATTAAACACCCAAAAAAGCTGGAAGTGGAGCTGTGATTCAAATGGTAGAGTGCTATCATGGAGCATAAAAGGTAAGATCCATGCCCTAGTTTCCAGCTTTTGCTAGCATAGGCCCAACCAAGAAAGGAAAACAGGTGGGCGTATGGGAGCTCAAAGATAACACATAATACTCAGGACTCCCAGAACAGACCCCATCCAGCTCTGATTCTCTAGATTCTATGTACTACATAATGGCAGACTTAGATGGGACTGACCATGCACAAAATTGGGACATTCAAGTACCATCTCATACTGAAGATCCCCTGACCATATCGAAGACTCAGGATCTCTCACTGTCCTGCCTCAGCACTGGGCAGTGAGGTAAGGTCAGGTTATCCAATCACATGATATGGGAACTAAACGGTTTCCTGGTCAAGGGATGGTGACTGGGGAGATATAGGTCCATCTTGGGGAGGTGAAAAGGGCTGCTCTATCACAGAAATGTTCCTATGTTGTGAGTATTATCAAAGAAACAACCCTGCTCAGAGCCCAGTGCCTCTGGTTTTCCACCCAGCCTCTACCCAGATCTGCCACACCTTCAGCCCGCTCTCTCTGAATCCCAGATCTGCCATCTACAATAAAGATTGAGCAGAAAACAGACTCACTTCCTGCCCTTATTCCCATTCTGTCCTGTGGCAGTGGCATGCTTACCTCAGTCTTTGGTGGAGGAAAGAACACCGGGGGTGGTATCGTCAGATTGAGCCCTGGAAATTCATAGTCCCTAAGGATGTACTGCACAGGCATCCTGCAGTGAACGGCAGCCAGGTTGTCAATGATGAACCCAAGGTGCCCAGACTTTTAATAGCAGTGTGGCTGGATCAAAGGCTGGTAGTCTATGTTGCCAGGTGAGGTCATGTCTCCAATGTCCTGACACACGTGACCTGGGATCATTCTTCCTGTTCAAATTCCTACTTATCCTTTGACCACCCCCCCTTGAAACTCTCTCACTCCAATACCTTCCTAGCCCTTGGAAACTTTCTTCTTATCTGACCAGAAAATAAACTTGATGTGGCTGGTGATAATTGAAACTTGGTGACCCACCCTGTGCCCTAGGTTCAACTCGAGGCTGGTTCCCTCTATAGTCGGTGACCACACAGCTCCTGAATGGCATGACGTTGCTGAGGGTTCAGTGGCTTGGTCCTACATACTGGCTTTGGTCTCAGAAACTGTCCCCACAGAGATTGTGAATTATTGGCTCCCTTGATCCAGGAACTCCAAACCAAGGCGTGCGTGTTCTCAATTCTTCCTTCCTTTCCTTTTTTTCTCCCTCTGTCATTCCCTCCTCTCTCTCTCTCTTTACTTTCTTTGTGTCAGTCCTGGGCCTTGTACTTGGAGCCTAGGTGCTGTCCCCAAACCTTTTTATTCAATGCTAGCAGTCTATGTCTTGAGCCACACATCCACTTCTGGCATTTGTTTTTGGTAGTTAATTGAAGACAAGAGTCTTACAGGCTTTCCTGCCTGGGCCAAAAGCCTCAATCCTCTGATCTCAGCCTCCTAAATAGCTACGATGACAGGCTTGAAGCACTGGCACCCACATCAATCCAAGGTTTCTACATGGGCTGTGGAACCAGTCCTGGAACTTTTCATTGTCTATGACCCCCCAGAGCCTGGTGCACACTGTAATGGTTTGTTGGATACATAAATGAACATCTGTCTATGACAATACTACAGAAAATTCCCATCTGATTCAGGTAAGAATACTCTGTGGGGGATGGGAAATGAAGCTTTATGAAGCTCTCCCACAGTTCTCCTTCCTCTGTCTTACCCCCTCCTGGTGCCACCACACTTAACTGTTTTGGCTCTGAGGGTGTGAGCCACTATGTACTTGCTACATTCCAGGGCCTCTGGGATGCCTATCTTCTCAAAGATCTCTGACCAGCAGCTGACCAGCTCTGTGGCACTCAATTCCCCATGTACATGTGAATGAGGCTGCTGTCAGCTGAAGGCCTGGCTCAAGGGGCCTCCTGTCCTCCCCCTGGGGCCAGCCAGGATCATCCATCACATCTGGCCCCTAGGTTTCATGTTGCAGAGGAAGGATCCTTGAGGCAGCCTGGGTTCTCTAAATCTCCCAGAGTCCAGTACAGGTGCTGGGAATCATCTCTGCTCATAACTGGCAGGCTGGGGATGGAGAGGTCACAATCTCTGCTCCCCACAATGTCCTCAAGTGGGGTGGTCACCCTAGGTAGATTCAACAGCTGCCAGAGAAAGGCAGTTAAGGCACAACCTTCAAAGCAGGAGACAATCTGGCTTGGGAACTCTGCCTGTGCCACTTTGAACATCATTGTTTGCCGGCTGAAATCATCCATCTAATTTGATCCATAATCCCAAGCATTAGTGGAAATTGCCAGCTTATATTTAAAAATCCTGGAAAATGTCCCAATCAAACTTAAAGGTTTCCAAAGTCAGTGGTCACCTTTTCCTTCCAGACAGTGTATAGCAGGTTACAGAAACTGGCATTCAGCGAGCCCTAGCTAACTGCCACCTCCTGATACCTAGCGGGCTCCAGTAGGGGGAATGGATTTGCCTACCACTGCCCAGCTGGAAACAGCCCAGGTGGGACACAGATTAGATTCTGCAGGACTTCAGGGAGGATTGACACTGGGCACTGGCCCACGAGGGTAACATCACCACCAGTGGGTGCCCGCAGCCCTGTGCCCCTATGCCCACAGAGACCGTTAATGCCCTAGATATGGTTCCACTCTCATCCACTGTCATGGTGAACCATCTGCCATGTCACATTGTCCGCCAGTCTCCAAAACCTCATAGCTACACAGCCCCTGCCCTATCCTTTCCTTCATCTTGTTCCTTAATTATGTTGGGCAGACACATTCCAAACCCTTGAATTACCTCCAACTAAACACACAAGAGCAGAGTGTCTGGCTGGAAGAGTGTGGCTGTGATCTCATTCTCCTCACCAAACTTCTGTCTGGGGATATAAAACAGGGGTCCACTCCAGTCCAGGGTTCACACCGTTCTTCTAGGGGAGGCCCACTCAGGCCCAGCAGCTACTGTGTGCGACAGAATAGGGGGAAGAGAGAGGTGGAAAGGGGAAGAAAGTAATGTCTACTGAAATCTTTCATAAAGGAGCCATGAAACTGTGAAGGAGAAAACAAAAATTGTGACTGGGCTTGTACTTGGTATTGAAGAAAGAACAACAACAAATACAGACAAGGAGAGAGAAATAAAATGCTTTTGCTGTTTTTAGACATGATGACTTAAATATATTTTCATTGTTCTCATCTCTCTGCTCTCCCAACACAGACACAGACACAGACACACAGACACACACACACAGACACACATACACACACACACACACACACACACACACACACACACACACACACACACACACACACCTCCAGAATGGTGACAGATGACTCTTCCATGCAGCACCTGCAATTTGCCAACTGATCACTCACCTGAGGACAGTCAGGCTGAACAAGAGAAAGATTCTCTCTCTCTCTTTCTCTCTCTCTCTCTCTCTCTCTCCCTCTCTCTCTCTCTCTCACACACACACACACAAACACACACACACACATACACACAAACACATACACACAGACTCAGAGTAGTACCTCTCCTAAGTTTGTTGATTCCTCATCTGGGACAAGGTATTAGCTGGAGCACGTGGGTTCCCATTCTCCGTTCCCTTGTCAGAACCAAGGGCTCCAACACAAGGAGAGTACCACTCTAATGACACACCACGACCCCGCTTCTCCCCTTCTCCAGGGCCAGACCCTTCCCCTTGGGAACAACCAGCCTTAACTCCCCATTCACTAAAACCCTAGGCCAGGGCACTGTGTGAAGGAATCCCAAGACTGGTGACTCCTCAGAGCCAGGACTGAAACAAGCAGTGGGTCATGGGGTCCCAAGGCGGGTGTCTGACCCAGGGTGGGGGCGGTGTTGAGGAAATGGATGGGGTCCTAAAGGCTACATACATGGACAGACTCCTACTTCCAGCCTATATGCTTCTGCACAACTGGGCAGATTCTTGGTGAGGACTAGGAGACCAGATAGACAGGGAGCACCAGCAGACGCTGGCAGAGCTGAGAAATGTGATCACCCTGTGAGTACTGTTGACAGCTGGGGTGGGGGGATAGGCCGGGTATATGTGTGTTTGAGGGTGTGTGTTCCTCCCACATATTCACCTACTATCTGACCCCCAGTGCCCTCACCTCCCTAGTGGGCTTTTCTGGGACCCTCTTCAGATGAAAGGGTGACTGAGCACAGACAAGAAGGGCTCACACAGCAAGGGAGGCCTATCTTCTGCATCCAACACCCCCCATTCCCAGAAAAAAGGAAAAGACCCAATAAGGAAGGGGCACAGGTGCTGTTCCCCACCTCTGACTAAAGCCACCAGGTTCCCACCAGGGAGAGGATGAGTGCAGATGTGGGACTGTGTGGCTCCCACTGCTCCAGCCAAGGGCTCAGTGGTGAACCCTTCTCACCCATTCTTGCATCTCCATTTCTAGGGATACTGGCCATTAGGGATGAGGGTGAGTTCCCAGAGTCAACACCCACTCCCCCACCCCCCACTCCTGGGGCGCATTTGTGGCAGAGTCAGGACTGGCCTGCCTGGTGCTGGGAGGCATGGTTGGGACACAAGAGAGGAGGCGGGATTTGCGGGGGGGAGTGGGAGTGGTAGGGGGAGGTCTCAAAGTGCTGACCTGTGGGTGGCCACTCACTTGTGCTGCTGGGAGAATCTGTAGGCTATGGTTCTGTGTGCAGCGTGCAGTGATGGCAGTGGCATGGTGGATGCTTGGGCCCAGAGCAGAGGACCAGGGACCGGTACCAGGTCAGGGCCTTAAACCCACTGTGGGCACACCACCACTGGATGACTCCAAGAGGCACCGCAGGTCTGAGCCAGCGGAGATGTAAAGCTGCAGGGAGCGCAGGAGATGGGGCAGGGGCAGGGGCTGGTGGATGGCTGGGCTTAGGATGCCCCTGCTGCAGCTGAGCTCCCAGTACAGGAGCCTAGGATTCAGGGCATACCTAGCCTCTGAGCCTCCCTGGGGTGGTGTGAGGGATGTGCCTTATGTGCTGGCTTTGTGTGCTCTGTGATCCTGGCCCAGAAGCATGCTCCTAAAGCAGCAGAGGCATGGAGGCCGCCATCCCTCTTGCATGTGCCTGCTCTTCTCTCTGCTCTCTCTCCGCCCCCCTTCTCTCCTGGGCTGCCCCACCCCTGCTGCGCAAGTGCTCCAGCCCCTGAGTGGCTCTGGCTGCAGCAGATATGTGCCCCCTCAGCCACGCCTTGTCCTCCCCTGGGTCACGCCTCCTCCCCCCTCAGGCACGTCCCCATCCCTGGCTTTGTGCTGTCCTGACTCTGCCCTAAGGCTACCAGGCCATGGAAGAAGCAGCCTCACCTCAGGTCAGGGCTTCCCCCCAACCCCAGCAGTTGTCCAGGTGCAGGGGATCGAATCTCCTCTCAGCCCAACCACTGGGGGACTCTTCTCCATCCACCCCACACACCAAGCAGTTGCACGGTATGCCTCCATGTTTGTGTGTGTGTGTGTGTGTGTGTGTGTGTGTGTGTATGTGTGTGTGTGTTTGTTGAAGATACCTATAACTACCTCTCAAGGACTCAGAACATTTTTAAAAAATAGCACAAAGAACCCTGTGTAATGGACTCAGCACAATGAGCCTTTTGAAGGACTCAGCACATAGCAACCTTTGGGATACTTATGATAATCTAATGACTAATAAGATAAGACATGCCATTTTGACATCACTAAACTTACATATCATAGTATTATGACATCATATGTCATAGTGACATTATAGACATATTGTGCCTATTCTGTGATTTCATTCTATTTCAAGTGAGCAATATTGGTGGATATCAGAAATCTGTTATGACCTCAAAGCCATTGTGACATGAAAATCCCTTTGTGACCTCACAGTGCCATTCTGATAGTAACCTTTTATGACATCACAAACTGGTCCTGTCCATTGTGACCTCATCACCAATGTGACATCACAAAGCCATTGTGATATCACATTGCTGGTGTGACATTACAATCACCTTGAGACCTCCCAAACACATTATGACATCTTTAGCACCTTTGAAAAAAAACATGGCCTTTGTGACATGACAGTCCCTTTGTGTATCCATATCCTCATTGTGAAATGTCAATTGAGATCAGATATGACAAAGAAATATCACAAAGGATTTACAAAATAATCATCGGTGGGACATCACATTGTCATTATGACAATATCAGCTCATTGTGACATCACAAATCTGTAATGACATCATACCACTATGACATCACCTTGTCATTGTGATATCATATATACATTGTGAATGCCTATTATGTGATTTCATTATATTTGAAATGTGGCATGTGGGTTCATATCAAAAACACATTTTGACTTCATAATCATTGTGACATCACAATTCCTTTGGGATGTAACATTGAAATTGTGATATCTTTAAGCAACTGTGACAACTCAAACATGTCCGGTCCTCAAAGGTTTTGTGACATGTTGCCACTGTGTTATGTTAGGCCCATTTATAGCTCAATCTATTTTCGACCACATATTATTTCAGGAAAGACATGAAATATTAGAAATATACTTTGACATCATGAGCATAGTGACATCACACTGCTAGATGTAATGACCATTGTGTCATATTGTCACATCACAAATCTGTTCTCACTTGATCACATTTGTGCCAACAAATGCTTTGGAATCCTCAAAAGCCCATTCTAAATTTATATACTCATTGTGAGTTAATGACAATTGAGGTCTGGAATGCCATTTTCACATCACAAGTCTACTGCGACATCACAAAACAATTTTGAACTCATCACTATTTTGGCATCACCAATTAATTAGAATTTGACATCATATTGCAATTGTGATATTACTATACCATCATGCTTTCACAAACCTATTATGACCTAAGCACATCTTAGAAAATGCATGGCCTTTGGCACATCAAGCTCCTTCTGTGACCTCGTATCATTGTGAAGTTGTAGTAATTGAAATTTGAAATAATATGTGATATTACAAACTAGTTTTGACATCATTAACCCATTTTTATATCATTAACACTTTGACAACCAAAACCTGTTAGGAACTTCAGCACTTTTGACAAAAAACATGGCGTTTGTGTCATCACAGTTCATTTGTGTATGTCATGGTGATTTCATTCTCATGTCCTCACTGCAAACTAATAGCAATTAAGATTTGACATACCATTGTTACATCACAAACCATTTGTGATATCATCACTAGTGTGATATCAATCATTATGACACCATCAGCATATTGTGACATCAACAAGCTACAGTGACCTCATAGCATTATGACATTGCATTGCCATTTTGCTGTCTTAGACACATTGTGAATGTATATCCTGTGATTTCATTCTATTTAAAATGTGGCATGTCAGTTGATATCAGAAACACATTGTGACCTCATAACCGTTGCAACATTATAAACCCTGTGTGACATTATAACTGGTATAACATCACATTGTTGTTATGACATCTTTAGTTTATGGTGACATCACAAAATGGCAATGACATTATAACATTTGCCATTATGTCATTGTGATATCATAGGTCACATTATGAATGCCTAATCTGTGATTTCATTGTATTTGAAATGTGGCAGGTGGGTTGATATCAGAAACTCATTGTGATGTCACAACCATTGTCACATCAAATCCGTTTGTGAAATCAATTTGGCAATGTGACATCACAATGCAATGTGATGGAACTAAGACATTGTGATATCAAAATGGTCATGAACACACAATAGGTTTCTGATATCCACTGACATGCCACATTAGAAATAGAATCAATTACATAACAGGCAAACACGTATCTATGACATCAGAATAACAATGTGATGTTGCAATGCTATGATGTCATTGTAGTTTTACATGTCAAAATGAACTGATGGTGTCATAATGGCAACATGATGTCACAATTATGATGTCAGAAAGGATTTGTTATGTTTCCTTTGTATGTCTGATGTCAGTTGTCATTAGTTCCCCATGAGGTTATGGATACAAAAAAAGTTCTGTGATGTCACAGAGGCCATGTGTGTTTTCAAAGGTGGTTATAAGTCATAATAGTTTTGGAATGGCACAATGTGATCCATAATGTCGAAATGGAAATGAAATGTCCCATTGGGTTTTTGATGTCACAGTGGTGATGAGGTCACAATGGCTTTGTGATGTTACAGTTTGTTTGTGATATCAGAATGATATATCCAATTTCAATTACTCATAATTCAATATGAGGATACCAGCTGATAGAAGAAGCTTCATAGTGTGAGGTCATACTATATGAAAACTCAACGGGACAGTGATTTCACAATGACAATGTGATGTCTCAACATCATGTTATAATAATATTTTGATGTCACAATTGGTGATGCCATACTGATGAGGAGGTTATAACTTAGTCATAACTTGTGTGATATGCTGCCATTAGGATATTTTAGGCTTTTAGTAAGCTTATAATCTGTTTTGAAACTCATAATTCAGGTATGACATATGATATCAGAAATTGACTCTGATATCATGAACATTGTGACATCACATTGATAGACATCAAGACAATGGTGGCACATTATTAACTCACAAATCTGTTAGGACTTCATCATATTTGTGAAACACATGACTTTAGAGACAACACAGTCCCTTTGTGAACTCATATCTTCATTGTGAATTAATGACATTTGAGATCTGGCATGCCATTGTGACATTTCCAACCAATTGTGACAGCACAAACCTATTATAGTAGAAACACATTGTGATCTAATAGCCATTGTGATAGCACAATCCCTTTGTGACCCCACATTTCCATAGTGATAACACTAACCCACTGTGAAATTCCAATCCTCTCAAACATAATCCAGGTATGAAATGTGATACTCAAATCCAGTGTGACATCTAGATTATGGTGATATCACACTGATAGATGTTATCAGCATTTTGTCACATTCTGACAACACATACCTGTTAGGACTTCATCACTTTTGTGAAAATGCATGCCTTTGGAGACATCAGAGTCCCTTTGTGAGCTCATGTACTCATTGTGAGTTAATGACAATTGAGATCACGTGTCATTTTGGTATCACCAACCCATTGTGACATCACACAATGAAATTGGACATGTGATTATGATTTTATCATAATCACATTTGATTTCATCACCAATGTGTCATCACAAAACCATTGTGAGCTTTCATTGCTATTTGACATCACTATCACATTATGACATCACAAACCTATTAGGACCTCTTAGCACCTTTGAAAAAACACATGCCCTTTGTGACAACACAGTCCCTTTGTGGAACTATACACTCATTATGAACTGACAATTGATATCAGATATGCCAATTTAACATCATGAACCCTTTGTGACATCACCAGAGTGACATAACATTGTCATTATGACAGCATCAACTACTTTTGACATGACAAAACTACAATGACAATATAGCATTATGAGATCACATTGTCATTGTGATGTTATAAAAAAAATTGTGAATGCCTGTTTTTAATATTTTTTTTGTCTCTCGTGGGACATGAACTCTGGGCTTGGGTGCTGTCCTTGCTCTTCAGCAGTAGGCGAGCGCTCTATCGCTTGAGCCACAGAGCCACTTCCGGTTTTCTAATGGTTTTTATTGGGAACAAGATTCTCATAGACTTTCCAGCCTGAGCTGGCTTTGAACCGCGATCCTAAGATCTCAGCCTCTGGAGTAGCCAGGATTACAGGCGTGAGCCACCGGCGCCCAGCTTTATCATTCTATTTCAAATTTGACATGTGTGTTAATATCAGAAACGTAATGTGACCTCATAACCATTGTAACATCATAAATCAGCAGTGACATCAAATTGTCATTATGACACTATCAGCTCATTGTGACATAACCAAACGACAGTGGCATCATAGCATTATAAATCACAGTGACATTGTTACATCATAGACTTAACAGTGTGAAGTCCTATTCTGTGAATTCATTCTATGTCAGAAACCCATTTTGACCATATAACCACTGTGATATCACAATCCTTTGTGACATCACATTGCCATTGTGATATCATTAACCTGCTGTGCCATCACAAACCAGTCCTGTCCTTATTAGTTGTGTGACATACTGCCATTGCCATACATTAGGCCCTTTGTGAGCTCATAATCTGTTATCAATCTCATATTTCTGGTATGACATGTGATATCAGAAATCTCCTGTGACATCAAACTGCCAGATGTCATGATCATTGTATCACATTATGACCTCACAAGCCTGTTAGAATGGCATCACATTTGTAACAAAACATGCCTTTGGAGACATTACAGTCCCTTTTTGAACTCATATATTCACTGCCAATTAATGACAGTTGAGATCTCTCATGCCACTCTGACATAGTGAACCCATTGTGACATCACAAACTTACTTTGACCTCATCACGAGAATGGCATCAACAACTAATTGTTGTATCAAATCATTATTTTGACATGATATTTTGGTATTGCTGTTGTGGTATCACTCTCCCATTGTGTTTTTACAAACCTGTCATGGTCTCATCAGATCTTAGAAAATTCATGGCCTTTGAGACTTCAAGCTCTTTCTTTGGACTCATGTACATATGACCTCTAAGGCAAGGAGACAAACCATTGATTCACATTTAAAATAATAAACCAGGGAGGATTGGGGGGGGGAGGGTGGAGGTAGGGAAGGGATGTGAAGGGTAAACAAAGGAGGAGGCTGAAATGCTTGATAAGAAATGTACGCATTATCCTGCCCATGTAATTGTAACCCCTCTGTACAGTATGTTCACAAAAAAATAAAATTAAATTCAAAAAAAATAAAATAATAAACCATTTTTCAATAGAAAGGGGACTGTGATTACCTTATCCTGGACTGGATACCCAGTTTCAAGAGCAGCCTTGACCACCAAACCTCAGACCTCCAATGGCAGCCCCACCCTTTCTTAATTGTTCTGCAAACCACCAACCACTAAATTATGATCTCCAAAGTTGCAAACCTCAATGGGCAAGGCTTTTTTCTTTTCCATTCTTCCCTCCTTCTCTACAGACCTGTCATTCCTTCCTGGTCTTTCCCTTTTTCCCTTCCACCACTTCCTTCTTCTCTTCAGGCCTCTCCACTCTCCACAGGCCTGCCTACTCTTCCCCAGTGACCACTTGCCAACCGTCTGCTCTCCCTCAGCTTGTTTTCTTCTCAGGTTTTTCCTTTCCTGCTGTCTTACCACTTTCTTTCATCCGGGTCGGGTATCTCCCATTTTTTATCTCCCCATAGAATGCTCTGAAAATGAAACATATATAGGTTGTACCCCTCCCCCCTCCAACGGATCTCAAGCCTAACAGTTTTCAACCATCACTCCCAAAACTGCCCAATGCTCAATCACTTCTTGACAGCTCACCGTGTAAGGCTTGACACCTCCACCTTTGCCGGCATTCCCCACACTCTCTGGTGGGCCACGCCAAGAATTTACAATGAATATCGGCTCCCACAGATAATTCTGGCCCCAGTGATTATTATAGTATCCTCATAGTGAATTAGAAGAAATTGAAATTGTATATGTCATTGTTATATTACCAACTTGATGAGACATCATTAACTCTTTGTGACCTCATCACCTCGGAGACATCACAAACTCATTGTGTTATCACATTGCCATTGTACCAACATATCACATTTTGAAATCCCAAAACTATTATGACCGCAGAAGCTTTGAAAGAAAGCATGGCCTTTGTGACATGACAGGCCTTTTGTGTACTCATATCCTCATGTTGAGCTAATGACAATTGAGATCAGGCATGCCATTTTAACATCGCAAAACTTTTGTGACATCATCACGAGTGTAACATCACATTGTCATTATGATAACATCAGCCCATCATGACATCATAAAACAACAATGACATCAAATCACATGTAATTGTGATGTCACAGATACATTGGAATGCCTATTCTGTGAGTTCATTCTATTTCAAATGTTGCAGGTGGGTTGATATCAGAAATACATTGTGACCACATAAGCATTATAATATGACAATACCTTGATGACACCACATTGCCATTATGATATCACTAACCCACTGTGACATCACAAAACCCTCTTATCCTCATAAATTTTTTGACATGCTGCCAGTGTGATCTCTTTGGCCTCTCTAAGTTCATAAATTTTTTAACTCATAATACTTCAGGCATGACATGTGATATCAAAAATCAACTGTGATATCATGACCACTGTAATATCACACTGCCAGATGTCATGACCACTGAGTCACATGAGGACATCAAAAACATGTTAAGACACATTACACTTGTGCCAACATGTGCCTTTGGATACATCATTATCCCTTGTGAACTTACATTTTCATTGTCAATTATTCATTGTCAATTAGAGATCTGGCATGAGATTGTGACATCACCATCCCATTGTGAAATCACAAACCTATGTGAACTCATCACCTGTATGGAATCACCATTTGTGACTTCAAAACAATACTATCTCGTGTAATGGTTGCATCACATTGCCAATGGGATATCTCTGTCTCATTGCATTTTCACCAGCCTATTATGTCCTCATAATATTTTACAAAATTCATGACCTTTCTGACTTCTAGCTCCTTACGTGAACTCGTATCTTCAATGTGATCTAGTAGAATGAAATTGGACATGTAATGGTGATATTACACATTCATTGTGACATCGCTATCCATGTGTGACCTTATCACCATTTGACATCACAAACCCATTGTGACATCATATTGCTACAGTGATATCATGATCACCTTGTGACATCCCAAACCTGTTGTGACCACTTAGCACCTTTGAAAAGCACATGGTGTTTGTGATATCATGGTCCCTTTGGGTAACCATGTCGTCATTGTGAACAAAGACAGCTGACATCTGACATGCCAGTGTACCATTACAAACCCTTTGTGACATCATCTCCAGAATGAGCTCACATTGTTGTTATAACACCATCAGCCCATTGTTACATCCCAAAATGACAATGACATCATGGCCTTATGACATCACATCAAGAACAATGTGATTACCTATTCTGTGATTTCATTCTATCACAAGTGTGGGATATAGGTTGATTTCAGAAACCCATTGTGACCACATCATCATTGTGACATTACAATCACTTTGTGAACTCATATTGACATTGTGATATCATTAATGCAATGTAACAACACAAACCTGTCTTGTCCTCATACATTTTGTAACAAGTGACTACCTTCCAATTAGCTGGATGCCAAGAGCTAAATTCAGTCTCAACCATGAACCCTCAGACCTCCAAAGAGCAGTTCAACCATTTGTTAACTGGTCTGCAAACAACCAACCCAAAAAATAATGACCTCCAAAGCTCCACACTTCAAAGGACAAGGCTTTTTTCCTTTCTCTTCATTCTCCTTTTCTACAGATCTGTCCTACCTTTCAGGTCTTTTCATTTTTTCCTTCCACCATTCCATTCTTCTCTTCAGGCTGCTCTACTCTTGACAGGCCTGCCCTGCCTTGTCCAGGTGGCCAATTGCTGTCCTTCACTTCCTGCTTTCTCTCAATTTCCTCTCCTCCAAGGTCTTTGCCCTCCAGCAGTCTCATCACTTCTTTCCATCCAGGCCTTTAACTTTTTTCTCTCCACTTCTCTTGCTCTGAAAATGCAGCTTATATACAGACTGTACCCTTCCCCAACTGCAATATGTTTCTTGCCTTCCAGTTTTCAATTATCACTTACCAAATGTCCATGCCCAATCACTTCTTGGCAGCTGACCATGTGGGGCTTGACATCCTATCTCCTTCAGCAGCATGTCCTGCCCCCTACAGTGTCATGCACCCCCCCTCTCCATTTGTTCAGACTAGGAGGACATGATGAATGTCTGTTCCCGTGGATTATAGCGGCACTTCTGGTGTCCTCATGGTGAACTAGTAGCAATTGAAATTAGACAAATAATTGTGATATTACAAACTCATGACATATCTAACCCATTGTGACCTCATCACCACTGTGATATCACAAATCCATTGTGACTTCACATTGTTGTTTTTGATGCCAGGATCACATTGTGACAATCCAAATCTATTATAACCTCTTATAACATTTGAAAAATACATATCTTTGTGATATCAGAGTCCCTTTGTGTACCCAAAGCCCCACTGTGAAATATTGACAATTGAGAATCAGACATGACAGTTTGTGAGATTATCATAATTGTGACATCACATTATCATTTTTATACCATCTACTCATTGTGAAATCACAAAACTAAAATGATATGATAGAATTATAACTTCACATTGTTATGGTGACATCATAGACACATTATGAATGCCTTTTCTGTGATTTCATTCTATTTCAAATGTGGCATGTAGGTTGATATCATAAGCAAATCAGGAACTCATAACCATTGTGACATCACAATCCCTTTGTATATCATGTTGCCATTGTGATATTACTAACCCGCTGTGATATCACAAACCTATCCTCTCGTCATAACTTTTGTGACATGCTGCAATTCTGATACCTTAGGCCTTTTTCTCCTCCATGTGTCAAATTCTGACATCACAAACCTTTTTGGATTTCAATATATGTGTGACAACACATATTTTTGGAGAAACCACAGTCCCTTTGTTAACTCATATACTCATTGTAAGTTAAGACAAACGAGAATCATCATGTCATTGTGACATGCCTAACACATCACCAATATTTTGTGACCTCACCACCAATGTGGAATCATCAATGAACTGTGACACCAAAACAGTATATTGACATGATGTAATGAGTTGACATTGTCATGGTGATATCACTGTGCCATTCTATATTCACAAACCTAAAATGACCTCCTAACTTTTTAAAAAATTCATGTCCATTAGTACTTCCAGCTCATTCTGTGAACTTGTATGCACATTGTGAAATAGTAACAATTGAAAATAGACTTGTGTTTGAAATATTACAAAATCATGATGACATCAAAAGCCCATTGTAACCTCATCACAACTGTGTATCATAAAGCTATCATGACCCTTAAGTACCTTTGTAAACACACATGGCATATGTGACATCATAGTCCCTTTGTGTACCCATATCCTCATTGTGAACACATGACAATTGAATTAATATATGCCATTGTAACATCACAAACCCTTTGTGACCCCATCACCAGTGTGACAACACATATTCATTATTACACAATTACCTCCTTGCAACATCAACAATTTAAAATGACCTCATAGGATTATAGTTATTGTCATTGTGATGTCATAAACATATTGTAAATGCCTATTCTCTTATTTCATTCTATTTCAAATGTGGCATGTGGGTTGATGTCAGAATAAATATATGGTATCACAATCACTTTGTGACATCACAGTGCCATGGTGATATCACTAACACACTGTGACACCAAAAACCTGCCCTCTCCTCATAAGTCTTGTGATGTGCAGCAATTGTGATGTCTTAGGCCAGTTATGAGCTCGTAATTTGTTTTCAAACTTATAATATTTCAGTTATGATATATGATATCAGAAATCCACTGTGACATGACCATTGTGACCATTGTGACATCACACTGACAGACATCATAAACATTGTGTCACACTGTGACATCACATTCCTCTTAGGACTTCATAACATTTGTGAAAACACATGACTTTGGAGATAACACAGTCTGTTGTGAACTCATATTCTCTGTGATTTCATGACAAATGAGATCCATTATGCCATTTGGATATCACAAACCAATTGTGACATCATAGACCCCTTACCGTATGGAATCACCAATTAATTGTGACATCAAAACCTTTTCTGATGGCACAATGTGACACGATGATCATGACATCTGTCAGTATGATGTCACAATGGTCATGATGTCACAGTTGATTTCTGTTATCTCAAGTCGTACATGAAATATGAGGTTGAAAACAAATTATGAGGGCAAAAAGGTCTAAGACATCACAATGTCAGCAGGTCACAAAAGTTATGAGGACAGGAGAAGTTTGTGATGTTACATTGTTAGTGATATCACAATGGTACTGTGATTTCACAAAGTGATTATGATGTCAAAATAGTTTGTAGGCACAAAAATGCATTTCTGATATCAACTCTCATGCCACATTTGAAATACAATGAAATCACAGAATAGGCATTCACAATGTGTCTATGACATCACAATGAGAATTGTTGTCATAATGTGATTCTGTCATTGAGTTTGATGATATCGTAATGAGCTGATGCTCTCATAATGAAAATGTGATGTCAGACTGTTGAGGATATCACAAACACTTTTTGATGTTATAATGACATGTCTGATCTCAACTGTCAGTTCACAACAAGAATATGGGTACACAAAGGGACTGTGATGTTGAAAAGGGCATGTGATTTTTCAAAGGAGCTGAGAGGTCATAATAGATTTGAGATGTCACAATGGAATCATGATGTCAAAATGACAATGTTGTCACAAGGGGTTTGTTATGTCATGGTAGCAATGATGTCAAAATGGGTTTGTGATGTAATACCACAATCAAATTTCCAATTTCAATTGCTACTAGTTCACAAGGAGGATACTGTAAAAATCAGCAGGGCCCGATAATCTATAGGGTCCGATAATCAGCATGGGCCCATCTCCTGGTCAGCTGGAGAGGACAAAGAATGCCACCAGAGAAGGTTAGGCATCCTGTGGGAGGGACTGTTGAATTAATCACCACTTGTTAAGCTATTAAGAAGTGATTGGGCTGTGGGCAGTTTGTGATGTGATAGTTGAAAACAGACAGTTAGAGTGGAAAATGGGTACAGACTTTATATAGGCTGCTTGTTCAGAGCAAAAGAAGGTGAGAGAAAAAGGAAAAAGTCCTGGAAGGAAGGAAGTGGTGTGATAGCATAAGGGGAAAGACGTGGGTGGAGAGGAAGTTGAGGGAGTGCAGAAGGTGAAGGATGGCCACTGAGGAGCCTTGCAAAGCAGTTCAGGTCTGTGGAGAGCCCTAAAGAGAAGAAGGAACTGGTAGAAGGGAAAAAGGAAAAAACCTCGAAAGAGGTATAGGTCTGTAGCGATCGAGGGACAAAGAGAAGGGAAAAGAGGCTTTCCCTTTGATGTTTGGAGCTTTGTATATCATAATTTGGGGGGTTGGTAGTTTGAAGAACATTTATCATATAAAACCTGTCTGGATGGATTTTCTTGAACTATAAAGGTCCTTGTTTTGGACCCATCTGGAAGCTATTTGTGGCTTCCTTGGGACGCCATCTGGAACCTACTTGAGAGATAATGTAGAGCTTCCGTGGGAAGCCATCTGGAACGTCATCAAGAGTACAGCTGCGACCTGGGGCCTTCTACAGGAGCCATCTTGGACTATCTCCAGAGGTCATCTGGGGCTTCCACAGGAGGCCACATGAGACCTCTTCAAAAGTAGTCATTGGGGCTTTCTTAAGAGGCAATCTAGGACCACCTCCTGAGGTCATCTGGAGCTTCTTTGGGAGGTCATCTCAGGCTACCCTGATGAGAAATCTATGACCATCTTTGGGCATCATCTGGGACTTCCTTGAGACGCTATATAGGACCGTCTCTGGATGTCATCTGTCGCTTTCTCAAGCGGGTTATCTGGAACTTCCTCTGGAGTTCATATGTGGCCTCCTTGAGTGGCCATTTGGGAGCTACTTGAAAGGTAATCTCAGCTTCATTATAAAGACATCTGGAAACTCCTTTGGAGGTCATCTGACACTTCCTTGGGAATCCATTTGGAACCTGCATGAGAGGTCATCTAGGGCCTCCTAGGGAGGACATATGTGACATCCTCCAGAGGTCATCTGTGGCCTCCTCAAGAGGCAATCTGGGATGTTCTCTCTGTCATCTGGGACCTCCTGTAGAGGTCAACATTGAGAGGTATGGGACATGTGGGTTAAGTGTCTGTGGCTCTTGGTCTTTGTATGTATGCTGATAGTTCTATCTGTGTCCTGTATGCACCTGTTTACTCCTTTTCTCAGGATAGGAGAAAAAGGCCTTAAGTTATCATATCCAAAAAATATTCTCCCCCAGGTTTACAGAATCCCTCAGAGGAAGATGCACTGATGTACTCTCTCTCCTATTCTTTGTCATCAGCAACTCTAATAAGTCCTCCCATACCACAAGTGGTTACTTGTAGCAGCCTGAGGTGGTACAATGTGGTTTGTTACCCTTATTACCCTTGAGACAGGAACATGGAGGAGATGGTGGGCAGTACCCCTTTCTAATATATGTTCCCTTTACAAGTAGTGACCTGTATAACTGGAAACAGAAAAAGCCATCCTTTTCAGAAAAAAGAAAACAGGGGCTCATTACCTCATTAGAGACTGTAATTTTCACACACAAGCACATCTGGGATGGCTGTCAGCAAATTTTACAGGTGTGTCTCAGCTGGTAGAAAAGGGAGTGCATACTGTTGGTGACTTGACGGTAGTCCTTGGACCAGAGAGTAGCCCCCCTATTGAACCAGACTATTTGGAGCTAGTCTTTCCCCAGACTTACCCAAGCTGAGACTAACAGCAGTCGAGGTATAGAGATGCTTAGCAATTATTTCCAGGTTTAGCTAGCAGGGATACCGCAGTGGCTAGAAAGCCAAGTCTTCAATCTAAGGTGAGTGAGATGGTACTGTTCCCCAGTGAGAACCCTAATGCTTTTTCTGGAACTTCTCCCAGATGCCTATAGGACTTAAAGGCTATAGATCTTTAAGTCCTGGAGAATCAAAGAGTCCTAAATATGGCCTTTGCTACCCAGTCTGCCACAGATATTAGAAGAAAGCTTGAAAAGTTAAGGTTTTGAGGTAAAGTGGTTGCCCAGTTGGTGTTTGAAAACAGAGACACCCTGAAAAACAAAAAACGAGTCTATGAAGGGAGTTTGAGTTTTGGTAGGAGCAGTAGAATAGGGATCAAGAAACCTTTGGCAAAGACAGTACAATTCATTTGCTAATGGCAGTTGGGAACCTCTAGTACTAGATCAGTGAGCTTAATGCAAGCAAAATGGACATTAGGAAAAGGAATGTCCAAGGAGCAGAAAGATAGAAAATGACAGGTTACGTAGTCACATTAACCACCTGGAAAATGTAAATGACAGGTTAAGTAATCACAGTAACCACATGGAAAATGTGTTCATAGCTCTGGAGAAACATGCAAAGGACCTCTGAATTCCATTAAGAAGTTATGGCTATAAAAAAGGAGCTGGGGGGCTGGGAGGGTGGCTCAGTGGTAGATTGCTTGCCTTGCATGCATGAGGCCCTGGGTTCAATTCCTCAGCACCACATAAGCAAAAAGAAAAAAGCCAGAAGTGGCACTGTGGCTCAAGTGGTAGAGCGTTAGCCTTGAGTTGAAGAGCTGAGGGACAGTGTCCAGGCCAGAGTTCAGGCCCCACGACCGGACCCAAAATAAAAAGAAAAAGAAAAAGAAAAAGGAGCTGGACCTGATATAAGAATATAATAGTTTGAAGTACATGTCTATTATAAACTTTGAAAAGTGTCACCAGAAATTCAAAGCAACAGAGAAAGAAGGAAAGAGTAGTTAGCAGAGAAGATGGGGAAGTGTGTCATAGAAGATGAGGCCAAGAAAAGAGAGCAGGAAAATATCAGGCTCAAGAAAGAGATTGTTTCTCTTCAGAAAGAGTTAAAGGACCACTTGCTTTGATATAGAATACCATGGAAAGGGAAAGAGCATTAGGAAGTAAAACAAAAGAGCTAAACAAACCGTTGAAAGATCTGTCACAAAAATACACTGAAGTGGAAAACTAGAAAGAGAAACTACTAGAGTAAAAGCCCCAAAAGACGGCTGAGATCTTCACCATGAATGTAATGCAGAAGCATCGTGTCCCAGTGGAACAAGTGGGGGTGGGAAAAAATACCTCTCACTAGCACCTTTGTGAACTTAAGGGAGGAGCTGAAGAGCAAGCAAAGGTGTTGTGAGAATGAGCAGCAGTTGGCCAGTCAAGGGAACTCTCCTGTGACCCTGCCAAAACACTTGCAGATTAAGGAGCACATTGAGAAGGATAGTGGGATCATGAAAGAAAGTTTGAGATAAAAGGAGGAGAATAAAATAGAAGAAGTGTCCTAGGTTCAGAGTACTATACAGGAGTTAAAGAAACTAGAGACCCTAAGATACAGGGAAACATCTGAGCTGATCAGGTAGCTTGGGAGACCACTCTAAAACCAGTTGGTTCTCTAGAACTACTAGTCATCAATATTAAAGGAAGAAGCAAAAACAGTGGTAATAAGTGTGCAAATGTTGACACTGAACTTGTGAAAAATGCATACAGGCTCAAGCTTTCTGTCAGTTTACATGTAGATATTTGCAACCTGGTAGCCTGAGGACACTGCCTAAAACTGTTTTGAATGCCAGTGGGGCCTCAGCCTGACAATACTTTATAATGTGGTAGGTAATTTCCAACAGGTAAATGCTGAAATGCTGGAACATATGGAAAGAATTCATATGTGAAGAACCTCAGATGGTGAATTTGGGAAAGTGGACTCCACAGAGGTAAAGCCTGGAAAGTATGGCTATTGGTTTCTGTTAGTAATAGTAGACATTTTTTTCAGGCTGAGCTGAGGCATATAATAATACCTTGATTTTGCTTACCCTTAGCTGTGGGGTCCAAAGATGGCCCTGCATTCATGGTCCAAGTTCTCAATTATTAACTAATGCCCTAAGAATAAATTGGAAATTACAATCCGTTTATAAGCCTCAGAGTGCAAGCACTAGAAAGAATGAATTTGACCTTAAAGGAAACGTTAACTAAATTAAATACAGAGACTGGCCATAGGTTAGGTACGCCTCCTCCACATCACTCTGAAATACTTTAGTTTAGAACACTCCCTTGGGTTCCTAAAATTAGGAAGCCTATATTACAGGAAATGTCTAACTACAATCTACAGGCTTTACAACATATTCTTTTATGTACCTATCGTTTGGTAACCAAGGCCCACCGGCCAGATAAGAAAAACTCCACCTGAAATGGTGGGACCAAGAAGGTGATGGAACAGCAGGGAAACACCACAGCTCTCTCCAACCAAATACAGAGTTTGGATTTCAATGCTCTGTTTCTCCAAGTGAACCACCAAAAAAAGGCAATTACTCAGAGAGATAAAGGATGTGCAAAAAGAAAAGGGAAAAACCTACACAGACAGTAAAGTGGGAAGACCCTTCCCCCACCCTTTGCTGGTGATGGGGCTCCACGTTGTGCAGCTTAAGTTATGGGGTTTTGTGCCAAGCTGCTTAACTGTCCCGGTTCTGGACCTTCTGAGGACCACACACACACAAGCATCCCAAGTCTCCCAGGAGACTCCCAAGAGCTGGGCCAACCCAGAATATACAAACAGAAATCTCAGAAGGCAGAGCTAGAAACAAAGACTCCCCTCACCCTCCCTGGAAGAGCGCCTCTGCCTGGCTGATACAAGTTGCCCAGCCCAGTCAGGAGCAGTAGCAGCTGTCAACAGTGGCTAACTACCCTAGACTCTCAGGGTGGCAACTCTGTCCTGCTGTTGTAAATAGCCTAGCCTAACCTGGAACAGCAGCAGCAGCTGGCAGTGGTGGCAACCCACCCAAAATTGGGACACAATGCCTCTTGGCACTTGCCCAGACCAGCCCAGGGCAGCAGCGGTGGCTGAGGTGGAGACAGCTGCAGTGAACAAGTCCAGACCCGTGGTGGTTTGTGCCTCTCCATACTGGCCTGCATAAGTGGCCCAGCCTAACCCGAGACAGCAGCAGTGGTTAACACCTGACTTTTGGTGGGGTGCCTGGCTTGCATAAGTGGCCCAGCTGATCCTGGGGCAGTGGCAGCAACTGGGGCAGTGGCAGCAGCTGTGGCGGCAGCAGTGGCATCAACAGCAGCAGCAAAAAATTCTGGACCCATAGTGGGGTGTGGCACCTCTCCATACTGGCTTGCATAAGCAGCCCATGGTGGCAAAGGTGGTGAAAAACCCCAGACTTGAGGCAGGGTGAGGTACTGAGCAACCCCAGAAAAGCCTCATGACCTTTCCTACCTGAAAGGTAGGTTTGAACCTGAATACACAGATCTGAGCCTCCTGAGTAGCTAGAATTACAGGTATTCACACCAGTAGGGTTTTCCTCTTGCAACCCCCCTAACTTTTTCTAAAATAGATCATTTCTTAGTTCATACATGGAATTTAACCAAATACAAGAGGATCGACATATAATACTTGTATTCTGTCTGAGCATGGTGGAATCTAACTAGTTCTCAATAACAAGGCATATAGTTGAAAAAAACACATGGAAATTAAACACCACTCTGTTGAACAATACATGGATCACAGAATAAATTAAAGAAGAAATTAAAAAGTTCCTACAATTCAGTGAAAATGAAGATATATCACAAAGAAACCAATGGGACACAGCGAAAGCAGTCCTGAGGGACAGATTTATTGCTCTCAGTGCACACATCAAGAAAACATAGAACAAGTAAAGGATCTTATGATGCAACTAAAAATGCTAGAGAAACAAGAAAAAATTGAAACTAAAGTTGCTAGACAGAAAGAGAACCGAAACAAGAGCTGAAATTAATGAGACAGAGACTTATGAAAATTATAAATAAAATTAATTTTTAAAAGCTGTTTAAAAAAAGGTCACTAAAACTGAGGGACCACTGGCAAGAGTAACTAACAAAATAAGAGAGGAGACCCAAATCAATAATATCAGAGATACCACAGGAAAAATTACAACAAACATCCAAGACATCAAAACAATCATAAATAAATAATTCCAGACTCTACTCCCAAAGGAAGGAAAACCTAGCAGAGATGGATGAATTTCTACAGAAATACAAATTGCTACCCTCCCTTTCTTTTTCAGCCATTCTTCTCTACCATGTATGGTGGGGGCAGCAGTTCAGAAAATAAACTTCTTTTCATGCTTGAATACCATGTGGTGTTCTCTTCATGGGCTACTTAATGAAACCTACCTGTGTAATATACCTTACAAATAGAGCCATGACTGGGATGAGGTTTTTGAGCTGAAAATGCTAGAATTTCCTAACCACCCCTTTTCTTCAAACCAAACTGCCTTGAGACACCATGTGAGAATTTTCATCAATACCATTGCTGGCCTTCACATCCACATCACACCACTTCTCTACTCTGGTGAATGAAACTACTCTCAATGGCTCTCTGTTGCTCAGTCTCTGCTCAGATGTGGCACCGTTCCAGAGAGCTCCTACTGCCTTTAGCAGAAAGGATGGTCATCTCTGAAGCGACGAATGCCTGGTTTAGGGGGCTAAGCTATTTCTCTCTATAGGGGTCTGGGGCAAGCCGGGACACCGCTTCTTCCTGGTCAGCTCTCCGTCACTCACCAAACTGACTCTCTAACACATTTAATGGGGTCCTGCGAGTCATGCCCGAGCCGTGAAACCCTGCTGACATGCCTCCTGTGCTCCCTGGATAGCCAGATGACTTAATATTGTTTGCTCTTCTCAGATTTAGACAATTTATGCCTCTGCAATGGTACATTGTCAAAAGTCTCTCTACTTTCAGGCCCTCTTTGCTCTCTGCTATTCATGTCCAACTTTCTATATCTCTACAACTTTTTGGATTGTGCCCTGAAGAGTGCAACATGGGCTGGTTCCCGGGGACGCCTCTCAAAGGCTAGCCAAACTAGGCTTGATTTTTTTTTTTTTGTCAGTCGTGGGGTTTGAACTCTGGGCCTGGGCGATGTCCCTCAGCTCTTCAGCTCAAAGGGAGCACTCTAGCACTTGAGCTACAGCACCACTTCCGGTTTTATGGTGGTTTATTGGAGAAAGCAGTCTCACGGTCTCTCCTGCCCGGGCTGGCTTTGAACCGCGATCCTCAGATCTCAGCCTCCTGAGTAGCTAGGATTACAGGCGTAGCCACCAGCGCCCGGCTAGGCTTGATTTTTTGTTCAGGCTTTCTTTACTTTTTTTTCAGAAATTTGCCATCTTGAGTTCGCCATCTTGGCCACATGGTGGGTTAAGGTTTTGGCCCAAACAAACCCTTACACTTCCAAGAAGCTTGCTATTCCTCAATCCATCTATTCTAATATGCATTGCTAACAAGTTGCTCTTTCCACAGACATTGGTAACTGAGGCCCAACCATCTGATATGCTTTGTTAGCAAAGA
The DNA here is from genome assembly GCF_019054845.1 of Dipodomys spectabilis. Lineage (NCBI taxonomy): Eukaryota > Metazoa > Chordata > Mammalia > Rodentia > Heteromyidae > Dipodomys > Dipodomys spectabilis. The sequence continues at coordinate 539,943 of NW_024871112.1, read as the reverse complement.
TGTCTAAATATTGTTGTCAAAAATTTTGAGTTTTGCCTTTCTTGTTTTGTGTTGTGTAGTCTAGTACAGACTACGTGATTCTAACATATTAGGCATATCTGTGCTAAGACTCACATCTAACGAGTTTTGTCATTGCAGAATATTTGGTCAATTCTTGATAAGGACCAGGTAAGCTCTACTTATTATATTTGATCTCCTTGTTGCTTTCATTGTAAATAACAAAGAGCTTTTGTGGAAAAGATTGCAGTGCAAGCCAGCCTGGGCTGAAAAATCACTCAAACTCCACCTCCCAACTAACCTGCAAAGAGCCAGGCTGGAAGCATGGCTCAAGCCTCTTATCTCTAACCAGGAAACACTACAAGTGTTACCATCACTCAAAGTGGTAGAGTGCTAGCCATGAGCAGAAGTGCTCAGGGACAGTGCTCAGGCCTTGAGTTCAAGCCTCCTTGAATACCAACTGGGACTAACCATCCCAGCAATGAGCACCTAGACTCAGCCAGTCTGGGGAACAAAGGAACATGGAGAGGAGTAAGAGTAGATGATATCACATCAGCCACTTTGTGCCTGCCCTATCAAATTTAACCAGAGCCGGGAGGTCAATAGAACTAAGAAGACTGCCCATCTAATGTCCATACCTGTCTACCATTCAAATGGACAGGAATTTATATTCGTGCCTTTGTTAATTGACTTCTTCTCTATATATAGTCACCAGGTGTCAGAAGAAGGTAGGGACATTTCTACCAACATTTTGAGCCCCAAGTCCTTCCTCTTGCCATTTATTTGCTCTCTAGTATTTTTTTCAGTACCTCAATGCGTCATGAGACTTCTCCAAACTTCGTGATGAGACTTGCCTCCTCCAGACTTTTTTTTTGCATTATTCTTTTTTTTATTGTGAAAATACTGTACAGAGGGATTACAATTACATGGGCAAGATAGTGAGTACATTTCTTACCAAGCATTGTAGCCTCCTCCTTTGTTTACCCTTCCCATTCCTTCCCAGCTTCCCCCTGCCCCCCCCCACTGAATCCTCCCCACCCCCCCTCTAAAGTTGTAAAGTTCATTTTCAACATGACAACTTGTACTTCTCATTGTTGCAACGGGTCAAACTGTATCCTTATTTAAACGACTTGTTTTTCCCCTTCCCCTCCACAAATTATACCGACATCAAATACAGTGAAAGCAGGGGTTATACTGTGGGGGAAGGACATACAAAGCAACAAAGAAATAATCTTATAAATGCTTTAGAAATAAATGCATGAAAGACAAAAAACATTTAAATACATAACTTAGGGTTCATTTTCCTAACATCACCTTATCTGACCTTTTCTGCTTGACTCATATATATACTAGATATTGCAAATAAGGGAAACCATGGGACCTATGTTTCTTTGGGCTTGGCTTACTTCACTTAATATAATTTTTTCCAAGTCTTTCCATTTCCTCCCAAATGGGGCAAGGTCATTCTTTCTGATGGAGGCATGGAATTCCATTGTGTATATATACCAAATTTTCCTGATCAATTCATCTACCGAGGGGCATCTATAAAAGACCCCGAATAGCAAAAACGCTCTTCAACGGAAAGAACACTGCTGGAGGAATATCAATACCAAATTTCAAAATCTACTATAAAGCCATAGTAATCAAAACAGCTTGGTATTGGCACAAGAACAGACCTCAGGACCAATGAAATAGAATTGAAACCCCAGAAATGAACCTACAGACCTATAGCCATCTAATCTTTGATAAGTGAGCTAAAAAAATAGAATGGAAGAAAGACAGCCTCTTCAGTAAATGGTGCTGGCAAAACTGGTTAACTACTTGTAGAAAACTAAAGCTAGAGGAGTTCCGGGAAGATGGCGGAGGAGAAGCTGAAATCTGAACAAGCTCTTGCATAGAAAACAGTTTCAGAGTTCCAGTGAACAGTCCCAAGCCAGAGAATCACACCAAGTGTGCCATCACAGGACAGAGAGTTAGTCAAGAGAGGGGAAGCCAAGCAGACACATCTGAGCAGCTGCCACTGCGGCGGCAGGGTCGCAGCGGCGACCACCGCCGCGGGGCATACCTGAGACGCAGTCCGGGACGAAGGAGCCAGACACAGCGGTAGAGCGGATTCTACTCAACACCAGCAAGAACCGACAAGGAGCGGACAACTTCATCCTGCACTTTGCAGACCAGAGACGACCCGAGATCCATGACTCCGCGTGAGTAGAAGCCCCACTTCCTCACTCCTCTGGGAGCAGAGGAGGGAAGGCCACCCCTCCCCCCACCAGCACCGGTGATCTCCATCTTGGATACCGACAAAGCTCGGAGGAGCGGCTAGCTCCAGCTCAGGCCTTGGAATAGAGCTAGTCATTTGGCAGGTCACAGGAACTTGGCGGCGAGGTGACCTCACAGACTCAGTTCCATCCAGGGAGGGGTCGCCCAGCTCAGGCACCAGCCATTGGAGTGGCTCTCCTCGCTGGGTGGCCAGAGCCAGAGGCTGCCCCTCCCTCTAGCAGCCACCACAATCAATTGAAAAACAGAAACCCTGAGAATGGCTCCAGGCTGGGTGCTGTGAGTTTTTTTTTCACAAAATAGCCCCAGGGAAAAGCTACTGTTCGTTGAAAGGCCTCAACTCTACCCAGAACCTAGCCTCATCACTGCATCCCCCTCTTTTGTGATTCTCAAAGCAGATCACCCTCCCAGTAAACTAACCTGGGAGGGGGATCTCAAAATCTTGGGTAAAGCAAAGCATTTTTCTGCCTGTTCCAACAAACTGACTTAAGAAACCAATCAAGTCACAGGACCTCAAGCTGACCAGAGACTCCAACCAGACTCTGGTTACAGACAAAAGGGAGATACAGGACTCTTCCCACCCCTCCCAAAAAAAAAAAAAAAAAATCAAAGAACTTTTTTTTTCTTCTTCCTCTTTTCTTTTTTTCTTTTTCTTGTTTTGTTTTTTTTTTCATTTTTTGTTACCTTATATATATATAAAAAAATTTTTTTTTGCTTTTCTAAAACTTTTATTAATCTTTAATTTTTGCCTCTTCTGAAAAAATAATTGTTTTCCATTAACTTTTTTTTTTTTTTTCTCCTCTTATAATTTTTATTTTAGGAATACGTGAATGTGTGTTTTCTTTTCTTTTCTTGTCTTCTTTCTCTTTTTCTTTCATTCTTAATTATCTTTTTGTTTTTTTTTTCTAGCTCTACTGAACTTCTGATCTTTTCTTCTCACTTTCCTATCCTTTCCATCTTTTCCTCTTTGTTCATCTTTATGTGACTTAACTCTCGTCCTGCACATCCTCAGATAAACCCGTAGTTAACCAGTAGACCCTATCCCCCATTGTGTACACACTTAATCCACAAACTTATTACTCAATTCAAAACCTCTGAGACTTAAATTCACTAATAGCAGTACTTTATACCTATACAATATTTTAAGCATTTTTTTAAAGTTTTTCTCATCTCCTCTATGTCCCTCCCTTTCTCTCAACATATTCATATTCCTCTATAAATAGATGGTCTTTTAATCTCTAAAATAACATTAATTTTTACGTTTCTATTTTTTTTCTGGTCTCTTTTCATTCCCCTTTCTCTTTCTTCTTTTTCTCTCTCTCTCTACTTACATCCTACCCAACCTATTTCCTGCATTGTGATTAGGACATAGTTAACTCTCCCTGTGCCTCCCCACACCAATCTATTCCTATTTTTTACCCACATCTCTTCCTAACCCTAATAATTTCTGGCTTTCCAAATTCTTCTCTACGGTTCAAAGTCCTTTAACATATAGTTGTTTGATCTCAATAGATGTATCTGTTGAACTAGATTGTATCTGTAGACTATTGACTGTACAAATGCAAACTTTGGTTGATGGTTGCCTTAAGATAGTGTTCTAGCACAAAACTGGTGCTATCTTCATCTCAAATGGGCAGAGTAAGCCGGAAAAACACAAGAAAAATGGCAAATTCGGGTATCTCAATTCCCAATCCTGATAATCAGGGGTTAGAACAGATAATGAATAATCCAGAGGAGAGATCCCAAACAGCTCTACAAACACTGGTGGCAAACATGATAAATGAAAAATTTGACAACGTACAAAGGACTCTGTATGAGCGTGATAGGGAGAGAGAGGAGGCATCCCAGAAGTTTATACAGGAATATCATAAGCGTGAGGAAGCTACTCAAAAACTGATACAGGATTTGCGTGAACAACTTGAGAATACTCAAAGAGAAAGGGAGGAATGGCATGAGCAGGCTGAGAACACTCAAAGAGATCTGCAGGAATCCCACGAACGGGAGGAAGCTAATCAAAGAGTAATACAGGAATTGAGAGACCAGGTAGAGAACACACAAAGATCACTAAAGGCATTCATGGAATCCATTAACAAAGAGCTGAAGGAAGTCAGGGAGACCACAAAGGGAATGCTGAATGGAACCCAACAGAAGGAATGGGAGCCCAAAGAAACCATAACCAATCAACTAAGTGATTTGAGGACAAACACTGAACACCAAATTAAGGAAGTAAAGAAATCCATACAAGACGTAAAACAGAGCTTCAACAAAGAACTTGAAGCCATCAAAGCTGACCAACTAGAAGGAAAAGAGATAAAAAACAAAGTAGAGAGTCTTGACTGCAGGTTAGACCATGCAGAAGATCGAATCTCAGGGATTGAAGACAGCCTAGATATTATAGAGAAAGAACATACAACCATACAAGACAAGTCCAAGAAATATGATAGATCTATCCAACACCTGGAAGACACCATCAGAAGGCCTAATCTAAGGATAATGGGTGTAGAGGAACACCTAGAAACAGAAGTTAATGGTCTAGGAAATCTGTTTAACAAGATCCTAGCAGAGAACTTCCCAAACATGCAAAAAGATAGGCCTGTCCAGATACAAGAAGCCTTTAGAACCCCAAATAGACCAGACCAGAATAGGACAACCCATCGTCACATTATAATCCACACAGGATCAACTCAGAACAAGGAAAAGATCCTTAAAGCTATCAGGCAGAAAAGGGTAATCACTTATAAAGGGAAACCAATTAGAATCACCTCAGATTTCTCAGCAGAGACAATCAAAGCAAGAAGAGCCTGGAATGATGTATGCCATGCCCTAAAAACAAACAACTATCAACCAAGAATACTGTACCCAGCTAAACTCTCCTTCATAACTGAAGGCCAAATAAAAACCTTCCATAGCAAAGAAAAATTGAAACAATACATCTCCACCAAACCAGCCCTACAAAAGATTCTTAAAGATGTCCTACACATAGAAATCCAACAAGACTGCAATAAAGGCCAAGAAACTGCACCCAAACTGAGAATCCAAGAACCGTAGGAAGGACCCAGTTTTCGCAGCCCCCAAGAAGGTAGATAACATGGTAGGAACTCCCAAATACCTCTCAGTCCTATCTCTTAATGTTAACGGACTGAACTCTCCAATTAAGCGACATAGACTGTCTAGTTGGATTAAAAAAGAAGACCCTTCTATCTGCTGCCTGCAGGAGTCACATCTTGCCCATAAAAACAAACACATTTTCAATGTTAAAGGCTGGAACAAAATCTACCAAGCAAACGGACCGCATAAACAGGCGGGAGTTGCAATCCTAATATCAGATAAAATAGACTTCAAATTAAAATTCATGAAAAGAGATAAAGAAGGTCGCTACATACTAATTAAAGGATCTCTCCTTCAGGAGGATATTACAATTCTAAATATCTATTCGCCAAACAATGGAGCACCCAAATTTATCAAAGAAACACTACTTTCCCTCAAATCCCATATAGATCCAAAGACATTAATCGTTGGGGATTTTAACACACCACTCTCCCCACTAGATAGATCAACTCGGCAAAAACTCAACAGAGAAACCACAGATCTAAACAGCTGCATAGATCAACTAGACTTAACAGACATCTACCGAACATTTCACCCAGCAGCATCAGAATACACGTTTTTCTCAGCAGCACATGAAACGTTTTCTAAAATAGACCACATTTTAGGCCACAAAGCAAACTTGTCTAAATTCAGAAACATTGAAGTTATACCTTGCATTCTCTCTGACCACAAGGGAATAAAGTTAGAACTCAACATCAAAAGCCACCAAAGAAAGTCCGGTATGACATGGAGGCTGAACAACACACTGCTGAATCATGAGTGGGTCATGGAAGAGATTAGAAAGGAAATTCAAATGTTCATGCTATTCAACAAAAATGAACACACAAAATACCAGCTCCTCTGGGACACAGCAAAGGCAGTACTCAGAGGCAAGTTTATAGCTCTGAGCTCCTACATCAACAAATTGGAGAGATCTGAAACTAACAATCTAATGACACATCTAAACCTCCTTGAAAAAGAGCAGCAAGATAAACCCCAATCCAGTAGACGGAAAGAAATAATCAAAATTAAATCAGAATTAAATGAATTAGAATCCAAAAAAACTATAGAAAGAATCAACAAAACAAAGAGTTGGTTCTTCGAAAAACTTAACAAAATTGACAGACCCTGAGCAAATCTTATCAGAAAAAGAAGAGAACACACCCAAATTAATAAACTCAGAGAGGAGAATGGAAACATCACCACGGAAACAAGCAAGATTCAGAACATTATAAGGGAATACTTCTCAAAACTTTATGCTAATAAGTTTGAGAACTTGACAGAAATGGACCTCTTCCTAGCAAATATTGACATGCCAAAACTAAACCAAGATGAGGTAAACTATCTTAACAGGCCCATATCAAGCATTGAAATAGAAACAGCAATAAGAGACCTCCCAGCTAAGAAAAGTCCAGGACCAGATGGTTTTACAGCGGAATTTTACAAGGCCTTCAAAGCAGAGCTCACACCAATTCTCCTCCAACTCTTCAATGAAATTGAAAGAGAAAGCTCACTACCCAACACATTCTATGAAGCCATCATAACCCTCATCCCAAAACCAGGCAGGGACTCATCAAAGAAAGAGAACTATAGACCCATTCCTTTGATGAACATTGATGCGAAACTTCTCAACAAAATTTTGGCCAATCAACTTCAACAATTCATCCAAAAAATCATACACCACGATCAAACAGGATTCATTTCAGGGATGCAAAGCTGGTTCAATATACGCAAATCAATTAATATTATTCATCACATCAACAGGAGCAAGAATAAGAACCACATGGTTATCTCAATAGACGCAGAAAAAGCATTCGACAAGATCCAACACCCCTTTATGATGAAGGTTTTGGAAAAATTAGGAATCCATGGAACATTCCTCAACACAATAAAGGCTGTATATGACAAACCTACAGCCAGCATTATACTCAATGGTGAAAAACTAAAGCCATTTCCTCTTAACTCAGGAACAAGACAAGGATGCCCACTCTCTCCACTTCTCTTCAATCTAGTATTAGAATGCCTAGCTACAGCAATAAGACAAGATGCAGACATAAAGGGGATCCAAATAGGGAAAGAAGAAATAAAACTCTCCCTCTTTGCAGATGACATGAGCTTGTATTTAAAGAACCCCATAGACTCCACTCCCAAATTACTCAAGCTGATTCAAAACTTTGGCAAAGTAGCAGGTTATAAAATTAACCCCCAAAAATCAATGGCTTTTCTGTATGCCAACAATGAGAAAAGTGTGGCTGAAATTAGGAAAGCAACTCCATTTGTAATAGCCCCACAAAAAATAAAATACCTAGGAATTAACTTAACTAAAGAAGTGAAGGACCTCTATGATGAAAACTTTAAAATCTTGAAAAAGGAAATCAACACAGAACTTAAAAAATGGCAAAACCTCCCATGCTCCTGGATTGGAAAGATTAACATCGTGAAAATGGCAATACTTCCCAAGGCTATCTACAAATTCAACGCAATACCTATCAAAATTCCACCCTCATTCTTCAAGGAAATAGAAGAGGCAATCCAAAAATTCATATGGAACAATAAAAGACCCCGAATAGCAAAAACGCTCCTCAACGGAAAGAACACTGCTGGAGGAATATCAATACCAAATTTCAAACTCTACTATAAAGCCATAGTAATCAAAACAGCTTGGTATTGGCATAAGAACAGACCTCAGGACCAATGGAATAGAATTGAAAACCCAGAAATGAACCTACAGACCTATAGCCATCTAATCTTCGATAAGGGAGCTAAAACAATAGAATGGAAGACAGACAGCCTCTTCAGTAAATGGTGCTGGCAAAACTGGTTAACTACATGTAGAAAACTAAAGCTAGATCCTTATATATCACCCTGCACCAGAATCAACTCCAAATGGATCAAAGACCTTGAACTCAAAGCAGACACTCTGAAAACATTACAGGGTGGAATAGGAGAAACCCTGGGTCTCCTTGGCTCAGGCCGAAATTTTCTGAATAGAGACCCGGAAACACAAAAAATCAAAGAAAGGCTGGACAAATGGGATTGTATAAGGTTGCAGAGCTTCTGCAGGGCAAATGACATAGCTAGCAAGATCAATAGAAAGCCCACGGACTGGGAGAAGATCTTTACTAGCCATACAACCGACAAGTGTCTCATATCTAAAATATACTTGGAACTCAAAAAATTAAACCACCCAACAACAAATCCTCAAAGAAACAACTGCCCAATAAGTAAGTGGGCGAAAGACTTAAAGAGAAGCTTCTCTGAAGAAGAAAGAAGGATGGCCAATAGACACATGAAGAAATGTTCAACATCCCTAGCCATAAAAGAAATGCAAATCAAAACAACATTGAGATATCACCTCACTCCAGTTAGAACAGCAAAAATCAAGAACTCTAACAACAACAGATGCTGGAGGGGATGTGGACAGAAAGGAACCTTACTTCATTGTTGGTGGGAATGTAAACTTCTTCAACCACTTTGGAAAGCAGTATGGAGGTTCCTCAAAAGACTCCACATAGAGCTCCCCAACGACCCAGCAATCCCACTTTTGGGCATTTACCCAAATGATCACAAACAAGGCCACACTAAAGCTACCAGCACAACTATGTTTATTGCAGCATTATTTACCATATCTAAGACATGGAACCAACCCAGATGCCCCTCAGTAGATGAATGGATCAAGAAGATGTGGTATATATACACAATGGAATTCTATGCCTCCATCAGAAAGAATGACATTTCCCCATTTGTTAGGAAATGAAAAGGCTTGGAAAAAATTATATTAAGTGAAGTAAGCCAGGCCCAAAGAAACATAGTTCCCATGGTTTCCCTTATTTGCAATATCTAGTATAGGTATGAGTCAAGCGGAAAAAGTCAGATAATGTGATGTTAGGAAAACAAAACCTCAAATATGTATTTTAATGTTTTTGTTTCTTTCGTGCATGTGTTTCTAACGCATTTATAAGATTATTTCTTTGTTGCTTTGTATGTCCGTCCCCCACAGTGTAACCCCCGCTTTCACTATATTTGATGTCAGTATAACATGTGGAGGAGATGGGGAAAAACAAGTCGTTTAAGGATTCAGGTGGAACTGTTGCAACCATGAGAAGTACAAAATGTCATGTCAAAACCAGCTTTACAATGTCGGTGGGGGGGAGGGGGGGTATGATTGGTTGGGAGGGAGGGGGGAGGCTGGGAAGGGAGGTGAAGGGTAAACAAAGGAGGAGGCTGCAATGCTTGGTAAGAAATGTATGCATTATCCTGCCCATGTAATTGTAACCCCTCTGTACAGTATGTTCTCAAATAAAATAAAATTAAATTAAAAAAAAAAAAAAAAAAAGAAAACTAAAGCTAGATCCTTATATATCACCCTGCACCAGAATCAACTCCAAATGGATCAATGACCTCGAAGTCAAAGCAGACACTCAGAAAATATTACAGGATGGAATAAGAGACACCCTAGGTCTCCTTGGCGCAGGACAAAATTTTCTTAATAGAGACCAGGAAACAACAAATCAAAGAAAGTTTGGACAAATGGGATTGCATGAAGTTGCAGAGCTTCTGCATGGCAGAGGACATAGCTAGCAAGATCAATAGAAAGCCCACAGAGGGGAGAAGATCTTCACTAGCCATACAACGGACAAGGGTCTCATATCTAAAATATACTTGGAACTCAAAAAATTAAATCCCCGAAAGAAACAACTGCCCAATATATAAGTGGGCAAATGACTTAAAGGAAAACTTCTCTGAAGAAGAAAGAAGGATGGCCCATAGACACATAAAAGATGGCCAATAGACACATAAAAAAATGCAAATCAAAACAACATTGTGATACCACCTCACCCCAGTTAGAATGGCAAAAATCAAGAACTCTAATAACAACAGATGCTGGAGGGGATGTGGACAGAAGGGAACCTTACTTCATTGTTGGTGGGAGTGTAAACATGTCCTCCAGACTTTATCTAAGGACTCAATGCGCAAGTGACAGCTGTTGCCTTCTGCCTTCTCCCAGATGGGACCACATATCAGCCTTTTACCCTTACTGTCAATGCCGCTTGCAAACAGGAAGTAGCCAGAAAGAATCTTCACCCTTTTTCATAATTATCAAATGGCTGGAATGTAAGTTCTGAACAGCGACACCTCCCTCCCTGTTGGCTCAGTTTCCACGCAATATCTGTTACATAGGTAACTGGAAGACCTGGAAGCAATCACCTTCTCCTGCTAAGTAACATCCTAGGCTACCTCTGGTCACATGCCTCCTATCTGACCTTCAGAGTATTCCAGACCCTGAGGTCACTTCCGGATCCAGTGTGGCCACAATTTCCAGCACCTGGCCACACCTCTTCCTGTCCCTGGCCTAGATAAGTCCTGGATCAGAGGTGGGTCAACCCACTTCCTTTTCAGTCATGCCTCTCCACCATGCATGGTGTGGGCAGCCTTTTGGTAAATAAACTTATTTTCCTGCCTGAGAAAGAAGAAATACAAATTGCCCAAAAAGAACCAAGAAGAAATAAATCAATTACAAATGTTAATAACCTACAATGAGATAGAAGAAGTAATAAGAAATCATATAAGAGGAAAAGCCCAGGACCTGATGGATTCACTACAGAATTCTAGAAGGCGTTTAAAGAGAAGCTAATACCCATACTCCTCAAGCTCTCCAGAGAAATAGAAACAGAGGAAGTAATCCCAAACTCATTCTATGAAGCCAATATCACATTCTTCCCCAAACCAGGCAAAGACCCAACAAAAATCTCTTTGATTAAGACAGATACAAAGGTCCTCAATAAGAATGCAGCCAACAGAATCCAGAAACATATAAAAAATCATACATTATGACCCAGTAGGCTTCATCCCAGAGATGCAGGGATGGTTTAACATATGTAAGTCAATAAATGTAATCTATCACATCAACAGATCCAAGGTCAAGAACCACATGATTATCTCCATTGATGTGGAAAAGGATTTTGATAAAATTCAGCACTCATTCATGTTAAAAGCTCTGGAAAAAATAGGAATAGAAGGTAAAATTCATAAGACAATAAAAGCCTTACATGGCAGATCAAAAGCCAATATTATGCTTAATAGGGAAAACTACAACCAATTCCCCTAAAAACAGGAACAAGGCAAGTATGCCCAGTCTCTCCACTCCTCTTCAATATAGTTCTGGAATTTTTAGCCAGAGCAATAAGGCAAGAAAAATACATTGAAGGGATCCACATAGGAGAGGAAGAATATAAATTCACTCTTTTTGCAGATGGCATTATTTTATAAATTAATGATCCCTAAAGCTCCATCCCCAAACACTTAGAGCTTATAACCCAAATTGGCAAAGTACCAGGATACAAGATTAACCCACAAAAATCAGCCGGCTTTCTGTAAACCAACGAAGTACAAACATAAATGGACATCAAGGAAGCAACCTCATTCACAATAACCTCAAAAAAAAGTATTTAGGAAGTAACCTAATCAAAGATGTAAAGCGTCTATTTCATGAAAACTATAAAAGCCTAAAAAAGGAATCTTAGAGGATACCAGGAAATGGAAAGACTTCCTATGTTCCTGGATAGGCAGAATTAATATGGTGAAAATGGCCATACTGCCAAAATTAATAAACATATTCAATGTAATTCCCATTAAAATTCCAATGACTTACTTTACTGAAATAGAGAAAATAGTCCAAAAGTTCATATGGAACAACAAAAGACCTAGCACAGCCAAAACAATTTTAGGCAAAAGAAAGGATGCAGGAAGGATCATGATACAGGACTTCAAGCTCTACTATAGAGCCATAATAACAAAGACAGCTTGGTACTGGCACAAAAAGAGACCCAAAAATCAGTGAGACAGGTTAGAGGACCCAGAAATATAGCCGCATATGTACAATCAGTTGATATTTGACAAAGTAGCCAAAGACATACGGTGGAAGAATCATAACCTCTTCAACTAATGGTCCTGGGAAAACTGGCCACATGCAGAAAACTAAAAGTGGACCCTAGCCTATCACCATACACTAACATGAACTCAAAATGGATTAAAGACCTTAACATCAAGCCTGAAACTCTGAAACTATTGCAGGACCGAGTATGAGAGAGACTTGGACTTATAGGCAAAGGCAGGAACTTCCAGAACAGATTCCCAGGGTCACAACAAATTGGAGAATGACTCGATAAATGGACCAACCTTAAAATAAAGTTTCTGCACAGATAAAAAATAGCAATCAAACTAGAAAGAAAACCAAATAATTGGGAAAAATATTTACCAGCAATATATCAGACAAGGGTCTAATATCCATTATATATGGTAAACTCAAGAAACTAACCCTTTGCAAACCTAACAAACCAATTTTGAAATGGTCAAGAGAGACTTCTCAGAAGAAGAGGAAAAACAGCACAGAAACACATGAGGAAATGTTCATCATCCCTGGCTGTAAAGGAAATCCAAATAAAAACATCTCTGAGATACCACCTTATCCCAGTCAGAATTGCCCACATCCTATATTCAGCCAATGACAAATGTTGGAAGGGATGCAAAGAAAGAGAAGCATTACTACATTGCTGGTGGGAATGTATACTAATAACAACTACTTGGAAAGAAGTCTGGAGGTACCTCAGAAAGCTAAATAATGACCTGTCCTATGAACTGGCCATACCACTCCTAGGCATGTACTCAGAACAACAGGAACCAGTATACAAAGACACACACACCTTTATGATTATTGCAGCACTGTTCACAATAGCCAAGATTTGGAAACATACCAGATGAGCCACTACTGATAAATGGATCCAAAAATTGTGATACCTATATACAATGGAATACTATTCAGCCATTAGACAGGACAAAATGATGGCATTTGTAGGAAAATGGATGGAACTAGACCAAATTATTTGAGTGAGGTAAGCCAAGAACAAAGAGACAAATGGCACAGGTTCTACCTGATATGTGGATTCTAAAGCTAAAATGCAAGAAGGTATGACAAAGTAAATAGGACTTGAGAAACAAAGGACAGCCACTCTTTTTGTTGTATCACCCTTAATGACTCCATGTTCTTGACTATGTAGATGGTAGAAATATGTACGCAATGGAGGGAAGCCTGAAGGAGGAACAGAATAACTGGGAAATTGAACAGCATACAAGAAAGGGGTCCATCAGCTGCACTGGACATAGAAGAAAAATAACTAAGTAACCCAAACACAGTGATGGGAAGGGAGGAATGAGAGGGAAAGAAGGTGGAGAGAAGGGAATTTTTAGGATTTGGTAAGAAGGAATCAAGGATTTGATTGGACATGAAAACCAGTGCGGGGTATATAAAGCAGAGGGGCCCTAATAATCAGCAGGGCCCACTAATCAATGTGGTCCCATGTCCTGGCCCAATGGATTGCATGGGACATACCACTAAAGGCCCAGGGTATGTTGTTGGAAGGGGTAGGATGTCATCCTCACATGATTAGCTGAGAAAAAGTGATTGGGGAATGGGCAGTTTGTGAAGTGATGTTTGAAAACTGTCAGGCAGCAGACTCACTGGATTGATGGAGGGATTCAACCTATGTATACGCTGCATGGTCAGAGAAATGGAATTAGAGAAAATCAAGGGAAGGAAGTGGTAAGACAGCAGGAGTGGAAAGACTTGGGAGAAGAGGAATTTGAGGGATAGTAGGAGGAAAAGTATCCCAATTGGCCACAAGGTCAGAGAAGTGTAGGCCTGTGGATAGTGGAGAGGCTTAAAAAGAAAAAGGAAGTGATGGAAGGGAAAGGGGGAAATGAAGGAAGGTCTATGAAGAAGGAGGGAGTAAGGGAAAAGGACAAAGCCTTACCTACTGAAGTTTGGAGCTTTGGAGATGATAATTTGGGGAGTTGGTGCTTTGCAGACCAATTAAGTATGTGTGGCTGCCCATTGGAGTTCTGAGATTTGGTGGTTGGGGTTGGCTTGTCACTGAGTGTACACCCAGGACAAGGTAAATGCAGGTACCTTTCCAGTGTAAATAAAGTTATTTTCCATGTCCCTCATTGGATTGTCTTGTGTTTTATGCATCATAAGTATACACAAATTACCAGCTCCTCTGGGACACAGCAAAAACAATACTACGAGGGAAGTTTACAGCTCTGAATTCCTACATCAACAAATTAGAGAGATGTGAAACCAACAATTTAATAAAACATCTGCACCTGTTTCAAAAAGATCAGCAAAATAAACCCCAATCCAGTAGACAGAAAGAAATAATTAAAATTAAATTAGAATTAAGTAAATTAGAATCCAAAAAGCACCATAAAAAGAATCAACAAAACAAAGAGTTGGTTCTTGAAACAATTAACAAAATTGACAGACCCTTAGCAAATCTTATCAGAAAAAGAAGTGAACACACCCAAATAAACAAACTCAGAGACAAGAATGGGAACATCACCATCAGAACATTATAATGGAATACTTCTCAAAACTTTATACTAATAAGTTTGAAACCTGGCAGAAATGGACCTTTTCCCATCAAATATCGACATGATGAAATTCAACCAAGATGAGTTAAATCAACTTAACATGCCCCCATATCAAGCATAGAAATAGAAACAGCAATAAGAGACCTCACATCTCAGAAAAGCCCAGGACCAGATGGATTTACAGCGGAATTCTACAAGGCATTCAAAGCAGGGTTCACACCAATCCTCCTCCAACTATTCAATAAAATTGAAAGAGTAAGTTCACTACCAAATTCATTCTATGATACCAAAATAACCGTTATTCCAAACCAGGCAGGGACTCATCAAAGAAAGAGAACTATGGACCCATTTCTTTGATGAACATGGATGTTAAACACCTCAACAAATTTGGCCAATCGACTTCAACAATTCATCCAAAAAATCATACACACGATGAAACAGGATTTATTTCAGAGATGCAAAGCTGGTTCAGTATATGCAAATCATTTAATATAATTCATCACATCAACAAGAGCAATGATGAGAACCACATGGATATATCAATAGATGCAGAAAAAGCATTTCACAAGATCCAACACCCCTTTATGATGAAGAGTCTGGAAAAACTATGAACCAAGAGAACATACCTCAATACAATAAAGGCTGTGTATGACAAACCTACATCCAACATTATAATTAATGGTGAAAAACGAAAGCCATTTCCTCTTAACTCAGGAATGAGAAAAGGATGTCCACTCTCTCCACTTCTCTTCAATTTAGTATTAGAATGCCTACCTACAGTTATAAGACAAGATGCAAACATAAAAGGGATCCAAATAGGGAAAGATGATATAAAACTCTCCCTCTTTGAAGATGACATGGTCTTGTATTTAAAGAATCCCAGAGAATCCACTCCCAAATTACTCACGTTGATTCAAAACTTTGGCAAAAAAGCATAGTATAAAATTGACTCAAAAATCAATGGTTTTTCTGCATGCCAACATTGAGAAGTGTGGCTGAAATTAGGAAAGCAACTGCATTCATAATAGCCCCACAAAAAATAAAATACCTGGGAATTAGCTTAATCAAAGAAGTGAAGGACCTTTATGATGAAATCTTTAAAAACCTGATAAAGGAAGTTAAAACGGAACTTAGAAATTGGAAAAACCTCCCATGCTCCTGGATCTGAAGGATCAACATCGTGAAAATTGCAATACTGCCCAAGGCTATCTACTAATTCAATGTGATACCTATGAATACTCCAAACTCATTCCTCAAAAAAAGAGAAGAGGCAATCCAAAAATTCATATGGAACAATAGAAGACCCCGGAGAGCACAAATGATCCTTAACAGAAAGAACAGTGTTGGAGGAATATCACTACCAAATTCCAAGCTCTACTACAAAGCCATAGTAATCAAAACAGCTTGGTATTGGCACAAGAACAGACCTCAGGACCAATGGAATAGAATTGAAAACCCAGAAATGAACCTACAGACCTATAGCCACCTAATCTTCGGTAAAGGAGCTAAAAAAATAGAATGGAAGGAAGACAGCCTGTTCAGTAAATGGTGCTGGCAAAATTGGTTAATCACTTGTAGAAAACTAAAGCTAGATCCTTATATATCACCCTGCACCAGAATCAACTCCAAATGGATCAAAGGCCTCACAGTCAAACAAACACCCTGAAAACATTACAGGGTGGAGTAGGAGAAACCCTAGGCCTCCTTGGCACAGGCCGAAATTTTCTTAATAGAGACCCAGAAACACAAAAAGTCAAAGACAGGTCGGACAAATGGGATTGCATGAAATTGCTGAGCTTCTGCCCGGCAAAGGACAAAGCTAGCAAGATCAATAGAAATCCCACAGATTCGGAGTTCTTCACTAGGCATACAACTGACAAGGGCCTTATTTCTAAAATATACCTGAAACTCAAAAAATTAAATCCTCCAGCAACAAATCCTCAAAGAAAGAACTCCCCAATAAATAAGTGGGCTAAAGACTTACAGAGAAACTTCTTTGAAGAGGTAAAAAGAATAGTGAATAGACACACGAAGAAATGCCTAGCCATAAAAGAAATGCAAATCAAAACAGCATTGAGATACCACCTCACCCTAGTTAGAATGGCTATAATCAAGAACTCTAATAACAATAGAAACTGGTGGGGATATTGGTGGGACTGTATACTTGTTCAACCACTTTGGAAAGCAGTATGGAACTTCCTCAAAAGACTCTACATAGAGTTCCCCAATGACCCAGCACCCCCACTTTTGGACATTTAACCAAGTGATTACAGACAATACCATACTAAAGCTACCAACACAACTATGTTTCTTACAGAATTATTTACCATAGCTAAGATACGGTTCCTACCCAGATGCCCCTCAGTAGATGAATCGATCAAGAAAATGTGGTTTATATACACAATGGAATTCTATGCGTTCATCAGAAAGAATGGCATTGCCCCATTTGTCAGGAAATGGAAACCCTTGGAAAAAATTATATTAAATGAGGTAATCCAGGCCCAAAAAAACATAAGTGCCATGTTTTCCCTTATTTGCAATAACTAGTATATGTCTGAGACAAACAGAAACTGTGAGACAAGTTGATGGTAGGAGAAATTAACCCTAAGATAAGGACTCAAATTGTTTTTTGATTATTTGTTGCTTTTTATGTCCCTCCCCCACGGTATAACCCCTGTTTTCACTGTATTTGATGTTGGTATAATTTGGGGATGGCAAGGGAAAAACAAATTGTTATACAGGTGGACTAATTACCACAATGATATGTACAAGACATTATGTCGAAAAACGAACTTTACAACTTTGGTGTGGAGGGGATGGTGGGGTGGTAGAAGGGGAGATATGAAGGGATGGGAAGGGGAAACAAAGGAGGAGGCAAAAATGCTTGATAAGAAATGTACTCATTACCTTGTTCATGTAAGTGTAAACCCTCTGTATTTTCCACAATAAAAAATCATAAAATAATAAAGTAAAATTCATGTCAATTTTGTTTTGTCAGTCGTAGGGCTCTAACTCTGTGCCTAGCCACTATCCCTCCTCTCTTCGGCTGAAGGATACCACTGTATCTCTTCAGCTACAATGCCGTTTCTAGTTTTCAAGAGATATATTGGAGATAAGAGTCTCACAGATTTTTCTGCCCAAGCTGACTTTGAACCACTATCCTCACATCTCAGAGTTTTGGGTAGCTAGGATTACAGGCATGAGCCAACAAAGCCCAGATCTAAGACAATTTTTTAAAAAGTAAACTTATTGAAACTTCTGGCTTTTTCCAATAAACAATCTTACTTTTTCAACATTAGTTTATAATTATGATTTATTTTTAGATGTAACTGTGAATTTTTTAATCGAATCATATATAAGTTTTACTATTTCTCAGTATCTCACAAAAAATCCACAGTTATTGACTTTCCCCAAAGACAATTATTACATACTATATTACTTACTATTATTATTACACTCTTATTACATATAATGTGAAGTGAAAATAGTTTGGATCATTTCAGATAAATTAGTAGTAGCTATTTTAGAATTATAAATTCACATCTGTGATTTTAAACGAAGGAAAGAAGTTTTTCGAGTTAAAATGAAATATGAATGTGTAGTGCGTCCTAATTGAAACAAAAATTCTGAATTCATACAGACAAAATTATTTTCTTTCCACTTATGACTTTGCAGTAATACTATTGGAAATAGTGAGGCAAGAGGAAGAAGAATTAGATCTTTTTTTTTCTTTTTGTCAGTCGTGAGGCTTGAATTCTGGGCTAGAGCCCTGTCCCTGTGCTTTTCAGCTCAAGGCAAGTGCTCTACTGCTTGTGCCCCAGCCGGACTTCTGGTTTTCTAGTGGTTTATTGGAGATAAGAGTCTCAAAGAGTTTCCTGCCCGGGCTGCCTTTGAACCATGATTCTCAGATCTCCGTGATCCTCCTGAGTAGCTAGAATTACAGGCGTGAGCCACCGGTTGCCCGCAAGGAGGAATAATTCAAGTCATGTCAAACAATGTCTCTGTATGAAGACCTGCTTATTCCTAGTTGCCACAAAATTTCAAGTGTCTATCTTAGAATTCTATTTAGAAAAGTTCTGAATCATTGATTCCTTTTGTACTTTCTGTTATAGGAAACAAAATATAGACACAAAACAATTGTAATAAAATGCACACATATGTTGAAGTCACAACTGGAAAAACAACCAACAAAG
Organism: Dipodomys spectabilis; assembly: GCF_019054845.1. Lineage (NCBI taxonomy): Eukaryota > Metazoa > Chordata > Mammalia > Rodentia > Heteromyidae > Dipodomys > Dipodomys spectabilis. Next base: position 520,960 of record NW_024871112.1, on the reverse strand, counting down.
TAGAATTCCCCCAGGAACAAAAGCATGTTGTACCAGTTTTTTTTTAAGCACAAAATCCTCAAATACATGTTAACTTGGCATAGAGCCATAAAGACAACTGTGTCTCAGAAATACAGTTGTGTGAATTTGTAATTAAATTCATTTAGATGAAGCTAATATAGCAAATCCCTTGAATGGATCAAATTGTTTAAAACAAATGTGACTCTATGCGGAGTGAGATCTGCACATATTTGAAAGAATAAAATAACAAAATCATGACATACTTAAAAAATTCAGAAATGTAATGAATAACTTCAATAGTATTCATATTGAGAACTAATTCCTACTGATTTAAGAAGAAGAAATATGCAAATAGTAGAATCTGAGCATTGTAAATGAGTGTGCATAATTTTAAACTACTCCAAATTACACTTTGTAGAAGACTGAATGTGGCTTATCTAAAGGAAAACATCAACACATGATATGAATGAAATTAAAAATCTCATTAAAAGAGTGAAGTAGTTTCTGGAAAATAATAGTTTAATAAATAGTAGTCAAAATCTAGTACTGACAAAATTGCATATCTATTTATTTAGACCCAAGTTACTCGTGCAGATTTGAAACTTTGGCAAAGTATCAGTATACATCTGTAATATTATTATGGGTGTTGACTCTGGCAAGGAATTCATTCCCTCTTCGATCTGACAAATGAATATATGAAAGAACTTCTCCAACTAAATATCAAGACCTAACTAAACATATAACCAGAAAAGACTTCATGTAAGCCGAATTGCAACTGGGGTGAGAGAAAAATCAGTCTTACTGATTCTGTATTTATTGTAAATGTTGATTTTTTTCATAAATTATTTCCTTTAGCTTGCATTTTTAAAACATTGTGTTACATGATGTATATCTTAATAACTAATTTTGGATGCTTCATTAAATTTTGTTCTGAGTATAATGTCTCACTTCAGTTCCTAACCCATGAAATGATGTTGATTACAAAAAAAAAAATCTAGTAACCACTGTTTGTAATACACAAAATCTCATAAGCATGACACTATTAAGCATTGGTTAATATTTTGATATCATGGTTTCATGACTGATGAGGCCTATCTAAATGAGTATCATTTTACCTAGATTCCTCAGCCTGAATTTTGCTACTGTTAAAAAATATTTATATCTTTATTTGTCACCGATCAGAGATTAAGTTTGAGTATAAAGCCTAAGGAAAATTCTAAAGTAAGAATTTAGCTTTTCTGGATATAAAGTAAACAAAATTCAGCATAGAGAAACTAACTGGTTTGAATTCAACCAATTTCTCCAAAACATTCTAAGCATTTCCTTATGATGTGTATTGTTCTCAAGAAGGGAATGGGTAATGTGAGGAGAGGACTAACCAAGCATTGTCTTCAAATATACATAATTTGGATTACCCTCTACATTTGGATATAAGCATTTCTGATAAAAACTGTTTGAATAATTGATTTTCAGGTCAGGTATAATATATCCTAGTTTCATATACCAAACTACATTCAGAAAATCGTATATACTAATTAACTAAAGAAAGTCCTGGCAGAAAAATGGCATCTCTATACTATGTGATGCCCAATTCTTAGGTATTTCATTATGACTCCATTTAATGAATGTGATTGTTTAAATGATTCATGAAGTATTAATTAAAATTGATCAGTGTCCTATAATATAATGGTGTATAATTTTATCCTAGAATCATTCAAGAACAGCCCATTCAATCATGACATACATCACATTCCACTGGTATTCAATCGGACAGGAATGAGTTTCTTAGGATCTTCTGCCATTTGGAGATGGCAGGACCAGGATCCCAACTATAGGATCCAGCTCCCACCACTTAAACCTGAGGATAGGTAACTGTCCAAGAACATCAGCAAAACCAGTGATTAGGCTGTCACCAGTGGCTCTCAGCAGTCCTCCTTGATACTTACAAGGTTGTGATAGGAGGATCATAGTCAAAGACACCATAGGCAGGAAAGTCTTTGAGACCCCTGTCCACCTTCAGTGCCAACAAAGCCAGAGGTATAGCCATATGGCTCAGTGATTGAGAGCTAGCCTTAAGCAAAAGCAGCTCATGGACTGTGCCCAGATCCTGAGTTCAAGGTTTGGGACTGGCAACAATCGGACATACACAACAATATGTGCAGCCATCCAGCTAAAGCAGGTCAACCTCTTGTCCCCAACTGGATTGGACAAAGTTCCCTGGGAAAGGGGCTGGGGGAGCCGCTGTCATCTTGACTCCACCCATGCTGCCTGCATCACAGGTTTCCGGCCACAACCCCATTCTTTCAGGTTTCTTTCTGACCAATGGGATACAAGAATGGTGGGCACACCCACATTCCATGATGCCCAGCATTAGGATTCCCTTTGGTGTTTGACACTACCAACAGCAGTTGAAGGTAGAGGTGGCTGAGTGGTGAGCATGCCACATGAGGCGACTTTGTAGTAGAGTGGAAAATTGATGTCCTAGTCAGACAGTGAGAGAATAGAGGATTTCCCAGAGCCTGGGAATGTGGCCAGCCTATCTTTCCCAATCCCAGCACTCAGATGTCTGAAACAACAGGACTCCGTGAAAGAGCTACAGGCAAGGAACTACTTCCAGAAAACCAGCAAAGGAATCCTCCCATCATACCTGCAACATTCAAGAAAACAAACAACACAAAAAAGGGAGGGATCCCAAGACAAACACCACTGGGGAGCGTGATTCAACAGAGGGTCTGGCCAAAGGTGATGCAGACTGTGAACCTTCCCTGCTTTGGACACAGTCACAGCCACCAGGGGCCAGAGTATCAAGGATCCTGATACAATCAAGGATCTGCAGAGGTGCTAGTGACATGTGGTGCCCACCCTGGACAGCAGCAAAAGAAGAAACCAGACACTCAGAGGCAAGATTTCACCACTGAAGCAGGAGAAAACAGACCTGCAGGATCGACCAGAGAAAGAGAGGGAGAAGATAGCCCAGTTGCATGAAGCACCAGAAACAGAGCTATAGATCCACAAGTCACCCATACAGAGGTTGATTTCAGCAGAAAGAGATTTATAATCTGCACCGGCCCAAGTGAAGCAGGTGGCCAATGACAGATAAATGGAGCATTAAGCTCTTACCAGCCACCTGCAGGCCACAGAGCGGTGTGTGGCAGAGCTGGATATGGTGGCTTCTGTGGTCACTGCTGCACAGAAGGAAACTGAAATGTTCTTTGAAAGGCTGAACGATGTGACCCTTCAGCTTGAGGAAAAGACCAGAAGCTTCGATGACCTGCAGCAAGTGAACACAGAGTTGCAGGAGAAGCTGGAAGTGCTCTGGACACAGAATAGCACCAGAAGAACAGAATCTGCAAGTTCCAACTAGTGCTGATGGGGCATGAGTTACTGAAGGGATTACTGGACAACCTGAGCTGGATGGTGACCTCAGCAAGTCTGGTAACAGACACATTCACAGAGGACCTAAGCATTGAGAGGATCCTGAGCATGGAAAGAGGAGACTCAGTGGCTGACTGAGCAGGTGAACCAACTGACAGAGGAGAAGGAGAGAAGGGTGAGGCAGGTGCTGGATTATGAGCTGGGGGAACTGAGAAAGAAGCTGACAGAGCCATGGCCTCCCGCAGGACCATCTTAGGCAGAGTTGCAGTTGCAGGCCTAGGCCTACTGCACACAAATGGAGTTGAAAAAACTGGAGTAACAACTTCACATCCAGGTCCATGAAAACCAGAATCTCTTCTCCAGAACACAGAGCAGCAGGAGCAACTGAAGAGACTGGAGGATAAGGCCAAGGATCTGCAGGAGATACCCTAGATCCCTCAAGGTGCATGTGTGTGTGTGTGTGACCCATTGCCAGAGGAAGAACTGGCCCTGCTGTGGGACACTCTCCAAGGTCGAGCGGTGAGAAGGAGGAGCTCACCAGCATCCTGGACTCAGAGCAACAAGTGAAGAAATAACTGCGGGAACACCTAGACCATTCAGAGGAGAAGATAGAGGAATGGAAAGAGGTGGCTGAGAGAGAGAGAGAGAGAGAGAGAGAGAGAGAGAGAGAGAGAGAGAGAGAGAGCCAAGCATCTTGGGAGCTGCAGGAGCAGCAGGAGCAGTCCCTGGCCCAGCTGCAGGTGCTCAGAGCCACCAGTGTGCAGCACATTGCCTCCAATGAGCAGCTGAACGCTGAGGCAGACCCAGCTGCTGGAGCTGCTGAAGCAAGTGCAGGGCCTGAACAACTGGGGGAGACCAGGTGGTGCCCCCAAAGTGGCAGGACACTCTCAAGTGCCTGGAAGTAACCAGACCATAGGAGGAGCACCTGCAGGCCCAGCTGAGCTTCCTGGCTTTACCTGGGGAAGTGGAAAGTGTGAGCCCTGAGGAAGAAAAGGAGAGGAGGTTACTCCCCCCAACGTGACCATCCCAGAGGATGGAGACATGCCCCAGACCTAGAGGGACATGGATCTGTGAGCCCTCTCAGAGGCTGAGATCCACAGGGGAAAACTCCTGCTGCAAGAGCAGAAGCCCTGCTGCAGGTGTCCAGCCCACCTGCAACTCAGTGCCAGACAGAGCTGGAGCCACAAGCCCCCTGCTCTGTGAGCTGCCACCATAGCTTGTGTTGGGATGGCAAGTGAGCCACGTGGGCACTTGAGAAGAAAATCTGCTTCATCCACGACCTGTCTGATGAGGTATACTTCCATAGTCCTGTGGATGAGCTCCACCATCAACGTAGCCAGCTGTCTGCACACATCCGCACCATCGAGGAGTCCCTCATGGCATGTAAAGAGCAGATGTTTGTCCTGGATGAGCTGTGTCAGGAGAAGCTGAGCGCGTGTGCTGGCTCTCCCAGGAGAAGATGGAGAAGAAGAGAGAGCTGCAGGAGCTGCTGTGGGTCCTTGCAGGGGAAGGCGTGGACAGTGGGCTCCAGATGCCAGCACAGGCTGACCCCTCTCCCCCACTGCTTCAGATGCCTCAGGCTCTGGGGTGGGTAAAATGAGCGAGGAACAGAAAGGTTTTGAAGAATTGCAACTTCAAGACAGCTTGGAAACTGCCAGAGGAGAGGTCGGGTTTTAACCCTATGGATGACTCCCCCATGGAGCACAACCTGCGGCAGATGTCCCACATCCAGAGCCGCCTACAGCTTGAGGGCTCAGGCAGGGAGCACTCCATCCCTTTCTTCTGTAGACTGATGTGGATGATATCTCTCTATGTGACATACTTACTCTCAAAAGCCTCGGCAGCCACCAGAAGTAGGTTGCAGGTGGCCTTCTCTCAGGCCTCGATCTGCCACAAGATGGGGATAAACTATGGGTCAGGTAGGGCAGAGGCTTCTGGGAAGTGGCCCAAATTCAAGGGACATCTTATGGTCCATTGGTGGCCAGGGAAGAGACCCATGTTATACTTATCACAAAGAATAAATTGTTTTCAAAGGGAAGAAAAGCCTCCAACAAAGATTTGTTCTTCCAGTCCTGGGGCTTGAGCTCAGGGCCTGGCCACTGTCCCTGAGATCTTTTTGATCAAAGCTGGTGCTCTACCAGTTGAGCCCCACCTCCCCTTCCATCTTTTTCTGTGTGGAATGAAACCCCTTGTGTCAGGCATGCTAGGCTACCAATCTACCACTGAGCAACATTCTCAGCTAGGATGATTCCCCCCATCCCAAACCCATATGGCCATTCCTCAGATAAATAGGAAGTAGGGGCTAGGATGAATATGAAGCACAAGCCTGGTTCACACAGAAATACTCCCCTGCGTCCTCTTGGACCCACTTATTTGTAGTTTCTCTTCTACCATTGAGGGATGAGAGAGGGAGGGGGGAGTCTTTAGAGAGGAGTACCGGGAACAATGGCCCCCTGACCCCACAGCCTACCTCACATAAGTGGTCCTCTAGATTCCAATCTTAGCTGACTCAATGTGGATTCTACACTGTCTCCTCACCTCTTCAATGTCAGGATGAAATAAATGTCGGCTCTGGCCTCAGCCCCCACACAGGGTAGAAGCTCCTAGTCCCATACCGACTTCCATCTCTGACTGCCCCGAGATAGGCCAGACCCACCACTCACCACAATGTTGGTGGCAATGACGTCATGTATGGATTCCTGGAAGATGGTCTGTAGCAAAGAGCAGAAGCAACAGAGTGAGCGGGGCAAAAGAATATGGTGGGGGTGATTGCTCTGAGATCTTCCTCCTTGGAGCCCTCCTGTCAAGCCAGAGCCATGCTAACCAAAGCATGGCCAAGGCCAGAGTGTGAGATGAGATAGAGGAACACAGAACTAATTGAGGTACTGCTTTGTCTTGGAGCACTTGAAAATTCCAATTATATTTGACCCATACCAATCCCAAAGCCAACATGCAATGCCTCTACTTGTTGTTGTTGGCTGTGAGCACTGTCCCTGAGCTCTTTTTCTCAAGGCTGGCACTCTACCACTTGAGGCACAGGGACACTTTTTGTTTTCTGATAATTCATCGAGGATAAGAGGCTCACACACTTTCCTGCCCAGGCTGGCTTGGCACAATAATCCTCCAGATCTCAGCTTCCTGAGTATCTAGGATGACATATATGAGCCACCAGTGCCCAGCATGTGATGCCTTTTGAAGGCATCTTGGCAAGTCTGTATAAGGAGCCCCAAAGGGCCTGGATAGACCATAACCCAATCAAGGAGCTGTGATGGGGGAAGGCTGACTTTCTAACCATACTGTTCCCCAAAATTAAAGATGCCAGGTGGTTTTGTATGCAACAAACACCTAGGCCAACAGCCATGAGGCTTAGTGGGGAAAACGTGGAGAATACCTAAAGATTGCACTGTAGAAATCTCTGATTTTGCATGCATGTGGTGTGTGTGTGTGTGTGTGTGTGTGTGTGTGTGTGTGTGTGTGTGTGTGTGTGTGTGTGAACTCAGGGCCTAGGCTCTATCCCTGAGTTTTCTTGCTCAAGCCTAGTGCTCTTCCACTTGAGCCACAGCCCCACTTGCTTTTTGATGGTTAATTTTATGTAAGAGTCTCAAGGACTTTCCTGTCCAGGGTGGCTTCAAAGCATAACGAGGGGCCCCAGGGCAGTAAGAGTAAACATAACTCACAGGTACAATCACTATGGTGGGTGACTCCTGCCTCCTCGTGGCCAGACGTGAGACATGCAGCCCCATGTCATCATCCTCTAGAGTTCAATTGGGGGAAGTGACCAGGGCCAAGCTGACTTTTGCTCACCCTGAGTACTGATGCCAGAGCAGGTCTGTTCCACCCTAGGCCAAGAGAGTTCCAGGAGGCCCGGCTCCCAGAGGCACAAGGAAGGGAGACATCAGCTCCAAGCTGAGCTAGGAGCCTTTGCCCACAGATACCCCAAGTTGGCCTTCCTAATCACCATAAGACCTGTCAAAGAATAAACAAAAAAAAATATTGGAGCTGTGCCTCCAAGTGCTAGAGCTCTAGATTGAACCAAAGAGCTCAGGGTCAGGGCTCCCAAGCATTGAGTTCAAGACCCTCACCTGATCCTCCCACAGTTTAGCTAAATATGAACTAGTAGGATTTGTGAAGTGTTTCTGAAGAATGGTGATACTGAAGAAAGCATCCTAATTCTAATGAAAACTGCACTTGTGACATACAGCTATGTGCTGAGTCCTTCACTGGGTCCTGTTTGCTGGGTCCTTCCGACATGGGGGTTTTGTGCTGAGTCCTCAAAACGTCCTGTTTGCTGAGTTATCCCAAAGGGTGCTATGTGCTGAATCCCTGAGAAGAATGGGACCTGCTTGTTTTTGGGTACTGTGCTGTGTCCATTACACAGCTACTGTATGCTGAGTCCTTCTAAAGGTGCAGTGTGCTAATTCATCCCAAAGGGTACTGCTATGTGCTGAGTCCTTGAGATGAGATGGATAAGGTGAATTTTTCAAGTGCTATGTGACGAGTCCTTTACACGAGGTGCTCTGTACTGTCCTTCAAATGGTGCTATGTGCTGAGTCCTTTGACAATGTTGTATGTGCTGAGTCCTTCCACAGGATAATATGTGCTCAGTCCTTCAAAATTGTGCTATGTGCTGTGTTTTTCGAAGGGTGCTGTGCACTATTCTACACAGTGTGCCATGTACCCAGCCCTTCAAAGGGGGCTGTGTGTGGTCTTAACACAGGGTGCTATGTACTGAGTCCCTGAGAAAGATTGGTATGCATTGAGTTTTTCAAAGCATGCCATGCACTTAGTCCATTACCTTGTGGGCTATGGACTCCCTCCTTCAAATGGTGCTGTGTGCTGAGTACTCTACACAGGGTACTATATGCTGAGTCCTTCAAAGGGAGCTGTGTACTGAGTCCTTTACACTGGGTGTTTTGTGCTGTTTTTGGAAGTGTGCAGTGTGCTGACTCATCTCAAAGGGTATTATGTTCTAAGTCCTTGAGAGGTAGTTATCCCCAACAATCACACACACATAAACAGACACAAACAAACATATACACACAAACATACACACAAGGGTCACCGTGCACCTTTTAGGTGTGTTGAGTGGAGGAGGATTGAGGAGAGTCTCCTCCAGCGGTGGGGCTGAGGGGAGATTTGATACCCAGGGCAGGTACTGGGGTTGGGAGGGAGTGATGAGTTGAGGTGAGGCTACAAGTTCCATGGCCTGGAAGCCTTTGGTCCTAGTCAGGGCTTGGCTTGCAGCCAGGGGTGGGGGCCAGGCCTGAAAGGAAGAGGGGTAAGGGGTCAAGAGAAGGAGGGGTCGGGGCCCAAGGCACACTCCCATGGCAGCAGTGGCCAGGGGCACAAATCAGGGGAGGGCAAGGGGGTGGGCATGCCAGGCAGGAGCAACACAGCCCAGGAGAGGAGTGGGGGCAGAGAGAGAGCAGAGAGAAGAGCGAGTACACATAAGAGCAGGTGGCTTCATCAGCTGGCAGCCTCGCTGATCATAGTGCAGTTTCTGGTGGGGAGCACAGAGCACATGGAGCTGGCGGGCACATTGCCACAGGTAGCCACGTGGAGGCATGGTGGCCATGGCAGCCCTGAGACTGAGGTCCCTGCAAGGGGGGCACTGGAGCGGCTGAGGTGGGAATGGTGTTGGCTGAAGAAGAGGAGCAGGGGCCACATGCAGCTCTGCCATGTGCCCGCAGATGCCCCTGCCCCTTCCCAGCAGCATTGCATTTCAAACATGGCACTTTCGGCTCTGACCAGCTGCACTGCTCACAGTTGCCCAGAGGAGATGGTGCACCCTGGCCGCCTTGAGGCCCCGAACTGGTCGCCACTGCTGGTCCTAGGACTCTGGACCCATGTGTACCCGGAGCCACCACCTACAGCTCTCCCATTAGTACACATGAGTGGTGGCTCTGAGGGCCCACAGCCTGGAAACACTCTGGCTAACCAACAACTAACCTGGACCTGCACCTCCTGCCTCCCCTTTCTTGTCTCCTCCTCGAGTTCACCCTCCCCCCCACACAGTCTGCCATGTCCTTGTCACAAATGTGCCCCAGGGATGGGGGGCAGGGGTGTGTGTTGACCTGGGGATCCCACCCCCATTCCTAGTGGCCAGTGTCCCAGGAAACAGGGAGATGCAGGAATGGGTGAGGAGGGGTGCCACAGAGCTTCTGGCCTGGAGCAGTGGGAGCCACACAGCCGCACATCTGCACCCTTCCTCTCTCTCGTAGAAACTGGTGGCTTTAATCAGAGGTGGGGAGCAGCACCTCCACACCTGCCTTCGCGAGTCTTTTTCTTTTTGCTGGGGGTCATGGGTGTTGGATGCAGAAGATAGGCCCTCCTTGCTGTGTGAGCCCTTGTCTTCTGTGCTCAGTCACCCTTTCACCTGAGGAGGGTCCCAGAAGAGCCCACTAGGTATGTGAGGGTACTTGGAGTAAGACAGAAAGTGAATATCTGCGAGGAATAGATCCACTCCAACCCACATACACCGAGCCTGTCTGTCCTCCCCGCCTTCCCAGCTGTCAACAGTACTCACAGGGTGATCACATTTCCCAGCTCTCCCAGCATCTGCTGATGCTCCCTGTCCATCTGGTCTCCTCATCCTCCCCAAAAATCCACCAAGTCACCCAGAAGCATCTAGGCTGAAAGTAGGGAGTCCATCCATGTATGTAGCCTTTAAGACCCTATCCGTTTCCCCAACACTTCCCCAAACCCAGGTCAGACACCCCCTGGGGCACCATGACCCCTTGCTTGTTTTCAGCCCCGGCTCTGAGGAGCCACATATCTCGGGACACCTTCACCAAGTGTCCTGGCATAGGGTTTTGGTGAATGAGGAGTCAAGGCTGATTGATCCCAAGGGAAAGTGTCTGGCCTTGGAGAAAGGGAGAGGCATGGGTTGTTCTGCCTTATTAGAGTGGTGCTCCCTTTGGTTGGATCCCCTGTTCTGACCAGGCAACCCCCATCCTCCAGCTTGTACCTTGTCCCAAAGGAGGAACCAACAAATTCAGGAGAGGCACTGCTCTGAGTCTGTTTGTGTGTGTGTGTGTGTGTGTGTGTGTGTGTGTGTGTGTGAGTGTGTGTGTGTGTGAGTGAGTGTGTGTGTGTGTGTGTGTGTGTGTGCATGAGAGATAGAGAGGGAGCACAAGAGAGAGGGGGGAGAGAGAGAGAGAGAGAGTGAGAGAGAGAAAAGACAGACAGACAGACAGACAGACAGATCATCTTTCTCCTTATACAGCCTGACTGTGTTCAGGTGAGTGATCCCTTGGCAAATCGCAGGTGCTGCATGGACTAATCTTCTGACACAGTTCTGGATTTGTGTGTGTATGTGTGTGTGTTTGTTCGTTTGTGTGTGTGTATTTGTGTTTGTGTGTGTGTGTTGGGAGAGCAGGGAGATGAGAACAATGAAAACATATTTAAGGCACCATGTCTACAAAGACCAAAAGCATTTTATTTGTGTGTATGTGTGTGTGTGTGTGTGTGTGTGTGTGTGTGTGTGTGTGTGTTGTTCTTTTTTCATCAATGCCAAGTACGAGTCTAGCGATAATTTGTGTTTTCTCTTTCACCATTTCATGGCTACTTTGGGGAAGGTTTCAGAACACGTTCCTTTCCACCTCTCTCTTCTCCCTTTCCTGTAGCCCACAGTAGCTGCTGGTCTGTGTGGGTCTCTCCTAGGAGGCCTGTGTGAACCACAGACCAGAATGGACACCTGTCCTTCTGTCTTCAGCCAGAAGGCTCGTGAGGCAACTGTGACCACACCCGTACTCTTCCAGCCAGACAGTCTGCTCTAGCGTGTACAGTTGGAGCTAATTCAAGGGTTGGGAGTGTGTCTGCCAAATGTAATTAGGGAATGAGATTGCGGGGGGGGGGCGATAGTGCAGGAGCTGTGATGCTAGAAGTCTATGAGGAGTGGTGAACGTTGTGACATGGCAGATGGTTCACCACGACAGAGAATGAGAGGGTAAACTTACCCAGGGCATTGACTGTGTCTATGGGGACTCCAGGCCCCCACTGATGGCATGGATTCCCTCCCGGGTCAATGTACTGATGGACAGTCCTCCCTGGAGTCCTGCAGACTCCAGTCTGTGTCTGGCCTGGGCCGTTTCCAGCTGGGCAGTGGTAAGCAAGTGCGTTCCCCCTGCTAGAGCCTGCTTGCTAACTGCCGTGGCAGTTAGCTAGGGCTCTCTGAATGCCACTTTCTGTAAACTGATGTAGGCTGTCTGGAAGAAAAAGCAGATCACTGAACTTAGAACCCTTCAAGTTTGATTGGGACAACTGAAATGCAGTGTTTTCCAGGTTTTTTTTTTTTCTTTTTCTTGAAGCTGGCTATTTCCACTAGCACCTGGGATGAGGGGTCAAATCATGCAGACGATTTCAGCCTCCGAACAATGACATTCAAAGCAGCACGGGAAGAGTTCCCAAGCTAGATGGTCTCCTGTAATGAACGTCGTGCCTTGACTAACTTTCTTTGGCAGCTGTTGATTCTCCTCCGGCTCTCTCTAGGGTGACCACCACAGTCAAGGATGTCCTGGGGAGCAGAGATTGTGACCTCACCATCCCTAGCCTGCCAGCTATGAGCAGAGACGATTCCCAGCACCTGCACTGGACTCTGGGAGATTCAGAAACCATGGATACCTCGAGGATCCTTACTCTGCAACATGAAACTTGGGGGCCGGATGTGGTAATCCTGACTGGCCCCAGGGGGAGGTGAGGAGGCCCCTTGAGCCAGGACTTCAGCTCACAGAAACCTCATTCACAGCTAAGTGGGAAATTGAGTGCCACGGAGCTGGTCAGCTGCTGGACAGAGATCTTTGAGAAGATAGGCATCCCAGAGGCCCTGGAGTCCAGAGAGTACATAGTGGCTCACATCCTCACAGCCAAAACAGTTAAGTGTGGTGGCACCAGGAGGGGGTAAGACAGAGAAGGGAGAACTGTGGGAGAGCTACATAAGGCTTCGCCCCCCCTCCCCCACAGAGGATTCTTACCTGAATCAGATGGGACTTTTCTGTAGTATTGTCATAGACAGATGTTCATTTATGTATCCAATAAACCATTACAGTGTGCACCAGGCTCTGGGGGGTCATAGACAATGAAAAGTTCCAGAACTGGTTCCACAGACCATGTAGAAACCTTGGATTGATATGGATGCCAGGGCTTCAAGACTGTCATCCTAGCTACTTAGGAGGCTGAGATCAGAGGATTGAGGCTTTTGGCCCAGGCAGGAAAGCCTGTAAGACTCTTGTCTTCAATTAACTACCAAAAACAAATGCCAGAAGTGGATGTGTGGCTCAAGACATAGACTGCTAGCATTGAATAAAAAGGCTTGGGGACAGCACCTAGGCTCCAAGTACAAGGCCCAGGACTGACACAAAGAAAATAAAGAGAGAGGGGAGGGAAGGACAGAAGGAGAAAAAAAGGAAAGGAAGGAAGAAGGGAGAACATGCAAGCCTTGGTTTGGAGTCCCTGGATCAAGGGAGCCAACTATTCACAATCTCTGTGGGGACAGTTTCAGAGTCTAAAGCCATTATGTAGGACCAAGCCACTGACACCTCAGCAACTTCATGCCATTCAGGAGCTGTGTGGTCACCGACTCTAGAGGGAACCAGCCTCGGGTTGAACCTAGGGCTCAGGGTGGGTCACCAGCTTTCAATTATCCCTAGCCTCATCTAGTTTATTTTCTGGTCAGATAAGAAGAAAGTTTCCAAGGGCTAGGGAGGTATTGGGTGAGAGAGTTTCAATGGGGAGGCAAGGGATAAGCAGGAATTTGAAGAAGGAGGATGGTCCCAGGTCAGGTGTGTCAGGAAATTGGTGCCATGACCTCACCAGACAACATAGACTACAAACCTTTCATCCAGACACAGTGCTATTAAAAGTCCTGGCACCTTAGGTTCATCATTGACGACCTGGCTGTGGTTCACTGCAGGATGCCTGTGCAGTACATCCTTGGGGCTAGGACTTTCCAGGGCTCAATCTGACGATACCTCCCCGGGTGTTCATTCCTCCACCAAAGACTGAGGTAAGCATGCCACTGCCACAGGAAAGCCTGCAAATGAGGGCAGGAAGTGGGTCTCTTGTCTGACTCAGTCTTTAGTGTAGATGGCAGATCTGGGATTCAGAGAGGGCAGGCTGAATGTGTGGCTGATCTGGGTAGAGACTGGGTGGAAAACCAGAGGCACTGGGCTCCGAGTAGGGTTGTTTCTTTGATAATACTCACAACATAGGTACATTTCTGGGATAGAGCAGCCCTTTTCACCTCCCCAAGATGGACCTAGATCTCCCTAGTTTCCATCCCTTGACCAGGAAACCGTTTAGTTCCCATATCATGTGATTGGATAACTAGACCTTACCTCACTGCCCAGTGCTGAGGCAGGACAGTGAGAGATCCTGAGTCTTCGATATGGTCAGGGGATCTTCAGTATGAGATGGTACTTGAATGTCCCAACTTGGTGCATGGTCAGTCCCATCTATGTCTGCCATGATGTAGTACATAGAATCTAGAGAATCAGAGCTGGATGGGGTCTGTTGTGGGAGTCCTGAGTATTATGTGTTATCTTTGAGCTCCCATATGCCCATTGCTTCCCTTTCTTGGTTGGGCCTATGCTAGAAAAAGCTTGAAACTAGGGCATGGATCTTATCTTTTATGCTCCAAGATAGCACTCTACCATTTGAATCACAGCTCCACTTCCAGTTTTTTTGGGTGTTTAATTGGAGATAAAGTGTTCTCACGGGCTTTGCTACTAAGTGGTATCCAACTGCAGTCCTCAGATTTCAGTCTCCTGAGGGGACAGGATGACAGGAATGGAATATTATGTTTGGCCGGCTGCCAGTCTCTCAAGGTTTTTATCCTAAGTACTAAGGATATGAGATCTGAGGATCATGGGTCAAAGCCAGCCTGGTCATGAAAGACCCTGAGACTCTCACATAAAAGGAATTGCCAAAAATCCAGAAGCGGTGCTGTGGCTCTATAAATGAGTGCTTGCCTGAAGCTGAAGTCCTCAGGGAGAGAACCCAGGCCCAGAGCTCAAGCCCCTTATCCAACAACAAGAAAAAGAGGTGATTAAGTTTTCCACATAACAGTGTGTACGGTTGGAAATACAATGCTGGTCTATGAGGCGTTCCAGATATGTGAGAGGCTCAATGATTTGTCTACAGTGGGTCTGATGTCGGTACTGCCACCTTCTCGGGGTGGGATGTTATCCTAATTGAGGGAGTTCATGTTTTTGTTCTCAGGGACTGCTGAATCCTTGGGCTATCCGTGTGTGTGTGTGTGTGTGTGTGTGTGTGTGTGTGTGTGTGTGTGTGTGTGTGTTTGTGTGTGTGTGTGTGTGTCTGTCTGTCTGTCTGTTTGTCTGTCTGTGTCTGTATGTGATTGGAGGTAGAAGAACTGGGCCTTGAACTCAAGGCCTAAATGCTGTCCCTGAGATTACTTGCTCAAAGCTAGAGCTCTGACATTTGAGCCACAGCTCCACCTCTGTCTGGCTAGTTGGTGGTTCAGTGTAGATAGGAGCTTCACAAACTTTCCTATGGGGCTGGCTTTGAACAGTGATTCTCAGACCTCAGCCTCCTGAGTAACAGACAGGAGCCACCCGTGATGGCTTTGTGTGTGTGTGTGTGTGTGTGTGTGTGTGTGTAGAAGTTGGTTGTAACAAGGAATGCTGGACCCTTTGGTAACTTCTAAACGCTCTCTTGGGGGCAGTATGGGCTTTGAGGCTGAGGTCTGGGGGCCTAGAAGGGTGAGACCCTTGAAGGGGACTCAGCACCTTTAAATTATAAGAGCAAGGTAAATTTGTGCCCTGGAACTGTCTACTCTCGTGGGCCTGTTTGATGGCAGAGGGAGTGTGGGAGGATCTAGAGGTGGGGCCCATAAGGGGTGGCTCTCCAGGGGGACATAGAGCATCGTCAGCACTTAGTAAGGCTTTGAGTCCTGTTATTATGGAACATATTTGCATGGGTCAGACTCTGGGTCTTCTCATCATGACGTCTGATGGGCAAGGCCAACCCTACTTTAAATCTTGACCTGTGTTCTTCAGATCTCATCCTCCTGTGTAGGTAGGGTTATAGGCATGAGCCTCTGACACCGGACCTCGGATTCTTTTTGGTATATTAGGGTTTGAACTCAAGGCCTTATGTTTTCCAGTCAGGTCTTCTACCTTGGGAGCCAAGCCTTTCTGTCTTGGGCATGTCTGAGATAGAGACTCCATATATGCTCAAGCTTGGCTGGATCATGGTCCTCCTGTGACAGGCATGCACCACCATGCCTGGTCCTCCGTAGTTGGGATGGTAGATATGTAGCACCATGCTCAGTCATCGGTTTAGATGACCCTGCCAAACTCTTAGTCCACAGCAGCCGATTCTTGACCACAGTTGAAGCTCTGGGTTCGGCCTGGAACCATTGTTCCTCAGTCTCCTCACAGGACAGTTGTGAGGAAACAAGGGATCTATACAAGGGGAACTCTGGGGCAGGGCCAGGCACAGAGGGAATGGTCATCAGATAAGTTTCTTGGCAATTCTGTGAGCACATAACAAGAAGATACCTGGAAATGATTCAGAAGGGGCTTGTTATTTATCAGGCCACAGGTATGGGATTTTAAACAAAACATGGCTCTCTCTCATCCTTACCCTGACCCATTAGGAAGGGGATCCTTCACTGTTCAGCTTTGCAGCTGGGGAAAACGAGGCACGGAAATGCTCGGTGATCTACTCATGACCCCCAGCTGACAGGAAACTTGGCCTGACTTGTCTGCCATGCTCCGTAGGACAATGGGTGCTATTCAGTCCATTTCTTGTTTTGGGAAGTCCACTTATTGTCAGTCGTGGGGCTTGAATTCTGGGCCTGGGCACTGTCACCAAGCTCCTCAGATCAAGGTTAGGACTCTACCACTTAAGGCACAACACCACTTCCGGTTTTATGGTGGTTCTTTGGAGATAAGCATCTCACAGGCATTGCTGCTGGGCTGGCTATGAACCATGATCCTCATATCTCAACTTCCTGTGTAGTTACCATTGTAAGCCTGTGCCACCAGCCGCCAGCTTAAGTGTAATTCTCTCTCTCTCTCTCTCTCTCTCTCTCTCTCTCACTTGTTGAAAGGGTGCTGGATGAGGTGCCTCAGAGTCCCCATGTGGCTGGGACCCAAGGTGACCCTCTTATTCTGGAGGTAGGCTGTGGGTCAGGAGCTTTCTTGCTCAGCCTGTTGAGCTAGCTCCCTTAGGTAAGCCCTTCTGTGCCCGGGATAGACCATGATGGTTACTCATTGTCAGTCAGTGTGGTGAGTACTTCCCCACTACCTTTTGCTAAGACAGTTAAAGGAAAGTGGATTAGGAGGCATCGCATTGTCCAACTGCACAGCACTATCCCGAGCCTCTGATCCTCACTGCCACCTATCTGGTTGGACCCTGATTATAAGAAACAGAATTCACTCTATGTCTACTTCACGTTGGTGCAGTGTGTCGTTTCAGGGAGAGGGAGCAGTGTGCAGAGGAAAGACCCTAGGTCCGACACCTCCTGGGGGACATTTGTTCTGTGACAGCGCAAAGTCATTGCTGTGGATAAGGAGGAAGCCGGCATCAGACTGAGCCGGAGAAATGCTCAAATGTAGGTAATCTGTTGAAGTATAGAACCCACCCATGTCTGCTTCCCACTCACAACAAGGAGGGTTCAATGCAGGTAGCCCAGCACTGGCCCTAGGGGGCTATAAATGGATGGGGGCAGTCACGTGCCAGTGGCTCTCACCTGTCATCTTGTCTAATCAGAGGCTGAGTTCTGATGGTGATAACTCAGAGCCAGTCCAGGCAGGAAAGTCAGTGAGACGTTTTTTTTTTGGTCCAGTCATGAGTCTTGACTGGGCACTGTCCCTCAGCTCTTCAACTCAAGGCTAGCGCTCTGCCACTCGAGCCACAGTGCCACTTCTGGATTTTTCCTTTTTGCTTATGTGGTGCTGAGGAATCGAACCCAGGGCCTCAGGCATGCAAGAGAAGCACTTTACCACTAAGCCACTTTCCCAGCCCCAAGTCTGTGAGATTCTTATCTCCCATAAACTACCTCCCTCCTCCCCTTGAAAAAGCCAGTTTTGGTGCTGTGGCTCAATTGATAGAGCCTCAGCCTTAAGTAAAAGAAGCTCAGGGATGACACCGAGTCCCTGAATCCAAGAACTAGGACTGACAAAAAATAAAATAAATGAATAGTGGGCACTTATTATCTTACTACCCAAATGGATGGATTAATTATTCTCTCTGGTATTCATAGTCAAAGGTAAGGGGCTTCCCTTGATGTTCCTCTAAACCTCTCCTTCTCTCTATTATCCCCATGGCTTCAGTTGCAGGATAGAATTCAGATCATCCCATTTAGTGTGAACTTAAGTACCCTCCTTACCTGCCTTCTTGGGGTAGGGATCCTGGGTGTACTCACCACTGGGTGAAAGAAGCACCAGAGAGATGTGGGTAGGTATACCTGAAACTCATACTCACACACACACACACACACACACACACACACACACACACACACACTCATACTCACACACACACACACACACACACACACACACACACACACTCACCTAGGCCAACTCTGACTAGCCTTTTCCAAAGACACTTTATCTCCTTGGATTAACTGACCTAGGAGGAAAACTTGATCCACAATAAATGATTATTTTAACTAAGGCTTGCTAGTTGACACGAGATAAAGAGAAGCTCAAAGGAAAGGTTCTGGAGCCTGTCTGGCTCAGGCTCACACTTGACATCCTGTCTCCTCGGTAGGCAGAGATCTGAAGATCAAAGATCAAAGCCAACCATAAGCTGGAAAGCCAATAAGAATCTTCTCTGCATGGAACCACCAAAAATCCAGACATGGAGCTGTGGCTCAAGTGGTAGAGTAGCAGCCTTGATCATGAAAACTCAGAGAGACAGCTCCCAGAACCTCAGTTCAAACCCACATAAGAAATGGCCCCATTTGTTGCCCCCAGACTGCCTGGGCATCAAGTGCCCTCTTACAGAGTGTGATACCACACTGGTTCCTGGGTAGTGTATCAGAGCCTTCAGAAATTGGGTGGTGAAAGCCAGGCCTTCGCCTTTGTGCGATCTCAACCCACACCAGGTTGAAGGAAGAGCATGACAAGACGAAGAGCCTGCAGAGCGGAGAAGATCCCCCTCTGCCAGGGTGATTAGAGCGGGCTTCTTAGAGGCAGAACTTGAATGGGGGTCTTGCTTAACATGGAAGATTTGACAGGAAGCACAAAGAGAAAAGATGCCATAGATAAAGGACAACATAGCGGAGCATGTTCTATTCCAGCCAGGGTTGTTGGTTAGAAACTCAGTAAAGATGAGCAAGACTGTCCCGAGACAGGCCCAAGGGGTCACAGAAGAACAGCTATCCAATGATGGGATTTTGTCTTAGCAGTAGTGGGCTCACCTAGCACACAGGAAACCCTGCGTTCGATTCCTAGGTCCCGCATACACAGAAAAAGCCAGAAGTGGTACCGTGGCTCAGGTGGAAGAATGCTCACCTCAAGCAAAAGAAGCTCAGGGACAGCACCTGGACCCGAGTTCAAGCCCCAGCACTGTCAACGTAAAACTGCACTCCAAGCGACCTGGGTGACAGGTGGATGGCTGTGCCCTGTAGCTCTTAGTAGATCCATCCATGCTTTGTGTCTCTTTCTCTGATAAAGGGGATCTGGACACTCCTTCTGGAATGAGCAACCCTGCACCCGGTTATCAGCAACCCTCCCAAAGGCTTCCACTGGGACATGGAGCAGCTGGCCCCAGAAATCCTCAGGTATGGGTTGGGTGTGGCGGGAGGCTACAGGGCAGGCCTCAGACATCCTAGTAGGTCTGATCTACCCCAGACATCCAGGCCATCCAGAGGAAGTGGATGGGAGCTTAGAAAGGGGTAGTGATGTGAAGAGGGCCCTTTAATGCCCATGGCCCTCCCCAGATTCTGAGCCTCCCTTTGCTGTCTCTGAGGGAGGTAGAGGAGTGTCTAGGTTGTAGTATCTAGAAGCGGACTAGTTGGAAATTGTAAAGAATGAGACACCATAGGCCATGCGCTGATGGCTCACGCCTGTCATTCTAGCTACTCAGGAGGCTGAGATCCAGAGGGACTTGTATCCCAGCACAGAGAGGAAAGTCCAATGAGAGTCTCATTTCCAATCTCCAACCAGAAGTGGTTCCATGGCTCAAGGGGAAGAGCACTGGCTTTGAGCAAAATTCCTCATCAGGGACAGTACCCAAGCCCTGAGTTCAAGCCCCTCATCCAAAAAAAACTATTAAGAAAGACACCCCTTGCTTGCCAGAGATGTTCACCATCTCTGGGGTTGCTGTGGTTGGGACACCAGGTTCTGGCCTCAGTGTACAGCTATTTCTAAGAACTCCCCAAGTTTGCCCGAGTGTGAATTTACAGCAGGGAGGGCATTGTTTTACCAAGAACTGCAGAGGTTGTGGCCTGTATTAGGCAGGGAGTGGGCGAATGGGAGCAGGTGTGGGAGAGTAGTGCCAATTATATTCTCTCCAACCCAAGGACGAATGTTTTTGATGCTGGTGTCAAAGTCTGAAAGTGTGGGGTTACATGTGCTTTATGGCCAGAAAAGTTGGGTTTCCCCTGGTTGTAAGAAGGTGGCTGAAACCAGGCACTGCCAGTGTCTCACGACTGTCATCCTAGCTACTCAGGAGGCTCAGATCTGAGGATCACGGTTCAAAGCCAGCTTGGGAGGAAAGTCTGTGAGACTTTAACTCAAGTGAAGCACCAGAAAACTGGAAGTGGTCCTATGGCTCCAGTGGTAGAGTGGACAACTTCAGGTGTAGAGCTGAGGGATGGCACGCAGGCCCAAAGTTCAAACCCCATGACAGACGACCAAAAATAATGTGGCTGAGTTTTCTTCATAGCGGTGTGTACAGTAGGAAATGCCATGTTGTTTTATGAGCCATTCCAGATGTGTGAGAGGCTCTGAGTTTTATACACATTTGGTCTGAGGATGGTAGTGCCATCTTCTCAGAGGTTGGGATGTTGCTCAGGGACTGCTGAAGACTTGGGCTAACCATGTGTGTGTGTGTGTGTGTGTGTGTGTGTGTGTGTGTGTGTGTGTGTGTGTGTGTGTGTGTGTGTTTCCCTCATCTTTCTCTGCCCACTTCCTCGATGCTTGTCTGCCTCTTCCTGACCTTGGATGGTGCCCTTCCTCAATAGCAACCTTGTCTTTAGCCCCATATCATGTCTACAATGAGTCCTAAATTGCTAGAGACCTGCAAATTCCAGCTTTTCCTTGGGACCCAAGTCTGGCTGTCCATATCTTTGTCCTCATCCAGGGGATTCTGGGTCAGCAGTGCCAGGTGGCTTATGTTCTCTCCTGCCTCTGGGGAAGCAGGGTCAGTCATGCTGTGTCCTGTCCTTTTCTAAGCTGGGCCCCTGGCTGCATGTCTCACTCCCAGCAGGGTGCCAGTGGAGTGGGGGAAAAGTGGTTTCCAGTGGCTCTGGCCAACTCGACCTTGATAGCTGACTGAGGGCTCCCCAAACAAGGATGATCTGTGGCTACATAAGAGGTGAGGCCAAGGTGGCTGGGATGTACTGTTCGATGTCTAGGAAATGTCAATGTACCTTATCGTAGGCAAATCTATCTTCTGGCACCAGCTGGGCCTCTCATGTCCTTCTAGATTCCGGATGCCCAGAACAGAAAGGCATATACTTTAGATTCCACGGCCATGGAACTGGGGGATGAGAGATTGGTATGGCCAGTACCTCAATGTTTTGAGGCATTAGTTTTCACCTGGATGAGCTGAGCTAGGACTGGGGGCAGTCCTGAGTCATAGTCACAGTAAACTCTCAAGCCAGATCAAGTGGTTTCTCCCTAAGTCCTTCTTGGGCTGAGGGGTTTGGGCCATGGCAGTAAGTTCCATGGTATCTGCACCTCGATCTCAACATGGGGCTACTGGATCAAGGGAGATACACTAAGGTTGCTCCTTGGTAGTCGGCTCATGATTGCAGACCTTCATCTACCCCCTTTCCCCAAGCACTGGAGAGGAAAGCAGGGCACCGAGCCCTCAGACTCCTGGGATAGCTACTGCTACAAGCAGCAGCCAGTTGGCTGTGGATTCCTGAGCCTACAAAACTTTCATGAGCCCAACTCAACACCTGCCCAAGGTCTGACTGACAAATTTGCTCTCTTGTGATACTCGTGTAACTGGGCATTATCTGTTGTAACATCTTGTGCTCCTGGCCCCTGGCTCTAAACCGTGGTCTGACACAGTGATTTACTACTGTCATGGCACCCATGACAGATGCCATTCTGATGATCTTCATGCCCCAAGGCTCCATACTTCTCTGGTACTGTGGCCTGCTCTGTAGGCAATGGCCTCCAAACAGGCTGCTATCAAGACTTGTAGGACCCCTAGACATTAGGAGACCCTCAGTGGCCCACTGGAAAGTACTGTGCCTAGAGCCACAGAGTAAGGTCCAAGCAGGCAAGGTGTTTGCCATGGGGCTAAAACTCTGGGCCTGGGCGCTGTCTCCCATCCCCCAGCTCTTCACCATACTACTTGAGCCACAGAGCAACTTCAGGTTTTCTGTAGGGTCCTTGGAGATCAGAGTCTCCTAGACTTTCCTGCCTGGGCTGGCTTTGAAATGTGATCCTCACATCTCTGCCTCCTAAGGAGCTAGAAGGACAGGCGTGAGCCACCTGTGCCTGGATGATCTGGCCTTACACCACAGTGGACTAGGAGCTCCTGAAATCTTTCCTTTAATTTTCCTGTGCTAGTATTGGGGCTTGAACTCACGGTCTGAGCTCTGGTCTCTAAACTATTTCCTTCAAGTTTACCACTTTAACACTTGGGCCGCAGCTCCATTTCTGGATTTTGGTAGTTAATCGGCAAGAAGAGTGTCATTAACTTTCCTCTACTGAGCTGGCTTGACCCTCGATCTCTATCTCAGTCTCCTGAGTAGCTAGGATTTACAGGAGTTGAGCCACTGGTGGCATTGGGCTAAAAGCTTTTCTAAAGCAAGAGTTTTTCCCTGCATTTGCCCTGACTCCTCCATGCAAAGAAGGCCGGAGGGTCAGGAGCTGTGAAAACAGGTTTCCAGCCACAGGAAATGGCTTTGGGTCCCTGGCGAAAAGCTAAGCTAATCTTCCCCCTGGGCGCCATTCTGGGACCTCATCCTCTGCTCTTTGACTCAAGTTAACTTTGACCCAGCCTTGAATTTCCTGCCAGACTTTTCTGAAGCCATAGAACCTTCATACCACGCTCACCACCTGCTCTACTGCACACCTCAGGACCTTTGCCCATGCTATACCTTCTGCCTGAGGCTCTCTGCCTTGTACCCACATATTAGAACTATTGTGGAATTTTGTCACTGGGTATATCACTTCCTGGAACAAGTCTTTCCTTCCCTTTTCCATCTTTTTTTTAATATTGAGTTACTAGATATGGAACTTGTGCAAGCTGACTGGCAAATGCTCTATATTGATGTGTGTGTGTGTGTGTGTGTATGTGTGTGTGTGTGTGTCAATCCTGGGGTTTGAATTCAGGGCCTGGATGCTATCCTATCCCTGAGGTTTTGTGCTCCAGGCTAGCACTGTACTACTTGAACCACAGTTCTGCTTCTGGCTTTTTGGGTGTTTAATTGGAGAAAAGTGTCTTAAATTGACTTTCCTGCTTGCAATTGGGATCCTTAGATCACTTCCTCCTGAGTAGGTAACAGGGATGAGCCACCAGCACCTGCCCTCCACACTACCTCTTACCTAAAACCTCAGCCTTCCTCTGAGTCACAGAAGAATATGTCTCCTCAGGCTCAATTTTTTTTTTGCCATTCTTGGTGCTTGAGCTCAAAGCTCATACTTGACAGAGTCTCTAAACATGTGAAGACTGTGACAAATGCTTCCATTTAATTATGTATCATGTTTCAACACTTAATAAAAGGTTAATTAAAATGAGTCAATGTCCTAGATTATTGTGTATAATTTTATAATAGATGTGCAAAATATAATATTATGTGTATAATAATACTAACTACAATAATCAATAAATGAATCAAAGGAAAATAAAATACAAAATCAATAATAAAATTCATAATATGAAATTAATATACATATATAAATATATATCATGTATTACACATGTATAGAAATATTTTTTCCATTGCAGGGCCTTCATTCAGGCCCAGGGAACTCTATCCTGAATTTCTTTACCTTAAGGACAATGAGCTTCGTGTTCACCCATGGTGCAAAAGAGTTACCTGGATGGTGAGCTCAGAAACTAGCAATGGCAGAAATACTGGCCCCAGTTCCACGACAGTGACTTAATTTTTTTAATGGAAACAGTTATGTTTATTCAGTTCCATATTGAACATTAAAAAAAGCAGTGTAGAGTTTTGTACAGCTATTCAAACATCCTTCCCTTACCTGCAAATTGCTTCTCTGAGAACTACGTTGTTTCTCTTTTTTTCTGTGTTTTGTTATTGTAAAAATGTTCACAGATGGGTTACAGTTCAGGAGCAAGTTAATGAGTACATTTCCTATTTAGCATTGTTTACTCCTCCTGTGTTTTCTCCCTACCTTCCCTTCCCTCCCATCTTCACAACTTCCTCCTCCTGACGAGGTCAGTGACTTAGTTTTTCATTTTTGGTTGGCACGGGGTTTGAACTCAAGTAATGGCAACTCTTTGCTCACATTGCTACAGATTTACCAAGACCCTGAGTTCAAACCCCAGGCTAGAAAAGAAAACTGGCAGAAATTCCAAACCAGGGAGCTTTATTTTTCTTAATTTAGTTAAATTATATATGTATGTATGTGGATATATATATATGTATGTATGTATGTGTATATATATATATATGTATGTATGTGTGTATATATATACAGGTTTTTTGGGGCCAAGTATGGGGCTTGAACACAGGTCATGGAAATTCTACTTCAGCTTGGATCTCCCTTTGCTGGGTGCATTCTCTGGACTCATAGCCGATCCTGGGATCCTGGGCTCAGAGTGCTTTCAGGAAGAAAAAATTTGGAAAGCACAAAAAGTGGTGAGCTGCAGAGAGCTGGGGTTTACGATTACTTTCTTTGCACAGTGACCATCCTGGGTCTGAATGACATAGCTGCAAAGTGGACCTGACCTGCCATTGCTGGTGGCTGGTGGGCTATCAATGAAGCCATAGGCCAACCTGTCAACATAGGCCCAGGGATCAAATCGCAGTCCTGACATCAATCACAAGAGATCAAAAAAGACTCATTCCTATGCATAGGAATACTGATTGAAAGAGTAGTTTATACATCGGTCGACACTAAAATTAGATGCAATAATCCTAGAAGGCTGGTTGAGCTTAATTAAGAGTTTATTAAGCATGAAAAGAATTATATTCCTTAAATTGTAGTATAATAAGTACCTAAGAGTTGGTAGGGACATAGTAGGTGTTATTCTATCATAGACAGTCAGCTATGGAACCCTTTAGCAATATATATATTTGTATACCTCCATCTGCCTATCTATGTATCGCTGATTTGGCCAAACCTGGGGGTCGTTCTCAGAGCCTGGGAACTACCTGACATCTTCATTGGCTAGAGGCTGCCATGCTCAAACTCACCCAATCATGAATTGGGCCTGCTAGGCACTAAGTTCAGATCCTGGCTCTGCCAGGCATGATGGAGAACACATCTAACATCTAGATGTGATGTAATAGGATGTAAACAATGTAATAAATGGTATAGGTGTCATCAGAATCAATAAAATAAATTCTAAATAAATGAATGACACAAGAAATAAAATGAATAACCACACCAAACACAATAAGGACTGAACATCTGTATGGAAGTATAAATCTTATCTTTAAAATATATATATGGAGGGCTGGGAAGGTGGCACTGTGGTAGAGCTTTTGCCGTGCATGCATGAGGACCTGGGCCCGATTCCTCAGCACCACATAAGCAGAAAAAAAAGCCAGCAGTTTCACTGTGGCTCAAGATGTAGAGCACTTGCCTTGAGGAGAAGAGCTGAGGGACAGTACCCTGGCCCAGAGTTCAGGCCCACGAGTGGACCAAAAATAAAGTATATAAGGAATATCTTTTCCAGGCCTGAGGCTTGAATTCAGCCCCCCTATGCAGAGGGAATGGCGGGAGATCCTGAGATACTTGTTCCTGGACCTGGAATGAGTCATGGAATGTGATCGATCTCATCCTTGAATGAGTAGTTCTTGCAGGATACAAGCAGAAAATGATAGGCAAGACTCATGGGGTATTGATTATTTGTAAAGAAGAGTTGATGAAGCATGACAATAATCAGCACAGTCATGAAATTGAAGCATCAGGAAAGATCCAAGAATCGGTAGTCACACAGATTGGATTCCATGACAGGTTACCATCTCTCCTACTCCATACAAATGTGTACTTATTTGCATACTACTTTCAGCTTATGAATGGATGACTGTTGTGCTCCCCGCTCCCCCCTCTTGGGGGGTGCTCAATTGCAGGTCCCAAAGGCTGGTGTGCTCATGTGGACTCATTCACCACTTGGTCCTGCTAGGTCTCGAGTTCAGATTCCCCGCCGTGCCAAAAGATTCATCTTGATGTCAGAAGTAAATCTTTGCACCTGTTTTCTTTCCTGTTCAAGTCCTAGATCTCAGCTAGGATGGAGAATGCTTGAACCACCTTGTGGCCATGGGAATAAGTTGTTATCCATGTCAGCCCACTTATACCTGTCATCATGTACTCAAGAAAATACATATACACCCATGAATAGCATACAAAATAAAGAGAATAACTACACTCAATGTACGATGCAGTCCACACACGGATGTGAATATACATCTCCTGATATACATCTCCTGTTTCAATGATCATTGAAGACTACTTTGGCCTCCCTGGGGTTCGATCCCAGCTCCTTAGTGGCTCACAGGCTGGTGTGATCACGTGGACCCATTGGGCAGTTGGGCCTCCTAGGCCCAAAGTTCGATTCCCAGCACTGCCAAATATTCACCCTGATGTGAGAAGCCAGTCGTTGCACCTGTTTTCCTGTACTGTGCAAGTTCTGGGTCTCAGCTAGGAAGGAGAATGTATACGCAACTCTATACTCATGGGAATAGGTTGTCATCCAGTTCACCACAGTTATATCTGTCATCCTATACTCAAGGAAATACACAATACATCAATGAATAATAGAGAAAATAAAGAAAATGACTACATCAAACGCAAGATGCCTCCCATCCATATTTGGAAATATATATCCACTGTTAAATTATGAATTTATGACTATATTGGCCCCCACCAGGACTCCATCTCAGGTCCCAGGAATGGCCTAGTTCCTTTGTGGCTCACAGCCTGGTTTGCTCACCATGACCCATTCACCAATTGGGCATGCTAGGCTTTGAGTTTAAATTCCTGCACTACCAGAAGATTCATTCTGATGTAAGAAGCCTATGGTGGCACATGTTTTCCTGTCCTGTGAATGTCCTGGGTCTCATTGAGGATGGAGAATGCTATATAGGCATCTCTTAGCCATGGGAATAGGTTGTCATCCATGTCAGCACAGTTATTTCTGTCACCATATGCAATAAAATACACAATACATCCATGGATAAGACAAAAATAGAACGAATAACTACACTGAATGCAAGATGCATACCACATCTGTAGGTAAAGAGAAATTCTATGTTTAAAAAAGGTTGGCTTGTTATTTTGTCCAGTGCTGGGGCTTCAAATCAGGCCCTACACCAGTCCTGACATTCTAGTCTTCAAAGATGGTGAGCTTCCCCTTCCCCCACAGTGCAACAGAGTTACTCAGACCTGAGCTCAAATCCCAGCACTGACCAAATATTCATCCTGATGTCAGAAGCCAGTTGTTGTGCCTTTTATCCTCTCCTGTGAAAGTCCTGGGTCTCAAAAACGATGGAGAATGCATAGACAACCCTGTCAACATGGGAGCAGGTTGTCATCCATGTCAGCACAGTTATACCTGTCACTATACTTATTAAAATACACACTACCTCCATGAATTAGAGGCAAAATAAGGAGAATAATTGCACTGAACACAAGATGCTGTCCACACATGTATGTCAATATAGATCCTATGTTTAAATTATGAATTTATGACTATAGTGGACCACCCTGGGCATCAATGTCGGATTCTGGGAATGGCCACACTCCTTAGTTGCTCACAGGCTCATATGATCACCTTGACTGATTGGCCAACTGGTTTTGCTCTGCCCTGAGGTCAGATCCCAGCACTACCAACAAGTGGATCATGGAGTAAGAAGGAGAGTTTGAAACTTTTTTTCCTTTTCTCGAGAATCCTGGGGGTCAGGCATGATGGAGAACATTTCTACAAATCTAGATGTTCTGTGATAGGTTGTCATCAATGTAATAAACAGAATGGGTTTCATCATAGTAAAATCAATGGTAAATAAATGAATAAAACAAAAGATACAAGGAACAACCACACCAAACATGTATGGACTGAACATCTATAGGTAAGTATAAATCCTATGTTTACAATATATATAAATAATATGTATTCCAGGGCTACGTCTTGAATTCAGGACTAGTGAACAGGCCTGATTTTTTATCTTCATCTAAGGTGATCTTCCGTTTTATCCACATTGCTGCAGATTTACCCAGATACTGAGTTCAAATCCAAAGCCTGTATGAATAAACTGTGAATTGCAAGCCAGGGCGCTAATTTTTTTCTCAGCGTGGGGCTTGAACTCAGGTCTTGGCAAGTCTGCCTCAGCTTTGATCACGCTAGGATGGGGTGCAGCCACTTGACACACAGGTGCTTCTGTGATCCTAGACCCCAAGTGTTGCAGGGAAAACAATGCACAGAAAAAAATGTGGCCTTTTATGTTTTATTCCTTTGCACAGTGACCCTTCTGGGTCTGAATGACACTGTTGCAACGGGTACTTCACCTTGCATTGCTAATGGCTGTCAGACTATCAGGGAAGCCATAGGCCCACATGGCAACATAGGCCCTCATTTCGAATCCCCGTCCTGACACCAACCAATGGCAGGGGGTACTAATAAACTGGTTCCCATCCAAAGGAATAACACTGGAATTTTGTCAATGTCACAGTTGAATGAGTTGTTTGTGAATGATGATCCTATAAAATTAAACAGCAGCATTTCAGAAGGCTGGTTGATTTTATTTAATATTTATGAATCATTAAAAGAATATTATTACTTACGGGAACACAATAATTTCAGGACACTGAGTGCATTCATTAATATTTTCAGGATGAAAACAATAACATTAATTACATGGACGCATAAGAAATACCCAGGAACTGGTAGGAATGTAGTCTATATAACTGAATAATGTATAGACATCTGTGGCACTCTATAAAGATATATATTTATTGGCATATTGTCATCTGCATGTCAATCTGTTCTTATTTCATTCACTCATGGGGCTCATTCTCAGGTCCTGGGAACAACCTGTCAGCTCAATTTGCCCGAGGATGGCATGTTTACACTCAACCATTCATGAATTTGGCCTTGTAGGCCATGAGTTCAGCTGCCAGTGCTGCCAAACAATGAATCGTGGAGTAAGAAGCTGATGGTGACACATGTTTTCCTTTACTGTGAATCTTCTGGGTGTCAGGTATGAAGTAGAATACATATGTAGACCTATAGCCTATGTAATCTATGTTCTATGTGCTATAATAGTCAATAAAATAAATGGTCCATACATGAATACAACAAAAATAAAATAGCTACACTGAACACACTATGGAGTCAACATATGTATATAAATATAAGACATATATGTAAATTGTAAATGAATAGGGTGTTTTCTAGTGCTGAGGATCGATTTCAGGCCTAAGGAACATACATGAATTTCTTGATTTCAAGGAGGCAAGCTTCCACTTCTCACACAGTGCAATAGAGTTACCCAGACTATTAGTTCCAATCCCAGTCCTGGTAGAAAAAATGTCATCTTTATAGTATGTGAGGCCCAATTCTTAGGTACTTCATTATGCCTCCATTTAATGAATGTGATTGTTTAAATGTTTAATAAAATATTAACTAAAATTGATCAGTGTTGTGTAATATAATTGTGTATAATTTTATCCTAGAATCTTTCAAGAACTGTTCATTCAATCATGACTTACATCACATTCCATTGTTAGTCATATGGATAGGAACAAGTTTCTTAGGATCTCCTACCATTTGGACGTGGCAGGACCAGGATTCAAATTGTGGGCTCCAGCTCCCACCACTTCAACCCGAGGATAGGGAACTAACAAGTCTGTCCAAGAACATCAACAAGAGCAGTGATTAGGCAGGCACCAGTGGCTCTCAGCACTCCTCCTTGTTACTTACAAGGCTGTGGTAGGAGTATCATGGTCAAAGTCACCCTAAGCAGGAAAATCTTTGAGACCCCTGTCCAACTTCATTGCCAACAAAGCCAGCAGCCTTGTAGCTCTACTGTAGAAGACCAGCCTTGAACAAAAGCAGCTTATGGATTGTGCCCAGATCCTGAGTCCAAGGTCTGGGACTGGCAACAAACAGAAACGCACAACAATCTGTGTAGACATCCAGCTAAAGCAGGTCACCCTCTTGTCTCCAACTGAATAGGACCGAATACCCTGGGAAAAGAGCTTTGAGAACAGCTGTCATCTTGACTCCCCCATTCTGCTTGGTTCACAGGATTCTGGCCACACCCCCACTCTTTCATGCTTCTTTCTGACCAATGGGATACAAGAATGGTGGTCACACCCACATTCCATGCTGCCTGGTAGCACTGGGATTCCCTGTTAGTTTACACCACTACCAGCAGTTGAGGAAGGTAGAGGTGGCTGAGTGGTTAGGAAGAGACTCGAGGTGACTTTGAAGTATAGTAGAAAATTGATGGTCCCACCCTAACCCGGCCCTTTACACGGTGCCAGGTTTCAAACCTCAGGCAATGGTGTGCTGCCAGCCTGCCTAAATCCCCGACCTGGTCCCTGCCCCGAGTCTTCTGCTCTGGGCCCATGTGTCCGCAGTGCTGCCGCCATCGCTGCTGCCCCATTTGGAGCAGCTGCCAACAGCTTCTCCTAGCATCACAGGTGAGTGGGCGTCCCAACACCAACCTACCCTGGGTCAAACACCCCTCTGGGAGCACCATGACCCCCCTATTGTTTCCTCTCCCTGGCTCTGATGAGCCACCTTTCTGTCTTGATCATTTCTGAGATAGAAACTAAATATATGCTCAGGCTGGACTGGATGGCGGTTCTCCTCTGACAGGTATGCTCCACCAAGCCTGGTCCTCTGTAGTTGGGATGGTAGACATGTGGTGTCATGCTCAGCCATCGGTTTAGATGGATTATTCCAAACTCAGTCCACAGCAGTGGATTCTTGACCACACGTGCAGCTCTTGGTAGGGCCTCAACCATTGGACCTCAGTCTCCTCACAGGAGAGTTGTGAGGTAACAAGGGATTTATACAGAGAGATCTCTGGAGAATGGCTAGGCAGAGAGGGAGAGGCCTTCAGATAAGGTTTTGGCAATTCTGTGACCATATGACAGGAAGATACCAGAAAGGGCTCAGGTGGGGCCTGTTATAAATCATTGAACAGGTGTGGGATTATGAACTGAAACATGGCTCTCTTTCATTATTACACTATCCCCATGAGGAAAGAGATCCTTCACTTTGTTCAGTTTTGCAGCTGGGGAAACAGAGGCACAGAGAAGCCAGGTGACCTACTTATGACCTCAAGTTCACAGGAAGCTAGGCCTGACTTCTCTACCATGCTCCCTAGGACAATGGATGCTATTCAGTCCACTTCTTGTGGTGGGAAGTTCACTTCTTTTCAGTCATGGGTCTTGAACTCTAAGATTGGACACTGTTCCCGAGCTCCTCATCTCAAAGTTAGCGCTCTATCACTTGAGCCCACAGTGCCACTTCCAATGTTCTGGTGGTTCTTTGGAGATAAGATTCTCACAGTTGTTCCTGCCTGGGCTGTCTATGAACCATGATCCTCATATCTCAGCCTCCTGTGGAGTTAGGATTAGAGTTTTATGCCACTGGCACCCGATTTAAGTGTAATTTTTATTTTCTTTCTCTGTCTCTCTCTGTCTCTCTGTCTCTCTCTCTCTCACTCTCGCTCTCAGGAACTGGCAGAATGGGTGCTATAGGAGGTGGTCCAACGTCCCCAGGTGGCTGGAACCCAAGATGGCCCACGCATTCTTGAGGTGAGCTGTGGGTCAGGAGCTGTCTCATTCAGCGTATTGATACATCTCCATGAGGTAAGCCCTCTATGCCCTTGAAAGACTGTGAGCGTTATTCATTGTCCATCTAGCTTTACTGGATTTACTATATTGTTTTCTTTTCTACATCATTTTCTAGCACCTGGCCAATATTGTGGTACATAGTTACTGGATGAAAATGTAATGTCAACTTAAGAAAGTCATTTAGGGATCTGGGAATGTGGCTTCATGATATGGTGATTGCCTAGCATGCACGAAACCCTGAGTTCAATTCCTCAGTACCACATAAACAGAAAAACACTGGAAGTGGTGCTGTGCCTGAAGTGGTACAGTGATAGCCTTGAGCTAAAAAGCAAAAAAAAAAAAAAAACCCAAACCAAAACAAAACGAAAAAACATTTAGTTAGTAAATGCAAAATAAAGAATCCATACTTGGAATATATAATTGCTCCTGTCATACTGACACCTGACAATAGTCCCTAATTCATGTACTTTACTTATATTAGGATATTATGTTGAAAAAGTTTTGTTCATTAGGTGACAGCAATTAATGGCTTGAATGTGCTCAGATATCAGGTGAAGATTAATTCTGGAAATTCAAAGCTTCCAGGTTTTTGAATGGTCACTGCTAATCACAATGAGAAGGGTAGTCTGAGATTTGGAAGTCTTTTTGGTTAGTCATGGCACCAAAACGGCAGAGGAAAGTAACAGTTGTGACAGAAGAAAAGGAATAGCTCCAGAGTTAAGTAATAAATGATAGTAACTAAGGTATTCCAGAAACTGTTTTAGAGAACTCTTTTTGGTTATTGAACAAATAGTTATCAACGAGTCTTATTCCTCATTACCTTTAGCATTCTAAATCTCTTAGGCTACTTGTTAATCTCTGTGTAATAAATGTATCTCCTTCTGTGCTGTTTATTCTTACCTTATCTTCTTTGCTTTCTGAAAATCTCAGCCTTTCTATAGTTCCCTATGAACATTTCCTGATACTAAATACACCTACACAGATGCCAGAGAATGCTAATTTAAGGGTCCCATAGCTCATGAATCATTAATGAAACAACATGGAAAAGGAGGACATATTTATTGTTACCACAAATTTTCTGAAAAGCTGCAATGCCATCATTTGATTCAAATTTCCATCATTTGTCTACATAGTGTCATATCAATGCACATAAATGCAAATAAGACCTGGGTGCTGGTGGTTCACGCCTGTAATCCTAGCTATTCAGGACAGCAGATGATTGTGGTTCAAAGCCAGCCTGGTCAGGAATGTCCATGAGACCTTTATCTTCAATTAACCACCAGAAAGCCTGAAGTGGTGCTGTAGCTTAAGCCGTAGAGCGCTCAACTTGAGCTGAAGAGCTGAGGGAGTGTGCCCAGGATCAGAGTTCAAGCCCCACAACCAACAAAAAGTGCAATTATAGCCTTAAGTTTCCCCAAAAGTTAGGACAAGATCAATAATCTTGCCAAGCAGAAAAAATAACAAATGATTCAGTGTACCTATTTTGCTGTGTTATTTAAGTTATGGCTTCTTTGCTAGACATAGTCTCTTCCTTTAAAAATTGTCAAATATTAGCTTTACAATAAACTTCATCTTATATTTCTTGTTTCAAAAGAGAAGTCTATACAGTTGATGTCACTTAGCTTTCTTACTATCTTAATACAAAGCCAAACCAGGCAGGAAAGTCTGTCAAACTCTTATCACAAATTGAACACCAAAAAACCAGAAGTGGAGTTTTGGCTCAAGCAGTAGAGTACTAGCTTTGGGGGCAGGTGGACACAAAAAACAGCTGTTCAAGAACAGAATCCAGCCTCTGGGTTCAAGCCCCAGAACCAACACAAACTAAACAAACAAGCAAATAAAAATCCCAGATATTTCTTTGGGACCTTCTTTAAAGAAGTACTGGTCAGAGAAGAGGCTGCTTTTGTTGATTATATTCAATGGATCCTGCTTTTTTGGAATCCGTTTTGCTCTGGAGAACTCAGGACCAGACCAAAGGAATTGATAACTGACTCCTGTATCAAGAGAATCATCTCAGGGGTGAAATATCCATCCATAAGACACTTTGAAACCTCCATGTCTTTGTTCCTTTACAGGAGAACACTTTTAAAACAACGTTATTTCCTTTTGTTCTATGCTGGCCTTCAAATGGTACATTATTTCTTTTTGTAACACTCTGAACTAGAAGTTTACAGAAAAATTTTATATGAGTAAAGAACACACTCGAAAAAGCCAGGGACAGAGGTTCCTTCAAGCCTTGGGATACTTTTCTTGTACAGCAAAAAGGAAAGCACAAGGTAACTTGAACTTTGTTATTCCTCTATGTTCCATTCCTCTCCTGGGGTCAGTTTCCACATCCAGTAACAGATACTTCCAGTAACAATCGATGGTGCTGCTTGAAGTATAATGAATATTTTCTGGCTTCACTGAAATAACACTAGAACACCTATGGACCTGAGGTAACACGTGTTTCAGAGACAACTTAGTAAAGAGAAAATATGAAATTTATATTGCTTATTAATACATTATACATGAGTACATTGAGTTCAAACTTTGTAAGTTCTCTGTAAATTGAAGCGAATTTTAAATGGGAAGAAGGTTCTCAGAACATTGTTTTTGTGAGTGTATGTGCTGTTCATTATTTCCCAAGTGGACATGAGCTATCAGTAAGGGAAACAATAGCAATAATAGGAGAAAGAGAAGTTCTGTGTTTAAGTATAAAGGTTCAATACAATATAGAAGACTACAAATTGACAACATTGAAACAATAAAGCCAAGTCCATTATGTAGATTTATGGGAATGATAAACAGAAAGGACCACTCCTACGTGGAACATGAAGTATGAGGCCAATCTCATTCTAAATCATGCTTGCTAATCATTCAACTTTGTATAAAGAAGAATGGAAGAATAATTCTTTTTCCAATGAAAGTCAGATATAAGAGCAAGGATTTAACTGGAAAAAAATGTCCATCTTGTGAGAGGAGCGATTATGTTAGCAATGAACTGGTGGCTAAGATCACATTTTTTTTCTTTACACACACACACACACACACACACACACACACACACACACACACACACACACACACACATATATATATATTTGTTGACTCAGGATATGTAATATGTGTGTTCATCTATCTTTATAAATTTCTTGAGTTAGGGGGTGGGAAGGTGGCTCAGTGGTAGATCGCTTGCCTCGAATGCATGAGGCCCTGGGTTGGATTCCTCAGCACCATTTAAGCAAAAAAGAAAAAAGCTGAAATTGGCGCTGTGACTCACGTGGTAGAGTGCTAGCCTTGAGCTGAAGATCTGTGGGAAAGAGCCCAGGCCAAGAGTTCAGGCCCCATGACTGGACACCCCACCAAAACAAAAAAAGTATTCTTGAGTTAAAAATCTGGGCTACAGCTTAGACATTACCCTCACAAAAATGTTTGTAGTTCAAAAGTTGATATTCCTGGAGAAATAAAACCTAAGAATGTAAAGGAGTCTGGGAAGTTAAGTTTGCATCCAGCCTGGGCAGAACACTCTTTGCAACAGTATATAAAATTAAGCAGTCAAAAGCTGGATTGGAAGAATGGCTCAGGTCATGGAATACCAGTCATGAGCAAGATTGCTGAATAAGAGCTTGAGGCTTTTGCATACATACATACAAACATACACATACACACAAAGGCACTTATATGTGCACACACAAATACACAAATGAAACAACTCTCAGAATGTGTAGAAAAGTTAGAAAAAAACAGAATATATATTCTGAAGAAGACTAGAATCAAGTGATAATTTTTAATATTAAAAAGTCCTCAAACGAACTTCCTTCAAATAAGTTTGAGTATATTACCTAGGTAGGGACCAGAGATAGTAAGTGAGTCAATTAATCGTTATTAAAGGGATCGCATCCATGGAGGAATGAATCAGAGACCCCGCAGGTGCATCTGAAAATATTCCTATCCTGTGTCAAATGTTAGAACATCTTTGAAAATAGTAGATAAACAGTCTGAACAGTCACTCTGGTGTATAATATCCCTGGAGAAGTTCAGAATTGGTAGTCTGTATCTAGATTAAATAAACCAAGAAACTATGGCAGGACAATGTGATACAAGCCTAGAATTCTAGCACTGAGATTAAGACAGGAGATTAGAGAATGGAATCACATAGTGATACCTTCCCTGGACCAGGTAGTATACTTTTGTCTTAATAAAACAAAACAAACAAGAAGGGAATACGTAGTTGAAAGTTTGGGCTAATTTTGTCATTATGTTTTGAGAAGTCAAATTTCCTGTTGAAATGCAACTCATACTTAATCCTCACTTGTGTTTTAAATTCTCTCTTAATTACAGAACATTCCTAGATGCAAAATCACACATGATTCCCATCCAAAATTTGAAAAAGTATGTTATCATTATAATGTTATATCCCAAAGAAATGATGAAGCATTACAAAACTTAAGCCTGGAAAAATTGCAAAGTACCTCTAATGTAGGATTTTTTTGGGGGGAGGAGGGCCCGGTCTTGGGGCCTGAACTCTGGGCCTGGGCGCTGTCCCTCAGCTCTTCAGCACAAGGCTAGCACTCTACCACTTGAGTCACAGCGCCACTTCCGGCTTTTTTCTTTTTGCTTATGTGGTGTTGGGGAATTAAACCCAGGCCTCAGGCATGCAAGGCAAGCACTCTACCACTGAGCCACCATCCCAGACCTAATGTACGATTTTGAAGATCTTGCTAAATTAGAATTTAGATTTAAAATAAATATTTTGATTTTTTTGTAATTTTATATTTTATAGGAATCTACAAAATTCTTTTTAAGTAGAGTATTTAATTGACAAATTCACAAATGATTTTGCATTCTATTTGCCTAGAATATTCTTTCAAGAGAGTTATAACTAGAACTTAGTTAATAGATAATGCCAACAGTTCATGTATAAAATTATAATTTGAACGTTGAAGACAGAGTTGCCAACAAATTGATGATATTGATTTATAAATTTAGAATAAGAGCAATTTTCAGATTATTTGGTATAACATGGTATGAAGAGAATAATCGTGTGACATCTTTCTTCTACCTGTATGTAACACAGGAAGCAATTTCCTTAATTATTTGCTACTGTATACACTGAGCATATGTTAGGTTTGGGGTTTGTTTTTATTTTTGTTTTTGTTTTATTGGTTTGTCCTAGGGCTTGAACTCTGGGCCTGGACACTGTCTCTGAGCCTGTCTATGCTCAAGCTCGTGCCCTACAACTTCAACCTCAGTGCCACTTGCATCTGGCTTTTGCTCAGAAGTTTATTGGAGATAAGAATCTAGGGAAACTTTCTGCTTGGGTGGGCTTTGAACTGTAATCTTCCGAACTTAGCATCCAGAATTTATATGATAGTTAAAAAAGTATAAATATAAATAGTATTTGCAAGTGTTCCGATCCCAAGAATACTAGTGGGGGGAAAATGATGCAACCCAGTTTGTTGTGGTGTTTTTTCCAGAACATGTATGGCATCCCATTTGCAGAGTTGTATTTTTTCACAATAGAGATAAGCTATTCATGATGTGAATTAAGGGAAGCTTGAGGTGTACCCTAAAATTTTGAAACTGTTGGGCTAGGATGACTCTATATCATAAATATTGGTATTGATGTTCATAAAACTAATAGCTTATTGTGATAAACAATTGCTTACTCTTGAAGAATTAATTATTACCAAGGCTAATTAGTTTTATCCTCTACCAGAAAGTGGTTATTTTTCTGTTGACTCTCAATCTGTAACACCCCGTTGGAAAATGCATCAATTGCAGAATTTCATAACATGCAAGCTGGTACTGTTTTGTATCTCTCACGTATGGAATTTTCTGAATTTGAAAATGAGTAGTTACTAGTCATTGGAATGTTGAAGAACACATATATTCTGTCTTCTTAACAACTTATTTACTTTTAAAAGTTATAGTTTTCCATAGAATTATACTGTTTTCGCTTTTAGTGTGAGAAAGTATTATATTTATTCTTTTTTCAAAATATTGGTAAAAATATTGTAAAAATATTGTCTATTCGGATAGCATTCAAGTTGACGGTACTCTGATAAAAAGGGGGTAATTAATTCAAATTAGACGACAAACAGTATTGATTTTTAAAAAGTTACTCCAAAAAGAATATTTACTATACCAATACAGTTTAATTTTATTTCATGCAGCTTATTTATTAAATTTCATTTTATTGTCAAAGTGATGTACCGTGGGGTTACAGTAATTTTAAGCTAGTGAATACATAACTTTTCAAACTTGTTACCGCATCCCTCATTTCTTCACAGTCTTCCATTACCCCAATACCCTTCACAACTTGTAATATACATTTCCAACATATTGTCTTGTGAGTATTGCTATTGCATTGGTTTGCCTTTTAACTTTGTCACACCATTTTGTTGTTCCTCTTCCCTTCCCTAATTAAGGTAAATATATACACAATACACAGGCTACCAAAATCAAATACAGTAGGGAATAAAGCATAGGGGAAAAAACAAAAAGAAAATAGAAATCACATAGTACATTAAAAACAACAACCGCAAACAATAATCTCTGCTTCCAGGTCTTGAAGGTCATTTTGCTCAGAATCAGCTTATAGGGTTATATATATGCATAACAAAGCCTCAAGAAAATAATAGTTTCATGGACACTATATTATGAAAACAAAAGTTAACTGTTATTGATTGTAACGGTGGAGTTAGGATTGGTGAATTTGCGGTTCTAATAAAGGAATTTCAAAAGATTTTTAAAATTATGAGAGGTAAATTTTAATTTGTTCAAATTTTTTTAACAACTTAGCCTATTATGAAAATTTAAAATTGCTTGGGAGAATAGGCTTTCATGCAAAGTAATCCATGGAGACTTAGCTGAGAGGGAGCAATGTGGATGAAGATGGCTCATTTTCACACTAAAAAAACAAACCTCAGAAACCTTGCTATAAATCCTGTAGGTTCGCTTGAGAATTGTCCCTACCCAGGAAATCTACTCTTACTGTGTGAAACAATGTTGTAGTGGAATTTAAATTCAAAGTTCTTTAAAAATAGACATCAAAATTTGTGAAATGAATTTAATTACCAAACAGTAATTCTCTGAAAAAGATAATTGGGTCAAAATATTTAAGGAGAAAGTGCCCTCAACAATGAAAGAAGGTATTGGGTTTACACTTTTCTGTTTCTAATATCTTCTACAATGACTTTGCACGTGAAGCACTGAACCACAGAAAAAATCTGATTGGTTACTTGAAACCGATGATTTCACATTTCTTAGTAGCTCCTTATTAACATGAGAAAGTGAAGACTTCTCTTATTACATAAGCCAAAAAGTTTTGGAATCAGAAAAGAATTGAGCAAATTGAAAAGGCAAGAAAACGGATTCTTAGAAGCCCAAGGTAAGCATTGTGGTTTCAGCAGTGGAGGGAGGCCAAACTTTTGATATAGATTGGTGTAATATTTTTGCTAATTAAAGTGATTTTACAGAACCTATTTACCTCACTACAATTTAGAACGGATTGAATGAAGATATGAAAATAAATTCCACATCCAAATAAAAGAGTTTTAAAAGAGAAACCATGAAGATTTAGAAGTGGGGAAGGCCTTATAGTCCTTCACGTTCACTAGACTTGAAGCCAAGAATCGCTGATTTGTTGTAAATCAGGCAAGATCTAAGAGGAGGACAGAGAAATAGCACATAGGAGCATTGTCCTTTTGTAACAGACACTGTCATCCAAGGTATGGGTGATTATACTCTATTCTTTTCCATACATCCTGCTGAGCAAATGCAAGTCCAAGAGAAAAATAATCTATTGAAATAATTTTGGAAAGAATAGCTTCACTGATCCTGATATTGTATCTAAGGAGAGTCTTAAGAGAGAAGACAAAATGGAGTATTCTTCGGTTTCCTCTAAGCATCTTGTTAGCAAAATATGTCTTTGAGGTTAGAAGTGATTGAACCAAAAATTGATGGAGTACTGATTTTTGAGGGCACTTTAGACATAAGAAGACTTTCAAGGTAAAAGAAAAAAGAAAAAAGTATATCTAAATATTTGTGATCACAGCTTCTTGGAGTAGTATTTTGGAGACAAAGTTTTACATTAGAGATTGTCCTCATTAACATTGATGCTGGGTTTCCGTGACACCGAAATGCAAGTGAGAAGTTTAATGGACTCACTTGGATAAGTAAACAGCATGATAGAAAAAAATGGAATATAATATTTACTGAATTATTTTGAACAATTACTTTGCCAGAACAAAGAAGGAAATATATAATGCAAATCACTTGACATAAACTTATGAATGAAAGTAGTCAATAGAAATGAGAGAAAACAGAGAGGACTGTTTCCTCTCCGGTGGAGTAATGGGTTCTTGATCTTGTTTCTTCCATTCTATCTTTACAAGCTATCAAGTGTGGCTCAGGATTGGAGTATCCAGTTCAGACCAAGAGAACATGCAGAAGAAAATATTTGCAGCAGATATAGGTGA
The DNA here is from genome assembly GCF_019054845.1 of Dipodomys spectabilis. Lineage (NCBI taxonomy): Eukaryota > Metazoa > Chordata > Mammalia > Rodentia > Heteromyidae > Dipodomys > Dipodomys spectabilis. The sequence goes on along the minus strand of NW_024871112.1, from coordinate 480,960 downwards.
TTTATAACCTAAAACAATCTATTTAAATCTGTTAAAAATTTTCCTCTACCCCAAACTGCTCACTTTAAACAACTTTGTATTCTTTTCACAAGATTGTCCTTCATTAAATATTTAAAATTTTGAGAAGTCATCATCATACTCTATAGAGATTGGTGTTTGGTTGTGCTTTTTGTGTGTTTTTGTTTTTTGTTGTATGTTTTCACTGAATTACAAAAGGTTGTGCTAGTGTGTTTCAATTAAGTATGTGCATCTAATTGTCCAATGTTCCTGGATCAGAGTCACTCCTTCTCAACCAACCCCTTCTACAAGATTTATTTCCGATTTACCACTTCCTTTCTCACATATGTACATTGAGTATTCTAGCTGTATTTGCTCGTTGTTCCATTTCATTCATTCTATGTCATTACTATTATTCCTCTCTGGTTTCAACTTCCTGATAGTCATTCTGTTAAACTGTCTGCTAGTATGTTGAAAGGTTTATATACATTCCATGGAGTTTCAATTCTGCATATACTTGAACTGATGTCAGCTTATATTTCCATAATTCATTCATCTGAAGTGACAATTTGCAAGACTGGAGACATGGAGCACATATTCCTCTTCATTTGGAAGATTAATCTGTAGTCAACAAGAAAGTTTAAAAATGGCTGAGAGGGCTGGGAAGGTGGCTCAGTGGTAGAGCGCTTGCCTTGCATGCTCAAGGCCCTGGGTTCGATTCCTCAGCACCACATAAGCAAAAAGAAAAAAGCCGGAAGTGGCGCTGTGGCTCAAGTGGTAGAGCGCTAGCCTTGAGCCGAAGAGCTGAGGGACAGTGCCCAGGCCCAGAGTTTAGGCCCCACGACTGGACCCAAAAAAAAAAAATGGCTGAGAATGTATTCCTAACTACGAGTTTTATAAATGGCTTTGTACAGTGGTTTGTAATTATTTTATTTTACATGGCATAATATTTTCTATTACCGATAAGTTTTGGAAAAAGAAGAAAACTAAAATTTACTAGTGTTGAGGAATATGATAGAAATAGAAGACAGATTTTATGTTTGTCAAATCTCTGATGAGTACCCATATGCAAGAATTAAAGTTATATTTCTTACTATGTTAGACAAATAGGGAAAACATAAAACACCATATGATAAGGCAAATATTCATGACTTTTTAAAATGTCCTTATTATGTGATGAAATTTACTCTATTAGCTAATGTTTTGGTTTGAAATATGGGAGGCTGATCTATTTAACAAATTTTCGAAGTCACCTACTGAAAAACACAAATGATGGGGGGTACTCTTTCTACATTTCAATGAATGGTTGAATCTCTTAGGCATTGGTGCTGGGTAAATAAATCAACTCTATTGTACCTTGCTCTACACTTGTAAAAGTTGTAGTGCCACTAAATATTATCTACTTTTAAAGTGTTATTTTGGCAAATATGATTTTACAAAGTTTATTTGAAAAGGAATACACTTTCCGCAGATTAAATGTAGGTTATCATTTGTTTGAGAATGACATCATTTTTATACTTCAGAACCAAGATTTACTGAAGTACCAGTGTTTTGTAGCACTAAGAATTTTCTCAATTATTGTTTTTCTGAACTATATTTGACCTCTAGGTCAAGTTTTCCTAGCCTTGGTAGACCAATTATAGATCTATCGTTCCAGGAACTATTTTTTGGCCTGATGATGCTGGATTGAAATCATTCATTAATCATTAGGATAAGGGTATTACAAATAATCTTTTGACATTTGTGGTCTTGTTCGCTCATATGGGATGGTCATCTGAAAATTGAAAGTTTGAATTACTGTACTTTCACATTTGGGATCTCATCCTGCATTTTAAATTGCCTTGCATTTCACAATTGCTTACTGCTAATTCATGCATTTCAAGGAATTGGGGCCCTGAAATATAGGAAATGAGAAATTGAGATGAGTCTTCAATTACTTTCTGTTGGCATGTTGCATGGGCCTCTGTGAGATCTCTTGTCCTAGTTATCTGATGATGCAGGTAACTGGAACCTGGGATCTTAGGACCCGTGGATCCTGTGGAAGAATAATACCTTTTAGACATCATATCAGCAAAATTTGACTATAATCAGTAGGAATGCTTCAGAAATATGGAGAAAAACATTTTGGGACCAGCGAGTTAAAACAATAAACAGAGCAGCAGAGTAAAATCCCTTATAGATTAAATAAAACATTTTTTTTTTTATCATGTGAATTCAGAAACCAAGAACAATTAGAAGGTATCACAAGTTTATACCAAAAACATTGCATTGATACTTTTTATATTCTGATATGTATTCTAATCCTGATTATTTATATTCCAATCTATTTATTGTAATAAATATCAATTAATTTGTCAAATTATAAATTAATTCCAGTAAGATTCACTGTGTGAAATATAAAATCAGCACATAAATATAAAATATATAACTATATATAATATAAGAAAATGCTTTGCATTGTTCTCTTGTTGTTAAGGTAACAAAGGCAACTGTTTTAAAATATTATTCCATTACCTCTACCTCAGTGTTTGGTAGAATTTAACTTAAAGCTTTACCATTCAGAGATGTACAGCCTAGAGGCAAGAGGAAACACTGTGATTAAAACATTACCAATTTAAGGCCTAATAACAAGGAGAAACATATGGACTTCTCCTGGAGCTATGGAATATATTTAGTTATAGAAAATCAGTGGTGTTAGTTCCTGCCTGATTGGATGGTAGACAGGCCAGGACATGAGGTAATCATGCATATGAACAATTTTTTCACCAACTAAGCTTTAGCTACTTTTGAAATGATAGGGATAATAAATAATTATATTTTGAAAAAATACCTTTTAGCCTGAACAGTTCTGTCTGAACTGTTCATCTCTCTATAATCCCTTCTTACTAAGATTATTTCTGCTCCAGTAAGACAAGCTATGCTGTCAGGGTAAGATATTCTGGTTGGTCTGTTCCTAAATGGAGCAAAGGTAATGGGTCAGGCAAACATTTGTGCCAGTAAGACCTCATTTGGGAAGTTTTAAGCTGGAGAAATTTAGAAGTAGCTCTTAAGCAAGGCTTACTTTGAATCCATTAGTTCCACAAAGCTAACTCAGTTGATAAATAAGTACTTGAAAAGCCATTACCTTTGGACCTACCTATAAAGGCTTCAAAGTATTATCAAATTTCAAATGAAAAAGACTTAAAATGGCTATTGACAAAAAATTGCAAATGTGAGCAATTGAACAAACAATGTAAGTTTTTTCCAACATAAACAAATTTTACAAAAATAAGATGAATAGCAATTTAGGGAACAATAAGGTTTCCTTGTTACAAATAGGCAACCAAGGATAAATGCCTGTCTTAAGATTGCATCATTACTTAAATTTACAGGATACTACATGCTTTAGCAGCACATCTACCCGAATTACAATACAGAGGTTAACATGGCTCTTTCACGAGAGCCATGTTAATGATATGAAAATTTGTGAAGTATTCCATATTTTCCATTCTTCAGATGCAAGAAATGGAAAACAGTTATGAAAAAATTGATTACAAATATACAAGTGTAATAATACATGTAATTCATAGAAATAAAAGTTAGTTTGACATCAGTGTATTCAATCTTCACTTTTCAAAAAGGCCTTTACATAGCATAACATTTATAAAACTTTGAAATTAGATAACATTGTCATTTTATCCCAAATAAATAAAATTATAAAAGGACCTAGGAATTAAAGGAATCTTAAACTGTTTCTTTATGGAATGCAATTCGAAAGGACACATTTAGTAATGAATCCATATATTATAAAAACAATGTCGAATTCAAAATATTATATCTAGGAGAGAAAGAAATAGATTATGGACATTATATAAACAGAATCCAAAATATTTTAAAATATACTTTTTTTCAGACAAGCACCAGAAATATCCTTAGTTTCTATACTACTCATTTCAACAGATAAGTTAAAATTATTTCTGATTTAAAAAATCACACTCTATATAAATCATTATAGATGTATACAAAAAAGTCGAATATATTTTGACATCAAACTCAGGCAATTCACTTGGAAAAGTACCATGGAATCCATGAATTTCTAAAGTAAAATATTGCTGTTGCTTTGTATTGTGAAAATATTTTGTATGGACACATGGGATGGACTGGCAATTTTGAAATTTAAGAAACTTAATGGAAACATTAGGACTTAAGAGAACAATTTGTACAGCTTTCCACAACTTCAAAGAGGTAGTGATACATACTTATCCTTTTGGCAATATCAAATGCAGTTTCTTCCAAGTTGTGTTCAGATCTGGTTTGATATAATGGGTCAACAGAAGGAGATCCAGCGTATCTTTGCTATATCTATACCCAGCAGCAAGATACAAGGGGGTCAAGAGGCCTTTGGTTTGGCCATTGGTGTCTGCATCATGATGAAATAAAGAAGCCACTCTGATATTATCCCATGTATAAGTACTGTGCAAGGGTGTCCAGCCATTCACAGTTATTCCATGAATATCTGCTTTGAGCCACCAACTCATGGATTATGTCTAAGTGTCCACAGTAGGCTTCTAGATGAATAGGAGTATAATCATGGTTATCCCTAGTGTTCACATGAGTGACCTTTATGGAAAGTAGTCTCTGCACTGTAGTAGGGCGATTACTTTCAGCAGAACAAAGAAGAAATTTGCTTGATCCTATCCCATTTTTTCTTGCAATTGATACCATTTCTCACTTTTTCATCTTGTTCCTCAACTTCATCAGAATTGCCTAACCAGACACTTTGAGTGCCAGTGAGAATGAGCTGTCCATGTATTTCCCCAATAGTTCACATTGGATAAACTAGTCAGAAAAATCTGGTGAATTTTCTGCATCTGTTTTTTTCACTATTATTTATTTTCTCTTTTTTCATTTATACTATTCTAAATTATTCTATCTGGAGAGTAGGGATTTGGTAGAGAGCAGAGGAAAGATTTTCCTCCGTATTCAAAGGGACAAACTGAAAATGAGGATCAGTGGTGTTTTCATGTGCAGCTTATTCTAGGAATGAGAAAATAGGAAATAATGCCTTATATGTAAATGAATTGGGAAATGACAGAGCAGAAAGTGAAATGATGCAACCAAAAAACATAAAAGCAAAATAAATTAAGATAATTATGGAGTAATCATATTACCTGTGAGAACCATGAGAGGGAGAGAGGAAGAGAGAGACAGATGTGCAATGATCTAGCTAGCCACAAAATCCATCCCTCTGATCAAATTATAGAGCAAATAATTTTATTTTTTAAGAGACCTAAATAGAATTTAAGATCAGATGTCTCCATTGTTTTTAATTATATTTTTCTTATCTTAAATACTTGTACAAGGGAATTTCCATTCAACAAATCAGTTTTTTTTAAAAATATAATGGATCTTTATATAACTTTTCCAAACCCTTCCAAAGCTCATCGCAGTTTAATTTTTCTAGTTTCATACATCTACATTGAATATTATACCTTCACTCTCTTCCTCCATAACTCTATTCCTTCCTTTTGACTTCCACTAACATCTTTCAAGTGATAGTGTCCTGGTATTCATTTTGTTGGAGTAAAGTTCAATTTTATAAGAAATTACACCTTTGAAATACTCCTCTGCAAATCACATGCTTTGGTTAATATTTTTGTGTAAACTTGTATAAATTTCTAGCTTCCAAATATGAGACAGAACATGGGTCCTGAATAATTTACATTTGGGTCAAATAAAAGTCTGCTTCCAAAAGGAGAGTTGACTTTAGAGAAACATAATGAGTTGTATGTAAATAGGTGCTTAGCTGATTTTGTATATTTGTAAACTAATACAGGGAAATAGATTACAGCACGGTTAAAAAAAGAACTTCTCATTGAAATACTCATTTGTGTGTGTGTGAGAGAGAGAGAGAGAGTGTGTTTGTACACATGCACGTGTACACACGCACACGCATGTGCTAGTGCTCATTCATTCATTCATCATTCCTGAGGCTTGATAGTGCCTGGGAACTCTCCCTAATCTTTTGTGACCAAGGATAGTGGTTTACCACTTGAGCCATTGTTCCATTTCTGTTTTTTTGGAGATAATCGCATTTATTTTCATGATTGGACTGGCTTTGAATAGTGGTCTTCATATTTCAGCCTCCAGAGTAGCTAGCTAAGCTTCTTCAGCCTCTAAGTATCTAGTTAAAATTGGGCCTGTCCTCTATGCTTCAATGCTCTTTTATTCTTGTCCTGAGGTGTTCACATGCTTAAGTTATATATATGTCTAGTTGCTTTAAAAAATACTCTTACTGCTTGGCACCAGGGGCTCCCATCTGAACTCTAAACTATTGAGGAAGCTTGAGAACAGAACCCAGGCCAAAATTTTAATGGACTTCCTTCTCAATCTATAGCTTGGTGCATTGGGTTATTTCTACCATCCTGCACTATCTACAGGTTAAGATTGGAAGGACTGCAGAATCCAGGCCAGCAAAGGTAAGAATCTAGACAAGTTGGTGTGCAACTCTTATGGGCTAAATGGGAAGGCTAAAAAGACAGATCAGGTGCATGTTTTGTGAAAAGGGAACCCTTATCCTAAAATTTACTACTGATATGACACCAGTCTAACAAAAACAGTACCCCAAGTTGAACACAATTTCCCACAACCAAAATATTTATGGACATTAACATCCAAAACTTAGTATAACCTGCTCTTTGTTCTAATATCAGCTTCATCTGATTATCATATGATGTGACAACAGTTTCTTCATTAAAGTTTTTATATATTTTAAAAGACCTAGAAAATTCTTTCTCACTTATTCAGTGCAAACGAATGGCAAATTGCCTCCTTTCTTACATATTTGACTACCACTATAAATTCATCTTATGATTATTATTAATAGTAACATATTCTGATTTATTACTTTACTTTGTAACACTTTTTAAACTATTGGCTTCTTGGCTGAGGTTGAAGTATTTAAATAGTATCATCAAATTACATTACTTGGGTACTTTGGGTCAATTTCTAAAAAGGTTTTAACCAATGGCTTCTAGTAATTCTGTTGTTTTTTTGGGGGGAGGGTTCTGTCCTGGAACCCGAACTCTGGGCCTGGGTGCTGTCCCTTAAGGCTAGCTCAAGGCTAGCACTCTACCACTTGAGCCAGAGCGCCACTTCCGGCTTTTTTTTCTGTTTATGTGATGCTGAGGAATCTAACCCAGGGCCTTAAGCATGCAAGGCAAGCGCTCTAACACTGAGCCACATTCCTAGCTCTCTACAAATTCTTAATTGGTATATTAATTAGTTTATTTTTAATTTCAATATAATTTTATTGTAAAGGTAATGTACAGAGGGGATACAGTTACATAATTAAGGTAATGTGTACATTTATTATGGAAGGAACATTGTTATCTCTTCCATTGTTTTTTTTGCACACTCAAAAAAAAAACTACTAAGGTATCTCCTGTCGCTATTGTCAAATGGGTACTTTTCTTTCTTTGTTCATGCATTTTTTATTATAAAATTGATATACAGAGTGTTTACAGTTACTTAAGTCAACTAAAGATTACACTTCATTTTATTTTCTGAATTTCAAATTTTGAACTTATTTTGTTTTGTTTCTTTAGGGTAATTCTTTTTTCAGACTTGTAGAATTAGTTAATTTAGTTTTGCATAATTTTAACACATGTAAATTATTCAGACATATATTTTGCTTTCAAAATAGTTAACATGTGAATATGTAAAAATTATTTTTTTAAATTTTAAATGGTTGGTGAATTTAAATAAATTTATTTTCTTATTATTTCTAAAGATATTTGTCCAGGTAACAAATACTGCATTTTCAAGAAGCATATACTTTATTAAAAAAGGCTTTATATAGTTTTTTTTTTTTGTCGGTCGTGGGGCTTGAACTCTGGGCCTGCACAAGGCTTTATTACTTTGTCACTTTTTGGAAATATTTGTACTTGAATAAAAAAAAATGTTTGAGCTAGTCATAGTGGTTTGTGGTTTCTATTTTCTAACTATGGTCGGAAGTGTAAATAGGGTTTGTAATTTGGGAGAGACTGAAAAACTATGATACTTTATCATAAAATTTCCAGAGTGAAATGATTAGAGATATAGCCATCCCTAGCAAGATATAGAGCACCCGGTTATCATATTCTAAATCTTGAGTTAAAACACCAGAAACATCAATCTTTTGTCAAAATAAAAGGACACATATTTCAAAATGTTTATTATTTAAGACTTGTTTGCAAAGTTCTCATATCTTTTATTTATTAATTTTCAATTTACTTAATCTATAAGAATCCAAGTATCTTGTGAATATTTTATTTCTTCTAAACTTTTAAATTGTATGGGCAATATTATGATTCCATATATTAAAATAATTTTACTATTTGTGATAATTTTCTCTGTTTAATATGATAATAACAAATGTGTGTATGCGGTGTGTGTGTGTTTATGTGGGTTTTTTGTGTGTGAGTTTTGTGTGTACTTTGTAATGCTTGGGAGATCACACAATTGCTTCACATATGTTAGGCCAATGTTTTAGCACTGAGCTATAGTATCTAGTTATAATACAAATTGTATTTTAAATTATGACTTTTGTATTTTCATTCCTAGTATGTTTTTTCAAAATTATATATGATAGGACGGGGGAAGATGGTGGAGGAGAATCTGGAGTCTAAGTAAGCTCTCGCATAGAAAGCAGTTTTAGAGTTCCAGTGAACAGTCCTAAGCCAGAGAATTACACCAAGTGTGCCATCACAGGATAGAGAGTTAGGCCAGAGAAGGAAACCCAGGCAAGAAGACACTTCTGAGCTCTTGCCAGCAGCCTCCGCGGTGGCAGCAGCCAGCGGTGGGTGAGCGCAGGAGTCATACCTGAGCAACAGAGAGTCTAGGACGAAGGAGCCAGATGCAACAGGCAAGCGGATTCTACTCAACACCAGCAAGAACTGACAAAGAGCAGACATCTTCATCCTGCAGTTCGCAGACCAGAGACAACCCAGGAACTAAGACTCGGCATGAGTAGTAGCCTGACGTCCTCACTCCTTCTCAGGGAGCAGAGAAGGGAAGGCCACCCCTCCCCACCACAGCACGGGTGATCTCCATCTTGGATACCGACAAAGCTCGGAGGAGCTGCTAGCTCCAACTCAGGCCTTGGAATAAAATGAGTCATTTAGCAGGTCACAAGAACTTAACGGTGGTGTGACCTGCCAGACTCAGCTCCACCCAGGGAAAAGTCACCCAGCTCGGGCGCCAGCCCTAGGAGTGGGTTTCTTCACTGGGTAATCATAGCCAGAGGCTGCCCCTCCCTCTAGCAGCCTCGACAATCAATTGAAATTCAGTAAACAGAAACACTGAGAATGGCTCCAGGCTGGGCTCTGTGAGGTTTTCACAAACTAGCCCCGGAAAAGCTACTGTTTGTTGAAAGGCCTCAACTCTACCCAGAACATAGCCTCATCACTGCATCCCCCTCTTTTGTGATACTCAAAACATATCAGCCTCCCAATGAACTAGACTGGGAGGAGGATCACCAAATCCTGTGTAAAGCAGAGCATTTTTCTGCCTGTTTGAACAAACTGACTTAAGAAACCAACCAAGCCACAGGACCACAAGCAGACCAGAGACTCCAACAAGTGGCTGGTTACGGACACAAGGGAGATACAGGATTTTTCCCACTCCTCCCAAAAAAATCAAAGAAGTTTCTTTTTTTTTCTTTTTTTTTGTTTTTTTTTTTTCTCTCTTCTTCGTCTTCTTTTTTTTATTTTTTATTTTTGGTACCTTGTATAAAATTTTTTTTTTCTTTTCTAAAACATTTTTATAATCTTTAATCTTTGCCTTTTTTGAAAAAAAATTGTTTTCCAGAAACTTTTTTTCCCCTTATAATTTTTTTCTTTCTTTTTTGGTCTTCTTTCTCTTTTTTTCTTTTTTAATTATCTTTTTGTTTTTTGTTTAGCTCTACTGAACTTCTCATCTTTTTCTTCTTCCTTTCTTATCCTTTTCACCTTCTCTTCTCTTTCGGTCTTCCTTATGTGACTTAATTCTTGTCCTGCACATCCTCAGATAAACCCGTAGTGGACTATTAGACCCTATCCCCTATTGTGTACACACTTAATCCACAAATTTATTACTCAAGTCAAAACCTCTAACACTTAAATTCCTTAATAGCAGTACTACCTCTTTATAACTATATAATATTTTAAGCATTTTTATTTTTAAGTTTTTCACTTCTCCTTTATATCCCTCCCCTTCTCTCAATAAATTCACGTTCTTATCTAAATAGATTGTTATCGAATCTACATAATTTTATTAATTTCTACCTTTTTTTTTCTGGTCTCTTTACTTTTCCCGTTCCCTTTCTTCTTTTTTTCTCTCTCTCTACTTTCATCCTACCCAACCTATTTCCTGCTTTGAGATGAGGACTTAGTTAACTCTCCCTGATCCTCCCCACATCAATCTATTCCTATTTTTTTACCCACATCTCTCCCTAACCCTAATAATTTCTGGTCTTCCAAATTCTTCTTTGCAGTTCGTAGCCCATTAACGTATAGTTGTTTGGTGTTGAATAGATGTATCTGTTGAACTAGATTGTATCTGTAGACTATTGACTGTGCAAATTCAGACTTGGGTTGATGCTTGCCTTAAGATAGTGTTCTAGCACAAACCTGGTGCTATTTTCATCTCAAATGGGCAGAGTAAGCCGGAAAAACACAAGAAAAATGGCAAATCCGGGTATCTCAATTCCCAATACCAATAATCAAGGAACAGAACAGATAATGAATAATCCAGAGGAGAATTCCCAAATAGTTCTACGAACACTGTTGGCAAACATGATAAATCAAAAAATTGAAAGCATACAAAGGATTCTGTATGAGCGTGATAGGGAGAGAGAGGAGGCAATCCAAAAATTTATACAGGAATATCATAAGCGTGAGGAAGCTACTCAAAAACTGACACAGGATTTGCATGAGCAGCTTGAGAATACTCAAAGAGAAAGGGAGGAATGGCGTGAACAGGCTGAGAACACTCATAGAGAACTACAGGAATCCCACGAACGGGAGGAAGTTAATCAAAGAGTAATACAGGAATTGAGAGAGCAGGAAGAGAATACACAAAGATCACTAAAGGCATTCATGGAATCCATTAACAAAGAGCTGAAGGAAGAAAGGGAGACCACAAAGGGAATGCTGAATGGAACCCAAAATAAGGAATGGGAGTCCAAGTAAACCATAACCAATCAACTAAGTGATCTGAGAATCAACAATGAACATCAAATTAAGGAAGTAAAGAAGTTCATAAAAGATCTAAAACAAAGCTTCAACAAAGATTTTGAAGCCATCAAAGCTGATCAATTAGAAGGGAAAGAGATAAAAAACAAAGTAGAAAATCTAGACAGCAGGTTAGACCATGCAGAAGATCGAATCTCAGGGATTGAAGACAGCCTAGATATTATAGAGAAAGAACATACAACCACCCAAGACAAGTCCAAGAAATATGATAGATCTATCCAACACTTGGAAGACACAATCAGAAGGCCTAATCTAAGGATAATGGGTGTAGAGAAGCATCTAGAAACAGAATTTAATGGCCTAGGAAATTTGTTTCACAGGATCCTTGCAGAGAACTTCCTAAACATGCAAAAAGATAGGCCTATTCAGATACAAGAAGCATTTAGAACTCCAAACAGACCAACCCAGAATAAGACATCCCACCTTCACATTATAATCCACACAGGATCAACTCAGACCAAGGAAAAGATCCTTAAAGCTGTCAAGGAGAAAAGATTAATCACCTATAAAGGGAAACCAATTAGAATCACCTCAGCTTTCTCAGCAGAGACAATCAAAGCAAAAAGAGCCTGGAAAGATGCATGCCATCCCCTAAAAACAAACAACTATCAACCAAGAATACTGTACCCAGCTAAACTCTCCTTCATAATTAAAGGCTAAATAAAAACCTTCCATAGCAAACAAAAATTGAAACAATACATCTCCACCAAACCAGCCCTACAAAAGATTCTTAAAGATGTCCTACACATAGAAAACCAACAAGACTAAAATAAAGGCCAAGAAACTGCACCCAAACTGAGAATCCAAGAACCAGAGGAAAAACCCAGTTTTTGCAGCCCCCAAGAAGGTGGATAACAAGGCAGAAACTCCCAAATGCCTCTCAGTCCTTTCTCTTAACGTTAATGGAGTGAATTCTCCAATTAAGCGACATAGACTGTCTAGTTGGATTAAAAAACAAGACCCTTCTATCTGCTGCCTTCAGGAGTCACATCTTGCCCGTAAAAACAAACACATTTTCAATGTTAAAGGTTAGAACAAAATCTACCAAGCAAACGGCCCCCATAAACAGGCAGGAGTTGGAATCCTAATATCAGATAAAATAGACTTCAAATAAAATTCGTGAGAAGAGATAAAGAAGGTCGCTACATACTAATTAAGGGATCTCTCTATCAGGAGGATAGTACAATTCTAAATATCTACTCGACAAACAATTTATCCAAGAAACACTACTTTCCCTCAAATCCCATATAAATCCAAAGACATTAATTGTTGGGGATTTTAACACACCACTCTCCCCACTGGATAGATCAACTCGGCAAAAACTCAACAGAGAAACTGCAGATCTAAACAGCTGCATAGATCAGCTAGATTTAACAGATATCTACTGAAGAGTTCACCCAGCAGCATCAGAATACACGTTTTTCTCAGCAGCACATGGAACATTTTGTAAAATGGACCACATTTTAGGCCACAAAGCAAACTTGTCTAAATTCAGAAACATTGAAGTTATACCTTGCATTCTCTCTGACCACAAGGGAATAAAATTAGAACTCAACACCAAAAGCCACCAAAGAAAGTCTGTTATCACATGGAGGCTGAACAACACACTGCTTAATCACGAGTGGGTCATGGAAGAGATTAGAATGGAAATTCAAAAGTTCATGCTATTCAACAAAAATGAACACACAAATTGCCAGCTCCTCTGGGACACAGCAAAAGCACTACTCAGAAGGAAGTTTATAGGTCTGAGGTCTTACATCAACAAATTGGAGAGGTCTGAAACCAACAACTTAATGACACATCTGAAACTCCTTGAAAAAGAACAGCAAGATAAACCACAATCCAGTAGACAGAAAGAAATAATCAAAATTAAATCAGAATTAAATGAATTAGAATCCAAAAAAACTATAGAAAGAATCAACAAAACAAAGAGTTGGTTCTTCGAAAAAATTAACAAAATTGACAGACCCTTAGCAAATCTTATCAGAAAAAGTAGAGAACACACCGAAATAAATAAAATCAGAGATGAGAATGGAAACATCACCACGGAAACAACCAAGATTCAAAACATTATAAGGAAATATATCTCAAAACTTTATGCTAATAAGTTTGAGAACTTGACAGAAATGGACCTCTTCCTAGCAAATATTGACATGCCAAAATTAAACTAAGATGAGTTAAACCAGCTTAACAGGCCCATATCAAGCATTGAAATAGAAACAGCAATAAGAGACCTCCCAGCTAAGAAAAGTCCAGGACCAGATGGTTTTACAGCAGAATTCTACAAGAAATTCAAAGCAGAGCTCACACCAATACTCCTCCAACTCTTCAATGAAATTGAAAGAGAAAGTTCACTACCGAACACATTCTATGAAGCCATCATAACCCTCATCCCAAAACCAGGCAGGGAATCATCAAAGAAAGAGAACTATAGACCCATTTCTTTGATGAACATTGATGCAAAACTTCTCAACAAAATTTTGGCCAAACGACTTCAACAGTTCATCCAAAAAATCATACACCATGATCAAACAGGATTAATTTCAGGGCTGCAAAGCTGGTTCAATATACGCAAATCAATTAATATTATTCATCACATCAACAGGAGCAAGAATAAGAACCACATGGTTATCTCAATAGATGCAGAAAAAGCATTCGACAAGATCCAACATTCCTTTATGATGAAGGTTTTGGAAAAATTAGGAATCCATGGGACATTCCTCAATACAATAAAGGCTGTATATGACAAAACTACAGCCAGTATTATACTTAATGGTTAAAAAATGAAGCCATTTCCTCTTAACTCAAGAACAAGGCACGGATGTCCACTCTCTCCACTTCTCTTCAATCTAGTATTAGATACCTAGCTACAGCAATAAGACAAGATGCATACATAAAGTGGATCCAAATAGGGAAAGAAAAAATAAAACTCTCCCTCTTTGCAGACGACATGATCTTGTATTTAAAAATCCCATAGACTCCACACCCAAATTACTCAAGCTGATTCAAAACTTTGGCAAAGTAGCAGGGTATAAAATTAACCCCCCAAAACCAATGGCTTTTCTGTATGCCAACAATGAGAAAAGTGTGGCTGAAATTAGGAAAGTAACTCCATTTGTAATAGCCCCACAAAAAATAAAATACCAAGGAATTAACTTAACCAAAGAAGTGAAGTACCTCTATGATGAAAACTAAAATCTTGAAAAAGGAAATCAACACAGAACTTTAAAAATGGCAAAAAATCCCATGCTCCTTGGTTGGAAAGATTAACATCGTGACAATGGCAATACTTCCCAAGGCTATCTATAAATTCAACGCGATACCTATCAAAATTCCAACCTCATTCTTCAAGGAAATAGAAGAGGCAATCCAAAAATTCATATGGAACAATAAAAGACCCCAAATAACAAAAACGCTCCTCAACGGAAAGAACACTGCTGGAGGAATATCAACACCAAATCTCAAACAATACTATAAAGCCATAGTAATCAAAACAGCTTGGTATTGGCATAAGAACAGACCTCAGGACCAATGGAATAGAATTGAAAACCCAGAAATTAACCTACAGACCTATAGCCATCTAATCTTCGATAAGGGAGCTAAAACAACAGAATGGAAGAAAGACAGCCTCTTCAATAAATGTTGCTGGCAAAATTGGTTAACTAGTTGTAGAAAACTAAAGCTAGATCCCTATTTATCACCGTGCACCAGAATCAACTCCAAATGGATTAAAGACCTGGAAGTCAAAGCAGACACAGGATGGAATTGGAGAAACCCTAGGTCTCCTTGACTCAGGACGAAATTTTCTGAATAGAGACCCGGAAACACAACAAATCAAAGAAAGGTTGTACAAATGGGATTGCATGAAGTTGCAGAGCTTCTGCATGGCAAAGGACATAGCTAGCAAGATCAATAGGAAGCCCACGGATTGGGAGAAGATCTTTACTAGCCATACAACGGACAAGGATCTCATATCTAAAATATACTTGGAACTCAAAAATTAAATCCCCCAACAACAAATCCTCAAAGAAACAACTACCTAATAAATAAGTGGGCGAAAGACTTAAAGAGAAACTTCTCTGAAGAAGAAAGAAGGATGGCCAATAGACACATGAAGAAATGCTCAACATCCCTAGCCATAAAAGAAATGCAAATCAAAACAACATTAAGATACCACCTCACTCCAGTTAGAATGGCATAAATCAAGAACTCTAACAACAACAGATGCTGGAGGGGAAGTGGACAGAAGGGAAACTTACTTCATTGTTGGTGGGAATGTAAACTTGTTCAACCATTGTAGAAAGCAGTATGGAGGTTCCTCAAAGACTTCACATAGAGCTCCCCAATGTCCCAGAAATCCCACTTTTGGGCATTTACCCAAATGTTTACAAACAAGACCACACTAAAGCTACCAGCACAACTATGTTTATTGCAGCATTATTTACCATAGCTAAGATATGGAACCAACCCAGATGCCCCTCAGTAGATGAATGGATCAAGAAAATGTGGTATATATATACACAATGGAATTCTATGCCTCCATCAGAAAGAATGACATTGCCCCATTTCTTTGGAAATGGAAAAAATTTGGAAAAAATTACATTCAGTGAGGTAAGCCAGGCCCAAAGAAACATAGGCCCCATGGTTTCCCTGGTTTGCAATATCTAGTATATTTATGAGTCAAGCAGAAAAGGTCAGATAATGTGACGTTAGGAAAATGAACCCTTAGATATGTATTTTAATGTTTTTTTTCTTTCATGCGTGTGTTTCTAATGCATTTAAAAGATTATTTCTTTGTTGCTTTGTGGGTCCCTCCCCCACAGGATAACCCCTGCTTTCACTATATTTGATGTCAGTATAACTTGTGGAGGAGATGGGGAAAAACAAGTCGTTTAAGGATACAGGTGGACCTATTGCATCAATGAGAAGTACAAGTTTTCTTGTCTAAAACGAGCTTTACAATGTCGGTTTCGGGGGGTGTGGGGGAAGAAAAGGATTGGGATTGGAGGGGGAGGGGGGCTGGGAAGCTATGTGAAGGGTAAACAAAGGAGGAGGCTGCAATGCTTGGTAAGAAATGTACGCATTATTCTGCCCATGTAATTGTAACCCCTCTGTACAGTATGTTCACAAATAAAATAAAATGAAATAAAAATTATATATGATAAAATGTGATCCATCTTCTCTCCACGTTAGCAATTGTTAGTGTTATTCTTTCTCTTATTTCCTTGGAAATTAATTATATTCCTATTACAACTTCATTACATTGTAACAGCTCTATAAAATGCTTTATTTTCTATTTTATTTTTCCTTTGTTATCTGACTTTCAGTCCAAACTATCAAGTGGATTAAAAAGTAACTAGATTCAGGACACTTTATTTTTCTCCTTCTCTTCTCTGAAGTCTTCGTGTTTTTTGAAAAAATACCAATGACATACAGCTCCTATGTGGTCCACCATTCTTCCCCCACTCACTCTCTTCTGCAGAACAGCTCAAGTCATTATCGTTGAGCTATATTATGCTGTACTGTTATCTAAATCTTAACTCATTCCTAAATTAATTTTAGTTGCATTGAGCAGTCTCTAAAGACATTTTGTATATATAATATCAGGGGTTTGTATTTTCACAAGGTGTGAAATATGAGTGACTATGAAATATTTAGATATCTCTGTAGAATATTGGTCCACCTGCTCAATAATCTCTTATGTAAATTCAAGGAATACGGGTCAGTCAGAGAAATCTTGTAAAATGGTGTAGCTTGAGCCTCCATACTAGCTTTGAATAGTATTACCATGTTTAGTAGTGAAGACAACATAGTTCTACTAAAAGAACAGACACATAGAAGAAGGTAACAGATTTGTCAAAAATAAATTCTTAGTTTTATGGTCCACAGATTTTGAAAAGGATGCTATGACCTTATGAAATAAAAACAGAATCTTAAATGGTTGAAAAGGATGCTATGACTTTATGAAATAAAAACAGAATCTTAAATGGTTGTATTAGCACTATTGCCTCTCTAGATTTAAAGAATGATCTTAGACTACTACCTCAATCCTTTGTTTGTTTGTTTGAATGTCGGTCATGGGGTTTGAAATCTGGGCATGGGCGCTGTCCATGTACTCTTCAGCTCAAGGTGAGCACTCTACCGCTTGAGCAACAGCAAAACTTCCAGTTTTCTAGTGATTTATTGGAAATAAGGGTCTCATGGACTTTCCTACCTGGTCTGGCTTTAAACCACGATCCTCAGATCTCAGCCTCCTGAGTAGCTAGGAATACAGTCGTGAGCCACTGGCTCCTGGATTCAATTCTTTGTTATTGTGGGACCATTTAAGTAGGAAAAAGCCAAGTAAATATTTTGCATGAACCTAAACTAAGTGGGATAATATCATATTGGTGTCTCTTTAACTTGGAAGTTATAGATTATGTCTTTTTATACTTTAACTTGGGACAATTATCTGCTGTCAGTTATTTTCTTCTCTTACCCTTTTTTTGCCCTTCTACTTACATAATTATTATTTAAAGAGACATAATTGAGCTTGCATTTCTAAATTCTTCAAAATTACAACTACTTCATATTTCTGGCAGCCTCCTATATATTTCTCAAGGGAAATATTTTGTCACTACCATTTTTATCCTATATGATATTGGATATCTTCCTGCCTAATTCAGTGCAAGATATACTTTAGACTCGTCCAGATATCTCAACACTTGTACTACCATAAAATACTATCTTCCTTGGAAATCATGATATTAGTATATCTGGTGAGTTGGCATCTGCCATTTTTGCATGGCCTTAATTGATACTTACATGCAATCATGTTTTAAACCAATATACCACTCAGTAGATGAACAAATTGACAAAATGTTGTTTATATATGTACAGAGGAATTCTATGCTTCCAGTTCATAAGGAAATGGAAAGACTTGGAAAAATCTTACTAAGAAAAATAAGCAAGACCCAAAGAAACAGATTCCATGATTTCCCTCATTTGTAATAACTAGGAAATATCTAGGATAGTCCTAGCAGATGAGCAGAATGGCTCAATAGCTATGTATAAATGACCACATAAAATGAGGTGAGCAAAATAAACTCTTAGATATGGAAAGAGAGGTTTTTCTTTGTCGTTGTTGTTTTTAATGTACGATGTGATTTCTTTTTTTCTTTTGTGTTTTCCTCTATGGTTTGTCCACTGTTGTATTTGATTTCACTATCCCGTGTATTGTATATACATTTATCTTCATTTGGCAAGGGAAGCGGAACAATAAAACGGTGAGACAAAGGACAAAAGGCAAACCAATGCAATAGCAATACTCACAAGATAACATTAGAAATTTACATTACAACTTGTGAGGAGTATTGGAGTGAAGGAAAAGTGTGAGAAAAATGAGGGAGGGGGTAAAAACTTTGTCATGTTATGTATCCACTACCTTACAATTATTGCAACCCTTCTATATATCACCTTGAAAATAAAATTAAGTTAAAAATGAGCTGCATAAAATATAATTTCACTGTATTGGTATAGTAAATATTATTCTATGTGTATTACCTTTTAAAAATGAACATTTTGCCTGCTAATTTGAATTACCTCTTTCTTTATCAGAGGGACATCAACTGAAATGTTATCAAACGACACAATATTTTCAGAATATACTTGCCATTATTTTGAAAAAAACATTATTTTAGTATTGTCTCATACTAAATCAGAAAACAGTTCAATTCTATGGAAACGCCTAACTTTGAAAACTGACTAATTGTTAAGAGGACAGAATATATCTGTTCCTCAACATTCCTATGACTACTAACTACTCATTTTCAAATTCTGAATATTATATACCAGAGACATTCAAAACAGTACCTGTTTGATTTTAAGTAATTCAGCAATAGATGCAGGTTCCAATGAGGCATTACATATTTAAAAGTCAACAGAAAAAAAATAGACACGTTCTGGTAGAGGATAAAAATATGAAGTATCTATAGTAATTAATTCTTGAAAGTAAACATTTGTTCATCAGAGTAAGCTATTATTTCTATGACAATCAATCCCAAGTTTTTATCCTGTAAAGTCATCGTAGCCCAACAATTTCCAACTAGTAAGGTGCACCTCAAAATTCCCTAAATTCACATCATGACTACTTCATCGCTATTGTGAAAAAATACTACACTTCTGCTAATGTGATGCCCTTCCTATTTTGGAAAAAAATACTACACTGAACTTTGCTACATCATTTTCCCTGCAGTGGTATTCTTGAGATCAGAACACTTGCAAATATTATTTATTTTTAATTTTATTTTTTAATTATTTTATTATATATATTATCTATCATAGATACTCAGGAGATCTGTATATCTTAATATTAAGATTTGAAGATTATGGTTGAAAGTCCACCCAGGCAGGAAAGTTCCTTAGATTCTCATCTCCAATAAACTCATAAGGAAAAGCCAGACCCAAGTGGCACTGAGGTTCAAGTGGTAGAGCAGTAGCCTTTAGCAAAAACAGGCTCAGGGACAGTGCCTAATCCCAGAGGTTAAGCCCTACTACAAACCAAGCAACCAAAACAAAATAAAAACAAACCTCAAACCTAGCATTTTTCTCATTATATAGATGTACATAATTAAGGAAATTTCTTCCTGTGTTATGTACAGATAGAAAAAAAAATATCACACAATTACTCTTTTCATACCGAGTTACACCAAAATCTCAACAGATTGCTCCTTTTCTATATTTGTAAATTAATGTCATCAATTTGTTGACAATTTGCCTAGATTATTCACATTATCATCTTACACATGAACTGTTGGAATTATCTATTAACAAAGTTCTTATTATACCTTATTTGAAAGAATATTCTAGCCAATTAGAATGCCAGAATCATTAGTGAATTTGTAAATTAAATCTTTTACTTGAAAAGAATTTTGTAGTATCCTATAGAATATTAAATTACAAACATAAAATATCTATTTTTACATCTAAATTCTAATTTAGCCAGGTCTACAAAGTCCTACATTAAACGAACTTTCCTATTTCATCAGGCTTAAAGTTTTGTAATCCTTCATCATTTCTTGGGATTCTAACAGAATGATACTTACTTTTTCAAATTTTTGGTTGGGAATCATGAGCTCTTTTGCATCTAGAAATGTTCTGTAATTAAGACAAAATTTAAAACAAAACTGAGCATTATATATGAGTTGCATTTCAATAGGAAGCTTGACTTCTCAAAGCATAATCACAAAATTAGCCCAAATTTCCAACTGTGTATTCCTTTCTTGTTTATTTTTTATTCCTTTCTTCTTTGGTTTTATTGAGACAAAATTGTATTCTTCTAGTTGGCCAAAGTTTCTGATCAGCTCACGTAACTTGGGAGTGGAGTCCATGGGGTCCATTAAATAAAAGATCATGTAATTTTCATGTTTTTTCTTCTTTTTTTCTATTTTTAAATTCATTAATTTTTATTGTGAAAAATTGTACAAAGGGATTAAAATTACCTGGGAAGATAATGAGTACATTTCGTCTGAAACATTGTAGCCTCCTACTTTGTTTCCCCTTCCCATCCCTTCCCATCCTCCTTCCATGCCCCCACCCAATCCTCCTCCCCACCACCAAAGTAGTAAAGTTCGTTTTCGATATAACGACTTGAACATCTCATTGTTGCAATGGGTCCAACTGTATCCCTATTTAAATGATTGGTTTTTTCCCTTCCCTTCCACAAATTTTACCAACATCAAATACAGTGAAAGCAGGGGTTATACCATGGGAGAGGGACATACAAAGCAACAAAGAAATAATCTTATAAATGTGTTAGAAATAATCCCATGAAAGGAAAAAAAAAACATTTGAATAGATATCTTAGGGTTCATTTCCCTAACATAAACTTATCTGACCTATTCTGCTTGACTCAGACATATGCTAGTTACTGTAAATAAGGGAGACCGTGGGACCTATGTTTCTTTGGGCCTGGCTTACTTCACTTAATATAATTTTTTTTCCAAGTCTTTCCATTTCCTAACAATTGGGGCAATGTCATTCTTTCTCAGGGAGGCATAGAATTCCATTGTGTATATATACCACATTTTCTAGATCAATTCATCTACTGAGGGTCATGTGGGTTGGTTCCATATCTTAACTATGGTAAATAATGATGCAATAAACATTGTCGTTCTGGAAGCTTTAGTGTGGTCTTGTTTGTGAACATTTGGGTAAATGCCAAAAAGTGGGATTGCAGGGTCATAGGGGAGTTCTATGTGGAGTCTTTTGAGGAACCTCCATATTGCTTTCCAAAGTGGTTGAACAAGTTTACACTGCCACCAACAATGCAGTAAGGTTCTCTCCTGTCCACATCCCCTCCAGCATCTGTTATTAGAGTTCTTGATTATAGCCATTCTAACTGGGGTTAGGTGGTATTTCAATGCTGTTTTGATTTGCATTTCTTTCATGGCCAGAGAGTTTGAGCATTTCTTCATGTGTTTATTGACCATCCTTCTTTCATCTTCAGAGAAATTCTCTTTAAGTCTTTAGCACATTTATTTATTGGGTAGTTGATTCTTTGAAGATTTGTTGTTGGGGGATTTAATTTTTTGAGTTCCAGATATATTTTAGATATGAGACCCTTGTCCGTTTTATGACTAGGGAAGATCTTCTCCCAATCCGTGGTCTTTCTAGTGATCTTGCTAGCTATGTCCTTTGCCAGTCAGAACCTCTGCAATTGCATGCAATCCCATTTGTCCAAACTTTTTTTGATTTTTTTTTTGTGTTTCTGGGACTCCATTAAGAAAATTAAGGCCTGTGCCAAGGAGATCTTGGGTTGCTCCTATTCTATCCTGTAATATTTTCAGAGTGTCTGCTTTGACTCTGAAGACTTTAATCCATTTGGAGTTGATTCTGAAAGGGTAATAAATAAGGATCTAGATTTACTTTTCTACAAGTACTTAACGAATTTTGCCAGTACCATTTACTGAAGATGCTCTCGTTTTCCATTGTATTTTTTTAGCTCCCTTATCGTTAATTAGATGGCTATGGGACTATAGGTTCATTTCCTGGTTTTCAATTCTACTCCATTGGTCATCTTGAATGTTTCACTTCATCTTTCCCTATTTGGATTCCCTTTAATTTTCCATCTTGTCTTACTGTCCCAGCTAGCATTCTAATATTAAGTTGAAGAGGAGTGGAGAGAGCGGACATCCTTATCTCTTCCCTGAATTAATAAGAAATGGCTTTAACTTTTCACCAATATGTATAATGCTGGCTGTAGGTTTGTCAATTCTTAGCAGAAAGAACAGCACTGGAGTAATATCAGTTCCAAATTTCAAACTATAGTAAAAAGCCATTGTAATAAAAACAGCTTGGTACTGGCACAAGAACAGTACTGAGGACCAATGGAATAGGACGGAAGACTCAGAAATAAACCCAATGACCTATAGCCACCTAATCTTTGACAAGGGAGCTAAAAAAATAGAATGGAAGGAAGACAGCCTTTTCAGTAAATGGTGCTGTTAAAATTGGTTAAACACCTGAATAAAAACTAAAGCTAGCCATATGTGTGTGTGTGTGTGTGTGTGTGTGTGTGTGTGTGTGTGTTTGTGTGTGTATATCACCCTGCATGAGAATCAAGTCAAAATGGATCAAAGACCTCAAAATAAAAGCAGACACCGTGAAAACATTACATGAAGGATAAGAGAACCTAGGGCTCTTTAGCACAGGCCAAAATGTTCTTAATAGAGATCCAGAAACAACAAATCACAAAAAGGTTGTAGAAATGGGATTGCATGAAACAGCAGAGCTTCTGCAAGGTAAAGCTCATAGATAGTAAGATCAATTGAAAGCCCACTTACTGGGAGAAGTTCTTCATGAGTCATAAAACAGACAAAGTCTTATATCTAAAATATACTTAGGACTCAACATCATAAATCCCACAAAAACAAATCCTCAAGGGAACAACTGCCGAATAACTAAATGGGCTGAAGACTCAAAGAGCGACTTCTTTGAAGAGGAAATAAAAAATGTCCATTAGACAAATGAAGAAATGCGCAATTTTTCTAGTCCTAAATGAAATGCAAATCAAAACATTGAGATTACACCTCACTCCAGTTAGTATGGCTATAATCAAGAAATGTAATGATGACAGATGCTGGTGGGGATGTGGCTAAAAGGGAACCCTACTGCATTACTTGTAGGAGTGTAAACTTGTTTAACCACTTTGGAAAGCATAATGGAATTTCTTCAAAAGACTCCACCTAGAGCTCCCCAATGACCCAGTAACCCCACTTTTGCGCACTTACCCAAATGATCACACAACTACCAGCACAACCATGTTTAGTGCAGTATTATTCACCATAGCTATGATATGGAAACAACACCAATGCCCCTCAGTAGATGAATGGTTCAAGAAAATGTGGTACACACACACACACACACACACACACACACACACACATACACACACACTGGAATTCTAGGATTGCATCAGAAAGAATGACACTGCCCCATTTGTTAGGAAATGGAAAGACTTGGTAAAAATTATATTGAGTGAAGTAAGCCAGACCCAAAGAAACATAGGTCCCATAGTTTACCTTTTTTTAACTTTGTTTACAAGGATTAGTACATGTCTAGGACAAGCAGAGATCAAAGGCTAGGTACATATGAACATGCAAGGTGATGTTAAGTGAAATGTACCCCAAGTCAGAGACACAAGCGGTTTTTCCTCTCTTTCTTTTGTTTTTAATATGCTTATAATGCACTATGTGATTCTTTTGTACGTTATTCCCCCATGGTAAACACCTGTTTTCACTGTATTTGATTCCAGTGTTCTGTATCTTATATATACATACATACATACATACATATATATATATATACATATATATATATATATATATATAAATTTGAGGAGTGGAAGGGATACATTAAAAGGATCTGCATAGGGAAAGAAGAAATTAAACTATCCCTTTTTGCAGATGACATGATACTATACCTTCATGATTCCAAAAACTCCATCCCCAAACTCTTAGAAATCAAAAATCACTTTGGCAAAGTGGCAGGATACAAAAATCAATCCAATAAAATCAGTTGCCTTCCTGTACACTGACAATGTACAAGCAGATAGGGAAATAAGGGAAGCAACCCCATTCACAATAACCTCCCCCAAAATAAAATATTTAGGAATTAACCTAACCAAAGATGTAAAAGAACTATTTAATGAAAACTATAAAAATTTAAAGAAAAAATTACAGAAGACACTAGGAAATGGAACGACCTCCCATGCTCTTGGATAGGCAGACAATATAGTGAAAATGGCAATACTGCCCAAATTAATATACAAATTCAATGCAATTCCTATTAAAATCCCAATGATGTACATCTCTGAAATACAGAAAACAGTCCAAAAATTCATATGGAACCACAAAATACCTAGAATAGCCAAAACAATTCTAGTGAATAAAGACAACATGGAAGGGATATCCATGCCGCACTTCAAACTCTACTATAGAGCCATAATAACAAAGACAGCATGGTACTGGCACCAAAACAGACCCAAAGACCAATAGAATAGAATAGAAGATCTAGAAATAAATCCACATGCCTACAGTTAGTTGATATTTGGCAATGGAACCAAAGACAGACAATGGAAGAAACACAGCCTCTTCAACCACTGGTGCTGGGAAAACTGGGCAGCCACATGCAGAATAATAAAAGTGGACTCCAGCATATCACCATTCACCAACATCAACTCAAAATCTATTAAAGACTTTAACATTAAACCTGAATCTCTGAAACCTCTGCAGGCAGAGTAGGAGAGACACTTGAACTTATAGGCCCAGGAAAGAATTTCCTGAACAGAGTCCCAGGGTCACAACAAATTGGAGTGAGACATGACAAATGGGACTACCTTAAAATAAAAAGCTTCTGCAAAGCTAAAGCTATCGCAACCAAGCTAGAAAGACAATCAATTAATTGGGAAAAAAGATTTACCAGCACTATATCTGAAAAGGGGTTAATATCCAGTATGTATAGGGAACTCAAGAAACTAGGACCTCAAAAACCTAACAAACCAATTACTAAATGGGCAAGGGAACTAAAGAGAGACTTCTCAGAAGAAGAGTTAAGAATGGCAAAGAAACACATTAGGAAATGTTCACTATCCCTGGTTGTGAAGGAAATGTAAATAAAGACAATCATTGGATACCACCTTACCCCAGTCAGAATGTCCCACATCCTCAAGTCAGCCAATGACAAACGCTGGAGGGGATGCAGAGAAAGAGGAACCCTACTACACTGCTGGTGGGAATGTACACTTATACAACCACTTTGGAAAACAGTCTGGAGAGTCCTAAGAAAGCTAAATATTGACCTCCCTTATGACCAAGTCATACCACTTCTAGGCATCCATCCTGAACAACAGGAACCAGTATACAGGGACACATGCACCTCCATGTTTATTGCCGCACTGTTTGTAATAGCCAGGATATGGAAACAACCCAGATGCCCCACCACAGATGAATGGATCCCAAAATTGTGGTATCTATACACAATGCAATATTATGCAGCCATTAGAAATGAAAAAATAATGGCATTTGCAGGGAAATGGATGGAGCTAGAAGGTGATCATGTTGAGCAAGGTAAGACAAGAGCAAAGAGACAAACAGTACATGTTCTCCCTGATAAGTGGATGTTAAAACCAAAATGTTAGGCAATACGACAAAATTAACAGGACTTAAGAAACAAAGAACTTCCACTCATCTGGTCGAATCTCTATTAAATAACCCCATGCTGCTGATCACATATATGGTATCTATGTGTACAATGGAGGGGAACCAGGAAGATGACATAAAGTAGAGGGAATCAGGGAAAAACCCGTCAGCTGCACTGGACATTGACCAAAATGAACTAAGCAAGTTAATGGCAGGGATGGGACGGAGAAAACAAGTGGGAAAAAGGGAACAGCTGATGTTATGCAAAACAAAAGAAATGTACATACCAACCAATGTGGAAGTAATAACTGTATCGCAAAGCTCATAGAACTCATAAATGTTATAGACTGTGATAGACAATTTGCTCCAGAAATATTAGAATGTGTTTGTGACTTTAACTGAGCATCACTATCCCACAATACTGTGAAATTAGGGAAATTATGTAACCACTTAATTACAATAAAAAAGCACAAACTCTCCAGAAATCATTATAGATGTATACAACTATCTCTTGAATACATTTTGACATCAAAGTCAGGCAATTCACTTGGAAGACTTCCATGGAATCTATGAAATGTTATAGTAAGCTATTGTTATTTGGATTGTGAAAATATTTTGTATGGAAACAAAGAATGCAATGGCATTTTTGAAATTTAAGAAACTTAACCAAACCATTATGACTTAGGAGAGCAATTTGTACAGCCTTCCAAAACTTCAAAGAGGTAGTGATACATACTTATCCTTTTGGCAATATCAAATACAGTTTCTTCCAAGTTGATCTTCAGACATAATGGTTCAACAGAAGCAGATCGAACATGTCTTTGCTATCTCTATTCCCAGCAGCAAGATGCAAGGGGGCCATTGGTATCTGCATCATGATGAAGTAAGAAGAAAGCCTCTCTAATATAATTCCACATATAAGCACTGCGCAGGGTTGTTCAGCCATCTACAGTTATTGCATGAATATCTGCCGCTTGAGTCACCAATTCACAGACAGTGTCTAAGTGTCCACTGTAGGCTTCCTGATGAATATGGGTATAATCATCGTCATCCCTAGTATTCACATGAGTGGCCTTTTTGGAAAGTAGTCTCTGCAGTGTAATAACCTGATTATTTTCAGCAGCCCAAAGAAGAAATTTGCATGGATCCTTCTCCATTTTTCTTGCAATTGATACCATTCCTCACTTTTTCATCATGTTCCTCGTCTCCATTAGAATTGCCGAACCTGAGACTTTGAGTGACGATAGGAATGAGGTGTCCATGTATTTCCCTAATAGATCAGGTTAGTTGAACTGTTCAGAAAAATCCGGTGAATTTTCTGAATCTGTGTTTTCACCATGATTTATTTTCCCTTTTTCCATTTTTACTATTCAAAATTATTCCAACTGGAGAGTAGGGAATTGATGGAGAGCAGAGGAAAGATTTTCCTGCGTATTCAAAGTTACAGACTGAAAATAAGGGCCAGTGGTGTCTTCATGTGCAGCTTATTCTAGGAATGAGAAAAGATGAAATAATGCCTTCTATATAAATGATTTGGGAAATGGCAGAGCAGAAAGTAAAATGATGCAACCAAAAATATAAAAGCAAAATGAATTATGATAATTATAGAGCAATCCTATTATCTATGAGAAATATTAAAGAGAGAGGAAGAGAGACAGATGTGCAATGACCCAGATAGCCACAAATGCATGCCTCTGATCAATTTATAGAGAAAGAAGAATTTTATGGTTTAAAAAAGATGGAAATAGAATTTATGTATTTACTTGAATTGGGTAAATACATTTTTAGCAGCCTACATGAATAGACATAGGTTTAATCATATTGCAGACAAGAATCTAAATCCTTGATAATTCTAGAAACAGATATGAATGAAATCAGTTGAATCACACTTTTCATGTACAATGAAGGAATAGGTCCAGGCTAGGAAAGCAGCAAGAGAAGGCAGGCCGATTTTATCTGTGACAAAACTTTGTGGAAAATGGTATTGAGGATTACTTACTGTTGATCCACTTGCACTGGAAGCATGATTCTGAACAATTGCTTGCTGATTCTCAAATATTACTTTGATCATTATATTCTCCAAAAAGAAAAAGTGAGATTTAACTTATAGCAAAGGACTACTTATACATTTTGATTTCTCATTAAACACCTTCAATCACCACATTATTTCTTTTTTCTTTTGTGTTTTCCCCTATGGTTTATTCCCTGCTGTATTTGATTTCAGTATCCTGTGTATTATATACACATTTATCTTAATTTGGCAAAGGTAGAGGAACAACAAAATGGCGAGACAAAGGACAAAGGGAAAACCAATGCAATAGCAATACTCACAAGAAAAGATGTAGGATATTCACATTACATCTTGTGAGGTGTATTGGGATGAAGTAAAAGTGTGAGAAAAATGAGGGAGGGCATAAAAAGTTCGACTTGTTAGATATTCACTACCTTACAATTACTGCAACCCCTTCTATATATCACCTTGACAATAAAATTTAATTTAAAAATAAGCTACATAAAATATAATTTCACGGTATTTCTATAGTAAATGATATGCTATGTGTATTAATTTTTTTAAAAAATGAACAATATTTGGCTTTTAATTTGAATTATTTTCCCCTGTCTTTGTCAGAGGATCATCAACTTGAATGCTATCAAACTATAAAAATTTTCAGAATATACTTGCCATTATTTTTTTAAAAAGCATTATTTTAGTATTGTCTCATATTAAATAGAAAATAGTTCAATTCTCTGGAAACTCCTAATTTTTAAAACTGAATATTTGTTAAGAGGACAGAATGTATGTGTTCTACTAACAACTCATTTTCAAATTCTGAGCATGCCATACCAGAGACATTTAAAACAGTGCCTGCATGCATTTTATTTAATTCTGCAATAGATGCAGTTTCCAATGGGGCATTACATATTTAAAGGTCAACAGAGAAACTAGCCACATTCTGGTAGAAGATAAAACTATGAAGTATCTGTAATAATTAATTCCTGTCGAGTAAACATTTGTTTATCATAGTAAGCTATTATTTCAATGACAATCAATCCCAACATTTTATGCAGTAAAGTCATTCTAACCCAACAGTTTCCACCTTGTAAGGTGCACCTTAAAATTCCCTAAATGCACAGCATGACTAGCTTATCAGTATTGTGAAAAAATTCTACACTTCTGCTAATGTTATGCCCTTTCTATTGTTGAAAGAACACTACACTAAACTTTGCTGCATCATTTTCCCTCAAGTGGTGATCTTAAGATCAGAAAACTTGAAAATATTATTTATAGATATATTTTCGTCTACCATAGATATTCAGAAGGCAAAGATCTGTATATTATGGTTCAAAGCCCACCCAGGCAGGAAGGTTCATTAGATTCTTATCTCCAATAAACTGCTCAGGAAAAGCCAGACACAAGTAGCACTGAGGTTCAAGTGGTAGAGCAGTATACTTGAGCAAAAATCAGGCTCAGGAAAAGTGCCCAGGCTCAGACGTGAAGCCCTAGGACACACAAAACAACAAAAACAAAATGAAAACAAACCCCAAACCTAGTATTTTTCTCATTGTATACAGAGGTATACAATTAAGGAAATTTCTTCCTTTGTTATGTACAGGCAGAAGAAAAAAGATTTCAAACAATATCTCTCTTCATACCATGTTACACTGAAGTCTCAAATATTGCTCTTTTACTAAATTTATAAATTAATAGCATCCATTTATTGTCAACTCTTTCTAGATTATTCACATTATCATGTTATACATGAACTTTTGGAATTATCTATTAACTAAGTCCTAATTACAACTCTCTTGAAAGAATATTCTAGACAAATAGAATGCCAGAATCATTTGTGAATTTGTAAATTAAAACTTCTAATTAAAAAGTATTTTATAGTATCCTATAGAATATGAAATTACAAGAAATAGATATTTATTTTAAATCTAAATTCTAATTTAGTAGGGTCTACAAAGTCCTACATTAGATAACTTTGCTGTTTCTCCAGGCTTAAGTTTTGTAATCCTTCATTATTTCTTTGGAATCCAACAGAATGATGCTAAATTTTTCAAATTTTTGGTTTGGAATCATGAACTATTTTGTATCTAGAAGTATTTTGTAATGAAGAGAGCATTCAAAACATGACTGAGGATGATATATGAGTTGCATTTCAATAGGAAACTTGACTTTTCAAAAAGTAATGACAAAATTAGCCCAAACTTCCAACTGTGAATTCCTTTCTTGTCCTTTCGTTTGTTTTACTGAGGCAAAATTGTACTACCTAGTCCAGGGAAGATATTACTATTTTATCCACTCTCTAATCTCCTGTATTAGAGTGCTAGAATTCCAGACTTGTATCACATTGCCCTGCCATAGTTTGTTGGTTTATTTAATCGAGAAACATACTAGTAATTCTGAACTTCTCCGATGATCTTATCCACTAGACTGACTGCTCAAACTGTTTCTGTACAATTTTCAAAGATGTTCTAACATTTGACACAGGATATGAACATTTTCAGATGCACCTGCAGGGGTCTCTGATTCATTCTTCCATGGATCCGATTCCTTTAATAATTATTACTTGGCTCTTTTACTATCTCTGGTCACTACCTATGTAATAGTCTCAAGTTTTTGGGGGGAAAGTTCACGTGACGACTTTCTAATATTAAAAATTATCAATTGATTCTAGTCTTACACAGGACATATTATCTATTATTTTCTAACTTTTCTACACATTGTGAGAGTTGTTTCATATGTGTGTTTGCACATATAAGTGCTTCTGTACGTGTGTAAATGTTTGTATGTATGTATGCAAAAACCTCAGCCTATTATTCAGCACTGTTGCTCATAACTAGTATCCCATCACTTGAGCCATTCATCCAATGCAGTTTTTGGCTGGTTAATTATAGGCAGTGTTGCAAAGACTGTTCTGCCGAAGCTGGATGCAAACTTAACTTTCCAGACTCTTTTACATTCTTAGTTTTTATTTTTTCAGGAGTATGGTTTTAAACTACAAACATTTTTGTGAATGTAAAGTCTGACTTGTAGCCTAGATTTTTAACTCAAGATTTCATACAAAGATAGATGAACATACACATTACATATCCTGAGTGTGTACTGCTAGAAATGTGATCTTAAGCCTGGTACTGGTGGCTCAAACCTATAACCCTAGTTACTCAGGAGGTTGAGATCTGAGGATTGCAGTTCAGATCAAGCACCAGTATGAAAGTTTTCTGAGGCACTTATCTCCAATTAACCACCAGAAAACTTGAATTGGCACTGTGGCTCAAATGGTAGAGCTCTAGCCTTGAGCTGAAGAGGGGAGAGACATCGCCCAGTCCCAGAGTTCAAGACCCACAACCATCAAAAAAAAAAAAAAAACTAAAAAAGAAAAAGAAATGTGATCTTATCCACCAGTTCATTGCTACTATATTTCCTGCTCTCTCAATATGGCTTTTTTTCCAGTTAAGTCCATGCTCTTATATCTGACTTGTTTTGGAACCAGAATTGCTCTTCTGTTCTACTTTTTACAAATTTGCATGATTAGCTACCATGATTTAGACCTAGTAGAAAACAAGAGTGGCCTCATCGTCCATGTTCCACTTAGTAGTAATGCTTTCCCTATATCACTCCCATAGATCTACATACTGGCCTTGGATTTTATTGTTTCAAAGTTATCTTATTGAAAGAGTCTTCTATAGTGTATTGAACCATTATACTTAAGCACAAAACTTCTTTTTCTCTTATTATTCCTATTGTTTTTCCTACTTCTAACTTATGTACACTTGGGAAATAATGCACAAAACAAACACTCACAAAAAATGTTTCTGAGAACATTCTTCCCACATAAAATTGGTCTTAATTACAGAGCACTTAAGAAATTTGAACTAAAGTAGTCCAGGATGTTTTTTTCATGTTTTTTATTGTAAAAATGGTTTAAAGAAGGGTTAGAGTTACATAAGAAAGTTAATGAGTACATTATCTATCAAGCATTGTTACCTCCTCTTTTGTTTTCCTCCTACAATCCTTTTCCTCCCCACAAACCCAACTCCCTTCTCCCCTCCTCAAGTTGTAAAGCTAATTTTCTACATAGTGCCTTGTACAACTCATTGATACAATAGGTCATACTGTATACTTGTTTAAGCATTTTGTTATTTCCCTTCCCCTCCCCACATTAGAAAAATGTATATGCAAGATGCAGGTCTCTGACAATAAATATAATGAAAACAGGGGTTATACCATGGAGGAAGAAAATAGAAGAGAAACAAAAATTCACATACTACATGTTAGATACTTTTAAAAAATAGCACGAACGAAAAAGCAAGTTGTGTCCCTATCTTGGGTTCCATTTCACTTAACATCATCTTATATGGCCATATGTACATGAATAAGGTTTCATAAGCCATGCAAATTCAATATTTTCTCGTTATAAAGTTATCTCTGAAACACATTTTACCTCATGTTCAAAGATATACTTGTGCTATTTCAATGAAGCCAGAAAATATTCATTTTACCTGGAGCAGCACCATAGATTGTTACTGGAAGTAAGTGGAAGGAACTGTTATTGCAAGTGAAAACTGATCCCAAGAGAGGAGTTGAACATAGGAAAATGACAAAGATCATGGTAATTTGTGCTGTCATTTTTACGGTACAAGAAAAGAATCCAAGGCCTGAAGGAAACTATGTTCCTGACTTTTTCAAGTGTGTCCTTTACTTATATAAACCTTGTCTGTAAACTTCTAGTTAAGAGTATAACAAAAGGAAACAATATGCCATTTTAAGGCCAACATAGAATAAAAGGAAATAAATTTGTTTTAAAAGTGTTCTCCTGCAAAGAAACAAAGTTATGAGAGTTTTAAAGAGACTTATGGACAGATATTTCACTCCTGAGATGATTCTCTTGTTGCAGGAGTCAGTTACCCAATTCTTTAGTCTGGTCCCGAGTTCTCCATAGCAATAAGGATTCCACAAAGCAGGATCCAGTGAGTACGATCAGCGAAAGGAGCCTCTTCTCAAACCAGTGCTTTAAGGATGGTCTCAAAGAAACATGTGTTTTTTTATTTCTTTGTTTGTTTGTTTAGTTTGTGCTGGTTTTGGGTCTTGAACCCAGAGGATGGATCCTGTCCCAGTACAGTTGTCTTTCCTGCCCAACTTCCCCCAAACCTAGTACTCTATTGCTTGAGCCTAAACTCCACTTCTGGCTTTTTTAGTGTTTAATCACAGATAAGAGTTAGACAGACTCTCCTGCCTGGGTTGTCTGAACTGAGATAGTAATAAATTCAAGTGACTTCAACTGTATGGACTTCTCCTTTGAACCAAGAAATATTAGATGAAGTTTATTATAAAGCTAATATTTGACAATTTTTAAAAGAAGAGAACATGTCCAGCTAAGAAACCATAAAAGAAGGTGCACTGAATCATTTTGGAATTATTTTTTTTACTTGGGAAGATTACTATTGCCTTTGTCATTCCTTTTGGGGAAACTTAAAGTCATATTTGCACTTTTTTGTTGGTCTTGGGTCTTTAACTCTGATACTGGGCCCTGTCCCTCAGTTCTTCAGCTCAAGTTGAGCACTCTGTCACTTTTGGTACAGCACCACTTCTGGGTTTTATGTGGTTAATTAAATATAAGAGTCTCATGGACTTTCCTGACCAGGCTGGTTTTGAACCACAATCTTGTGGTCTCAACTTTCTGAGTAGCTAGGATTACAGGTGTGAGCCACCAGCATCCGTCTTATATTTGCAATTATGTGCACTTATTGACACTATGTAGACAAAGAATGGAAATTTGAATCAAATGATGACATTGCAACTTTTCAGAAAAATCGAGGTAGCAATAAATTTATCCTCCTTTTCCATGTTGTTACATTAATGATTCATGTGTTAAGGGACTCTTACATTAGCATCCTCTGCTGTCTAGATTTGTTGACTTAATATCAGAAATTGTTCATAGAGAAATATAAAAGACTGTGATTTTTAGAAAGCAAAGGAGTTCAGGTATGAAAGTACAGCATAGAAGGATATACAACTTATCACACAGAGATTAAGAATTAGACTAATTACTACAATGCTAAAGGCAATGAGGAATAAGCCTTGTTGATGACTAGTTCTTTAATAACCAAAAATGGTTCCCTAGAACATTTTGTGGTATAACATAGTTATTATCATTTATTCCTTCCATCTGGAGTTATTCCTTCTCTTCTGTAAAAACTATTAATTAGCCTCTGCCTTTTTGGTGCCATGACTTACCAAAAAGATTTCCAAATCTCACTTATGCTACACTTCTAATTGTGATTAGCAGTGACCACTCAAAAGCCTGGAATCTTTGAATTTCCAGAATTAATCTTCACCTGACATCTAAGCACATTCCTGGCATTAATTGCCGTGAATTAATGATTAAAAGTTTTTTTTTTTCAAAATAGTATAATAATATAGGTAAAGTACAGGTATCAGTATGGAAGGAGCAATTATATATTCCAAGTATGAATTGTTTATTTTACATTTACTAACTAAATGTTTGTTGTTATTGTTGTTGGTTAAGTCAATTAGACAAATACCACATCAAGTCTCAATTTACTTAAAGGCACCAACATTTTAGTGTTCAAGAATATCACTCATCTTTAGAAAATGACTAGTCACAACAAAGTTTATATTTCAAATTTAAAAAATAAAAATTACACCCAGATTTGATGTGAATATTCTGTTTCCAGGAATACATTTATTCAGCAAACAGGGAAACAAAAAATAAGGGCTTGTCATATAGAAAGAAAGATGTAAAAGCATACTGTCTTTCCTTAAGATGATACATACATGCAAATCGTGTCATTTTTTCAAAGATCCTATAAAAATTCATGAGCGGATTTGTCATCAGAAGTGATAGGTAAGCAAAGTAACTGGAAAACTGTATTTGTAAATAGTGCTTTCAATATATGATGACCTTTTCAATAAATAAGCCTATAGATGATGATTTTGTATCTGTAACACACATCCAGTATTCAACATTTTAGACATACTCCCATTCTCTTACCTCAGTTCTTGATTAATATTCTTCTACTTTCATGATGTCAATTGCTACTAAAGTAACAAGGTGGGTTTTCTCTTGGTTTCTATATCCAATAAATTTTAGTATTTTGCAACGATGTATAAACTCATGGAGTTTTGACTTGGATGTGAAGTTTGAGGATACTCTATTCAGGGTATTAATTGGCCTGAAGCAGCCAGGAACCTATTGTGAATACACAGACACACGGTATACTAAGAATTAGGGAGTTGATCTCGGGGAAAGATAAAGGTCCAAGCAAGATCTTGAAGCTGAGATAAAGCAATGCAGCAAACATCAATCAACTATCATTACAAGGGAATGGAACTTATCTCTGATGTGTCTGGGTGGCAGCTGTGTGTGTGTGTGTGTGTGTGTGTGTGTGTGTGTGTGTGTGTGTGCATGTTTGTGTGTGTGTTTGTGTTTGTGTGTGTGTGTGTGTGTGTGTGTGTGTGTGTGTGTAGAGAATTTTAGTGTGGCTTCTATGTTTACAGTCCATAGAGCATTACTTGTTAAGGAGAAGGTGCCCTTACCAGAGCTCTGATACCACTGTCATCACTTTTTACTGCAAAAAACACTTGCTTAATCTCTAATTAAAAAGGGAAAAATAAACTAACATCTTACATGATTGTTTTGAAAATTGATTGGCAAATTGAAGGCCAAAGGGAGAAATTGGAGATTAATATAATCCTTTTCCTCTCTTCTGATTATTAAACTGCAATAGCTGTGATTTTCAGGAATTTCCTATAATATACTTACTGCTGAATTACTAATATGTTTAATAATATGAAACATATGATAGAGAACTAGATCAGGCAGCAAGCACAAAGAACCAGTGATAAGATCGACCTTTTGAGCAGGGTTGCCACATCTTTTAGGAATGCAATTCCTTCATATGCATTTCAAATTTTATGGCTTTCCCTGTGTGATTAAAAGGCAAGAAAGTACTGTAGAAACAAAAATTCCTGTTCAGCCAAGTAGAAAGTGCTCATGTTCCCATCCTCATGTTGCAAATTTCCATTTCATAAAGATTCTTTGTTAGAGTGCTTTCATTTAATATACTTCAGCACAGCATCCATCCCTGTTGGAGACATAAAAAAAAGATAATTTTATTTGAATATTATCTTATGTAAGTTAGTGTGTACCGGCATGATTTGTATAATTACAGAAGTTTGTAATAAATATAAGTAGGGATCTTGTCACAAATATAAAATATAATTAAAATCACATAAGACTAGAAGCCACAGAATTTTGTGCATGAAAACATACATTAGATTAGTTGCAGAATTTCTATTTTGAGACAGCCTTTTATTAAATTATAAAGCACTTTATTAAGGGTTGAAACATTTTATTGAAAAAAATACATTTCTTAGAGATATTTTTAATTCATATTTTAAGAAGAAAAATGGTCCCAAAGTAATTATTTTTTAAAAATTATTTTCCTGTTTCCATGTGATTAACCTCCAAATTAGAAATCCAGATATTTAATGTAATTTAAATTAAGCAAAAATATTTATTGAGTATAAGAACCTTCTGCTCTCTACATTCTTCACACTAACTTTACCAAATATGATGAGTCTGAAATAATCAGTCTCTTTGTGACCTGTGTTGATATTATTTACAATGTGATCAAAATGTTTAAAAAGTAGTAATTATTTTAGCTTAATTGCTCTGAAGAGACAATAAATGATATAATCAAAGGCTAAAAATGATTAGACTTAAATTTAGAATTTAGGAAATATTTTTGACCACACTGCTTACTGGATCCTTTGCAACAACCTCATGAGATAATTTATATTGATGAAGCAAAAATCCCAGAGGTTAGACATTTACGAATACAAAAAACGTGTCATTCTGAATATGTAGAACTACATATCAAAAATAGAAATTTTAGCTTTTAAATACCTGAATATACTAATACATTTAATTGCAGGGTAAGTACTTGTTGTGAAAGGAGATAAAATTGCATTTATTTTGAAAGTAAACCTAAGTATTCATTTGAATGAAAGACCATGTTTAAACATCACTCATTCAAGAAACAAGATGTACAGTTAGTTGTTTTTCATGCCAATTATGATGTCTAAAGTAACTAGATTAGTAAACTTAAATCATTGCTTCATAGGGAAATAGAAATTTAGTTTCCTAAAATTCATGACTATAACTTTTTCTCAATTACTAAAAAACTGTTTTGTGTATTTTTCATGGGATCTTCTTTGATATATTTTTGTTCATTAAGTTAAATAATTGACCAATAACAATATAAAATATGCATGAACAAAGTTTATCTAACACAAGTATTTTATTCCCCAGATATATCAATGGCTCTCTTAAAAAATACTAGGTATTTTGTTAATGGTTATTAATTGTCAGAAGTGGCAATACCATAATATGTTTAAAGCATTTGATTATACACTCTGCCTCTATTTTCTTTTCATTACTTCTTCTTCCAAAGATCTTCTGTATTTCCCATAAAGTTTCATCTTTATATTTGCACATATAATCTAATTTGGGAAAAAAATGAGCTAAACTGCAATTAATTCAAGTTGTATAGTGGATTAACAGGATGAACAAAAACTTGAATATTTTTGTTAACTTCTGAATTGAGCTATCATTATTATTATGTTTAGGTTTAGGATCCCAGATAGAATTAGAATTAGGATTAGTGAAATAGGTTCAATGCAGGATGCAACAATGATACTTAGAAGACCCTATGTTGAAAATGAACTTTACACCATGGGGAACGAGGAGTAAGGGAGGTGGAGTAGTAGGAGAACAACAAAGAAGTGTTTAACAATGCCCAACAAGAAATATACCCATTACCTTACTCGTGTAACTAATTTGACTTTAAAGCATCTTTACAATAAAATAAAATTTAAAAAAATAATAAAGATGGGTGTCAGTGGCTCACGCTTGTAATCTTTGCTACGCAGGAGGCTGATGTCTGAGGATTGGAGTTCAAAGCAGCCCAGGCAGGAAAGTCTGTGAGGCTCATATCTCCAATAAACCACTAGAAAACCATAAGTGGCGCTGTGGCTCAAGTGGAAAATGGCTTGCCTTGATCTGAAGAGTGGAGGGAGAGCGCCCAATGCTAGAATTTAGGCCCCATGACTGAACAAAAAATAAAAAAAAAAATAGAAAGATAAAGAAAAAGAAAACCTGACAGGAAATAGAAAAACACTTAAAAATGTAGGCTCAAAATGCAAGTAAAATTTAGACCTACATGTTGAGCAAGAGAATAAAAGTGCAATAGAAGCTTGCTATTAACATTATGATTTGGTTATATGTAGGTTTAGGATTAGGCAAGGTGTTCCAGTTAGATTTGGGGTTAGCATGAGAAAAAGATGTAAGATATAAAAAGATGTAAAACAGTAACATATTTTAAGAAGAATGAATGGCATCAAGGTTAGAATGAATGAAAACCAGTGTCTGTATTACTTTAAACATTCAGACATAATTTGGCTTAAAGGGTGAATTACATTTTTTTCTCGTTAGGTTTAGGGAAGGATACGCTTTAGTGTAAAATTTAGTTTTCCAATAAGAAGTAGAAGCAAAAAAAATGTGTGATTGAATAGAATCTAGACAATTTTCCTTACAGTAACTATTTGGGGTTAAATTAGATTGTGATTAGGATTAGGTGTCTGGTTAAAGGGGGTTGAGAATAGGATAAAGAAATTGTTTAAACTAGTTTCTCGTGCCTATTATCCTAGCTAATCAGAAAGCTGTTTTCTGAGGATTGCAGTTCAAAGCTTGCCGGGGCAGAAAGTCCATGAGACTTTTATCTCCAATTAACCACCAGAAAACTCAAAAGTGGTGCTGTGGCTCAAGTGGTAAAGTGCACACCTAGAGCTAAAAAACTCAGGGATCATGACCTAGAGCTCAGGGATCATGCCCAGGCCCAGAGTTCAGGCCCCACTTTCGACAAAAAGAAAAAGAAAACAAATGTTTTAAATGTTAAGTAAATCTGAACTTATTTTAGGTTGTAGGAATTCAGGAAAAGCTTGGATAGTGGAAGTACAATGTATTTCATAATATCAGGATTTGAGATCAATGGATATAATGATTCTTGTTAAGGAACAAGATAGATTCAGAGTTAAGAGTGATAAAATCTATAGCGTTTAGGAAAACCTTCAATTTATTTCAAGAATTACAGGTGGAATTTCAGTAAGGATAACACAAAACAACATTTTTCATAAATTTTAGAAGTAAGATAACATTAGTGTCAAGGATATGGTTAGGATTCTAGACATGATTGGGATTAGAGTGAAGGAGAAAAAATGAGTCAAATTGAAGGTAAATTTTAGAATAATCTTGTCAGGAATTAGCATGAATGTGAACTAGAGTATTGATATTAATATTAAAATCTACTTGCAATTAGGGTTATGGTTATTCTCAATGTTCTAGTTAAGATTAAGTTTAGGGTTAGAAAATGACTAAGATATTGGAAAAAAATTGAAACCTACTGGAAGGCTTATTTGAATCAAGTTAGGATGAGTGAAAACTAGTGTACTTGTGTTAGTGTTAGTATTGACATATAATTTGGATTAACATTAGGGTCAGTATTTTGTTCTGATTATGAATAGTGTTATGAATAGGAAAGTTTTTAGTATAATATTCAGTTTTCACTAACAAGTGGAAGCAAAAATATGAGATTGAACAGTAACTAGAGCATTATCATTATATTTATTTCTCAGTGATCATTCTCGTAATGATTAATGAGAGTTTTCCAGCCAGGTTTAGGTTGAGAGTTAGAGTTAATTAATGGAATAGATGGTAAGTAAATCTGAAAGTGTTTTAGGGCACAGGGGTTCAGGAAAAGGTAGGATCATTGGAAACTACAGTATTTTTCCTGATAAGAGAATGTGAGGACAAATAATATAAAGGTTCATGTTAGGGAACAAGATAACTTCAGAGGAAGAGTTAGAAAATTTATGGGAATTAGGGCAAACTGAAACTCATTTCCAGAGTGCAAACTGGAGTATTCATTAGAATGAATAAAAACAGAGTATTTTTCTTAAACATTAGAATTGGACTATCATTAGGGTGAAAGTTAGGTTTCAGTTCCAGCTGGAGTTAGTGTTAGCATTAGGGAAATGGAAAGTTTAGGGTCAAACTGAAAGTAAATCTTCGAATAACAAGCCTAGTTAGAATTAGGATGAATGTGAAGTAAGAAACTGCTAATAATTATTAAGATTAGGGGATGGTTAGTGTGAGGGTTAGCCTCAATATTCCAGTTAGGGTTAGGGTTACAAAAATGGCAAGATAATGAGAAAAACTACAAACTATTTGAGAGATGAGTTGAATCAAAGTTAGGATGAATAAAAACTAATGTATTTGTATGGCTTTTAGAATCCAGAGGCTATTAGTTCTAGGGCTAGGGTTGCTTGTCTAGTTCAGGTTAGACTTAGGCTTAGGGAAGGGTAAGCTTTAAGGTAAAACTGAGTTTTCTGCTAACACTTTCAAGTAAAATAAGTTTGAAACTTAACAAAAACTCAAGAGTTTTCCTAAGTTTCCTATTCAGGGTTCAATAGGGTTAAATTTAGTGTTAGGTTTCTAGTAAGGTTTAGATATATAGTTAGGGTTAGGAACTAGAGTAGATTTTAAGTAAACCTGCAACTTCTTTTTGGAGACAGAGGAGTTCAGAAAAAGTTAAGATCAGTGGAAACTATGATAGTTTTCATGATATGAAGATTCGAGCTTAATGATTCATAATAGGGAACGATTTCAGAGTCCAAGTTAGGGAATCTGTAGGATTTGTAGCAAAGTGCAAATAAATCATTTCAAAGACAATGAGAATCTGTTAGGATATATTTTCCATTAATTTTAGGATTGGGTTACTATTATCATCAAGGTTGCTCTTAGGGTTCTGTCCAAGATTTGAGTTAGGATTAGGGAAATGGAAGATTGAGAACTTGAGTGACTGACTTCCTTGTGTATGTATATGCTCAATTCTAAGGCTTGAACACAAGGATTGGGTTCTGCCCCTGAGCTTTTTGCTGTAGTCTAGCATTTTACCACTTGAGCCATGAGTCCACTCCAGCTTTCTTTGGCAGTGAATTGGAGATGAGCGTCTCACAGACGTTCCTATCTAAGCTGACATTGAACTGAGATCCCCAGATCTCTGCTTTCTGATTAAAGGTAGGATTAAAGATACCAGAGCCCAGGAAAGTGCCTGAATTTTACTGATTGTTTGTACTTTTGTTCGAGATTGAGACTTGAATTCAATATCTGACAGCTTTGCTCACTAAGTAGCACTCTGCCACTTGAGCCATATCTCCAAAAATGATTATTTTAAATAGCTGAAAATCATTAAATTTTCTTCAGTGATATGTATCATTAGTGTTGTTTTAAAACTTATCCTAACAAAAAAGACTTATAGACCCGGGGGTTGATCTGAGCAAATTCTCCTTCTTTGCTTCTAATTGCATAACAGTTTAGGGACATGATTTTTTAATTATTATTTTAAGTAGCATAGGAATTATCACTAAACAGATCATTTTATGCGTACAATATACCTAGATCAATGCCAACCCTTTCAATATTCTCATCCACCCCTCATCTATGCACTTCTTCCTTCACTCTTCTCAATATTGTAGGATATTTATGGATTCCTCTCTGCATTTTCCCCCTTTTCTCCTGTTCATTCTCCTACCTTTTAAACCTTCACGCCTCTTTTGACTACCCACTACCATATGATCCAACAACTCTACTCCTGGTCATTTACCGGAAAGATTACAAACCAGG
Organism: Dipodomys spectabilis; assembly: GCF_019054845.1. Lineage (NCBI taxonomy): Eukaryota > Metazoa > Chordata > Mammalia > Rodentia > Heteromyidae > Dipodomys > Dipodomys spectabilis. The sequence continues at coordinate 439,260 of NW_024871112.1, read as the reverse complement.
ATATAGTAAAGGTTTCAGCCCAACCATTCTTATTGAATCTGCCCAGATAACCCTCAAGAGAAAAATTAATCAAAAAATGTAATACACACACACACACACACACACACACAAACACACACACACAAACACAAACACACACAGACACATACAAGAAATTCTACTTAACCATCAGAAAGAATATTTTTAACATTTGTATCTCTCATTTCTCAATTCATCTGCCTGGTATCCCACTGTCGTCGGATAGTCCCTGTACTGCAGTCACAGAAATATGCAAACTGATGTAAAAGATTTCCCGGGTTATGGGCTAGCCATAATTTCCTGAATATGAGTTCTCTGCTCATTCTCTTTGTTTATTCATTCATTTGAGTAGTGATTATACAGATTCATTTGTACCATTGGCTACACAGAAAAGAGATGAACCATTTGTATATATATATATATATATATATATATATATACACATATATACATACATACATGGATATACATACTTACATGGACATGTGCACACATATGGATATATATTAAATACTTGAGTACATTTTATGTTTTCAAGAATTATAGAGCTAACAAAAATCACATGCATTTTCCTTTTCAATTTTTTCAAAACCTAAATAACTTTGTCTCTTTTGAATAGCTAATTTTAAAGAGAATGTCACCATCTCGGATCTGTCAGTCACCTTGAAATTAGATGTTCAAATAGGATAAAGTTATTTAGGCTTTTTGGTGGAAGGGTTCTATTCAGGGATTTTCTGCTTGCTAGACAGGACTCTGGTTGTATAGCATCAAGAAGCTCAACTACTTATACCATACTTCTAGTCCATTTAATTACTTGAGGTCTTGAACTTTTTGTCTGGGTCTGATCTTAGATTGACTGAGACATTGCTACCTATCCCTCCCACATAATTAGCTAGGATTACAGATGTGAACCACTATGGAAAGCTCATTTGTTGAGATGGCTGTCTTGGCATTTTTTTCTCTGGCCTGGACTCAGACCATGATCCTTGTCATCTCTGCTTCCCAATCAGCAGTTATTATACATGTGGGCTACTATACTTGGTATACATGACACCTTCTGTTTTATAAAAGGGGTTTTTACTGTAAAATATAGTATAGAGGGGTTATAGATACATGAGCGAGGTAATGAGTAAATTTTCTATCAAGCATTGTTACCTCCTCCTTTGTTTTCCCCTACCCTTTCTTCCCTCCCACCTCCACAACCACACTCCCCCTCTCCTCCCTTCCCTGCTTCCCCGCCCATATTGTAAATTTCCTTTTTCAACATAGTGTCTTGTGCATCTCATTGTTACAACGGGTCAGCCTGCCCTATTTAAACATTTTGTTTTTTCCCTTCCCCTCCCCAAGCTAGAGAAGGGTGTATACAAGATGCAGGGCACCAATATTAAATACAGTTTAAACAGGGGTTAAACCATGGGGGGAGGAACATAAAAAGAAAAAAAACCATGGTAGACTATAAACTCTATCTTGGGGTTTATTTCGCTTAACATCATCTTATCTGGTTGTATGTACATAGCTTTTGAACTTGTATGCTTGTCTGAGACATATAAAAGTTATTGCACGTAAGGGAAACCATAGGACCTATGTTTCTTTGGGTTTGGCTTACTTCACTTGATATAATTTTTCCAAGACTCCAGTTAGAGCTCCCCTATGATCCAGCAATCCCATTTTTGGCATTTGCCCAAATGTTCAAAAAGAAGACCATATTAATCTAACAGCACAACTATGTTTATTGCAACATTATTTACCATAGCTATGATATGGAACCAACCCAGATGCCCCTCAGTAGATGAATGGATCAAGAAAATGTGATACACACACACACACACACACACACACACACACACACACACACACACACACACACACACACACACACCATGGAATTCTATGCCTCAGTCAGAGAGAATGACATCGCCCCATTTGCTAGGAAATGGAAAGACGCGGAAACAATTTTATTAAGTGAAATAAACGAGGCTCAAATAACCATTGGACCCATGGTTAACCTCACTTGCAGTAAGTAGTACATGGTACCATATAACATTATAAGAGAATGTTATGTGAAATGAACCCCAAGATAGGGACACAAATCTTTTTTTTTTATTCCATGAGATTCTTATCTCTATATTATCCCCCAAATAAAATTCGAGGGAGAGCTGTGGTTCAAATACAGAGCACCATGCTTGAGGGAAAAAGCTTAAGTGAGAAGGTAAGGTATTGAGTTTAAAGCATAATATCAGCACTAAAAAAAGTGATTTGTTTTCCTTGAGGTTTTTATATTGCTCAGAATATAATCAACGTTGTATTTATGTTCAGCATTACTATTAAAATCGCTATACTTATTGATATTATTATTTATTTTCTTAAGTTTTACTTACACATTAATATCCAATAATGATAAGAGATGATTACTGTTTCACAAGTTTTTATGGCAGTTGATGAGAGGTGCATACAAGGAATTTAGACTGACAATAGATGTTTGAAAGCTCTTCACATAAATAAATGATGGCTGAAGAAGCTGTGGACATTGATGAAATAAAACAAAGAAACCAGCAAGGAAAGAAAAGGTATGATTCTGGAAAGCACACAATTTTGGAAGAAAAAAAAAACAGAAGGAAAATATGTAGCTTTTGGTAAGATCTTTGTAACCCACTTACACATTTGATTCCTTATTTCTAGTGGAAGGCATTTCAGTTAGCCTTGTTTTACAAAGTTAAACATGATTGAATTTAATATTAACTGGCCTCTGTCTCAGGTAAGCAATAAGCCAGGTGCCAGGGGCTCATGTCTATAATTCTAGCTACTCAGAGGGCTCAGATCTCTAGATCTAGTTCAAAGCCAGGTTGGAGAGGAAAGTTGGTGAGACATTTCTGTTCAACTAACCACGAGAAAACTGGAAGAGGCATTGTGGCTCAAAGTGGCAACCCAATCGTGAGTAGTAAATCTCAGAGACAGAACCCACGTCCTGAGTTCAAGCTCTCTGAAATTATTTTTAAAATACTTGTTATCAGGATTTCTTTAACTTGTCTAGAAGAATGTTTTAAACTTAGGGTTTTTATTTCATGTTGTCAGCATTGATTTTTAAGATGTGCAGAGAAAAATTATTTATAGTCAGAAATGTTTTGTATTGCTTTGTATTACACATTGCCTCTACACACAGAGATCAGCTGGAAAGCAGATGGCCAAATCCTGGCTGTTGGCAATGAAGATGGATATGTATTTCTTGTAGCAAAGAAAAAACTTATGAATTAGTAGCCTTTATATATAACACCTTAATAGTAAAAACAACAATATTATTATTACTATTATTATTTTTTGTCAGTTGTGGGGCTTGAACTCTAGGTCTGGGCATTGTCCCTCAACTCTTCAGCTCAAGACTAGCACTCTACCACTTGAGCAACAGTGACACTTCACATTTTCTGAACTTTTATTTGGATATAAAGATCTCACAGACTTTTCTGCCCTGGATGGATTTGAACAGTTCTCAGTCTCCTTAGTCTCTAGGCCCAGCAATAAAATTATTTTGAAAAAGAAAAATCCCACGATTGTATACTTAAAAAAATCACAATCTGGCAAGTGTATCTATAACATTGTTGTATCAAGTAACCATAGGCAGCACTCATTTTTACATCTCACTGTGTACTTTCCAATGCCAGGTAATATTTCATTAATTTATGTTAATTTTTCCTAACAAAGTTCACTATGAATTCCCAACAGCACAATTTTCTAGAGAGTATAAAAATTCTTCAACATATTTATTTCAACGAACAGCAATTTGCACTTGTTTTTTTTTTTTAATTTTGCCAGAGCTGGGGCTTGAAATCAGGGTCTATGCACTCTCCCTGAACTTCTTTTGCTCAAGACTAGCACACTATCAATTGAGTCACAGCACCACTTCCAGTTTTTCTGCTTACGTCATACTTAGGAATCAAATCAAGTGCTTCTTGCATGTAAGGCCAGCACTCTACCAGTAAACACATTCCCAGTCATTGGGTCTTTTGTTGTTTTTGTTTTAAGATAGCATTTACCGATATGTCCGTCTGAAGGCTTAAAACTTAGGCTGGCCTACAAACATTGACTGCCATATTCAGCTCATGATTCTTTGTGAGTGAATACTCTTTTCAGATATAGGAAGAGTTATTCTGTCTTTCTTTGACTAGATGGATTTTGCATTCAGCAATTTTAATCACATTTCTTGTCCTGGTATTTTTCCCCTTCTAGATCAAAAGAAATATTTCAGGTTCTGAACTTGTAGCTGATCTCTACCATCCAACAACATCACATTCTTGTGAATAGCACAAGAATGGCCTCATGAGCATAGCAGCCAGCTGAAGTTCAGCTATCTGATGGCCTTGGGCTCCAACAATGTAATCATTTCTGTGCACAGACTGAAAACTGTCATAAGTAATTTTGATTTATTCCATTCTGTTCTCAGCTACTTGCCATCCTCAGCTTTGTATGTTTTAAATTCTGTTAAATTTTAATTACTATTTCCAGCCATTCTCAAAAGTAACATATATGTCTTACTTTAAAACTCATTAAAACATGAAAAAATGTTAACATAGTTGCTTTCCACCTGTGGCTCATATTTTAAAACCTAGCTATTTTAGAGGTCAAAAACTGAGAATTCGGGTTTAAAGCAGCCCATGCAGTAAATCCGAGATATTTCTCCAATTAAGAAAACAAAATTCACTTGGAGTTGATTCTGGTGCAGGGTGATATATAAGGATCTAGCTTTAGTTTTCTACAAGTAGTTAACCAATGTTACCAGCACCATTTACTGAAGAGGCTGCCTTTCTTCCATTCTATTTTTTAGCTCCCTTATCGAAGATTAGATGGCTATAGGTCTGTAGGTTCATTTCTGGGTTTTCAATTCTATTCCATTGGTCCTGAGGTCTGTTCTTTTGCCAGTATGAAGCTGTTTTGATTACTATGGCTTTATAGTAGAGTTTGAAATTTGGTATTGATATTCCTCCAGCAGTGTACTTTCCATTGAGGAGCGTTTTTGCTACTTGGGGTCTTTTATTGTTCCATATGAATTTTTGGATTGCCTCTTCTATTTCCTTGAAGAATGAGGTTGGAATTTTGATGGGTTTCGCTTTGAATTTGTAAGTAGCCTTGGGAAGTATTGCCATTTTCACGATGTTAATCTTTCCAATCCAGGAGCATGGGAGTTTTTGCCATTTTCTAAGTTCTGTTTTGATTTCCTTTTTCAAGATTTTAAAGTTTTCATCATAGAGGTCCTTCACTTCTTTGGTTAAGTTAATTCCTAGGTATTTTATTTGTTGTGGGGCTATTACAAATGGAGTTGCTTTCCTAATTTCAGCCACACTTTTCTCATTGTTGGCATACAGAAAAGCCATTGACTTTGGGGGAATAATTTTATACCCTGCTACTTTGCCAAAGTTTTGAATCAGCTTGAGTAATTTGGGAGTGGAGTCTATGGGATTCTTTAAACACATGTCAAAGCTTACACTCTGAAAACATTAGAGGATGGAATAGGAGAAACCCTAGTTTTCCTTGGCTAAGGCTGAAATTTTCTGTATAGAGACCCAGAAACACAAAAACATCAAGGAAAGTTTGGACAAATGGGATTGCATGAAGTTGCAGAGCTTCTTTATGGCAAAGGACATAGCTAGCAAGATCAACAGAAAGTGTACGGATTGGGAGAAGATCTTCATTAGCCATACAACAGACAAGGGTCTCATATCTAAAATATAATTGGAACTCAAAAAATTAAATCCCCCAACAACAAATCCTCAAAGAAACAACTGCCCAATAAAAAAGTGGCCTAAAGACTTAAAGAGAAACTTCTCTGAAGAAGAAAGAAGTGTGGCAAATAACACATGAAGAAATGCTCAGCCTCCCTAGAGGTTGCATAACAGAAATGCAAATCAAGCCACCATTGAGATACCACCTCACCCGAGTTAGAATGGTAAAAATCAAGAACTCTAATAACAACAGACGCTGGAGGGGATGTGGACAGAAGGGAACCTTACTTCATTGTTGGTGGGAATGTAAACTTGTTCAACCACTTTGGAAAGCAGTATGGAGGTTCCTCAAAAGACTTCACATATTGCTCCCCTATGACCCAGCACTCCCACTTTTGGGCATTTACCCAAATGTTTACAAACAAGACCACACTAAAGCTACCAGCGCAACTATGTTTATTGCAGCAGTATTTACCATAGCTAAGATATGGAACCAACCCAGATGCCCCTCAGTTGATGAATGGAACAAGAATATGTGGTCTATATACACAATGGAATTCTATGCCTCCATCAGAAAGAATGACATTTCCCCATTTGTTAGGAAATGGAAAGGCTTGGAAAAAATTATATTAAGTGAAGTAAGCCAAGCCCAAAGAAACAGAGGTCCCATGGTTTTCCTTATTTCCAATATCTATTATATGTATGAGTCAAGTAGAAAAGGTCAGATAATGTGATGTTAGGAAAATGAACCTTAAGATATGTACTTAAATGTGTTTTTTTTTCTTTCATGCATTTGTTTCTAACGCATTTATATGATTATTTCTTTGTTGTTTTTTATGTCCCTCCCCCATAGTATAACCCCTGCTTTCACTGTATTTGATGTCGGTATATCTTGTGGAGGGGAAGGGATAAAACAAGTCGTTTAAATAAGGATACAGGTGGACCCGTTGCAACAATGGGAAATACAAGTTTTCATGTCGAAAATGAACTTTACAACTTCGGTGGGGTGTTTAGGATTGGGTGGGAGGGTAGGGGGAGGCTGGGAAGGGATGTGAATGGTAAACAAATAGGAGGCTGCAATGCTTGATAAGAAATGTGCTTATTATCTTGCCCATGTAATTGTAACCCCTCTGTACTGTATGTTCACAATAAAAAAATAAAAAAGTAATGTAAAAAAAAAAAAAAGAAACCAAAATCCAGAAGTGGAGATGTGGCTCACGTTGTATAGTGTCACCTTTGAGCAAAAAGACCAAGCAAGAATAATAGGTCTAATTCTATCTCCATTATTTACTCAAGGAAAACACACAGACTCAGACACAGACACAGACACAGACACACACACACACACACACACACACACACACAATCTACGTTTTCCTAGACTCCCCCTACTGAGCAGTATACAATGCCATTAACTTAATGTATGTTTTCTCCAAATTATTATGGTAAGGATTTAACTACATTTGTATTTATGATAATGTTTGTTTTGTACTATTTGATTTACAATTTTGTGTACTTATGTGTGAGAACAGTGTTTTGTGAAGAATAAATAGAAATCAATGTTTCAGTAAATAAGTAGGTGACAGGTAGACTGAAAGATGCAGATTGAAGCACTTGAAATTTTATTTCTCTAAGTTTAAATATATATGCATATGTATGTATTTAAAATTTCTGGCAAGATTTTATTTCTATTAACAATGGTCTATTTGTTACATTATATAAATTTAACATATTGTATGTTTCATCGTAGATTAATATTTATAGAATTTCTTTCCTTTGGAGACCAGGTTTTGCAGTGTAGACCAGGCTTTCTTCATCTGCTTATTCTCCTGTGTCAGGTTCCTAATTATTGGCTGGTATTACCATATGGTAAGATAGTACCATGCCCAGTTATATTATTTACATTTTGTGCAGTATAATATTACTGTGAGCAGCTTTAAGCCAAATATCTTCATGAGTATTAATGAATTTCTTGCAAATATGTTATAAATAGAGTTGCTGAGTGAAGCCAATTATAGTAGGCATGCCTGTACTCCCAGTACCCAGGAGGATTGTAAGTTTAGGAGCAGCCTGTGCTACATAGGAAGTCCCTTTTAAAACAAAAAAATCAGGTGAGCTTCGAAGAGGGAATATATTGTTAAGCGGGGGGTAGGAACACACAAAATTTAGTGTGTGTATGTGTGTGTGTGTGTGTGTGTGTGTGTACTTGTGCTGGTCCTAGGGCTTGAACTCAGGGCCTGGGCAATGTTTCTGAGGCTTATGCTCCAGTCTAGCACTCTACCACTTGAACCAAACTCCACCTCAAGCTTTTTTAGAGATCATTGGAGATGAGTCTGATCCACTTTCCTGTCCAGACTTAAAACCTTGATCCTCTTTTCTCATCCTCTTTTGTAAGTATGATTACTGGCATGTTGTATTACTGTTAAGTAACAGTAAACATCATGCCAGTTTATACTCCTTCCAGCAGTGTTTGAGTGTTGCACACACACCTAAGATAAAACCCACTCCATGTTTGATGACAACCAGGTCTCATAATCCCATAAGATATGTATTGTTATGCTCACTTTACCTGTAAAGAATTTGAGATCCAGAGAGTTTCATTAATTTTGAGTCCCCATCTTGTATACAGTGGAGAATGTATTCAAGCCCAACTAGTTCTGTTTATTTCAGAAAACATGGAGTCATCATGTGGTCTAGTAAACACGTGTTCTATTGAGTATTGCTCTTTGCAAGTATAGTTCTGTGCCTGACAGATTATCTTTCTCTTTCTTTAGCTGCACCCACTTTCATAAGCTCTGGAAAGCACAAGTGATGAGAAGAGCCATTTTTGAAGGAGAAATTTATAAGGGGTTTGACCTTGGTATCACATACATATTAGTATGACCTCCCATTTGAGTTATGACTCCAGCACTAAATTTCTGTTTTTTCTTTTGTATTATTATTATAAATGTGAATTACACAGAGGTTGCAGTCATATAAGTCAGGTATGGATATATTTCTTTTTGAAAGGTCAGTCCTTCCCTTGCTCTATCAATTTTTCTCACTAGTTTGGTTTTTTTAACTTCCTTCTTCTTCTTCATCTTCTTCTTCTATTATCATTATCATTATTATTATTATTATTATTATTATTATTATTATTATGCTGTAAAGGGTTTAGTTACAATCTTGTGGTAATGATTTTTTTTTGTTTTAGTCCGTAATGAAGCTTGAATCCAGGGCCTGGACTCTCTCTCTGAGCTCTTTTGCTGAATAATGGCACTCAAATTGAGCCATAGCTCTAATTCACTGAATGCATTTCTTTTGGACAATGTTAACCTTTCACTTTATCTTTTTCCGTTTTCCCGTCCTTCCAAAAAAACAAATTACATAGGTCATTTTCAACATAGTACCAATTGAATAGCAGTGTTACACATATTCATTCCTTGTCCCTCCTTTTCTATGACCCCTTTAACTTCTGAAAGAGAGATAAATGTAAAAAAAATGGCAAAAATGAAAGAAAATAAATATCTTGTTTCTTTTTCCTGGTCACTGGTTATTTTTGAGAGCGTGTGTGTGTGTGTGTGTGTGTGTGTGTGTGTGTGTGTGTGAATACTTGAATACTGGGGCTTGAATTCAGGGAGCTGACCTTTAGCTTTTGTAATCAAGAGTAAGAGTCTACTACTTGAACCAAACTTCCATGTCTTGATTTTAAATGGTTAATCAGAGATCAAAGTTTCACTGGTTTTTCCTAACTAGTCTAACTTCAATTCACTTTCCTCAGATCTCAGATTTCTAAATAGCTAGAGTTACAGGTGTGAGCCACCGGTGGTGATTGGCCTACCTTCTTTTTGTTATGTAGTTGAAATGTAAAAGATAGTTGCAACCATAATAAAAAAGGAAATCAATTTAACTTTCCCAGCTTCATTAACTTTTAATATTTTGTCACATTTGATACATACAGAAAAACATTTTTTGTAAATGCTCCTGCAATTTGGTTTTCATATCGGTATTTTCCTCATGATGAACTTGATTTTATAGCTTTTTACTTACTAAATATTGATGAGAATATGTTCAGAGGGCATTGATGATATTTTGTTGGCTTTCATACGGAAATGTTACAAGCTAATACTTGCACACGCAAGACCCCGATGATATATCCACATTCTTAGCCAGAAGACAGTAGTGCCTGTTACAAATAATCTAGATCTGACAAAACCCTGACTCAGGCCTTGTTACCACCTTCATAAATGTCCTCTTAGTGTGCAATCCTGACTCTCCAGTGACCATGACAGAGCCCTGCTGCACGTTCTCATGACACAGCCAAGGTCAACAGTCAGGCGTGGCACCTACAGTGTGATGGAAGACTGGTGACTGTTTCTTTGATGGAATGACACAGGAAATGTTAGGTCCTTAAGCTGTCATCAGTCCCGAGGGCTCCTCATGAGCATTTGATCCTAAGATTTAAGGAGACATCAAACTCTCTCTTTCTTGTGCAAGTTGTTGCCCTGTTTTTCTTCTGGGGCTGTCATCTTCTGTGGAAAGATATGATCTGAGCTCTATAAGTCATTTTGCTTATTCTAGGCACTTAGTGTAAGTATGGCATTTATACTTAGACAAAAAGAAATGTAGTGATAAAAAATAGGAGACAACATTTTTCCTCGTCTATTTATTACTCAAATATGTTTTCAGATTCTACCAATAATTCTTATTAGTAAGAAGCACTATCTCAAAAATAATCAATTACCAGGAAACAGAAACAAGATGATATTTATTTGATTTCATTTTTGATATTTTTTTACATTTATCTCTCTTTCAGAAGTTAAAGGGGTCATGGAAAAGGAGGGACAAAGAATGAACATGTGCAACACTGAAACTTTGATCTCCAATTAACCATTCAAAATCAAGACATGGTGCCGCAGACCGGGCTCTGTCGGGACGATGGAGGACACCTAGGGGAGGAACCTGGAATAGGATGGGGAGATGGCAAACAGACAACTCACACACAAGAGGAGTGGATGCTGAGTGTGATTTAATGCAGAGGATAACAAACTTTTATAGCAAAAGTCTTCATGAGAAAGGGCAAAAGGTTACACAATCTTGCTGCATGGCTTCATTTTTGGGTGGTCACCAGCTGGTCACCTGATAGGCACTTGTTTCCGGCTTATCTCTAAGAAATACAATGATTACAATGTTTGTCACCAATTAACCATTACCTATCTTTATAGAGGCCTTAACTTTCCCATAAGATCTTTCCTGTTTCTTCTTTAATAGTAAACCTCAAGGAGACCTAGATCTAGCAAGTCTCTTAGTAAATAAAAGAGAGTAGCAGGAAATTCTTTCTCCTAAATAGTTATCTCAGCAATTGCCATACATTCTTTCTGCTCTAGCTGAGCCTACAGCTTCTTGTAAGTCCCTTACAAACAATTCCTTCTGCTGAAGTGACTTCGTGAAACCCCCAATACTTTTATATTTACTTATAACTTGTCTACTAGCCTCCATAAGAGGGGTTTCAGGGTAGCACTTAACTCTGGTGAGTTAGTCATATTTTTTAAGATACTCATCAGATATTGGAGTCGTCAACACTCTTAAGAAAGAGCTTTGAATAAAGGAACGTTGATAATGAGTAAGTACAAAGAGCAGTAGAAGCAGTAAAAGATTAATAGGCACTCTTATGAGGAAAAGAAAGGCAGAAACACATCTTTCCCAGGGGTTTGCCAGCCTTTCCAGGAGTAGGCCTCTTGAAGCCCTATTCTCCGAGGTAGACTTCGGTGAAGTCCCAAAACTCGGAGATAGGTCTCTGTAAAGCCCCATTCTCTGAGGTAGACTTTGGTGAAGTCCCAATACTCAGAGATAGGTCTCTAAAGCCCCTTTCTCAGGTCTGAAAGATGGTTTCCCATGCTAAGCAGTCTCCACTGGAGTAGGCGTGGCATTTGCCCCTTTTTTAGTTTTTAGATGTGCCAGAGAAATTTCTTCTCCTATAGAGGAGTTGGAGCGGAAGACTAGTTTGAAGAGGACTGGAAAGACAACAAGAATACATATAACAATTAGTGTTATGACTCCAAATGTAACCAAGTAGTGCCACCAATCTAAAGGATTAAGACTTTTTAATCCTTTCTATAAGTCTTCTGCCAAAGAATTTATCCCTGCGGTTTCCAAATGAGCTTGACTAAGGGCTGAAATGTCTTCCTGTAGCTGTCCTATATCATGAGTTAAGCTATTGTCCTTCAAGATTCCTTGTAGATGCACTTTGATAGCTTCCCAATCTAAGCTGTCATTATAAGGCAATGGGGCAACACAAATACATTTAAATGACTGATGACATCTAGTGGTCAGCTGGGTTTTAAGATTATTAACTTCAGTCCCTAACTTTAAGACTACTTCCTCCAAAGCCTCTAGTTTGCTGTCTAACTTTTGATCAATGATTTGCTGCTCTGTTAATGCTAGAGAAACATTCTTATTTAACTCATTAACAAAATGCACCATGTGCACTTGTTGTATTAGTGCAGTGGTGGATACAGCAAGCGAGGTTACTAATGCTATAAGGGAAGCAATTCCAAAGATCAATGTTGCAACAAATCTTTTTGGTCGTGTTAATTCATACAAAACACGAAGTGTTTGCAAAGCAGAATTATCAAACCAAGGATCATTATGCAAATTTACAGGAAGCATTACATATTCAGGTCTTTTTACAATAATTACTACTGAAAATTCTTTATCTATGGAAGCATCAACACAGTTGGTCAACCGACAAGAGTAACATTGAATTAAAAAGGAATTCCCTACTTGTGTAATATTAATTCTTTTATCACTTCCAATTAAAGCTGCATATGGATAAGACAAACAAGCTCTTAATGCAATTGATTCTGGTAGGTTAGCTTTGGGCTTTTTTAGCAATACCATATTTGCAGCTGCAGCAAATCTAAACAAATTTTTATGGGTAATGGTGGTTCCATAATGACTAGATTTAGCAACCCACATTGGGGTGACAAACCCAGGCGTGAACCAACGCCTTACCAGTTCCGGGCCAACCGGAGCTTTATAGCTTGTGAATTTTACTTTCTCATTTTCTTTTAAATATTTCTTATAGTCACAATTTGGGTTGGCAATGGAAAAATCAAATACCAAATCTGTAGTACCCCTAGGCCAATGTACAGAGGCAGAATGTGGAAATCCACAATCCAAGCATGTTGGAAGTTTTTTTCTGTTTTGCTGTCCCAAAATTGATCTTTATCCTGGTAAGTTGTTAAACAATTTGGAAAAGGCATGCTAACATTGTTATCTTTGTTAAAGGTCTCATTGTAATTAAAATACCCAAGTATTTGAAAACTCAATTCCCACATCACCCTCTTACTGCTAGAAGCAGTGTTAGTCTTATCAGGTGCATCAGCATAAAGGGTCCTGTAGTGAACAGGCAAGCATGCAAAGGGAGCACGGCCTTTTAAAGCCAAGCATATAGGGGTGACATCAGATCTTCCCTCATAATCTAGATACTTGGAGATCATAGGCTTTTCTGACCCCACTGGAATGCCCCCTAGTATAGAGGTATCATTCATTAGTACTTTTATGTTAGATGGGTGAGTCCAACCCATGGGGTGAAGCAAAGGTGGATCAGGAACATACGCCCAATACATTGTACAAAAAGCGTACTTCACCTGTAAAGAAACAAGGGCAAGCATGGCTAAAAACATGTTTTCCGGATTGGGTTGATTTCCGGTGATCTCAACAGTGTGTCGAGCTTCCTCACACAACTTCTTGATCTGTTCCCACGTAGGTGGTGCAGCGATTTTTGTAGAATCACCCTGCGGTGGTGATAGAGAGAATGTCTTCATCTTCTGCACCAGTTTTCACTCCCGATGTATTTTCACTTTCTTCCTGGCTCTTTTTTGGGCCCAAGAAAGGCCTGATGAGTCTGTCTGGGACCCAAATGGGGGATTCTGCATGGTGTGGGAAAACACAAGCATAGCCTCTCCCAGATGTTAACAGGATGTCTGGCCCACGCCAGGTTCCAGTGAGTAGATCCTTCCATTTTACTAAAGGAAAAGTTGTAGTTTTTTCCATGACCCAATGTCTCATCATCGGGGTTATTCCTTGCTCATCAGCATTGAAATGATTAAGGACCAGCAAAGCATGATTAAGAGCGTAATGGGGGGAGTATTGCTTCCCTACTCCTCGTCTAATTCTTGTCAATTGGTTTTCTAAGGTCTGATGAGCCCGTTCTATTATTGCTTGGCCTTGTGGATTATACGGAATCCCTGTTTTGTGCACAATTTTCCATTGTGCACAAAATTTAGCAAAAGCTTTGGAGGTGTATGCTGGTCCATTGTCTGTTTTTATTTCCTTGGGAATTCCTAGGTCCACAAAGGCATTAATCAAATGTTGAATGACATCTTTCACAGCCTGTCAAGAATGGGCTGTAGCAACCACGGCATGAGAATAAGTATCTATAGTAACATGGACAAAGGAGAGTTTCCCAAATTCTGTTACATGGGTAACATCCATTTGCCCCAACACTCTAGGCTTTAAGCCTCTAGGATTAACTCCCATTTTTTGTGGATGAAAAACTTCTGGGCATGCTTCACATTCCCTGATAATTTGTCTTGCCTGTTCTCGGGACACTTGAAACATCTTTCTTAAGGCATTAGCATTTTGATGATGTAGTCTATGACTTTCCTGAGCTTCTTCTAAAGCTGACATTACATGACTTTCCTTAGTTAATAAGTCTGCAAACTTATTCCCTTGAGACAAAGGTCCAGGGAGATTGGTATGCCCCCTGATGTGTCCCACAAATACCTTTGTCGTTCTTTGTTGTAATAGCTGTTGTAATTTTACTAAGTATTCTTTAACTTTAGATTGACCAGTAACTAGGGCTGTTTCAATGGCAGGAAACAAGGAAACCACACACATCTGTGTAAAGGTTAAACTCCTCTGAATAATTTTGAAATGCTAGCAGAACTGCAATGAGTTCTGCCTGTTGTGCAGATACAGTTGGGTCATAAGATATTAATGGTGGTCTTGTGCTGCAATAAACCACAGACTTTCCACTAGAAGATCCATCTGTAAAAATAGTTAATGCCCCGCCAAAGGTTCTGTAACCACAACCTTTGGAAATATCACAGGAGTTTCAGTATAAAATATAACAAAAGATGTTGGGGCATATGAAAGCTTATTTTACCTGTATAAGTTAATACAGCAATTTTCCAATCATCATCAAATTGTATTAAATGATCTAATTGTTTCTTATTATAGGGGACAATAATGTTAGGTATTTCTTGGCCTAATAATTCTCTAGCTCTTAATCTAGCCTTTAGAATCAAATTAGCACATAAGAAGGGATATGAAGCACCTATTTTTCCAGGGTTATGGGAATAATGGATCCATTCCAGTATCCCCTCCCACCAAAAACATCCTGTGGGAGTGAGGCTTGTAGCCAGAATTATAAAGGACCATGTTTGTGTAATATTAATTTGCTGTATTTTAGCTGTATTCAATGCTTCTTCTATCAATCTTATACAGGATAGGGCTGCAGGAGTTATTTCCCTGGTAGATTTAGGATTAGGATCTCCGTTCAACATTTTCATCAAAGGATCTAATTGTCCTGTAGTTATTTTTAAACTAGGCTGAATCCAATTAATATTCCCTAATAATTTTTGGAAATCATTTAATGTTTTTAGTTTATCTATTCTAATTTGTGTCTTTTGGGACATAATATAATCATGTCCAATCACTTTTCCTAGATAATTTAAAGGTCGTTCATGTTGAACTTTATCAGGAGCTATTATTAACCCGAATTTTGTTAATTGTTCTACCATATCCTGTAATAATTTCTCTGTCTTTTCTCTAGTTTCATCGGTCATAAGTATATCATCCATATAATGAATAATATATGCCTCTGGATATTTTTGTCTAATTTGTTCTATAGCCCTCTTTACATATTGTTGAAAAAAGGTAGGGCTGTTTTTCATGCCCTGAGGTAGCACTTTCCATTGGTACCTATCATAAGGTTGTTTAAAATTAGCCGAAGGGACACTGAAGGCAAATCTCTTGGAATCTTCTGGTTGTAATTTTATTGTAAAAAAGCAATCCTGTAAGTCTATTATTATTATATATCTACCCTGTGGGATTGCAACAGGAGAGGGTAGGCCTGGTTGAAGGGCTCCCATGTCATGCATGGTCTCATTAATTGCCCTTAAATCTTGTAATAACCTCCATTTTCCTGACTTCTTTTTTATTACAAAAATTGGAGTATTCCATGGACTGGTAGTCTCTTCTATCCTTCCTTGACTCAATTGTTCTAGAACTAAGTCCTGTATGGCTTGAATCTTTTCTTGAGTTAGGGGCCACTGATTAATCCATACAGGATCATCACTTTTCCATATTATTTTGTCAGCATAAAGCTGTTCCTCAGCGGCCCCTATGAAACATTTTGCTCCTTTGATGAGGAGTCTATTTGTCCTATTTGTATATTCATGTCCTGCATGATGTCCCTGCCCCATAAAGAAAAGGGCAAGCTGGGGATAAGATAAGGTTTGAAGTGGCCTTGCTGCCCTTCACATACCCATTTGAGTTTCTGAGCTGACTGAGCTACATTAGAAGCCATCCCTAATCCAATTAGGGAGGAAGAAGTCTCCTGCACTGGCCAGGTCGTAGGCCAATCTTTTCCAGCTATACAGGATCTGTCAGCCCCTGTGTCTAAGAGTCCTGTTATTTGTTTTCCATTGACCTTAATGGCCTTGTAAGGCCTTTTATCTGTAATTTCCTGAACCCAGGCTACAGTATCTGTGGTGCCAAACCCTCCTTCTCTGTTTTGAGTCAAGGTGGGATTAGGCAACTTTAGATATGAAAGTAAAAGTATTTGGTCTATCCTCTGCCCTTTATGAATTTGAATAGTCTCTTTTAGAGACCTTATCATGACTTTTATAGTTGTAGGACTGTCTGAGTCTATTACTCCTGGTAAAACCTCAAAATTCTTTTTATAGTTTGAACTCCGGCCTATGATTAGGCCCTTACTCCCGAAGGGAGTTCCCCTTTTATGTTTGTCTCTTATCAGTACAACCCCATTATTTCGGGATATGATATGATCTTGAGCGGCAGCCAAGTCCAATCCAGCACTCCCTGGAGTGGCTCTAGGCAAGTCATGAATAGTTTGCTTTAGTTCCTCTCTTGGGGAGGGGCTGAGAGGTGGCCCCTCCGTCCGTTTTTTGTTTCCTCTTGAAGAGGAGTTCCATCTTTATGGAACTTAGATTTACAATCACTTTTCCAATGGTTCCCTCTTTGACACCGAAGACATAAGCCTGGTGTTTTTCCTGATCCCTTCTGTTGCTTTTGAGCTTTACACTCCTTTTAAACGTGGCCTGGTTTGCCACAATTATGACATACTCTCTGTTCAGGATTATATCCTGAGCCTCTGGTTACCTTTTTCACATATGTTTGAAAAGGCGTTTCTTTCATGGCAGCAGCATATGCAAGTCCCTGAATCATAGCAGGAGAAGCATCTATGCAAGCCTTAACATAGTCTTGTAGGCTTCCTGTTTTTCTTACTGGCCTGATTAATTCCTGACACACAATATTAGCATTCTCCCATGCCAATTGTTTGAGAATGATTAGAGATCCCTCAGAAGGAAGGAACATTCTTGTAATAGCTTCCTCCAACCTAGCTATGAATTCCTCATATGGCTCCTCAGGCCGTTGCTTAATTCCTGATAGAACAGTGGTCTTTCCTTCCCCTGATGGTAACTTTTTCCAGGCCATAACAGCAAGCTTAGTGATGGTTTCTAAAATCTCCTTTGAGAATTTAAGTTGTTTTCTAATGTCTGCAAAATCCTCCTGACCAGTTAACATGGAGACTGTAGGCTTAGGGCCTGAAGTAGTGAATAATCACCGTTGCACCTCTCCATTAACAAGGTCCTCATATTCTGTTCTCCATAATACGTATTGCCCCGGGGTTAGCACCGATTTTGCAGTTTGATACCAATCATAAGGAGTTAGCCAATCACTTGCTATGGAGTCAAGGATTGTTAAATTAAAAGGGGCAGAAGGACCCATAGTTTTTACTGCTGTTTGTAATTCTTTTAGCACTTTTAAGAATAATGGCTCCCACTGAGGCGCGCCATGGTCTAGGTGGCTTCATTGAATGAATTAGGTGGTGAACTTTCTCTTTCAATTTTATTGAAGACTTGGAGGAGTATCGGTGTTAGCTGTGCTTTGAAAATCTTGAAGAATTCATCTGTAAAAACATCTGGTCCTGGGCTTTTCTTAGATGGGAGGTCTTTTTGTGCAGTTTCTATTTCAGTGCTTGATATGGGCCTGTTAAGATGGTTTAACTTACCTTGGTTTAGTTTCATGTTGATATTTGCTAGGAAAAGCTACATTTCTGCCAAGTTCTCAAACTGATTGGCATAAAGTTTTGAGAAATATTCCCTTATAATGTTCTGAATCTTGGTTGTTTCCGTAGTGATGTTTCCATTCTCATCTCTGAGTTTATTTATTTGGGTGTGTTCTCTTCTTTTTCTGATAAAATTTGCTAAGGGTCTCTCAATTTTGTTAATTTTTTCAAAGAACCAACTCTTTGTTTTGTTGATTTTTTTCTATGTTTTTTTGGATTCTAATTCATTTACTTCTGATTTAATTTTAATTATTTCTTTCCATCTACTGAATTGGGGTTTATCTTGCTGCTCTTTTCACGGAGGCTCAGATGTCTCATTAAGTTGTTGGTTTCAGGTCTCTCCAATTTGTTGATGTAGGAACTCAGAGCTATAAACTTGCCTCTGAGTACTGCCTTTACTTTGTCCCAGAAGAGCTGGTAATTTCTGTGTTCATTTTTGTTGAATATCATGAACATTTGAATTTCCTTTCTAATCTCTTCCATGACCCACTCATGATTAAGCAGTGTATTGTTCAGCGTCCATGTATTACAGGACTTTCTTTGGTGGCTTTTGGTGTAGAGTTCTAATTTTATTCCCTTGTGGTCTGAGAGAATGCAAGGAATAACTTCAATGTTTCTGAATTTGTACACATTTGCTATGCGATCTAAAATGTGGTCTATTTTGTAAAATGTTCCAAGTGCTGCTGAGAAAAACGTGTATTCTGATGCTGTTGGGTGAAACATTAGGTAGATGTAAGTAAAATCTACTTGATCTATGCAGATGTTTAGATCTGCAGTTTCTCTGTTGAATTTTTGTCAAGTTGATCTATCTAGTGTGGATACTGATGTGTTGAAGTCCCCAACTGTAGAGAACATGGGGAGCAAAGATGGCATTGAGAGGGAATTGAGTGGGCAAAGCCCAATTTGCCTTATGTTCAGTGCATAACCAGCCCGTAGAAACTTAGGTGCATAATAGGGTATGACCTTTAGAGTCATTGGTTCCTCTTCCCCAGTGCTATGCACTCGCTGTTTTTTGCTTTAAAAAGGGCTTGCTCTGTGTTAATAAATGAATTTTCCTGCTTGACTTGACTCCCTGCGGAGTCTGATTGTCTCCCAGGCTGAGGGAGGCTGGGGATGGGGCGGGTGGTTTCACATACCTTTCCTCGGACCCCGTCCGTTTTTCGTGGAATGGATGAAGACCCTACATGTGGCACCCAACGTGGGCCATGAAAGGAAAAACTACCAGCCTATGCTATGCAGTCTCTCAGGGTAAGAGAAACCCTTACTATGGGTAATGCTATCTCACAGAAGAAGGAGGAGGAGGCAACATTATGCCAAGAGGGAGTAAAGGAGGACTTGGGAAGTGAGAAGGAAAAGGAATGGGCAAATTCGACTGAGAACACACTGAAACATGCACAGTGGAAGTCAAAACGATGGTGAAAGTTACTCCCTCTGACTCAGGTGACCCTGATGGTCATAGGTCCCCTCCCTATTCCCCCGATTGGTGGGGGAAGTACAGCATCCTACGCAACCTGCAAGACCAGGATCTCTACCAACCTTCCATGGAGGGGCCGAAGTCTGACGAAATAACCCTGGAAAGGAAGAGCCACCCGGGAGCCCGAACCCTAGGCCACAGGATTCGTTTCCCAAGGGTATCTAGTCAGTCTGGCACCAGGGTCTAACAGGACCTTGGAATGGTATCCATAGGAAGCTAAGGATCTTAAAGAGCCCCAAAAGGCGGTGGCAGAGGATGGTCCAAACTCTCCTTGGGCCCAGACCCTATTACAGGAGATTGCTTATCACCCATGTGTCCCTAAGGACTGACTGGATGTGGTCAAAGTCATCCTTACTAGTTCTCAGCTTATTAAATGGTGTGTTTTCTTTAAGGAGGAATGCAGAGTGCAGGAGGAGAATAACTGTCAGGCTCAAAGTCATCCTTACTAGTTCTCAGTTTATTAAATGGTGTGCTTTCTTTAAGGAGGAATGCAAGAGTGCAAGAGGAGAATAACCGGCAGGCTCAATCAGCGATACCTATTACTTATGCGATGTTAACAGAGATATGGTTTGGGTATTCCACTGCCGTCCAACATGCCACAATACCTGGCCTATACCATGACCAGGTGAGACAGGCTTGACTTGCTGCGTGGTACAAACTGGATGATGGGCCTACTGAGTCCCGCATAGCAGGAGTGAGACAAAAACTTGGTCAGCTGAGTACAGCAATCTGCAAGCTGCCAGCAGGGAACCTTCAAGGTCAGTTTGTAAAGCCGCTGGTCTGGGAAGGGATGAATGCAGACCACCGCATGGGATTGAGAGAGAGTTTCCTGGGCAGATGGGAGGTGGCCTCACAGGATGTAGGAAAGCAACAGAATCAGTCCCAATCACTAGTTTTAGCTTTACAGGCTCAGACATCTTCAATGACTAAGGCTATTACCCATGTGCTGGCAGCCCAGGGCCTAGGAACCCCAAGACCATTGGGGAGAGGGATTTCTTTTAAATGCAGGCAGGAGGGGCACTTTGAGAGGGACTGTTCATAACAATCCCCCACCAACTTGCCCAGGGGGAGCCAAACTGCCCCCTATACCCTGCCCAAGGCGCAGGAAGGGATACCTTAGAAAAAAGGATTGTCGATCCAATTTTTTTTTTTTTGTCGGTCATGTGGCTTGAACTCTGGGCCTGGGCGTTGTCCCCCAGCTCTTCAGCTCAAGGCGATCACTCTACCACTTGAGCTACAGCGCCACTTCCGGTTTTCTGGTGGTTTATTGGAGATCGGAGTCTCACGGTCTCTCCTGCCCCGGCTGGCTTTGAACCGCGATCCTCAGATCTCAGCCTCCTGAGTAGCTAGGATTACAGGCGTGAGCCACCAGCGCCCGGCTGTCGATCCAATTTTGATTTAGATGAGAAACCCTATCTGGGTGGAGCGGTGGCCATTGACCAAACCTAAACTTGTAGCCCCCCACATTTTGGTGAAGGAACAGATAAACCTTGGGCACACACACCCTTCTATGAGTCCTTGAAACACACCGTATTTATTATTCAAAAAGCTTCTGGGACTTGGCTTATGCTCCAAGATCTATGTAAGGTAAATGAAAGGATGGAGCTAGTAGGAACGCCCCTAATAGGCATGACTTGGACTCCTGCTATACCTTCAGAATATACCTTAGTTGTGATTGATATTAAAGTTTTTTTTTTCTATCCCCCTGCATCCAGATGACTGCGAGAAGTTTGCTTTCTCCATTCCTTCTCTTAATTTTTCCCAGTCTGATCAGAGGTTTTAATGGACCTTGTTGCCACAGGGAATGGCCAATAGCCAGGCCTTTTGCCAACAATACTTGGCCACACTTTTAGGGCCTGTGCTGGGTTCAGATACCTCCCTTGCCTATGCCTACATGGATGATATAATTCTGGGGCACCAAGACCGGAGCCGCCTGGAGGGGCTTCTGGTCCAGGTTTGTGCCATATTAAAAAGGGGGGTTTTACCATAGCCCTCAATAAAGTTCAAAAGATACCTCCTTTTAAGGTGCTCAGAACCCACCTTACCTTGACTCAGGCCAGCCCCCTTAAGCCTTTGCTGGATTTCCAGGCTCTCTGACCTTAACCTAACTTCAGAGTCTTTTAGGGGAAATCAATTGGCTGTTGCCATGGGTTTTTGTCCCTAAAGATAGTCTTGTGTCCTTATTCACCATACTAAAAGACAGGATACCCCAAGAATTTATTACAATTACAGACAGCCATCAGGTAATATTTTTTCTGTTCCAAAAAGCCCTGGATGAAGTTTCCCTAAAGAGGTATTCTATTTTTAAGCCCATTTCCCTTTATTGTTTGCAGGTGTCACAGTAATACCTGCAATTTTAACTCAAGGCGGGGAGCCATTAGAGTGGGTTCACACTCCAATGGGGGGCACACCTTGGGTGTACTCTCAGGCAAACCAACTTGCAGAAGCTATCCTCAAGGGAAGGACCCAAGCCCAAGGGCATTATGGCCTCGATCCTCACTTCATTGTTTTTCATGTTTGGAAGGCAGACGTTGAGTGGTTCACTCTAGCCAATGCTCATCTTCCTTTCTCTTTGGAGAGGTTTCTAGGCCAAATTGACTGCCATTATGGGTCATCCAAATGGACTGTCATGTTATGGTGACTTCCCCTCAAAATGCCATCTCTATTTTCTCCTACGACTATTCCTGGCGCCCTCCATGTTTTTACTGACGAAGGTAAAGGCTCTGTGTATGCAGCCTTTGAGGAGAAACAAAAGACCCGAAGCCAACAAAGATTTCAACCTTGTCAAGGGTCAGCACAATATAAAAGAAACCTGGCCATAACTATGGCCCTTCAGGACATTCAAAAACCCTTTAATTTGTATTATGGTAACCTATAAAACAAAAAAGGGTGAGTTAGCCGCCATATACAGTTACAGATAGCTTTGTTTACAATTAACATTTTAAATTTTTCAAAAGGGGCAACTGAATCCAGATTTCAGAAGAACTGGGGACAACTAAGCCCTAAGCCCCAAGTGAAAGTCAAGTGGAAGGACCCCCTGACACAACAATGGAGAGGACCTGACCCCCTAGTTACCATGGGCAGAGGATTTGGATGCGTTTTTCCCATAGGGGAGACAGCCCCCATTTGGATCCCTGCCAGGAACCTTAAGTTTTTACCCATCATCTCTATACAGGAGGATGTACAAGGATAAGCTGATCAACAAGGAAAGAAAAACGGCTATGGTGACCAAGGCTTGTGTTTAAAAGAGGAAAGCCAGAAAGATAACTAGTAACCATCCCCATGGGCAACCAGCCCTTGAGAATCTGTTGTGTTCTTTAACAATTGCAGATGGCGATAGTCCAGCTGTTGGCTGTCCTGACCCTCCCAGTCCTGGTAATGGCCCTACGGAACCTACATCAACCTCAACATGTGACCTGGGCAGTGATCAGTGCTGGCAATGCAGAAATCATCAATAGTACTACAAGAAAAGCTGTCCCGTCTACCTGCTGGCCTGACCTTCATTTTGATCACCACCCTATGTCATTATGTATGGACCGTTTAATATTTCTGTAGGAGCTATTTATTTTAATGCTACCTGCTCTAATTGTTCTTTTACTCATTGCTTGTACAACCACCTTTTGTTAAGCTTTCCTGTAAACATGTCTAAAACCTGCTCTAGAACAAGCCCCAGCTCTGGACTCTGAAGTGGCAAAGACTGCTATCCCATCCTTAACTAATGTTCAAGGACTGCTAATGACATTTCTTGGCCTGGTAATGCATTTGCTGATGGTTTTTCTATGCCTTCCTTGCATTATACGTGCACTGCAAACCTCTTATGAGCTTAGCCAGCCAGTTACATAAGATCAAGCTCCAAGTGAATGAATTTCCCCTGAGAGGAATTGCAGCCAGAGATGGGTAAGAGGGGGTGTCAGTCTGACCCATCTAAGACAGGGCTTTCAGCTTTGCTCTGAAGAAAGTCCCGATGATGGGTCAGGCATATAAGGCGATCCACCCAACCTAAGGCAGGCAGTTCACTTCTTTAAAGAAAGATGGTAGAGATGTTGGGAGCCATTGGGAGCTGACAGTAAAGCTCAACATCATCTTGACCCCTGTGCTCACTTAAAGTCATGTGAAAGGAACTGGCTTACTTAAAAGACACCAGATGCCCAGTATTGCTTTGCTTGGTCTGCAGTTTGTTTTAATTTTTCCTTGTTTTTCTGGACTATAGTAGAATGGCCTGAGTGTGGGGGCCCACGAGGATGCACCGTGCTCCATGTGTGGAACTCCCAATACCCAGGTTGCTCCCATGTTCTGAAGAGAAAGACCTTATGAGATACTGACTTTTATATATGCCCAGGAATTAATTGAACTGCTTTGGACATTTCTAACTGTGGTGGGACAGATGGTTATTTCAGTGCTATGTGGGGATGTGAGGTAACTGGGACGGGCTCTTGGATCATGCACACGGACCCTCCCTATCCTTGTCTAGCGAATCTCACCCCCAGAATTGCCTCAAACCCCTTGTGTGGCCAATGTTATCCTTACCAATGTAATTCTGTTAAAATAACCTTTACAGAGGGGGGGGGAACGATAACTAACTGGGAGGTGGGTCTGCCATTAAAACAAAAAAGGGGAATCTGTAGAGCACATGGACAGCAAAGATGGCACTGAAAGGGAGTTGAGTGGGCAGAGCCCAATTTGCTTTATGTTCAGTGCGAAACCAGCCCGTGCAAACTTAGGTGCATGATAGGGTGTGACCTTCACAGTGATTGGTTCCTCTTCCTCCCTTGCCATGCCACCTGCTCTTTTTTCCTTTAAAAGGGCTTGCTCTGTGTTAATAAATGAGTTTTCCTACTTGACTTGACTCCCTGCTGCTGCTTCTGATTGTCTCCTGGGCTGAGGGAGGCTGGCGATCGGCCGCGCAGCCGCGCTTACCTTTCCTCAGACCACGTCCATCTTTCGTGGGACGGACAAAGACCCGACACCCAACAATTAATGTCTTTGGATCTATGTGAGATTTGCGGGAAAGTAGTGTTTCTTGGATAAATTTGGGTGCTCCGTTGTTTGGCAAATAGATATTTATAATTGTAATATCCTCCTGAAGGAGAGATCCCCTAATTAGTATGTAGCAGCATTCTTTATCTCTTCTTACAAATTTTAATATAAGTCTATTTTATCTGATATTAGGATTGCAACTCCTGCCTGTTTATGGGGGCCGTTTGCTTGGTAGATGTTGTTCCAGCCTTTCACATTTAAATATGTTTGTTTTTATGGGCAAGGTGTAACTCCTGAAGGCAACAAATAGAAGGATCTTGCTTTTTAATCCAACTAGACAGTCTATGTCACTTAATTGTGGAGTTAAGTCCGTTAATGTTGAGAGATAGGACTGAGAAGTATTTGGAAGTTCCTGCCATTTTATCCACCTTCTTGGAGGCTGTGGCAACTCGGTTCTCCTATGGTTCTTGGATTCTCATTTTCAGTGCAGTTTCTTGACCTTCATTGTGGTCTTGTTGGTTTTCTATGTGTAGAACATCTTTAAGAATCTTTTGTAGGTCTGGTTTGTGGAGATATATTGTATCAGTGTTTCTTTGCTATGGAAGGTGTTCATTTGACCTTCAGTTATGAAGGAGAGTTTAGACTGGTACAGTATTCTTGGTTGATAGTTGTTTGTCTTTAAGGCATCGCATGCATAATTCCAAGATCTACTTCCTTTAATTGCTGAGCAATCTTTGGTGATTCTAATTGGTTTCCCTTTATAGATGGTTAATCTTTTCTCCTTGACAGCTTTCAGGATCATTTTGTTGGTCTGAATTGATCCTGTATGGATTATAATGTGACAGTGGGATAGCCTGTTCTGGTCTAGCCTATTTGGAGTTCTAAAAACTTTTTGTATCTGAATAGGCCTATCTTTTTGCCAGTTTGAGAAGTTCTTTGCTAGGATCCTGTTAAAAAAATTTCCTAGACCATTAATTTCTGTCTCTAGGTGCTCCTCTACAACCATTATGCTTCTGATGGTGTCTTCCAAATTTTGAATAGATCTATCATATATCTTGGATTTGTCTTCGATTGTTGTAGGTTCTTACTCTATAATATCTAGGCTGTCTTCAATCCCCAAGTTTCGATCTTCCGGATGGCCTCACCTACATTCAGAAATTTCTACTTTGTTTCTTTTGTTTATTCCTTCTAATTGGTCGCCTTTGATGGCTTCAAGTTCTTTGTTGAAGCTTTGTTATAGAAATTGTATGAACTCTTTTACATCCTTAATTTGGTGTTCAGTGTTTATTCTCAAATCACTTATTTAATTGGTTATGGTTTCCTTGGACTTCCATTCCTTCTGTTGGGTTCCATTCAGCATTCCCTTTGTAGTCTCCCTGACTTCTTTCAGCTCTCTGTTTATGGGTTCCATAGATTCCTCTATTGATCTTCATCTATTCTCGTCCCACTCTCTCAATTCCTGTATTAATCTGATTAGCTTCCTCATATGCGCCCAATTCCTGTAGTTCTCTTTAAGTGTTCTCAGCCTGCTCACTCCATTCCTGACTTTCTCTTTGTCTGGTCTTGGCCTGCTCACGTAATTCCTTTATTTCTCATTTAGTGTTCTCAATCTGCTCATGTAATTCCTGTATCAGCCTTTGAGTAGCATCCTCACGCTCATGAGATTCCTGTACTGATCTTTAGTTTGCCTCCTCTTTCTCCATATCATGCTCTTACTGATCCTTTGCAGGTTTTCAATCTTTTCATTTACCATGTTTACCATTAGTATTTGTAGAGCTTTTTGGGAACTCTTGTCTGGGTTATTCATGATCTGTTCTGCCCCCTGATTATCATGAGTGGGAGTTGAGCTCCCCGGACTTGCCATTTTTCTTGTGTTTTTTTTCCAGCTTCTTCTGCCCATTTGGGATGAGAGTAACACCAGCTTTGTGGTAGAACACTATTTTAAGGCAACCATGAACCAATGTCCGTAGTTGCACAGTCAAAAGTCTGCAGATACAATCTAATTCAAAAGACACAATTTATTAAATACCAAACAATTATGTATTAATCGTCCACAAACAACAAAGAAGAATTTGGCAGAAATTAGGAAGAAATGTGGGTAAAAATAAGACTAAAGGGATGTGGAAAGGTAAAGGGAGAGTGTAATTAACCAGGTCCTTATCTCAAGGAGGGAAATGGATTGGACAGGATGATAGTAGAGAGAAAAAAAGAAGAAAAAGAAAAAAAGACAAGAAAAAATGGAAAAACAAAAATTTAAAATTAAAAAGTGAAGCACTTAGAATTATGCAAGTTTAAAGAAGTAGTATTCTGAGAAGAACGGGGATAGGAAGAGAGGAAGTGAGGGATAGAAAGGAGTTGAAAAACTAAAAACTAAAAAATGCTTAAAATATTTTATAGGTATAAAGGGTTAATACTGCTACTAAGGAATTTAAGTCTAAGAGGTTTTGAATTGAGTAATAAATTTTTGGATTAAGTGTGTACACAACATGGGATAAGGTCTAATAATCAATGTCGGGTATATCTGGGGATGAGCAGAGCAGCAATTAAGTCATGCAAAAAAGAATGAAAGAGAAGAAAAATGAAAAGAATGAGAAAGAAAGAAAAAAGGATCAAAAATTCAATAGAGCTAAAAAATAGCACACACACATATACACCTAAAATCTAAAATAAAAATTGTAAGAGGAAGAAAAAAAGATTAATAGAGAACAATTTTTTCAAAAAAATTAAAAAGTAACAATTTAACAAAAAATTTAAAAAGTTTTTAAAAGAGGTACAAAGAAAAGATTTCTTTGATTTTTTGGGGGGATGGGAAGATCCTGTATCTCCCTTGTGTCCATAACCAGTGTCCTGTTGGAGTCTCTGGTCTGCTTGTGGTGTTTGGTTTTCCTGTGGCTTGATTGGTTACTTAAGTCAGTTTGTTTGGGCAGGCAGAAAAATGCACTGCTTTACCCAGGATTTTGTGATCCTCCTCCTCCCAGGCTAGTTCAGAGGGAGGGAGATCTGCTTTGAGCATCACGAAAGAGGGAGATGGCTGTTTCCTCTAGTTTAGAGATGCTGTGATGAGGCTAGGTTCTGGGTAGTGTTGAGGCCTTTCAGCAAACAGTAGCTTTTTCCTGAGGGGCTAGCTTCTGAGACACTCACAAAGCCTAGCCTGTAGCCTTTCTCAGGGTTTATGTTTACTGAATTTCAATTGATTTTCTTGGCTGCTGTAGGGAGTGGCAGCCTCTGGCTCTGTTTACCCAGTGAAGAAAGTCCCTCCCACAGGGGCAGAGTTTTCTCTGGTCTTTGTCAGTATCAAAGACAGAGATCTCCAGTAGTTGGGGGGGGATGGAGGGGTGGTCTTCCTTCCTCTGCTCTCTGAGAAGGAGTGAGAATGTCAGGGTTCTACTCAAGAGAGTCTTGTTTCCTGGGTTGTCTCTGGTCTGCAATCTGCAGGATGAAGATATCTGACACTTGTCAGTTCTTGCTGGTGTTGAATAGAATCCACTCACCTGCTGCCTCTGGCGCCTTTGTCCTGGACTCTTTCTGTTGTAAGTATGATGGCTACAGCCGTCGCTGCTGCTGCCAACACAACAGCAGCCATGGCCTCTGGCACATGCTCTCTGTCTCTTGCCTGTATTTTCCCTCTCTGGCCAAACTCTCTGTACTGTAATGGCACACTTGGTGAAAGTCTCTGGCCTACGATTGTTCACTGGAACACTAAAACTGCTTCCTATGTGAGAGCATGTTTAGCCTCCAGCTTCTCCTCCCCCATCTTCACAGAACTCCTTAAATGTGTTTCTTAAAAATAGAAATATTTTTAAATTCTCATGCACACTTCCCATTAGGCAGTTCAGATGATGTTAATCTGAATTGTTGTCAGATTTATTTGTGCATATGTGAGATGGTCTTTGAATATGAAGTTTGGCCCTGGATGCTGTCCTCTGTCCCCACCCCTCTTTTGGGTTTTGTTTGCTTTAGCAGCCTCT
Organism: Dipodomys spectabilis; assembly: GCF_019054845.1. Classification (NCBI taxonomy): domain Eukaryota; kingdom Metazoa; phylum Chordata; class Mammalia; order Rodentia; family Heteromyidae; genus Dipodomys; species Dipodomys spectabilis. Next base: position 410,751 of record NW_024871112.1, on the reverse strand, counting down.
CACTTGAGCCACATCTTCCAGCTTTTTGTTTTTCAGTTGGAGGTAAGAGTTTTCATGGTTTTCAACCATGATCTTCAGATTTCAGCCTTCAGGTGATCTACTGAGTGTTTTCCTGTCCTCTTTTGTGAAAATACACACCCTCCTGGCATCAAAGGTAAAAGAACAACTTAAAAGTTGTTATGATAGTCCCAACCCAAAGAAGATACCTGATATATTTGATTTAAGTGTTAAGATATAAAATTTGGATTTTTGGAAAGACTGAGTCTGTTTAGTGTCATTTTGGGAAAAGAGAATCAAATATTCACAGATAAAGGGAATAAAGTAAACCTGTTTTCATGAGGAGTGTTAATGAGAAGAACAGTAGTTTTTGTCATTACTATATCCTACTTGAAACAGTTTCAAAGTACAGATGCTAAAGTATATTTTCTGTGTAATAATCACTGAATTCTAAAATTATTTGTTTTCCTCAGCATTTTCTGTTTGTCCTTATCTGCTATCGCATTTGAAACATACACCTTGGTACGAGGGCCTTGTGTAGTTAGTTTACATTTTAGGAAAGGAATTTTAGGTTTTTAAAAATCAGAAAAGCTAATAATGATAATCATTTTCAGATGTCCTTCACATTTCTCCACATTTCATTATATTGGTTTAATATGCTATCAGTATATTTATAGGCTACGAAGTATGATTTTGGTTTTGGTTTTTGTGCTGGTATTGGGGCTTGAAATCAGTACATTGGTCTGTCACTAATGCCAGCATTGATGGCTCATTCCTGTGATTCAGGCTAATCAGGAGGCTGAAATCTGAGGATAAAGGTTCAAATCCAGCCTGGTCAGGAGAGATTATGATGCTCTTTTCTTCAATTCATGACTAAAAAGCCAAAAGTGGAGTGTGGCTCAAGTGGTAGAGCTCCGGCTTGAGCAAAGAAGCTAAAGTGTAGTTATGTGTAGTTCCTAAAGGATAGTTCCAAAGTCCTGATTTTAAGTACCAGTACCAACACACAAGAACACACACACACACACACACACACACACACACACACACACACGTTTTCTTTGTCCCCAAAAGCATTATGGTTCTCTTTATGTGCCCCTGAAATCCACTTTGCTTTATTTTTCATTCGGTTGGTGATGTTTTCACAGGGAGAGCAAAGAAGTGGCTGTTACCTGAGTCTTGGCTGTCCGTGCTTTTACTGGGATGACCGGGGTCTGCCTTATTGAGCATTGAGTCCCAGAGAAAACTCCATGAATCACATGGAGGGAAATATATGTGAAGACATGCATTCAGGTAATTCTTCAGTCCATCTTCCTCCTGCCAAGGGTTTTCTCTCTCTGTAGGGCGAGTTCCTTTTTTTCCACGTAAAGCTGAACATTGTATAGCTTTCTGTGTGTGCCCACATGCAACTAAGGCTTTTGTAAAATATCAGCCATCACAAACTTGCTCTTTTTTCTCCTCTCACCATTAGTGAGTATCTTGGCAGCCTTCATGGTTCTGAGTAAAATGGAATGATCTAGAAATTGTCATGGGATGTTTATAAATGTAAGTCAGAATTTATAGTTCTTTTGCTCTAGTGAATTGAGCAACATCTATGTGAATTTATAGACAGCCTTTAGGGAACTTATTTATATGGTATAGATGAAGTTTTGGATATGATATCTCTATGGAAGTCCAAAGATATCTTTAAGTACTTTGTCCAAATTAAACAGAAACTGAAAACACTTTAAAGTTTTTAGTTTTAATCAGAGTCTTCTCTTAATTTGGGATGTAGGATTTTTAAATGTTGGAATCAATTAATTTTAATTTTCATTTGTAGGAAAAGTGACAGAAAGGAATGTACCTGAAGATACAGCATAAGTTTTCCCTTTTGATGAGTTACGAAGTTTAAGTTTGATTTCAGATAAAGTATTGTGAGAAATACCAATATACAAATCCAGTTACTGAGATTAATTAGATTAAATTAGTAGGAAAGGTACTTTGTTTGCAGTAACAATTACAATATGCTATATTGAAAAGTGTGTGACCAACACATTTGTGTAGTTGTGTAGTTAGATATCATTAACCTGGTGTTATAGATTTTAATAAATTTCTTCAAGCACAAGCAAAACTGTGAGAGATGTTAGAGTTTTACACAGAGCAGAGAAAACACCAGATGCTCTTCAATAAATGCTCTCATTTTTCCATTATTTTTTGTGTATGTACTGGTATTGGAGTTTTAATTTAGGGTCTTGAGTTTTACTTAGCTTTTCCCTTAAGGCTGGTGCCGTATTACTTAAGCCATACCACCATTTCCAATATTTTTGCTATTTATTGGCAATATGAATATCACAGACATTGCTGCTTGAGATCCATTTGAATCTGGATCCTCAGATCTCAGCTTCCTATGTAGCTGGGATTACAGGTGTGAGGCACCAGTACTCTGAGAGATGCATTTATTTAGTCATGATATGTGGCAAATTACCACAAATTTATTTGTTTGACCATTAAATACCAGCAATAGTAGGACATAAGTTTGGTAGTTTGGGTGTAGTTTGTCTCTAGCAGCTGCTCAGTTTCTACCAGGGGGCCACCAGGCTATAGTCTCTCATGGAATGTGGGGATCTCTTCCAAGCTTAAGGATTGCCTGGTATGCTTTAGGTTCTGTGGTTGTGAGACTGTGATTTCTGGTTTCTTGTCTCCTGTCATACAACCACATTTGTCAGCTCCTAGACACCTCCATACTTTCTTGACAAACATATTCTCTTTACTGTTTGATTCATCCTGTTGGCGGCACTGACTTCTAGAAAGGCGTTATTTTGCACTCTCTACTTGGAAGTAACTCATACCCAAATCTTGTGGGAACTAATTACATTTGTAGAATCTCTTTAATTTTGTTGTCTTGCAGGGCATATTGTGGGGTTAGATCCTTCCCAGACTGGAAGACAAAAGATATCCCAAGGTTCTGAGTTGTTGTGTATCACCTGATACACATAAAAAGCTATTTATTAGCTGGGCAGCCGTGGCTCATTCCTGTTATCCTAGCTACTCTGAAGGATGAGATCTGAGGCTGCCGGTTCAAAGCCAGCCCAGGCAGGAAAGGCTGAGAGACTATTATCTCCCATAACGCACTAAGAAAACTGGAAATGGCACTGTGGCTCAAGTGGTGAAGCATTCGCCTTGAGCTGAGGAGCTGATGGACAGCGCCCAGGCCCAGAGTTGCAGCACCACGGCTGAAAAAATAAGTAGAAAAAGCTATTTACTATTCTAAGTGTCCTCAATTTCAGACACTGGTAATTGAGTTATTCCTTCATTTTTAGCAAATGAAGTGTGAAATTTAAGAAAAGGAAAGATAGTTTCTTTGGTGGAGTGGGAAACAATTCAGCAGTTAAAGGGAATGAAAGGCAGTTAGGAGTAAAACTGAGGATAGATTCAAGAACAGTGGCAGTGGCTTCAGAAATGGGACAGAAGTAAACATGACAGATATATTTTCAAAAGAGATCATGTGGCTTGGAATGTGATCTAGTGGTAGAGTGTTTGCTCAGCATGCATGAAGCTCTCGGTTTAATTACTCAGTAACACATAAAAAGAAAAAGCCATAAGTGACACTGTGGCTCAAGTCATAGGGTGCTAGCCTTGTGCAAAAAAGAATCTCAGTGACAGTGCCTAGGCCCTGAGTTCCTGCCCCAGGATTGCCAAAAAATAAAAAGAGAGAACATATTAATAATGGATGAGGGAAGGATGCAGAGAACAAATTCATCACTGAATTTTTCCTCTATTTCAAAATCAACACATCATTCAAGAGACAAAAATGTGTCATAAAGATGGTCCAGAAAGAACATATCTTATGAAGAAATACAAGATTTTTTTTTACTGCAACTATCCTGTACAGATAATCCATTAGACAAAATTGTGACTTTAAAAAGCACAAGAGCTCATTGTAATAGCTCAAGTGCTATCTGGAGATTTTGTATGGGTGCTGGTCCTTAACCTTGATAAGAGCCTAGGTGCTATTTCTAATTTTTCCTCGAGAATATTACTCTATTACTTAAGCCACAGCTCCTCTTCTGACATTTTTGGTGATTAAATGGACATAAGCGTGTCATGGACTTTTCGTGGCTCACCTTGCTTAACAGTGTTATCCCCAAATCTCAGCATTCTGAAGAACTAGGATTACAGTTGTGAGCCACTAGCACGCAGAGAAGCATTTCTTTTTTAGTGAAAAGAATTAGAATGCAGAATCATCAGGAAGATTCACCCTCAGTACAAAATAAATCACCAAGACCAGTACCCGAATACACACATACACACACACACACACACACAAACACACACACACACACACACACACACACACACACACAAGCACACACACAAATACACATAAGCTTCTTCTCAGGGGTCTGTATTTCTCTTCCCAAAAGAATAGTATATTCGAAGGGGTAAACTGGTGTCAGAGGCTCTAATCCCAGATATTGAGAGTTAGAGGTATAGGAGGATGGGGTAATGAGGGAGGCTTGAGTGAAGTTAGCACAAGACTATATGAAAAGCCAAATGAAAAAGAAAAAAAAATGGTTGGGGGAATGCAGGCTCAAATGGTAACATATCCGCCTAGTAAGTTAAGGCTCTCAGTTTATTCCTCAGTTCCATGAAAAAGACAAAAAGTATAGCATCTCAGTCCATTTTGTCATGGTTTAACAAAATCCTTGAAGCTGTATACTTCATACGGAAAAAAGGTCGATTTCAATCAAAATTAATAGTAGATGCAATGTCTAAATAGCATGCTAGCACATGGGCTAAGGCCCCCTATGTGCATCATATCACAGAGGATCTTGGCATCATGGCATGTGCTAGAATGACGATGATGTTAGTCCCTTCAGAGTTGATGAGATGGCATTAATCTATTTATGACTGAAACCTCTCTTACAGGTTCCACCTCCTGACACTGCTACATTGAGAAGTTAAGCTTCAGTGTGAGCTTTGATGATGACAGACCATCAACAGGCTTCTGACAGAGGCAGGTACAACCATTGGAAGCCGAAGTCATTCATACAACTAGGAACCTTGGATAACTGCTTCGATCTCTTTGATTCTGATATTTGCTGTATTTGGGGCCATCTCACAGATAGGATCCATCGAGTTCATGTCTGTTCCATGTGCCAGCTTCAGTTATGCTCAGTGTGATATAAGCTGCTAAACAATAGGGAGGACAAGGACGGAGTTGGGCACAAAAATGGAGGTTTGGCATTCTTCATGGCACTTAATTAACATTAATAGATTTTATAGCTAAGTCATTAGAAAGTTCTATGTCATTATACAATACTTATATAGAGCCATGTAATACCTACTGTATGACATGGAAAGATACCTTGTAGAGCAGCCTGTTTACACATAATACAGACAATTCTATGAACACAAAGGATGGGGTAAAAAACAAGTTCTGGCCTACAAAATTGTCAACCTCAGAGTCAAAGCACACACCCTGAAAACTATATTGGAAGGAATAGGAGAACCCTTGTTCTCCTAGGCACAGGCTGAAATTTTCTTAATAGAGACCCAGAAACAGAACAAATCAAAGAAAGGTTGCACAAATGGGGATTGCATGAAAGTGCAGAGCTTGTGCATGGCATAGGACACAGCTAGCAAAATCAATAGAATCCCGTGGATTAGGAGAAAATCTTCATTAGCCATACAACAAACAAGGGTCCCATATCTAAAATATGCTTTGAACTCAAAAAATTAAATCCCCCAACAACAAATCCTCAAATAAACACTGCCTGATAAGTAAGTGGGCTAAAGACTTAAAAAGAAAATTCTATGAAGAGGAAATAACAATGGCCAATAGCCACATGAAGAAATGTTCAACTTCTCTAGCCATAAAAGAAATGCAGATCAAAACAACATTGAGATTCCACCTTTCTCCTGTTAGAATAGCTATAAATAAGAAATCTAATAATAGATATTGGAAGGGATGTGGCCAAAACGGAACTCTACTGCATTGTTGGTGGGAGTATAAATTTGTTCAACCACTTTCAAAAACAATATGGAGGTTCCTCAAAAGATTCCACATAGAGCTCCCCTATGACCCAGCCATCCCACTTTCGGTCATTTACCCAATTGATCACAAACTAGGCCATACTAAGGCTACCAGCCCAACTATGTTTATTGCAACATTATTTACCATAGCTAAGATATGGAACCAACCCAGATGCCTTTCAGTAGAGGAATGGATCAAGAAAATGTGATATATATATATGAATTCTATGCCTCCATTAAAAAAATGACATCGCCCAATTTGTTAGGAAATGGAAAGTCTTGGGAAAAACTATATTAAGTGAAGTAAGGCATACCCAATGAAACATAGGTCCCATGGTTTCCCTTATTTGCAATAACTAGTACATATCTAGGACAAGCAGAAAAGGTGAAAAACTATGTACATATGACCAGATAAGATGAAGTTAAGCGAAATAAACCTCAAGATAGGGACGCAAGTAGTTTTTCCTTTCTTGCTAAAGTTTCTAACATATTTATAAGGTACCATGTGATTTTAGGTTGCTTTATATATTCCTTCCCCATGGTATAACCCCTGTTTTCACTATATTTTATTCTGGTAACCTGCATCTTGTATATATAATTCTCTAATTCAGGGAGTGTAAGGGAAAACACAAAATACTTAATTAAGGATACAGGTTGACCCATTGTAAAAATTTTATGTACAAGATATACAAGACACTACCTTGAAAACGAACTTTACAACCTCGGGGTGGGTAGTTGTTTAGGTGGGAGGGAAGGAATGGTAGGGGAAAAACAAAGGAGGAGGCAACAATGCTTGACAGGACATGTACTCATTACCTTGCTCATGTAACTGTAGCAGCTCTGTACAGATTTTTATAATAAAACAGGTAGAAAATTAATTTTATATATGGTTATGGGTCAGTACTAGGACTTGAATTTATGGGCCTTCCACTTACTTTCACACTTCAAACTGGGATCTGTATCTGTGTTTAATTTTTATTCATCTTTTTGTAAAAGATAAATCTAGTAACACTGTCCCCTAATGTTTGTATGAAATAAGTTTTGGAAATTTTACAATAACTTAAGTGTTTTATTTTACATTCATCATTCTACTATCTTTCAGTTTCTAATGTTTCTTAGAAGTTAAACACAGGCTCTCTGTTGCATTTATTAGGAAATGTTTTGCCTGGCCCCAGTCTATAATCCTAGCACCTAAGGAGGCTCACATGAGGAGAATGTTGGCTTGAAGCAAAAGCAGAGAATTCCATGAAACTCCATCTCCATAATTATGTATATTTATGCATATATTTATATATAACATATTTAATATGTAATATATTTGTGAAATATATACATATATACATGCTATATATCTGCAGAAGATTGGCACACTGAAACAATTGAAGGCACTGATTTAATTTAACTGCTGTCATTCTACTTTAATTATTTAATTGAATGTCCTGTCCAATATAGATTTGTGCTTATCAGGCAGGCTATACCCCATGTCACATATGAGTGCAGAATAATAGGTTTTAGCTCATTACATAGTAGCTCATCAGGACAGAGGAAATATTCCTCAACTTGGTTGAGCCAATCTTTATTGTTTGTTCCATACTGTGACGCTCCCTTGAGTCTGCAGTTTACAGTTTCAAGATGATATTTTGTTCTTTTGAAGACAAGTGAATAGAGAAATGTATGTGACCTTCAAGACAATTACCTCTATCTGGCTAAACTTCATATATTCAAATGGGAAATGTGCCATCCCCATAGAATACAAACGAGGACACCCAAGCACCAGATGTCTACATTGCAGGCATTGTAATTTCCATGCAGGAATATTTTATAGGGACAAAATTAAGGTACCAATATGAACTTCAGCAATTACCCTTGGGAAGTCCTTATGCTCATGCTAAAGTCATTGACCTTCACATTGCCTTTGTCATCCAACAAGATGTAATTGGGTTTAAGGTCTCATTGTTCATTTATATATTCGTTAAAGTAATGCACAGTACTCACAATCTGAACAATCTCCTGACTTCATTCTTGAATAGGTGGTATAATTTTCACATATATGTTAGGAGGTCTCTGGATGACCAGTTCCACTGCCAGGTATTGTTGCTCATCCTTTTCCCTCACCTGGTATGACCTCATCATGGGTCAGTGATGGAAAAACTTAATAATATCCATCTCATTTTTTAACTTTTTGTGGGTCCTAGGGCTTGTAGTCTGGGCGTAAGCACTGTGGCTTATCTCCTCAGCATAAGGCTAGTGCTCTACCACTTGAGCGACAGCACCACTTCCAGCTTTTTCTGTTCTTGTGGTGATAAGGAATTGAACCCAGGGCCTCCTGGTTGTGAGGCAAACATCTACCACTGAGCCACAGTCCCGACCTGTCCATCTCATTTTTGATCTGACAATTGTTGAACTCTCCCTTTAGGGTTATTTTCACTACCACCTTAGTGTCTATAAGGTGGTGCTAGGCCAACTTTACATATCCATACTACCATAGTCAATGATCTCCTCCTTCACACTGTATTGTTCAGGGAAAATCTCCTGCCGTAGCCAATGATTTCCTTCATACTGTCTTGTTCAGTGAAAATATCCCTTTCCTAAGAGCTTGAGCCTAATTCACTGTGTTCTCCCATCTTTTGCTAGGATGGCAAGAAGTAAATCTACCTAAACTTAGCTAAGCAAATAACAACCCCAGAGCAATAACCAAAAGGAAATACCCAAACCCAAACAAAACATAGCCTCCCCCCTCCAAATAAAAAAAAAAAAAAACTACCACACACTCAAAATTGTCAACGTAGAACTGAGTCCAGCAGGTCACCAAGAACTCCCAGCACTTTAATGGACTGCAGAGACCACTCACAATGGTTGCAATGGACCAATCACAGGTTGGCATGAACCCACTGGCTCTTTTAGTCTTGAGCCTGTAGGACTGTTGCCAAGGTTTCTACAGGTATGCGAGGGGCACAGAATGATGCCATGCTACAGCCATGGCAGTGTTGCAGGAACTACAAGGGTATCAGCCAATGCCTTCTGTCCTCAGTGGCTGCCAGGTCCCAGTGTTTGCTCCCAAAGATTTTGTCCTTCAGTACTATCCATGTCCTCATGTATGCTCCTGTTAGAACGCTGGCCATGTGCAAGAGCCAAACATACACCAGTGGCTTCCATTCAACATATGTGCAGGTCTTGGAACTTGCTCCAACAATTTAAAAACAAAGTGAATTTCTATGTATTTCTAGGTGCAGAGGGTTCATGACAAAGGGTCCAATTGGAAACTTTCACTAAAGTGGATCCAGATTTTTTTAAACGTGACAATAAAGAGAAAATTCAAAGAAGTAGTTAAGGCATATGAAGTGTCTGTATTTGTTGAATTATAACCCCCAAACACAATTGCTTAAAATAATACTAAAGTCTTTATTTGGTATGGACTTGATTTATTGTTGGAAACATACAATGCATCATTTTTTGGTCTTAAAAAATTGTAATATCAGAGCAGGGCACTGGTGGCTCACGCCTGTAATCTTAGCTACTCCGGAGGCTGACACCTGAGGATCACGGTTCAAAGCCAAAACATACAGGAAAGTCCGTGAGACTCTTTTCTCCAATAAACCACCAAAAAAACAGAAGTGGCACTGTGGATCAAGCCCTAGAGTGTTCGCCTTGAGCTGAAGAGCTGAGGGATAGCACCCAAGCATGGAGTTCAAGCCCCATGACCAACAAAAAAATAAATAAATAAAAAGTTATAATATGAGTATGCACTTTGGTGTTTTCTTAATGGAATCCAAGATTAACTGCATAGCTCTTGAGAAGAATTAAAACAATAACACACTCAAAAATAGCATGTGTTTGAAAGAATGCAGGTAGTATCAGCCTACTGCAAAGTGACTATTGCCAGGATGAATCCCCTATAGAATTACTTTTTTTTTCCTTTTCAGTATTTACTAATAAAATACATCCTTGCATTAATGGCAATATATTACTACTTTAATATAAATTAAGCACGTTCTCTACTCAACTCAGTAAATTTTGACAACTATTTAACTATGTAATGCTGAGTCCCTTATGAAGTCACTAAGTTGGCACTTTTGTCATTTACCTTAAAATGCAACATAACTAAGACCAAGAAAGTTTTATAGTTAGGTGGGTCATGAAAGCAGCTGTTTTCTCACTTAAAAATTAAATCCAGTACGATACTTCATGGCATCCATAATCTGAAAAGCTGCTCTATCTTTTGGATTTTAAAGACCTCATCAATTTTTTGAGGATATTTAAGGTCTTTTTTTTTTTAATCTAGAATGACTGATGTTAAAAGAATAGTGGAATTACTTCAGAATCATCTGATAGTGGCTGAGAAGTTGACTCAGTTGTAGAGTGCTTGCCTTGAATGCCTGAGGCCCTGAGTTCAATTCCTCAGCACCACAAAGGCAAAAACAAAAAAGCCAGAAGTGGTGCTGTGGCTAAGTGCTAGAGTGCTAGCCTTGAGCTGAAGAGCTGAGGGACAGCGCCCAGGCCCAGAGTTCAGGACCCATGACCGGAACCCCCCCCAAAAAATAAAAGAATCATCTAATATTGTAGCAAAATGCCCTATGCCATACAGCTCCATGAAACGGGTTATTAACACCTATAAGAGTGAGAGAAAAGAGAGTATCATCCTTTCCAAAGATAGTTTCTGAACAGATAGTTTACATCAGCATTCTTGAAATCCGTAAGGCAGTGTGTTGATATGCTCAAAGTGAAGAACAAGGGTTGGAGTAAGGGACTTATGTAATAGAACCCCTGCCTAGAATATTGGAGGTCATCAGTTTGAACTCTCCTACTGCCAAATCCATCAGTATTCCTTTAGAGAAAGAGTTATAGCTGTGTATTTCAATTTCATTGTGATGGTATAACAAAATTCATTAAGACCGTAAGAAAGCCCCCATTTGACCACATGTGTGCATTGTAGGAAAAAAGATAGATCAACAAAAACAAATTCAAATAGTCTGAGACACTTACACAAGTTCTGGACATCATTTTCTCTTGGGCTGCTGCTGTGCAGGCCCAATATTTGATCTGAAGTGAATCTTGGAATTACAAAAGTTAAAACCCCACGTCTAGTAACCTTTAAATAGTCTGTAACTCCTTAGTTCTCATACCTGACACTGTGACTTAGTGGGAAAGGCAGAGGGCTGATTCCCAGCTATTGCAGACTTCTTCTATAGTTAACAATGAGCTACCACCTTCAGTCATGTGGTTCCATCACAGATTTGGTTCAGGTCTTTGAACCTGAATGTAGAAGTTTGAATCACCATAGTGTGAATTGGAAATTTGGCCTCTTAGTAAGAAAGGTTTGGAGGACCTTGGATGACTCTCTTTTTAATAGCTTCCCCTTTGTGCACATTTGGTTTAGATGCAGGGATACATAACTAACTAGTAGGAGTGGTCACCCTATGGTAGAGCAAGAGAGCCACAGGAGAGGGACAGAGATCAAACTCATGACATCTGCCATTTTATGCTGCTTGAATTGACATGTTCTGCATGAATTTTAGTAATTCAAGAATAAAAACTATGGGTTGGGAAGGTGGCTCAGCGGTAGAGCGCTTACCTTGCATGCACGAGGCCCTGGATTCGATTCATCAGCACCACATAAGCAGAAAAATGCCCGAAAGTGGCGCTGTGGCTCAAATTGTAGAGCTCTAGCCTTGAGGTAAAGAGCTGAGAGACAGAGCCCAGGCCCGGAGTTAAGGCCCACGACTGCCCCCCCCCAAAAAAGAATAAAAATTAACATTACATATAGATTTTTAATTGCCTCTTTGCTTCTGAAAAAAAGTAAAAGTAAAAATGAATTTAAATGGAAAGGAAGAGCAGAGAAAAGGAATGAAGCAATGATCATGGACAGCTCCTGAAGTCCAATCTGGAGGCTTTATTTACCAACAATGGAGAATAAAATGAAACTATGTAACAAAGGACCATATATTTATGAGATCACAATGGTTTTCTGATATCAACCCACATGCCACATTTGAAATAGAATGAAATAAGAGAATAGGTATTTACAATGTGTCTATGACATCACAATGACAATAATGTCATAATGATATGAGGTCATTGTAAATTGGTGATGTTGCAAGGAGGTTATGGTGTCATAATGAATATGTGTTGTCACACTGGTGATGGGTTCACAAAGGGTTTGTGATGTTACAATGGCATATATGAATACAATTGTCATATGTTCACAATGAGGATATGGGTACACATAGGGATTGTGATGTCACAAATGCCATATGTGTTTTGAAAGATACTTAGGGGTCATGATAGCTTTATGATACACAATTGTGATGAGGTTACAATGCGTTTTTGATGTCATGATGCTTTTGTAATATCTTAAACACATGTCCAAATTCAATTGCTACTATTTCACAATGAGCACACAAGTTCACAGAAGGAGTTTGAAATACTAATGGACATGAATGTTTTTAATGTTTGAGGTCATATTAGGTTTGTGAACACACAATGGGACAGTGATATCACCATGGCAATGTCAACTCACTACATCATGTCAAAATATTGTTTTGGTGTCAATTAGTTGATGATGCCACATTGGTGATGATGTCACAAAATATTGGTGATGTCACAATATGTTGGGCATTTCAAAATGACATAATGGTTCTCAATTGTCTTTAACTTACAATGAGTATGTAAGTTCAAAAGGGTCTGTGATTTCTCCAAAAATATGTGTTGCACAAATACATTGAAATCCTACAAGGTTTGTGATGTCAGAATTTGGCACAATGGTTATGACATCTGGCAGTGTGATATCACCATGGTCATGATGTCACTGGGAATTTGTTATATCACATGTCATATGTGAAATCTAATGTGGTCGACAACAGATTATGAGGACAAAATGCCTAACGTATCAGAATTGCAGCATGTCACAAAAGTTATGATGACAGGATAGATTTGTGATGTCACAGTGGGTTAGTAATATCACAATGCAATGTGATGTACAAAGGGATTGTGATGTCGCAATGGCTATGAATTAAAGATTTGTTTATGATATCAACGTACGGGCCACATCTGAAAGAGAATGATGAGATCACAGAAAAGGCATTCATAACGTGTCTATGATGTCATAATAACAATGTGAAGTTATAATTCCATCATATCATTTTAGTTTTGTGATTTCACAATGAGCACACAGTGTCAAAATGACAATGTGATGTCACAATTATGATAATCTCACAAACTGTTTTTGATGTTAAAATGTCATGTCTGATTCTCAATTAATTGTTCACAGTGGGGATTTGGGTACACAAAGGGACTGTGATGTCACAAAGCTATGTATTTTTTTCAAAGGATATAAGAGGTCATAATAGATTTGGGAGGTCACAATGTGATCCTGGTGTCAAAAGAGCAATGTGATGTCACAATGGGTTTGTGATGTCACAGTGGTGATGAGGTCACAATGGGTTAGTTATTTCACAAGTTTGTAATATCACAATTATTTGTTCAATTTCAATTGCTCCTAGTGCACCATGAAGACACTGTAATAACCATCAGTGCCCCTATAATCCAGGGGAACAGATAGTCATCATGGCCTCCTGGTCTGGACCACTAGAGAGGGGAGTGCATGCCGTTGGAGGGGGCAGGACATGCTGCTGAAGGAGATAGGATGTCAAGCCTCACATGGTGGGCTGCCAAGAAGTGATTGTGCATGGACATTTGGGAAGTGATGATTGAAAACTGTTATGCAAGAAACATATTGCAGTGGGGGAAAGGTACAGCCTATACTTAGGCTGCATGCTCAGAGCAACAGAAGGGGAGAGAAAAAGGGGAAAGGCCTGGAAGAAAAGAAGTGATGAGACTGCAGGAGGGTAAAGACCTGGGAGGAGAGGAAATTGAGGGAGAGCAGGAGGTGAAGGATGGCATCTGACCATCTGGATAAGGCAGGGCAGGCCTATCAAGAGTAGAGCAGCCTGAAGAAAAGAAAGGAATGGTAGCAGGAAAAAATGGAAAGACCTGAAATATAGGACAGGTCTGAAAAGGAGGATGAAGAGAAAGTAAAAAGCCTTGTCTTTTGAAGTGTGTAAATTTAGAGATCATTATTTTGTGGGTTGGTTGTTTGAAGACTAGTTAACAAATGGCTGGGCTGCTCTTTGGATGTCTGAGGGTTCATGGTTGAGGCTGCAATTAGCTCTGGGCATGCAGCCCAGGTCAAGGTAGTCGCTTGTTACAAAATTTCTGAGGACAAGACAGATTTGTGATGTTACATTGCATTAATGATATCACATTATCAATATGAGGTCACAAAGGGATTGTAATGTCACAAGGGTGATGTGGGCACAATGGGTTTCTGAAATCAACCGATATGCCACTTTTGAGATAGAATGAAATCACAGAATAGGCAATCACATTGTCTCTATGACTTCACAATGAAAATGTGATGTCATGATGCTATGATGTCATTGTCATTTTGGGATGTCACAATGGGCCGATAGTATCATTACAACAATGTGATCTCATTCTGGAGATGATGTCACAAAGCATTTGTAATGATACAATGGCGTGTCTGATGTCAGTTGTCTTTTGTTCACAATGAGGATATGGTTACCCAAAGGACTGTGATGTCACAAACACCATGTGCTTTTTCAAAGGTGCTAAGAAGTCACAACCGGTTTGGGATGTCACAAGGTGATCTTAATATCACTGTGTCAATCTGATTTCACAATGGGTTTGTGATGTCCCAGTGGTGATAAGATTACACTTGGCACAACTATATTGAGTCTTAACAGGTTTGTGATGTCACAATGTGACTCAGTGGTCATGACATCTGGCAGTGTGATGTCACAGTGGTCATGATGTCACAGTGCATTTCTGGTATCACATGTCATACCTGAAGTATTATGAGTTAAAAAATTTATGAGGTCAGAGAGGCCAGAGATCACACTGGCAGCATGTCAAAACATTTATGAGGATAGGACAGTTTTGTCATATCACAGTGTGTTAGTGATATCACAATGGCAATATGGTGTCATCAAGGTATTGTGATATCATAATGGTTATGTTGTAACAATGTCTTTCTGATATCAACCCACCTGCCACATTTGAAATAGAATGAAATCACAGAATAGGCATTCCAATGTATCTGTGATATCACAATGACCATTTGATATCATAATGCTATGATATCATTGCTGTTTTATAATGTCATGATGGGCTGATGTTATAATGACAATGTGAAGTTACAATGGTGATGATGTCACAGAGGTTATGCGATGTTAAAATGGCATGTCTGATCTCAATTGTCATTAGCTCAATATGAGGATATGGGTACACAAAGGGCCGGTAATGTCACAAAAGCCATGCTTTCTTTCAAAACTTCTGAGGTCATAATAGGATTGGGATGTCACAATGTGATCATAGTGGCACAATTGCAATGTAATATCACAATGAGTTTGTGATATCACCGCAGTGATGAGGTCACAATGGGTTATTGATGTCTCATCAAGTTTGTAATATAACAATGACATATACAATTTCAATTGCTTCTAATTCACTATGAGGATAATGTAATAACCAGTAGAGCCAGAATTATCTGTGGGAGCCGATAACCATAGTAAATTCTTGGTCTGGCCCACCAGAGAGTGTGGGGAATGCCACCAAATGTGGAGGTGTCAAGCTTCACATAGTGAGCTGTCAAGAAGTGATTGAGCATTGGGCTTGGGAAGTGATGGTTAGACAGAAGACCCGTTGGAGTGAGGAGGGATAAAACCTACATATAGGTTGCATTTTCAGAGCACTGGAAGGGGAGATAAAAATGGGAGCTACCAGGATGGAAGTAAGTGGTGAGATAGCAGGAAGGGAAAAACCCGAGAAGAGAGGAAGTTGAGGGAGAGCAGAAAGTTGAAAAGTGGTCACTGGGGCAGAGTA
The DNA here is from genome assembly GCF_019054845.1 of Dipodomys spectabilis. Taxonomy (NCBI): domain Eukaryota; kingdom Metazoa; phylum Chordata; class Mammalia; order Rodentia; family Heteromyidae; genus Dipodomys; species Dipodomys spectabilis. Next base: position 394,842 of record NW_024871112.1, on the reverse strand, counting down.
GGGCAGGCCTGTGGAGAGTGGAAAGGCCTGAAGAGAAGAAGGAAGTGGTGGAAGGGAAAAAGGGAAAGACTAGGAAGGAAGGACAGGTCTGTAGCGAAGGAGGGAAGAATGGAAAAGTAAAAAGCCTTGCCCATTGAGGTTTGGCACTTTGGAGATGATAGTTTTTTGGCTGTTGGTTTGCAGACCAATTAAGAAAGGGTCTGGCTGCCCATTGGAGGTCTGAGGTTTGGTGGTCAAGGCTGCTCTTGGACCTGGGTATCCAGTCCAGGATAAGGTAATCCCAGTCCCCTTTCTAGTGTAAACTAGTTCATTTTATTAAATGTGTCTCGATCGTTTTTCTCCTTGCCTTAGAGGTCATAAGTACACGAGTTCACAGAAAGAGCTTGAAGTCTCAAAGGCCATGAATTTTCTAAGATGTGATGTGGCCATAATAGGTTTGTAAAAACACAATGGGATAGTGATATCACAACGGCAATACACAATATCATGTCAAAATAATGCCACAATTAGTTGTTGATGCCATTCGCATGATGAGGTCATGAAAAACTGGACAATAATGATCAGGTTAATATTATAGTTACTAACTGCTTGTTTTGCTTCTGTAATTTGCTTTTTGCTAAATAAGTAATTTCGTGTTGCTTGAACCTCTACTCACTGCAGATAAAAAGGACTTGATGGAGCAATTCTCTGAACCACAGATGGTTCTGTTCTGTTACACAAACACAGGATATCAGCACAGATGGTGCCTAACAGCACAGATGCCTTATCAGAACAGTTAGTGCCTTAAAACCACAGGTGGTGCCTTATCAACACAGTTGGTGTCTTATCATCACAGCTGGTGCCTTATCAGCACAGAGGGTGCCTTATCAGCATATCTGAAATGCCAGAAAGCCCCTTCTGGGCTCTGGAAATCACTATCTTAGTCAAGAGCACCTGCAGGTTAGCAAGTAGCACTGGAGTTTACCTAGTATATCCCACCAATCAGTTTAAAGCACATCGGCTCTTAAACCACCCAATCCCCTGTCCCTTATACTTTCCTGCTCTGTAATACGCCAATCATATGCTAAAGTAATGTTATGATTTTTCCGCCATGTGTGATGATTTGTTACAAAATGTTATTATGTGTGATAAGTCTCTGCCCTACCTCAAGAAGTATATAAAAATTTTGTAACCCAAGCTTCGGGGCCTCTTAGCATCACCGGTTACCGAGTGCACGGAGAACCAAGCCTGGGCTTGCCAATAAATGACTCTTTGCTGATTGCATTGGTCGCAGTCTCTGGTGGTCTCTTCGGGGGATCCCGAGTCGCGGGGATCACTTCAGTCACAATAAGTTTGCGATGTCACAATGGGTTCATGATGTCAGAGTGGCATGGCAGATCTCAATTTTCATTAATTGTCAATGAATATATGAGTTCAAAAAGGGACTGTATTGTCTCCAAAGGCATGTGTTATCACAAACATGATGCCATTCTAACAGATTTGTGAAGTCACAATGTGACACAATGGTCATGACATCGAGCAGTATGATGTCACAGGGGATTTCTGACATCACATGTCATACCAGAAATATGATATTGAAAACAGATTATGAGCTCAAAAAGGGCCTAATATGTGACAATGGCAGCATGTTACAAAACTTATAAGGACAGGATTGGTTTGTGATGGCACAGCAGGTTAATGATATCACAATGGTAATGTAATGTCACAAAGGATTGTGATATCACAATTATTATATGGTCAAAATGGATTTCTGAAATAGAATGAATTCACAGATAGGCCTTCATGCTGTTATGTCTATGAAGTAACAATGACACTGTGATTTATAATGCTGTGATGCCATTGTTGTTTGGTGATGTCACAATGAGCTGATGGTGTCATAATGACAATTTGATGTCACTGCTGATTTATGATGTTACAATGGTTATGAGGTCACATTATGTTTCTTTTATAACACGCATGTCAAATTTGAATTAGTATGAAAAAGCTGGGCACCAGTGGCTCACACCTGTAATCCTAGCTACTCAGGAGGCTGAGATCTGAGGATCACAGTTGAAACCCACCTCAGACAGGAAAGTCCATAAGACTCTTATCTCCAATAAAAACTCATAGAAAATCAGAAGTGGTGCTGTGGTTCAAGCGATAGAGTGCTCGCCTAGAGCTGAAAAGCAGGGACAGCACCCAAACCCAGAGTTCAAGCCCCACAACCAAAAAAAAAATTAGAAACAGGCATTCACAATCTGTCTATAACATCACAATGACAATGTGATCTCATAATGCTATCTTGTTGTAGTTTTGTGATGTCAAAAGTAGTTGATGTTGTCCTAATGAGAATGTTGTCACACTGGTGATGTCATAAAGGTTTCTTGATGTTACAATGGCATGTCTGATATCAATTGTCAATTCATAATGAAGGTATAGTTACACAAAAGGACTGTGATATCACAAAGGCCATATGTTTTTTCAAAGGTGCTAAGAGATCCTAATAGGTTTGGGATGTCACAATGTGATAGTGATGTCAAATGGCTATGAAAGCTCACAATAGGTTTGTGATGTCACATTGGTGGTGAAATCAAATAGTTTTGTGAAGTCACATCTCATAATCACATGTCCAATTTCAGTTGCTACTATTTCACAATGAGGAGATGAGTTCACAGAAGAAGACTGAAGTATAAAAGGCCAGGAATTTTCTAAAACTCTATGAAGACATAGCAGGTTTTTGAAAACACAATGACACAGTGATATCACGATGGCAATGTGATGTTTCAATATGATGACTTGATAATGTTTTGATATCACAATTGGTGATGCCACACTGGTGATGAGTTTACAAGAGGTGTGTGATGTCACAATGGGTTGGTGATATCAAAATGACACATGTGATCTCAATTGTCAACTCACAATGAGTATATTAGCTGACAAAGGGACTGTGATGTCTCTAAAGGCATGTGTTGTCTCAAAAGTGATGCACTCTTAACAGGTGTGTGTTGTCAGAATGTGACAAAATGCTCATAACATCTATCAGTGTGATGTCACCATGATCTAGATGTCACACTGGATTCGGGTATCACATTTCATACCTGGATTGAGTATGAAAGGATTGGAATTTCACAGTAGGTTAATGATATCACTATGGAAATGTGGGGTCGCAAAGGGATTATGTTACCACAATGGCTATTAGATCACAATGTGTTTCTACTACAATAGGTTTGTGCTGTCACAATTGGTTGGAAATGTCACAATGGTATGCCAGTTCTCAAATGTCATTAATTCACAATGAAGATATGAGTTCTCAAAGGGACTGTGTTGTCTCCAAAGTCATGTGTTGGCACAAATGTGATGACGTTCTAACAGATTTATGAGTTCACAATGTGACACCATGGTCTTGATGTCTATCAATGTGATGTCACAATGTTCATAATGTCAGAGTCAATTTCTGATATGATATGTCATACCTGAATTATTATGAGTTTGAAAACAGAATATAAGCTTGCTAAAGGCCTAAAATATCCTACTGTCAGCATATCACACAAGTTATGACTAAAATCATATTGTTTGGAGCTTAAGATTCTTTCTTTGAAATTGTATCCTCATTGTGAATTAGTAGAAATTGAAATTGGACCTGTCATTGTAATATTGAAAACTCATGTGACATCACAAACTCATTGTGACCTCATCACCACTGTGACATCACAAACCCATTGTGACATCCCGTTGTTGTGCCTTCACAATCACATTGTGACATCATAAAGAAATTGTGAACTCTTAGCACCTTTACAAAACACACGACCTCTGTGGCATTACAGACCCTTTGTGTACCCATATCCTCATAGTGAACTAATGAAAATTGTGATCACACATAGCATCGTATCATCACAAATACTTTGTGCAATAATTATGACTGTGAAATCACATCATCATGACACTATCATCTCAGTGTGACAACACCAAACCCCAATGACACCATACCAATTTTTTCTTCTGTGCATTTTTTATTGTAAGTATAGTGTACAGAGGGATTACAGTAATGAGTACATATCCTATCAAACATTGCTGCCTTGACAACACATTGTCACTTTGATGTCATAGACCCATTGCGAATGCCTGTTCTTTGATTTATTTCTATTACAAATGTGCCATGTGGGTTGATATCAGGAAACCATTGTGAACTCATAACCTTTGTCACATCAAAATCTCTTTGTCGCATCACATTGCCTTTGTTATATCACTAACCTACTGTGACATCAAATACCTCTCCTGTCCTCATAACTTTTGTGATATGCCATTGTGATATTTTAGGCCCTTTGTGAGTTGAAAATCTCTGTTTGATCTCATATTTCAGACATGATATCAGATATCTAAAATCCAGTGTAACATCATGATATCACACCACTGGACATCATAACCATGGTGTCACTTTGTGACATCTCAGACTTGTTAGTTCTTTAACTCTTTGACTATATATACTTTGATGACATCAGAATCCCTTCCCAAAATCATATACTTATGGTGAGTTAATGACAATTGAGATCAACCCACATGCCACATTTCAAATACTATGAAATCACAGATTAGGCATTCATAATATGACTATGATGTCACAGTGACATAAGGGAAAATGCTATAATGTCATTGTCATTTTGTGATGTTACCATTAGCTAAAGATATCATAACAACAGTGTGATTTCACACTGGTTAAGACATCACACAGGATTCATAATATTACAATGGTTATGATCACAATGTGTTTCTGATATCAACTGATATGCTACATTTGAAATAGAATGAAATCACAGGATATACATTCACAATGTGTCTATGACAGCAAAATGGCAATGCGATGCCATAATGCTATGATGTCACTATAGCTTGTCATAACTACAATCTGATGTCACACTGGTGATGATGTCACAAAGGGTTTGTGATGTCACAATGGCATGTCAGATCTTAATTGCCATTAGTTTACAGTGAGGTTTCTGTTGTCAAAAATGTTAATGATATAAAAATGGGTAAGTGATGTCAAACTAGTTTGTAATATCACATCTTATTTCAAATTTCAATTGCTACAAGTTCACAATGATACAAGTTCAAAGAAGGAACTTGATGTCCCAAAGGCCATGAATGTTCTAAGATGTGATGAGGTCATAATAGGTTTGTAAAAACAATTGCAATATGATGTCAAATTATGATGTAAGAATGTTGTTATGTCACAATTAGTTGGTGATGCCATAATAGTGATGATTTCAAAATAGTTTTGTGATGTCGCAGTAGTTTGTGATGTGACAATATCATTCCAGACCTCAATTGTCCCTAACTCAGAGTGAGTATATAAGTATAGAATGGGATTGTGAGGATTCCAGAGGCATTTGTTGGCACAAAAGTGATGAAGTCAGAACACATTTGTGATGTGACAATGTGACACAATGGTCATTACATCTAGCAGTGTGATGTCACAATACTCATGATGTCACAGTATATTTCTAATATTTCATGTCATATCTGAAACAATATGATGTCAAAAATAGTGAGCTCTCATGGGCCTAACATAACACAGTGGCAACATGTCACAAAACTTATGAGGACAGGACATGTTGGATTTGTCACAGTTGTTTAGAGATATCACAATGGCAATGTTATGTCACAAAGGGATTGTGATGTCACAATGGTTATGAAGTCAAAATGTGGTTTTGATATGAACCCACATGCCACATTTGAAATATAATGAGATCACATAATAGGCACTGATAATGTATATATGATGTCACAATGAAAATATGATTTCATTACAGAATTGTGATGTCACAATGAGATGATGTTGTTATAATGACAATGTGATGTCACACCGATGATAATATTGTAAATGCTTTGTGATATTGTAATGGCATATCTAATCACAATTGACATTTCACAATGAGGATATGGATACACAAAGGGACTGTGGTGTCACAAAGGCCATGTGGTTTTTCAAAGGTGCTAAAGATGTCATAATGGGTTTGGGGGATCTCAAGGAGATTGTAATGTCAAAACAGCAATGTGATATCACAATGGCTTTGTGATATCATATTGGTGATGAGGTCACAATGGACAGGAGAGGTTTGTGATGTCACAACAGGTTAATGTTATCACAATGGCACTGTGATATCAGAAAGGGATTTTTCTTACAATGGTTTTGAGGTCACAATGGATTTCTGATACCCACCAATATTGCTTGCTTGAAATAGAATGAAATCACAGAATAGGCATTCACAATATGTTTACAATGTCACTATGACATATGATGTCATAAAAGTATGATATTTAAGTTTATTCATGTCAAAATGGCATGTCTAATTTTACTGGTCATTAGATTACCATGAGGATCCCAGAGGTTGCTATGTGCTGAGTCTTTCAAAAGGTGCATCATGCTGAGTCCATTACATAGGGTTCTTTGTGCTATTTTTTTTAAAGTGTGCTGTGTGCTGACATCCCAAAGGGTGCTATGATCTGAGTCCTTGAGAGGGAGTTATCCCTGACAATCAGACACACACACACACACACACACACACACACACACACACAAACACAAACACAGAGGGTCATCATGCACTTGCTTGGTGTGTGGTGTGGATGGAGAAGAGTCTCTCCCAGCGGTTGGGTTGAGGGGAAATTTGATCCCCCCAGGCAGCTGCTGGGGTTGGGGGTAAGCCCTGAGCTGAGATGAGGCTGCTTTTTCCATGGCCTGGTAGCCTTAGGGCAGAGACAGGGCAGCACAAGGCCAGGGATAGAGGGCTTGGCCGAGGGGGTAGGGGGCGTGACCGAGGGGAGGATAGGGCATGGCAGAGGGGGCACATATCTGCTGTAGCCAGGGGCAGGCTGGAACACTTGTGCAGTGGGGGCGGGGCAACACGGCAGAGAATTGGGGGCAGAGAGAGAGAAGGGCAGACACATGCACCAGGCCAGGCGGCGTCAATGGCTGGCCTCTGCTGCTGTAGGAACATGGGTCTGGGCAAAGAGCACAGAGCACACAAAGCCAGCACAGCAGGCATATCCCTTGCACAGCCCCAGGGAGTCTCAGAAGCCACATAGACCCTGAGCCTGAGGTCCCTGTGTTGGGAGCTCAGCTGGGGCTGGGGGGCACTCAGCCCCACAACCTGCCTGCCACTGCCCCAGTCCCCTCTTCTGCCCTCCCAAGGCATCGCATTTCAAATATGTCACTGCTGGCTCAGACCCATGGTGCCTCTTGGAGTCATCTAGCAATGGTGCGCCCCAGGCTGGCTTGGGACCCTGACCAAGTCCCGGGCCCCATTCCTTTGCTCTGGGCCTGAGCATCCACCATGATGCTGCCATTATTGTCCGCTGCACCCAGTACCACAGCCTACAGCTTCTCCCAGCAGCACATGTGGGTGGCCGCCCCACGAGCTCGAACCTTGTGTCCTACCCGAACACCCCCCTCCTCACTGTGGAACCAGACCCACTACTCCAGCCTCCCCGCTCGCATCCCCACCATGCCTCCTCAGTGCCAGGAAGGCCAGCCCTGGCTCTGCCAAAAATGTGCCCCAAGGGTGGGGGTTGGTGGACCCAGGGATTCCATCCCCATTCCTAGTGGTCAGAGTGCCAGGAAATGAGGAGATGCAGGTTTGGGTGAGAAAGGGGCACCACCGAGCCCCTGGCCTGGAGCAGTGAGAGACCCACAGCCCCACATCTGCACCCTTCCTCTCCCTGGTGGGAGCCTGGTGGTTTTAGTCAGAGGTGGGTTGCAGCAGCTCCACACCTGCCTTCTTGGGTCTTTTCCTTTTTTCTGGGGTGGGGGTGTTGGATGCAGAAGATAGGACCCCCTTGCTGTGTGAGTCCTTGACCTCTGTTCTCAGTCTCCCTTTCACGTGAGGAGGGACCCAGAAAAACCCACTAGGGAGGTGAGATCACTGGGGGTCAGATAGAAGGTGAATATCTGGGAGGAACACACTCCTCCATCACACATATACCCAGCATGACCCCTCCACCCCAGCTGTCAACAGTAATCATAGGGTTATCACATTTCCCAGCTCTGCCAGCATCTGTTGGTGCTCCCAGTCCATCTGGTCTCCTTGTCCTCCCCAATAATCCACACAGTCGCCCAGAAGTACCTAAGCTGGAAGTAGGGAGTACTTCCATGTATGTAGCCTTTAAGACCCCATCCATTTCCTCAACACCGCCCCATTCCAGGTCAGACACCCCCTGGGGACCCCATGACCCCCTGCTTGTTTTCAATCCTGCCTCTGAGGACCACTTCTCTGAGGATTCCTTCACCGCACATCCTGGCCTAGGGTTTTGGTGAAAGAGGAGTTAAGGCCCGTTGTTCCCAAGGGGAAGGGTCTGGCCCTGGAGAAGGTGAGAGGTGAGGTGGTGCTGTGTCATTAGAGTGGTGCTCCCCTTGGGTGGGAACCCTTGGTTCTGACAAGGGAATGGGGAATCGGAACCTGCATGCTCCAGTTTGTACATTGTCCCCCATGAGGAAACAACAAACTTAGGAGAGGCACTACTCTGAGTCTGTGTGAGTGTGTGTGTGTGTGAGAGAGAGAGAGAGAGAAAGAGAGAGAGAGACTGAGAGAGAGACCATGAAAGAGAGAGAGAGAGACTGAAAGAGAGAGAGAGAGAGACCATGAAAGAGAGAGAGAGAGAGAGACAGACAGAGAGAGAGAGAGAGAGAGAGAGATCATCTTTCTCCTTGTACAGCCTGACTGTACTCAGGTGAGTGATTATTTGGCAAATTGCAGGTGCTGTATGGAAGAGTCTTCTGTCACTGTTCTGGATTTGTGTGTGTGTGTGTGTGTGTGTGCGTATGTGTGTGTGTGTTAAGAGAGCAGGGAGATGAGATCAATGAAAATATATTTACATCATCATGTCTAAAAACAGCAAAAGCATTTTATTTCTCTCTCTGTGTGTATTTGTTTTTGTTCTTTCTTTCATCAATACCAAGTATGAGCCCAGCCACAATCTTTGTTTTCTCCTTCACAGTTTCATGGCTCCTTTATGGAAAATTTCAGTAGATATTCCTTTCCTCCCCTTTCCACCTCTCTCTTCCCCCTTTCCTATAGCCCACAGTAGATGCTGGGCCTGCATGTGCCTCCCCTAGGAGACCTGTGTGAACCCTGGACTAGAGTGGACACCTGTCTTTCTATCCCCAGCCAGAAGTTTGGTGAGGCGAGTGTGACCACAGCCACAATCTTCCAGCCAGACACTCTGCTCTCGTGTGTATAGTTGGAGCTAACTCAAGGGTTGAGAATGTGTCTGCCAAACATAATTAGGTAATGAGATGGGAGAGAAGGCAGGGCAGGGTCTTTGAAGCTATGAGGTTTTGGGGGCTTGCGTACAGTGTGACATGGCAGATGGTTCACCATGACGGAGGATGAGAGGGGAACCTTACCTAGGGCATTCATGATCTCTATGGGCATCTGGGCACGGGGCTCCATGCCCCTATTGGTGGCGTGTATTCCCTCCCACGGCAGTGCACCAGTAGTCAATCCTCCCTGGAGTCCTGCAGACTCCAATCTGTGTCCTGCTTGAGCCATTTCCAGCTGGATAGTGGTAGGCAAGTCCATTCCCCCTGCTGGAGCCCACTCAATATCAGGACATGTCAGTTAGCTAGGGCTCACTGAATGCCAGTTTCTGTAACCTGCTGTAGGCTGTCTGGAAGGGAAAGGGGACCATTGACTTTGGAAACTTTTAAGTTTGATTGGGATAAATTAAATGCCACATTTTCCAGGGTTTTTGTTGTTGTTCTTGTTTAAGCTGGCAATTTCCACTAATGCCTGGGATTATGGGTCAAATTAGATGGACCATTTCAGCCACCAAACAATGACATTCAAAGCTGCACAGGCAGAGTTCACAAGCCATATTGTGTCCTGCTTTGAACGTTGTGCCTTGACTGCCTTTCTTCATCAGCTGCTGAGTCTCTTCCTGCTCTCTTCAGGGTGACCACCACAGTGGAGGGCATTGTGGGGAGCAGAGATTGTGACCTCACCATCCCCAGCCTGCCAGCTGTGAATAGAGACAATACCCAGCACCTACACTGGACGCTGGGAGATTCAGAGGCCCCAGGCTGCCTCAAGGATCTTTTATCTGCAGCATGAAACTTGGGGGCCGGATGTGGTAGACCATCCTGGCTGGTCGCAGGGGGAGGAGAGGAGGCCCCTTGAGCTAGACGTTCAGCTCATGACAACCTCATTCACACCTGAGTGGGGAATTGAGTACCACAGAACTGATCAGCCGCTAGGCAGAGATCTTTGAGAAGATAGGCATCCCAGAAGGCCCAGAATCCAGCGAGTATATTGTGGCTCATATCCTCAGAGTCAAAACAGTTAAGTGCAAGGTCACCAGGAAGGCATGAAGAGGGAGGAGGGAGAACTGTGGGAGAGCTATATGAGGCTTCATCTCCCCTCCCCCACAGAGGATACTTACCTGAATCAGATGGGACTTTTCTGTAGTATTGTCATAGACAGATGCTCATTTATTTATCTAACAAACTATTATAGTGTGTGCCAGGGTCTGGGGGGTCATAGACAATGAAGGTTCCAGGACTGGTTCCAGAGCACTGGGCTCTGAGCAGGGTTGCTTCTTTAATAATACTCACAACACAGGAACATTCCTGGGATAGATCAGCCCTTTTTATCTTCCCAAGAGAGAGGGACCTAGAGCCTCCCCCCCACCCCAGTCTCCGTCCCTTGACCAAGAAACCCTTTGGTTCCCATATCATGTGGTTGGATAACTAGACCTCACCTCACTGCCCAGTGGTTAGGCAGGACTGTGAGAGATCCTGAGTCTTTGATAATGTCAGAGGATCCTCAGTATGAGACTGTACTTTAACGTCCTAACTTGGTGCATTGTCAGTCCCATCTAAGACTGCCATGATGTAGGACATAGAATCTAGTGAATCAGATCAGGATGGTGTCTGTTCTTGGAGGCTTGAGTATTATGTGTGAGCTTTGAGCTTCCGTGTGCCAACCTGCTTCCTTTTCTTGGGTGGGTCTATGCTAGACAAAGCTTGAAACTAGGGTGTGGTCTTGTATTTTATGCTATAAGATATCACTCTAACATTTGAGCCACAGATCCACTTCCAGATTTTTTTTGGGTGTTTAATTGGAAATAAAGAGTTCGCATGGACTTTGCTGCCAAGGGCAGCATCCATCTGTGCAGTCCTCAGATCTTGGTTTTCCGAGGGGATAGGATTCAAAACCTTGGAAAAATATCTTTGGATACTCATGGCTGTTATTCCTAGGTACTCAAGAGCTGAGATCTGAGGATTACAGTTCAAAGCCAGCCTGGACAGGAAAGACCCTGAGACTCTTATCTCCAACAAACCAACAGAAAACCGGAGGTGGTGCTGTGGCTCAAGTAGTAGGGTGCTTGCATTGAGATGAAGAGCACAGGGACAGCACCCAGGCCCAGAGTTAAAGCCTCACAACCGAAAGAAAAGAAAGAAAGTAAAACATCTTTGCCTACAAAGATGTGGAGGTGTGTGGAGGGGTGCTGTGTTTGAGAGACTAGGTGCTGGCATCATTGTACAGACATTTCTAAGAACTCCCCAAGTTTGTCCTAGTTTGAAACCACATTAGAATGGGCAGTGCCTTATGAAGAACTCAAGAAGAGGAGACCCGTGGCAGGCAGAGTGGGTTAATGGTTCAGGAGTGGGATTGATGTGTCTGTATTTTCTCCATTGAAGGATAGATTTGGATGCTGGATGTCAAAGACTGAAGTCAAGTGTTGCAAGAAGTATGTGGCCTAATGAATTGAGTTTCCTCTGGGTTTATGAAGGTGGTTGAAGCTGCTGGTGGCTGACAATTGTCGTCCTAGATACTCATAAAGTTGAATTGTAAAGACTACGGTTCAAAGCCAGCTTGGGCAGGAAAGTCTGTGATAATTGATAGCCAATGAACCATCAGAAAACAGGAAGTGGTGCTGTGGCTCAAGTGGTAGAGTGCACAACTTCAGCTGAAGAGCTGAGTGAGAGCACCCTGGCCCAGAGTTCAAACCCCATGATCAACAATAAACAAAGAGGTAGCTGAGTTTTCCACATACCAATGTATACGGTAGGAAATTACATGCTGGGTTATGAGACATTACAGGTATGTGAGAGGCTCAATGTTGTGTCTACAGTTGGTGTGTGTATGATAGTGCCATCTTCTCATGGGTCGGATGTGATCCTAATGGACAGAGTTCATGGTTCTGTTCTCAGGAACTGCTGAGGCCTTGGAATGTCCATATGTGTGTGTGTGTGTGTGTATGTGTGTGTGTGTGTGAGTAATTTTTCCTTGTCTTTCTCTGTCCCCTTCCTGGGTGCCTGTCTGCCTCTTCCTGACCTGAGATGGTGCCCCTCCTCCACGTCAACCTTGACTTTAGCCCCCTATCCAGGTCTACAATGAGTGCAAAATGGCCAGAGGCCTGTGTTCCAGCTTTTCTCTGGGGCACAAGTCTGGCTGTCCAAATATTTGGCCGGCCCCAGGGAATTCTGGGACAACAGTGCTAGCTGGTTTCCTCTGCCTCAGAAGGAGGTTTCAGTCACAGGATGTCCTGTCCTTTTCCTCAGCTGGTCCACTGCACATCCCTCTAAACAGGCTGGCAGTGGAGTAGGGAATGGGGGGTTGTTGGTGGTTCTGGCCAACTCGAGCGTGACAGCTGACTGAAGACCACCCAAGCAAGGGGATCCAGGACTACATGGAAGGTGAGGCCAAGATGGCTTGGAAGTATTGGTCAGTGTCTAGGAAATGTAAACAAAATTTATCACAGGAAAGTCTGTCTTCCTGTGGGAGACAGACTCTCTGGTCCTTCTAGAAAATTCCAGATGCCCAGAATACAGAGGCACAGACTTTAGATTCCAGGGCCTGGGAACTGGGGGATGAGAGACTGGTATGGCCAATACCTCAAAGTTCTGGGGCATTAGCTTGACCTGGCTCTGTCCCCCTTGTGTATGTTCACCCAGTGTTGGCCACACACCGGCCCCTTGTAACAGTGCTGTGGAAATGGCAGGAGTGGAAGTGAGATTTAGTATGACCAAAATCTGGATTTATCAGCTGTGGGGCTGGCAAAGGGTGTCTAAAAAAAAATATTAGAGCTGGAGCTCAGGGCCTAGGCACTGTCCCTGAGCTTCCTTTGCTCCAAGCTAACATTCTACCACTTGAACCACAGCTCAACTTTCAGCTTTTTTAGTAGTTTAGTGGAAATAAGTGTTTCATGGACTTTCCTGCCTGGGCTGGCTTCAAGCTGCCATCGTAAGATCTCAGCCTAGAGTAGCTAGGATTGCTGATATGAGCCACTGGCACATAATAAGGATGTTAGAGTATGTGAGTGTGTGTATGTGTTTATGTTTTTACCGGGACTTGAACTCAAAGTCTAGATGCTATCCTTTAGCTTGTTTGCTCAAGGTTGGTGTTCTACCACATGAATTACAGAAGCACTGCTTCCCAGCTTTTTGGTGATTCATTGGAGATATGAGTCTGCCCAAGCCAGCTTTGAATCCTGATTGATTTTCAGGTCTCAGCCTTGAGTAGTTAGGCTGCCAGGTATGAACCACTGGCGCCCAGCTGATAATGGCCTTTCTCCACATTGGACTGGGTACTCCTGAAAGGTTTTCCTTATTTTTTCTGTGCCAGTACCAGGGCTTGAACTCAGGGTCTGGTCTCTGATCTCTTAACTTTTTCCCTCAAGGCTGGCACTCTAACACTTGACCCACAGCTCCATTTCTGGTTTTTGGTAGTTCATTGGCATGAAGAGTCTCACTAACTTTCCTCCCCTGAGCTGAGTTTGACCCATGACCTCTCATCTCAGTCTCATTCATGGAGTAAGAAGCCACTTTTGAAACATTTTTTTTCCTGAAAAAAAGCCCTGGGTCTCAGTATGATGTATAGTCCATATGCAAATATATCCTGTGTGATAGGATGTAATAAATGAAATGTTGTATGTGTAATAATACTAAATAAATAAGGATAATAAACGCTATACTCACGTTTCCAGTGCTGGCACTTCAATTCAGGCCCTGGGAACTGGTCTGAATTTCTTGTCTTCAAGGACAGTGAGCTTCCTCTTCACCCACAGTGTCACAGAGTTACCCAGACCCTGATTTCAAATACAGGCCTGCCAGAAAAATGTTGCAAATTCCAAGCCAGGGCTTTTAATTTATTTTTAATTTATTTTTTTGGCCAAGCATGGGGCTTGAACTCAGGTCTTGGCATCTCTACCACAGCTGGCCCTGTATTATTAAGATCCAAGTTCAAATCTCGGGGTTGGCAAAAATAAAAATAAAAAAGAGAAGGTTAAAACGGAGAACTTCAGGAAGGTTGTTTTACATTTTTTCCCCTTGCATTGTGACCATCCTGGGTCTAAATAACAAGGCCGAAAAGTGCACATGACCTTTCATGCTGATGTTTGGCTGGCTATTAGGGAAGCAATAGCTGAAACTTCAAATTAGGCCTGGAGGTTGAGTCCCGGGACTGCCACTAAGGATTGGTGGGAGATTCTAAGAAATGCATTGCAATATGCATCCATACAAATGTTACAAAAGTAACAATTAAATTAGTACTTAGTGTATGAGTATAATATAAAATTATACACAACAATTACACTACATTGACTAATGTTCAATTAATACTTTATTATGTATTCAACCATGATATTTAAAAACGGAAGGAATAATTTGATTGTCAATAATTGGTAGTAATATATGTAATTTCATAATACACAGACATGTTTCTCTTGTTATATATATATATATATATGCCAATCTACACCTTTATGTGTTTATACACTTGTCACTAATGGGGCTCAATGGTATAGTGATGGCTAGTACATCCAAACCCTGGATTCGATTCCTCACTACCAGATGCACATAAAAGTCAGGAAGTCGTGCTGTCGATCAAGAAGTCAGGCACTAGCTTTGAGCATAAAACCTTAGGGACTGTGTCTAGACCCTTACTCAAGACCCAGGATAGGTACCAAAAAATATTGAATGTTGTGAAAGCAACTCTCTATGGATAGGACTTCAAATACCTCATCACAGAGCAAGCCAGGAGTCTGGTGCTGACAGCTGCCATCTAACCTGACTTAGCCAGAGGTATATCACTGCAACCCAGCTGCACGGAACCAGATGCTGCTGGCCTGCTCACCCCTGTCATCCAAGATACTCAGGGGCTGAGATCTGACACTGATGGTTTTAAAACCCAGTCCTAGCAGAAGATATGTGAAAGTCTGATATGTGGGTCAAAGTGGTAGAGCTCTAGCCTTGAGCAAAAGATCTTAGGACAGTACTCCCAACATTTTAGTGCAATCCCTGTGGCTGACTACTCCCCTCCAAAAAACATTCCTCTGAATCATTAGATGTTAACTTTGTGCAGTTTGTGATGTGTTTCTGAAAGAATGGTGATACTGATGAAAGCACCCTAATACTAATGACAGCTTTGTGGGATATAACTATGTGATGAGTCCTTCCTAAGGTGCTGAGTACTTCACGGGGTGCTGTGTGCTGAGTCCTGTACAGAATGCTATGTGCTGAGTCCTTCACAGGGTGCAGTGTGCTGAGTCCTGCATTGGGTGCTGGGTGCTAAGACTTTCACAGGATGCCTTGTACTGAGTCCTGTAAAGAGTGATATTTGTTTTGTCCTTCAAAAGCTGCATTCTTTCATCTTATTCTTGTAAGAGCTCCACAACTGAGATGATTATGCAGACAAGAATATTGAGGTTCAGATATGTCCACATGGCAGGGACAAAATTATGTATTACTGAAGACTCATGAGTTGCCTACTGAAGACAATTGTTTGGTTTTTTTTCCTCTGTCATGAACCTTGAACTCAGAGCCTAGCACTGACCCTTACTTCTTGGGCTCATGCTAGCACTCCACCATGTGGAGCCAAGGACCCCCTTGCAGCAGTGTGCCAGGGCCTAGGGTTCTATAGCCGAGGTCTGCCATCCTGCCTTCTCAGGAAGCTGAGATCTGAGGATCTGGGTTCCAAAATATCGCAGACAAAATGTCCCATGAGACTATTATCTCCAATTCACCACTAAGAAACCTGAAGTGGAAGCTGGGTGCTTGTGGCTCATGCCGGTCATCCTAGCTACTCAGGAAGATGAGATCTGAAGACCATGGTTCAAAACTAGCCTGGGCAGGAAAGTCCTTGAAACACTTAGCTCCAATGAACCACCAGGAAACCAGAAGTGGTGGTGTGGCTCAAGTGGTAGACCATAAGATTTGAGCTGAATTGCTCAGGGACATCAGCCAGGCCTAGACTTCAACTCCTACAACCGACAACAACAAAAAAGAAAGAAACTAACAAACCTGAAGTAGAGAGCTGAGAATATGCCTTAGTGGTAGAGTGCTTTCCATATACAAAACCCTGGGCTTGATTTCTCAGTACCACATCACTAGGAAAAAGCCCGAAGTGCCTTTGTGGTTCAAGTAGTAGAGGGCAATCCTTGTACAAGAGAAACTAGGTACAGTACTCATGTCCTCAGTTCAAGCTCCAGTACTCGTGTATGCGCGCGCGCACACACACACACACACACACACACACATACACACACACACATGCACACACACACATAGAGAAAGCAGAAGTGAAGCTGTGACACAAAATGGGAAAGCATTAGACTTCTGCTCTGAGCTCATGGTCATCACGCAGGCCCTGTGTTCAACCACAAAACCTAGCCACCCAGGGCCCAAATAGGAGAGGTCAAAGGTTTCAAAACCTGACGAGATTCACCAGCCCTAGATGAAAGGAAACTTTGTGATATCCAACATGTGCTTGGATTTCCCAAGCTTCTGGAAACCTATGAGAGTTTTCATAGGCCCATTATCGCTGTGATTGAAACATTTGATTAGGTTCAGTGCCCTAGTTGTCTCTCAGAAGGACTCCTGAATAATATTGAGCATTTAACACCGGAATATAGTCTCGTAAAGGCAGGATAAGAGCACAGAACATGGCTTGCCATGTTCTGTGTAGGTGGCACAAATGAAGGCTTCCTGTCAGAACATTGCACTGGGAAGAGAGAGAGCTTGGGGTAAGAGAGGCCTTTTTCTCCTGACCTTCAGAGCTCGCCCACACTCCTCCTCACTAATTGGCCCAGATGGAGTTATCTGTTACAGAGCTGTACAGGAGTGAGGCCTTTTGCCTGCCTATCCAGACAATGAGAGAGACTTCTTCCAGCAGGCCTGGCATGCAGAGAAACCCTCTCGCTACCCTGGGATCAGTGAGGGGAGCCCTGGAACATGCAATGTCATAAAAGCAGTCTCTGTGCTATAAACTCATTGTATTGAATACATATTTCCTAGCTTGGTACAATTCCCAGTCATGAGGCCTTTTGCAGTTTGCCAGGCTACCACCATTTCCCTCACACAACCACAGAGCAGGAAGACTATCACTTTCCCACTTCTCAGGCAGCCAGAGACCCCAGATTCAAGAGGGCAGAGACAGGTTCTAACTCAGCTGCTGGGAGACAGAAGAAAAAGTGCCCTGACTCTTCTTGGACTGGGGATTTGCATTAATGTTGTGGAGAATGAAGGAAGGAGAATGGACTGGCAGAGGTAAAAGAAGGGCCTTCAAATCTGACAGATGGAAACTCAAAAACCCATTCCCTAAGACAAGAGAGCAGGGTTTTTCTACTCTGTTCTTCCCCTCTCTCTCTCACTAAACTGGCTCTCTATTGGTTACTTAAAGATAGCCTGAGGCTCCCTTCACCTGAGGGAAGAAGGTTATTAGTCATTGTTTGAAGAGGCTGAGAAAAGCCTGACCCTGGTGTAACTCTAACAAATTTCTCAGGTTTCCCCCCATCGCTGACTGTGCCTGGAATGAATGAAGTGGTTTTGCAGCTCACTTCCCTGTTGAGTGTGTACATTGTGCCTCCTAATCCTGCAGGCCTTTGTGTCTTCACCCAACCTGGCTTTTGCAACTGTTTTCTGCCTTCAAATACAGTGTTATACTGGATTCCTTCCTGCCAACAGTGCTAGGGCTTGGATCCTGAGAACCTCATTTGAACCCAGGGTGGGTCAATGATCTTTCTTTCCTTCTTCTATAGCTAGAGAACTCTAAGAACATTTAGAGTGCAAGTAACTTCTCATCACCAAGGGAAACACAGGAAGCTCTTGATCATCTGATCTTTTAGAAGTAGAAGCCAGTGTGTCGTAGACTTTCCTGCTCTGGTTGCCTTCACACTGTGATCCTGAGACCTCAGCCTCCTGAGCTAGGGTGATGGGTGTGAGCTACTGGTGCTATGCTAGTTTCAGAACTGTAATGACATTGACAATACAAGTCAACTGGTTATCACAAAGGGCTTGGGGAGCATATTAAGCCTTTGAACATTGGACCTTTCAGATCCCTTTAGCACACAGGTTGTAATGGTAGAGTCTGAGAGGCTGGGCATATGGATGTGCTACACTTGATCCGTAAGCTCTGACTCCAATTCTGGTGTACATCAGGGTTCATTTTCTAAAGAATGTTCTCATAATTATAAAATAGGAAAAGTACTTTGATTAACCCTTCCTTTTTTCCAGTTGTGTGACTTGTATCAAGCCTGGGCATTGTCCCTGTGTAATTCAACTCAAGGCTAACACTCTACCACTTGAGCCACAGCGCCACATTTTTTTGTTGGTTCATTCGAGATAAGAGTAACAGGCTTTCCTTGCCTAGGCTGTCTTTGAATCTCAGCCTCCTAAGAAGCTAAGATTTCAGTTGTGAGCCACAGGCATCTGGTAGTCTCTTTCTTGTACACTCATTTTTCTTGGTAGCATTGTTTGTTTATAAATAAAATCGTTTATTTCCACATTTTGATGGACAAAGATGTAGTTTTCAACTTAGTGTGATTAGTTAAAAAACTTTCTCATATAGATGCCTTTCAATAACCAATGTTTTCCAATGATATATTGAGTATGTTCTTCAATACAGCTGTAAGCACATTACACAATTTACATAATACCACTTACATATCTGCAGTTACCTTAAAAAGACATAGGCCTTAGAGCCAAGAGGTAAAATTTATTTTTATTTCTGCATGAAACTATTTGTGACTTTATACCAACAAAGTAATGGCATCCTTTTCAAAATCTATTGACCATAAAACTAAAAATTTATTTTTGATAAATCTGTTACATTCTTCTATGTGTCTGTTCTTATAGCAGAGCTATGTTGTCTTCACTACTAAACATGGTAATAAGATTCAAATCTAGTATGAGGGCTCAAGCTATACGATTTTAAAAAATTTTTCTGGCTGACCTGTATTCCTTGAATTTACATATGAGTTTACTGAGTAGGTGGAACAATTTTCTACAGAGATATCTAGATGTTTGATAGTCACTCATATTTTGCACCTTGTGAAAACAAAAGACCCCAGATATATATATATATATATATATATATAAACTGTCTTTAGATAATGCTTGAAACAGCTAAATTTAATTTAGGAATGAGTTAAAATTTAGGAACATTATAGCATAATAAAGCTGAGTGATAACGACTTGAGCTGTACAACAGAGGAGAATGAGAAGGGATAGAATAGAATGAGGGACCACATAGTATCTGTATGTCATTGGTATTGTGTTTCAAAAATCAGAGAGACTTCAGAGAAGAGAAGGAGGAAAATAATCAAAGTTTCCTGAACCATTTCTTTTTAATCTACCTAATACTGTGCACTGAGAGACAGAGAAGATGGGAAAAAATAAAATAGAAAATAAAGCATTTTATAGACTGTTACAATGTAAAGAGATTGTAATAGTAATATGATAATTAATTTCCAAAGAAATAAGAGAACGAATAGGTAAACACTCAAGGCAAAAAGAATGAAGAGAGAAAAGAAGAAAAGTAAAATCTTTATCAATAGCAAACACAAACTGAATTTTACTCTTTCCTTATTTGTAAGGTAAGGTGGAAAATGTAAGGACTCTTCACTTTTCTTTTTTCTTGCTCTAGAAGTCAACAAATATATTCTCCATTATTTCTGGTAGATTACATCCATTTACAAATGAGAAATGTCAGACTAACAATCAATGTAGTGAGTAAATAATACTAGAATATATGTCTGAGCTCTTCACTCTGTGTGCTTAGAAAGAGAGTAATTTGGTTATGGAGAGGACCAATATGAAAATAATACAGGGAAAAAGCATACTTTGGAAATGGTTGTTTTAGGACTAGGTGACAGTGATGAGTAAATGAAAACAGGCTGGTGTCAGGGGCATAAAAAGGAGTACATCGAAATCATATTAGTGACAGAAACTCAGAAAATCTTGATCATTCATCATATCTAATGGAAGGGAGTAGAAGGGTAAGAAGAAATCTAAAGTGCTTCCATAGGTCTGGCTGGCAACTGTGTTAGTGATATCCTTAGAGATAAGGACCACAGGTGAAAATGATGGATTTGGAAGTGGAGAGGCAGTGGAAATATTCTAAATAACAATAAAATAATAAAAATTGCTATAGTGGATAGAATATGGATCACATTTTATCATATATAATTTTCAAAAAACATACTAAGAATGAAAATTTAAAAGTAATAAAACACTATTTACATTAAAACTAGACAGGATAGTTCAGTGCTAAAACATTGGCCTAGCATATGTGAAACAATGGTGTGATCTCCCAAACACTACAAAGTACACACAAAGCACACACACACCAAAACCAAATAAACACACACACACACACACACACACACACACACATACTACATACACACATTTGGAATATTGATATTATCATATTAAACAGAGGAAATTATCACAAATAATAAAAGTAAGTTAATATATGAAATCATAATATTGTTCTTACTATGTAAAAGTTTAGTAGAAATAAAATAGTCACAATATACTTGGATTCTTAGAGATTAAATTGAAAATTAAGTAATAGAAGACATGAGAACCTTTGCAAACAAGTTTTAAATAATAAACATTTTGAAACATATTTCCTTATTTTGACAAAAGATTGATGTTACTGGTGTTGTAACTCAAGATTTAGAATATAATAACCAGGTGCTCTATATCTCGCTATGGATGGCTATATGTCTAATCATTTCACTCTACATATTTTTATAATAAGCTCTCAGTTTCTCAGGCTCTCCTGAATTACAAACCCTATTTGCAGTTCCTACCATAGCTAGAAAATGGAAGCCATAAATCACCATGCCCAGCTCAAACTTTTTTAAATTCAAGTACAAATATTTACAAAAAAGTGACCAGGTAATGAAGCCCTTCTTAATAAAGTATGTGCTTCTTGAAAATACAGTAAGTATTTATTACCTGAAAAATATGTTTAGAAGTATAAGAAAATAAATTTATTTAAATTCACCAACCATAAAAAAATTAGAAAATATTTTTTAAATATTCACATGATAAATATTTTAAAAGCAAAATATATGTGTCTGAATAATTTACATGTATAAAAATCATGCAAAATTAAATTAGCTAATCCAACACTCTGAAAAAAGAATTACCCTAGGGAATCAAAAGAAAATATATAAGTTCAAAATTTGAAACTTAGAAAATAAAATGAACTGTACACTTTAGTTGACTTAAGTAACTGTAAACCCTCTGTATATCAATTTTATAATAAAAAATGCATGAACAAAGAAAGCAAAAGTACCCATTGATCCATAGCAACAGCAAAGGCATCAGTAGTTGTTTGAGTGTACAAACAAAATCGATGGAGGGAGCATCTAGATTTCTAGGTGTGTTCTCCATCATGCCTGACACCCAGGACTCTCCCATGAAAGGAAAACTGGTGGCACACTTGACTTCTTACTCCAAGATTAAATTTTTGGCAGTGCTAGGATCTGAACTCAGGGCCTAGTAGGCCCAATTCATGAATGATAGTTCTAAAGTTTATATTATATTAGTATAATAATATAGACATCATCAATATTTTCACAATATACTTGCCATTATTTTGAAAAACACATTATTTTAGTAATGTCTCATAGTAAAACAGAATACAGTTCAATTCTATGGAAACTCCTAACTTAAAACTGAATAATTGTTAAGAGGACAGAATATATGTGTTCTTCAAAATTCCTTTGACTACTAAATACTCATGTTCAAATTTTGAACATGCCATCCCAGATTCATTTAAAACAGTATCTGTTTGCATTTTATTTAATTCTGCAATAAATGTGGTTTCCAATGTGACGTTACATATTTAAAAGTCAACAGGAAAAAGACCCACATTCTGATAAGGATAAACCTATGAACAATCTATAATAATTAATTCCAGAAGAGTAAACATTTGTTCATCAGAGTAAGCTATTGTTTCTATGACAATCATTCCCAAGGTTTTATGCCGTAAATTTATCCTAACCCAAAAGTTTCCAACATGTATGATGCACCATAAAATTCTCTAAATTCACCTCATGACTAGCTTAACATTATTGTGAAAAAATAGTACACTTCTGTTGTAATGCCCTCCCAATTGTGCAAAGAACACTACACTAAACTTTGCTGCATCATTTTCCCATAGTAATATTATTGAGATAAGAACACTTGCAAAGATTATTTATTTTTATTTTTATTTTATATTTATTTTAGTATATATGATTATTATTTTATCTATCATTGATATTCAGGAAATTTGAATATCTGAATATTAAGATCTGAAGATTAGGTTCAAAGCCCACCCTGGCAGGAAGGTTCCTTAGATTCTTATCTCCAATAAACTGCTAAGGAAAAGCCAGACACAAGTGGCACTGAAGTTCAAGTAGTAGAGCAGTAGCTTTGAGCATAAACAAGCTCAGGGACAGTGCCCAGACCCAGAAGTCAAGCCCCAGGACAAACTAAATAGCAAAACAAAATAAAAACAAACCTCAAGCCTAGCTTTTTTTCTCATTGTATACAGAGTTACATAATTAAGGAAATTTCTTCCAGTGTTATGTGTTGGTAGAAGAAAAAAGATGTCACACAGTTACTCCCTTCATACCATGTTACACCAAAGTGTCAAAAAATTACTCTTTTTCTAAATTTATAAATTAATAGCATCCATTTGTTGGAAACTCTGTCTAGATTATTTACATTATTATGTCATACATGAACTGTTGGAATTAGCTATTAACTAAGTTCTAATTATACCTCACTTGAAAGAATATTCTAGGCAAATAGAATGCCAGAATTGTCTGTGAATTTCTAAATTACATCTTCAACTTGAAAACAATTTTGTAGTATCTGTTAGAATATGAAATTATAAACAAAATATTTATTTTAAATCTAATTTCTGATTTAGCCAGGTATACAAAGTCCTACATTAGATGAACTTTGCCATTTCTCCAGGCTTATGCTTTTGTAATCTTTCATCATTTCTTTGGAATCCAAGAGAATTATGCTTACTTTTTCAAATTTTTGATTGGGAATCATGAGCTGTTTTGCATCTAGGAATGTCCTCTAATGAAGAGATCATTTAAAGCACAACTGAGGATTATATATGAGTTGCATTTCAATAGGAAACTTGACTTCTCAAAACATAATGACAAAATTAGCCCAAAGTTCCAACTGTGTAGCCCTTTCTTGTTTGGTATGTTTCATTGAGACAAAACTACACTATCTGGTCCAGGGTAGGTATCGCTATGTAATTCCACTCTCTAACCTCCTGTCTTAGTCTGAGTGCTAGAATTCCAGGCTTGTATCACATTGCCCTGCCATAATTTGTTTGTTTATTTACTCGAGTAACAGACTAGCAATTCTGAACTTCTCCGATGATCTTATCCACTAGACTGACTGCTCAGACTGTTTATTTACAATTTTCAAAGACGTTCTAACATTTGACACAGGATATGAACATTTTCAGATGCACCTGCAGGGGTCTCAGATTCATTCCTCCATGGATCCAATCCTTTTAATAATGATTACTTGACTTTCTTACTATCTCTGATCCTTACTTATGTAATATTCTCAAGCTTTTTTGGGAACTTTCTAATATTAAAAATTATCACTTTTTCTAGTATTACTCAGGATATATTTTCTAACTTTTGTACACATTCTGAGAATTGTTTCATATGTGTGTTTGCACCTATAAGTTCCTCTGTGTGTATGTGCATACTTGTATGTATGTATGAAAAAAATTCTCAAGCTCTTATTCAGCAATCTTGGTCATAACTAGTATTCCATCACTTGAGCCATTCTTCCAATGCAGCTTTTGGCTGTTTAAGTATAGCTAGTGTCTCAAAGACTGTTCTGCTGAGGCTAGATGCAAAATGAAATTCCCAGACTCCTTTACATTCTTAGGTTTTATCTTTCCAGGAGTATCAACTTTTAAATGCTGATACAGGAGTATCAGCATTTTTGTGAGTGTATAGTCTAAGCTGTAGGAAAGTTTCTGAGGCACTTATGTCCAATTTACCACCAGAAAACTGGGAGTGGCACTGTGGCTCAAGTGGTAGACTGCTAGCTTTGAGCTGAGTAGTAGAGGGACAGTCCAGGTCCAGAGTTCAAGCCCACAAACATAAAAATAAAGAAAAGAAAAAAAAAAGAAATGTGATCTTAGCCACCAGTTCATTGCTACTATAATTCCTGCTCTCTCAACATGGCATTTTTTCCAGTTAAGTCCATGCTATTAAATCTGACTTGCTTTGGAAATAGAATTATTCTTCCATTCTACTTTTTACAAATTAGCATCACTAGCTGCCATGATTTAGAGCTAGTAGAAGAAACAGTGGCCTCATCCTTCATGTTGCACTTAGTAGTAATGTTTTCTCTATATCACTCCATCAATCTACATACTGGCCTTGGCTTTATTGTTTCAAAGTTGTCTTATTTGCAGTCTTCTATACTCTATTGAACCATTATACTTAAGCACAGAACTTCTTTTTCTCCTATTATTCGTATTGTTTCTTCAACTGTTAACTTACATACACTTGGGAAATAATACACAAAACAAACAAAAAAATATTTCTGAGAACCTCCTTCCCATTTATACTTGGTCTTAATTTACAGGGCACGTAGGAAATTTGAACTTAATGTAATCCAGGATAAAAGTTTTACATTTCTTTTATTTCTTTTTTATATAGTTTTTTTTATTATGAAAATACTGTACAGAGGGGTTACAATTACATGGGCAAGATAATGAGTACATTTCTTATCAATCATTGTAGCCTCCTCCTTTGTTTCCCCTTCCCATCCCTTCCCATCCTCCCCTCGCCCCCCCCCAATGCTTTCCCCCAACCAAAGTTGTAAAGTTCGTTTTCGACATAACATCTTGTACATCTCATTGATTCAATGGGTCCACTTGTATCCCTATTTAAACGAATTGTTTTCCCCTTTCCCCTCCACAAATTATACTGACATGTAATACAGTAAAAGCAACTCCTCCTCCTGTTTTTTATTGTAAAACTTCTGTATAGAGGGGTTAGTTACATAAGTAAGTTAATGAGCACATAATCTATTAAGCATTGTGACCTCCTTTTTTGGTTTTCCCCGTCATCCCTTTCCTCCTCGCTGCCCCAAATTCCTTCTCCCCTTCCCACGTTGTAAAATTCGTTTTCTACATATTGTCTTGTACAACTCATTGTTACAATGGGTCATGCTTGGGTCATGCTGTATCCTTGTTTCAACATTTTGTTATTTCCCTTCCCCTCCCATTAGAAAAAAGGATATGCAAGTCATTAACATCATATACAGTAAAAACAGGATTTATACCATAGAGGAAGAAAATAGAAGAGAAACAAAAAAAAATCACATAGTACATGGTAGGTACATTAAAAACAATAGCAAGGAAAAAAAACAACTTGTGTCCTATCTTGTGGTCCATTTCAGTTAACATCTTATAGGGCTACATGTACATGGATAATGTTTTATAAGGCATGCAAATTCCATATTTTCTCATTACTAAGTTGTCTCTGAAACACGTGGTACCTCATGAACAAAGATGTACTTATGCTATTTCAATGAAGCCACAAAATGTTCACTTTACCTGGAGCAGCACCATAGATTGTTACTTGAAGCAAGTGGAAGGAACTGCTACTGCAAGTGGAAACTGATTCCAAGACAAGAATTGAACAGAGAAATGACAAAGTTCAAGTTAATTTGTGCTGTCGTTTTTACTGTACAAGAACAGAATCCAAGGCTTTAAGGAAACTCTGTCCCTGAATTTTTTCGAGTGTGTTATTTACTCATGTAAAAATTGTCTGTAAACTTCTAGTTTAGAGTATTACAAAAGGAAACAATACGCCATTTGAAGGCCAGTATAGAAAAAAAGGAAATAACATTATTTTAAAAGTATTCTACTACAAAGAAACAAAGAAATGGAGATTTTAAAGTGCCTTATACATGGATATTTCACTCTTGACATGATTCTCTTGTTGAAGGAGTCAGTTATCCATAACTTTAATCTGTTCCTGAGTTCCCCATAGCAATAAGGATTCCAAAGAGCAGTATCCAGTGAGTCTGATCAGCAAAAGGAGCCTCTTTTCAAACCAGTGCTTTAAGGATGGCCCCAAAGAAATATGTGTTTTTTTTTTGTTTGTTTGCTTGTTTGTTTAGTTTGTGCTAGTTTTGGGGCTTGAACTCAGAGGCTGGACTCTGAGTCTTGTTTAAATGGAACTTTCTTAAGATGGCATTACATTTCATTCCATTAATATGTATTATAATTTAGGCCAGGTGGTAGAAAAGTAAGTGTAAAACAATACTAAGTCCAGTAAGGCTGACATTAATATCACATCACTAAAGAGGTAGTAGTAAGACCTGCAGCACTCATAGGGCTGTTGCATGTGACATTATTATGTAAAACACTATTAGCCATTATCTCCGACATCCATAACATTCTGTTTCCATTTTCCAGGTCAAGCGCCAAATATCTAAGCCTTTTTATAGATTTGGTGTGTTTCCCAGGAAGGAAGAAAGAAGGAGGTTGTGGAAAGTGATGGTCGAAAAATATGTATGTTGGCTCCCTGTCCACATATTTTGCGTTTTTAAAAAGTGCTATTGATGAACTCCCACTTCCATCTAATTGACTATATTGTCGGCACAAGATGCAGATAAATGAAGACATTTATTCCGGTGGATAGTCACGTATATTAATAAAAACCATTTCTGGAAAAAAAAGATTCTAGGTAAGAAAGTATACATTATTGTATATAAAATGGTTTCTTTTCTTTGTAGTACAAAAGGTAGTATTGAATGATTACCCCAGCTTTCTTTGAGATTTTATGCTGTCTCAGTATCAAAATGTTCTCTAATTCCAGTAATATCCAAGCATAAAAGACATGATTTGAAGATCTCAGTAGTTTTAGAAACAAAGGTACATAATAGTTTCCTTCCTGCAGAGACATGTGATGATTGCAAGTATGATTGATTTTATTATAGTTCTCTTCTTTTCCCTCTTTATCCCAAGTTTTGCATATCTTGACATATTACTCTTTCCTGCATCAGCTTCCAATAGGTGAGATTTACCTCTACTCTGCAATGTCAAGATGGGTCATGTGACTTACTTCAGCTTACAAAAATGAACCACAAATGTTCAAAGGTTATTACTAGGGGAAGATTTCTATCCCATTGTCTGTGTCTAAGAGTAAACTTCTTTTCCCTTAGCTATCAAAATAGAATATATAGAGAGGGAATCTTCTTTCAACTTATATACTGGGAGAATATAGCTTGTGAAATTGTGGCAAAACTCAAAAATATTAAGAATTAAGCTAATATTAGAATATGATAATAAAATACTAGTTTCTTACCATTCTTGTATACCTTTATGATAGTTGACTATAGCATACCAGAATTTAACAAATACTAAACATGTACTAAACAAATAGAGAACACTTTCTGTTTGATGTTATTACATTTTTTAATAAATAAGCATTCTTTACTTGATCACTTGTGGGGCTAACTTTTTCTATAAATGTGTTTAATCACTCTAGAGCACTGTATCTAATATCCACAATCATTATCCAGACCTTGTGATTGAGATAAGGAAGAACAAAATATCTAGATTTCTCCTTCTCTTTTCCTCTTCTACTTTTTCTACTGTGAATTCTCATCCTTTCACCAAATTCTCCTATTTATAAAGGAAGAATGACACATTGTGGATATCAAGCAAAAGGCTTCAAAGCCAGAATTTCATTCTTTCAGAAATATATGAAGTATATCAGAGTGGCAAGAGGAAGAATAAAAACATGATTTTATTTTCCCTTTCTGGCTTCCATCATAGAATCTGAACATGATTCTAAAATATCTAATAAACCATTTGCCTTGACTAATTTTTTAACATATAGTTTTTAAAATAATTGATATTTTTTTAAATTTTTAAAAATAATTTTTAAATAAATAGTAATTTGTTGTTTGCTTTTGGGAGGCATTAAATAAGACTACATTAACACTGTGTGAGTTTAGAGGCTAAATTTTATCAGAATCTAAACATAATGAAAAATAGATGATTTTAAGATAAATAGCTTTTAGATACATTTTTTTTTTTTTTTTTTTTTTTTTTGTCGGTTGTGGGGCTTGAACTCTGGGCCTCAGCTCTTCAGCTCAAGGCGAGCGCTCTACCACTTGAGCTACAGCGCCACTTCTGGTTTTCTGGTGGTTTATTGGAGATAGGAATCTCACGGTCTTTCTTGCCCGGAATGGCTTTGAACCGTGATCCTCAGATCTCAGCCTCCTGAGTAGCTAGCATTACAGGCGTGAGCCACCAGCGCCCGGCTCTTAGATACATTTTTAATGTGACATATCCACAGAGACATCTTTATTCTTCTTTTCCTCTCCACTCCAATTCAATTTCAATAAGCAGTTCATGTAATTCAAATGGCTGTGTTTCTTTCAGAAATAGATTAGAACGAAAAAAGTTAGAAAAAGAGAACCAGTTTTGTTTGGTGCATTCTTTAAAAATAGCAGTCAAATAAATATTTACCATAATTCCAAAATAATGATAATCAAATGGTCTTGAAAAGTGAAGATTGTAAGCAGAATGTATAAAAAGTGATAGTGCCAGAACTGCTTCAGGAGCTGCTCTCTGGCATTTAGTATTTCTAGTACTTGACAATATTTTAATCAGGATTAATTGCTTTCAAGGACTAAATTTTTTCTAGTTATATTTCATTGAAAAAACATGTTGTTCAAAATTAATGAAAGGAAAACAGCTTATAGTAGAAAGAATACTACACTCATTCTAAAACCAAAACCTTCCCAATATATCTGTTTTCCCCACATACCTAATCCATCAAATGTAGATTTTCTTTATACATACATACATACATATATATATATATATATGTATATATATATATATGTAAAATAATCACCTTTCATTACCCAAGGAACACAAATTTGAATAATTATCAGATGGGGAAAGTAACACAAATGGGTACTTAAAAGTCCCAGCTGTAGTTGAAAAGGGAAATGATTAGGTAAGTACCATCAGAAAGATGTAAAGATAGAAGATAAAGGAAAAGACGACAACCCAGATTCTGAATTTCTGAAAAGCAGAACAGGAAGTAAATGCCCTTTCCACTAAATCATTTGAAAAATACTTTAACTCTGTAGTTGGCTCAAATTTAATCGAGTGAGACTTCTTTTGGATTTCTGTCCTTTAGAACTGTAAAATGATAAATACGGATTATTCAAGCCAATTAACTTGTAGAAATTTTTTACAGCAGATTTGGTTTAGTAAACTAATTCAACTACAACCTTTTCCTGATGCAACTACAGGGACACCACATTACTACATTTCCTAGTTTCTGAGAATAAGAAAATTTTGCCACTGGCTTTGTGCACATGTGTGATATGTACATACCACTAAGGGCCTTACATAAAGGAAGACTCGAAATTCTAAATAATATTTAAATAAGAAGCTCCCTATCTTTATTTTCACATTTAGGGAACACTAAGTTCCAAAGCTATGTACAAGGCTAGGGTAAGATTATGGAAATCGAATCTGTCTCCTTATATTATAAAGATAATTTATATCATTTTGAGTTACATTTTCTAAAGCAATAAAAATTAAGGTAAAATAGAAACAGAAACTCAATTTTCTATCCTTCCTAACTTTCCAACAGAAATTAGAGAATCCAGTAAAGATATAGTCATCCCAGGATGGTGTATGATATTATAGGAGCACTACATGTTGAAAAAGAAGATAACAAAAATGCGTCCCCTGGAACAATTTAAAACAAAATCTGCACCTACAAATTGTGGTATAGCTAGAAAATAGTTTCCACTCTGCTAAGTTTTTGATATTTTGTTTGTTTACCCAACAACAATCCTTTCGTAGGAAATGACCCTTTATTAGTACTCAAGGGTTTGCAGTTTATAACCCAGAAAAAGTAGTGCTTCAAAATGTAAACAAGCATGATACTAAGAGTAACCCAGGTTACTTCCATCACTATAACTGATAAATAAGAATGATATTGGGGAATAGTCAATCTTGAACTTTTTCATACTTTTTCTCTTCTCCAACCTGAGAAGTCCTAGTCAAGATAAGTAAAACATTAATACAAGATTTTCATATTTTCTATTGTTCATACCAAAGCAAATACACTTTCCTCTTTGCAAGCCTGACTTTGAAAGTGTAAGACGCTCACAATTGTTTTACAGCCAAAAGTTTACTGCTTTGGCTTAGGTGTTTTCCTGCCTTTGGGTGTTGCTAGCTATTATTTTGGCAACTACATAGAAAAACAAGATAAATCCATTATACTTATATTGAATTCTTCAAAGTCAAGGTGTCTTCAAATAAAGTTTTCTGTTCCCTTCTTCACTGCTAACTAAGGTTTAATTATTGCTCTTTTAATTTTTTTAATTATTGCTATTTAAATGCAACAAAAACGTGATACATTAAGGTATATTCTTGTTCGAACCGGTGAAACCAGGAGTGACTGTGATTGCTTTTTTAATTGTTTTGAAGTATTTTCCTTAGGTATTTTCATTATTGCCTTTGTTCCAGTCTTTTAATCAGGAAACACAGGGTTACCCAAAAAGATTTTCCTAAGATATAATATGTTAGGAAGAAAAAAAATAGATGTATCATTAAATATTATCATCTATTAAGAGACTGATAAGCTCAGAAGACATTTGCTATTAATATGACTTCAATATTTTGGTTCTTAAATTAAGTGACATGTATGTAAAATGTTACAGTTGTTCCAAACAATGATTATGGCTTATACTTTTCTGCTCCAATGAGATGCAACCTCTGACAAGGTTGGAGGGCATATCAATTTTAGGGTAGAAGGGTTAACGTTAGAAAGCCAAGGAAGATTCCTAAAACAGAGTGGCAGGAAGATTGCAGAGGACAAGCTCTCGCATAGAAAGCAGTTTTAGTGTTCCAGTGGACAGTCCTAGGCTAGAGAAATACATCAAGTGTGGCATCTCAGTACAGAGAGTTTGGCCAGAGAGGGAAAATCCAGGCAAGGAGACAGATTTGAGCACTTGCCTGCAGCCATGGCTGAAGCGGTGGCAGCGGCAGAGGCGGCCATAGCTGCCATACCTGCAACACAGAGATTCTGGGACAAAGGCGCCAGACATAGCAGGCCAACACATTCTACTCAACACCAGCAAGAACTGACAAGGAGCAGATATCTTCATCCTGCAGATCGCAGACCAGAGATGACCCAGGAACCAACATTCCGGCAGCATGAATGGAAGCCTGACATCCTCACTCCTTGTCAGGGAAGAGAGGAGGGAAGGCCACCCATTCACCCCCATCTACCACAGATCTCCATTTTTTGATATTGACAAATGCCGGGCTGAGCTGCTATCTCCAACTCAGGCTTTGGAAGATAACAAAAGGGTCATTTAGTATGTCACAGGAATCTGCCCAGACCTGTCAGGCTCAACTCAACAGGGCTCAACAGAGAAAACTCACCCAGCAAAGGCAGAGCAAAATACGCCCCCAGGAGTGGTTTTCTTCAATGGGTAAACTGAGCCAGAGACTGCCAGTCCCTACAGCAGCCTAGACAATCAACTGAAATTCAGTAAACATAAACCCTGAGAATGGCTCCAGGTTGGCCTTTGTGAGTGTCTCAGAAGCTAGCCCCTCAGGAAAAAGCTACTGTTTGCTGAAAGGCCTCAACTCAACCCAGAACCTAGCCTCATCACAGGATCTCCAAACTAGAGGAAACAGCCAACTCCCTCTTTTGTGAACCTCAAAACAGATCTCCCTCCCACTGAAGTAGGCTGGCAGGAGGATCAAAAAATCCTAGGTAAAGCAGAACATTATTCTGCTTGCACAAACAAACTGACTTAAGTAACCAATCAAGCAACAGGAAAACCAAGCACCACAAGAAGATCAGACTCTCCACCACGAGACTGTTTATGGACACAAGGGAGATACAGAATCTTCCCATTCCCCCCCCAAAAATAAAAATCAAAGAACTTTCTTTTTTTTGTACCTTATTTTTAATTTTTTTATATTTAACTTTTAATTCTTTTTTTAAATTTTTGTTTTCTATTATTTTTTCTTTTCTTCCTCATATAATTTTTATTTTAGGTATATATCTATGTGTACTTTTTTTATTATCTCTACTAACCATTTGATCCTTTTTTTTCTTTCTTTCTTTTCTCATTCTTTTCACTTCTTCTCTTTTGTCCTTTTCTGCATGACTTAATTGCTGTTCTGCTCATCCTCAGATATACCCGTCATCAATTATTAGATCTTATCCCCCAACGTGTACACACTTAAACCAGAAATTTATTATTCAATTCAAAACCTCTTAGACTTCAATTCCTTAATAACAGTATTACCTACTTATACCCACATAATATTTTAAACATTTTTATTTTTCTAGTGTTTCATGTCTCCTTTCTATCCCTCCCCTCCTCTCATCCAATCCCCATTCTTCTGTGGATATTACATCTTCAAACTTGCAATTTTTAAGGGTTTCAGTGTTTAATTTTTAATTTTTGTTTTTCCTTTTTTTCTTGTCTTTTTTATTTTTCTTCTTTCTTCTTCTTATTCTTTTTTTACTTTTTCTTTTTTCTATTTTCTCTCTCTGCTATCATTCTGTCCAATATATTTCCCTCTTTGAGATTAGTACTTGGTTAATTCCACTCTCCCTCACCTTCCCACATTCCTCTAAGCCTATTTTACCCCACATTCTTCCTAAACATAATAATTTCTGTTTGCCAAATTCTCCTTTCCTGTTCTTAGGCCATTAAGACATGGTTGTGTGATGTTGAATAGATTGTATCTCTTGAACTAGATTGTATCTGCAGATTTTTGATTGTGCAATTATGGGCTTTGGTTGATGCTAACCTTAAAATAGTGTTCCACCACAAAACTGGTGTTATTCTCATCCCAAATGGGCAGAACAAGCCAGAAAAACACAAGAAAAATGGCAAGTCTGGGGATCTCAACTCCCACTAATGACAATCAGGGGACAGAAATCATAATGAATAATGCAGAGGAGAGTTCTCCAAAAGCTCTACAAACTCTATAGATAGATAGTGTAAATGAAAAAAGTGAAAAGCTGCACAGATCTCAGTGTGAGCATGATAGGGAGAGAGAGGAGGCAAACCAAAGATCAATACAGGAGTCTCATGAATGTGAAGAAGCTATTCAGATTGTTACGGGAATATCATGAGCAGATTGAGAACACTCAAAGAGAAAGAAAGGAATTGCATGAGCAGGTTGAGATCAGTCAAAAAGATAGGAATTGCATGAACTGGCTGAGAAAAGACAAAGAGAACATAGTCAGGAATGGTGTGAGCAGGCAGAGAACACTCAAAGAGAACTAGATAAATTGCATGAACGTGAGGAAGCAAATCAAAGTGAAATAATTGAACTGAGAATAGACAAAGATCAATGGAGGCATTCATGGAATCCATAACCAGATGGTGGAAAGAAATCAGGGAGACTACAAAGGGAATGCTGAATGGAGCATAACAGAAGGAATGGCAGTACAAGGAAACCATAACCAATCAACTAAGTGATTTGAGAATAAACACAGAACACCAAATTAAGGAAATAAGGAAGTTCTTACAAGATCTAGAACAAAGTACCAACAAAGAATTTGAAGCCATCAAAGCCGACCAATTAGAATGAAAATAAGTTTAAAAAAAAAGTAGAAAGTCTTGACAGTAGGTTGGACCATGCAGAAGATCGAATCTCGGGGACTGAAGACAGCCTAGATATAATAGAGAACAAACATACAACCATCCAAGACAAATCCAAGAAATGTGAAAAATCTATTCAACACTTGAAAGACACCATCGGATGGCCTAATCTGAGGATAATGGCTGTAGAGGAGCACCTAGAAACAGAAGTTAATGGTCTAGGAAATTTGTTTAACAGGATCCTAGCAGAGAACTTCCCAAACATACAAAAAGGTAGGCCTATTCAGATACAAGAAGCTTTTAGAACCCCAAATAGACCAGACCACAACAGGACATCACAATGTCACATTATAATCTGCATGGGATCAATTCAGACCAAGGAAAAGATCCTGAAAGCTGTCAAGGAGAAAAGATCAATCACCTATAAAGGGAAACCAATTAGAATCACCTAAGATTTCTCAGCAGAGACAATTAAAGCAAGAAACGCCTGGAATGATGTATGCCATGCCCTAAAGACAAACAAGTATCAACCAAGAATACGGTACCCAGCTTAACCCTCCTTCAAAACCAAAGGTCAAATAAAAACCTTCCATAGCAAAGACAAATTGAAAAAATATATCTCTACCAAAAGAGCCCTAAAAAGATACTTAAAGATGTCCTACACATAGAAAACCAACAACACCACAACAAAGGCCAAGAAAGTGCACACAAACTGAGAATCCAAGAACGATAGGAAGAACTCAGTTGCTGAGCCCCCAAAAAGGTGGATAAAATGGCAGGAATACCCAAATATCTCTCCGTCCTATCTCTTAACTTTAAAGGGCTTAAATATCCAATTAAAATACATAGACTCTCAATTTGGATTAAAAACCAAGATCATTTATTCTGCTGCCTTCAGGAGTCACAACTTTCCCATTAAAAACAAACACATTTTGAAAGTAAAAGGCTGGAACAAAATCTACCAAGAAAATGGCCCCCATAAACAGGCAAGATTTGCAATAATAATATCAGATGAAATGGACTTCAAATTAAAATTAGTTAGAAAAGATAAAGAAGGTCGCTACATACTTATTAAGGGATCTCTCCTTCAGGAGGATATTGCAATTCTAAATCTCTATTCGCCAAGCAACGGAGCACACAAATTTTTCCAGGGAACAATATTTTCTCTCAAATCTCTTATAAATCCACAGATATTAATTGTTGGGGATTTTAACACACCACTATCCACTTGGCAAAAACTCAATAGAGAAACCACAGACCTAAACAACTGTATAGATCAACTAGACTTAACAGACATTTACCAAATATTTTACCCAGCAACATCATAATACACGTATTTCTCAGCAGCACATGGAACATATTCCAAAATAGACTACATTTTAGGTCACAAAGCAAACTTGTCCAAATTCAGGAACATTGAAGTTGTACCTTGCATTCTCTCAGACCACAATGGAATTATATTAGAACTCAACAGCAAAAGCCACCAAAGAAAGTCCAGTAACACATGGAGGCTGAACAGCACACTGTTAAACCACCAGTTGGTCATGGAAGAGATTAGAAACGAATTTCAAGTGTTCATGATATTCAGCCAAGATGATCACACAAACTACCAGCTCCTCTGGGACACAGCAAAGGCAGTACTCTGAGGCAAGTTTATAGCTCTGAGTTCCTCTATCAACAAATTAGAGAGATCTAACAATTTAATGAGACAGCTGAGCCTCCTTGAAAAAGAGCAGCAAGATAAACCACAATCCAGTAGACAGAAAGAAATAATTAAAATTGAATGAATTAGAATAGAAAAACCATAAAAAGAATGAGCAAAACAAAGAGTTTGTTCTTCGAAAAAATTAACAAAATTCACAGAACCTTAGCAATTCTTATCAGAAAAAGAAGAGGGCACACCCAAATAAATAAACTCAGAGAAGAGAATGCAAACATCACCACAGAAACAACCAAGATTCAGAACATTATAAGGGAATACTTCTCAAAACTTTATGCTAATAAGTTTGAGAACCTGGAAGAAATGGACCTCTTCCTAGCAAATATCAACATGCAGAAACTAAATCTAGATGAGTTAAACCATCTTAACAGGCCCATATCAAGCAATGAAATAGAAACAGCAATAAGTAACCTCCCATCTAAGAAAAACCCAGGACCAGATTGTTTTAGAGCAGAATTGTACAAGGCTTTCAAAGCAGAACTTACACCAATACTCCTTTAACTCTTCAATGAAATTGAAAGAGAAAATTCACTACCAAATTCATTCTATGAAGCTATAATTACCTTCATCCCAAAACCAGGCAGGGACTCATCAAATAAAGGGAACTATAGACCAATATCTTTGATGAATATTGATGCAAAACTTCTCAACAGAATTTTACCCTATCGACTTCACCAATTCAATCAAAAAATCGTACACCACCATCAAACAGGATTCATTTCAGGGATGCAAAGCTGGTTCAATATATGCAAATCAATTAACATAATTCATCACATCAACAAGAGCAAGGATAAGAACCACATGGTTATCTCAATCGATGCAGAAAAAGCATTTGACAAGATCCAACATGCCTTTATGATGAATGTTCTGGAAAAATTAGGAATCCATGGAACCGTCCTCAATACAATAAAGGTTGTATATGTCAAACCTACAGCCAATATTATATTCAATGGTGAAAAACTAAAGCAATTTCCTCTATACTCAGGAAGGAGATAAGGATATCCAATCTCCCCACTGCTCTTAAATGTAGTATTAGAATGCTTAGCTACAGCAGTAAGACAAGATGTAAACATGAAGGCGATGAAAATAGGGAAAGAAGAAGTAAAACTCTCCCTCTTTGCAGATGACTTGATCTTGAATTTAAAGAATCCCACAGACTTCACTCCCAAATTACTCAAGGTGATTCAAAACTTTGGCAAAGTAGCAGGGGATAAAATTAACCATCAAAAATAAATAGCTTTTCTGTATGCCAACTATGAGAAAAGTGTAGCTGAAATGAGGAAAGCAACTCCATTCAGAATAGTCTCACAAAAAAATAAAATACCTAGGAATTAACCAAAAAGTGAAGGACCTCTAAGATGAAAACTTTAAAAGCATGAAAAAGGAAACCAAAACAGAACTAAGAAAGTGGCAATAACTCCCATGCTACTGCATTGGAAAGATCAAAATCCTGAAAATGGCAATACTTCCCAAGGCTATCTACAAATTCAATGTGATATACCTATCAATAGTCCAACCTCATCCTTCAAGGAAATAGGAATGGTAGTACAAAAATTCATATGGAATAATAAAAGACCCTGAATAGCAAAAATGATCCTTAACTGAAAGAACAGTGCTGGAGAAATATCAATAACAAATTTCAAACTCTACTAGAAAGCCATAGCAATCAAAACAGCTTGGTACTGGCACAAGAAGAGATCCCAGGACCAATGGAAAAGAATTGAAAACCCAGAAATGAATCTAAAGACTTACAGCCATCTAATCTTCGGTAAGGCAGCTAAAAAATAGAATGGAAGAAGACAGACTCTTCAGTAAATGCTGCTGGCAAAATTAGTTAACTACTTGTAGAAAACTAAAGCTGGATCCTTATATATCATCCTGCACCAGAATCAACTCCAAATGGATCAAAGACCTCGGATTCAAAGCAGACTCTCTGAAAACATTACAGAATGGAATAGAAGAAATCCTAGGTCTCCTTGGCACAGGCAGAAATTTCCTTAATGGAGACCCAGAAACACAACAAATCAAAGAAGGTTGTACAAATGGGATTGCATGTAATTGCAGAGCTTCTGCATGGCAAAGGACATAGCTAACAAGATCGATAGAAAGGCCACGGATTGGGAGAAGATCTTCAGTACCCAGGCAAAAGACAAAGGTCTCATATCTAAAATATATCTGGAACTTAAAAAAATTAAATTTCCCCCAAAAAAATCTTCCATGAAACAACTGCCCAATAAATAAGTAAGCTAAAGACATAAAGAAAAACTTCTCTGAAGAAGAAAGAAGGATGGCCAATAGACACATATAGAAATGCTCAACCTCCCTAGCCATAAAAGAAATGCAAATCAAAACAATATTGAGATACCACCTCACCCCTGTTAGAATGGCTATAATCAAGAACTCTCATAACAATAGATGCTGGAGGGGTTGTGGACAGAAGTGAACCTTACTTCATTGTTGGTGGGAGTGTAAATTTGCTCGACCACTTTTGAAAGCTTTATGACGGTTCCTCCAAACACTCCACATAGAGCTCCCCTACGACCCAGCAATCCCACTTTTGGGCATTTACCCAAATGATCCCAAACAAGACCGCATTTAAGTTATGAGCATCACTATGTTTATTGCAGTATTATTTACCATAGCTAAGATATGGAACCAACCCAGATGCCCCTCAGTAGATGAATGGATCAAGAAAATGTGGTATATATACACAGTGGAATTCTATGCCTCCATCAGAAAGAATGACATTGCTCCATTTGTTAGGAAATGGAAAGACTTGAAAAAAGTTATACTAAGTGAAGTAAACAAGGCCCAAAGAAACATAGGTCCCATGGTTTCCCTCATTGCAATAACTAGTATATGTCTGAGTCAAGCAGAAAAGGTCAGATAAGTTGATGTTAGGGAAATTAACCCTAAGATATGTATTTCAATGTTTTTTTTCATGCAATTGTTTCTAGCACATTTATAAGATTTTATTTTGTTGCTCTGTATGTCCCTCCCTCACGGTATAACCCCTGCTTTCACTGTATTTGATGTCGATATAATTTGTGGAGGGGAAGGGAAAAAACAAATCGTTTAAATAGGGTTACTGGTGGACCCATTGCAACAAGGAGATGTACAAGTTGTTATGTCGAAAAGAACTTTACAACTTTGGTGTGGGGGGGATGTGGGGAGGAGGATTGGGTGGGAAGAACAGGTGGAGGATGGGAAGGGATGGGTACGGGAAACAAAGGAGGAGACTACAATGCTTGCTAAGAAATATTCTCATTTCCTTGCCCATGTTATTGAAACTGTTCTGTGCAGTATTTTCACAATAAAAGTAAATTAATAAATAAAAATAAAATAAAAGAAATTTAAAAAGATTCCTAAAACAGCATTGCCTATCATGTAACAGTTAATTATATTAGTATAGAAATATACAAATATGAATTGAGTGAGAAATATGTGATTTACAAATTGATTAAATCACAACTAAATCCAGAAAATACTTCTCTATATTTATATAAACTAGTATACCTAGTGAGGATTTAAAATTTTTTGGAATATATACTTTAACATTTAAGTCAAAATATTTGTTTATTTTTAATTTTTGTCTGTCGTAGGGCTTGAAATCTAGGCCTGGACACACTCCCTCAGCTCTTCATCTCAAAACTAGTGCTCTACCACTTGAGCCACTGCCAGTTTTCTGGTGGCTCAGTAGAGATAAGGGTCTCATGGACTTTCCTGCTTAGGCTGGTTTTGAACATAATTCTCAGTCCTCAGCTTCCTTAGTAGCTAGGGCTACAAGCATGAGTCACTGGCTCCTACCTACATAATTATTTATAAATTATTGAGTAGCAATCCCATTCATATATATGTTGTGTAATGATAAAATACATCATA
Source organism: Dipodomys spectabilis (assembly GCF_019054845.1). Classification (NCBI taxonomy): domain Eukaryota; kingdom Metazoa; phylum Chordata; class Mammalia; order Rodentia; family Heteromyidae; genus Dipodomys; species Dipodomys spectabilis. The sequence continues at coordinate 355,300 of NW_024871112.1, read as the reverse complement.
TCCATTTTTTTCTGCATGTAACATTCCTTTTAGTGAGAATGCTCAAAAATGTATCTTCTGGCTGTAATGATATATCTGTCCTTAACTGTAATCACTTTCCTTCTTGTGGTATACAATTAATATATTTACTTTTAGTCATGGAAGTCTGCTAATTAAAGTTATATAAAACATGAATTGTAAAGTGAAAGTAATTCATGGTTCCATTAATTGCTTTAAGAAAACAGTTATGCCTTTTGTTTTCAATTAAATTTCTTTGGGAATATGTAATATTCATTGATTTAACTGTTAAAAGTGATAAGTTATATTATATCAAGTTGATTCAAACTTTTATTTAAAAATTGCTCCCTTAACACAAATATACTTCTACTTTCCTTTATCACATAATTAAAATAATAGTAAAGCAAAGATTGGTGTTAGCCATTCATGTGTACAATCCTAGAACTCAGGAGGCTGAGACCTGATAATTTTAGTTCAATGTCAGTCCAAACAGACAAAAATGTGAAAAATTATCTCCAATTATCAAGCAAGAAGCAGAAGGTGAGGATGCGGCTCAAGGATAGAGTGTCATCCACCATGAGTAAAAATTACAAGAGAGACCATTAAACATTGAGTTCAAGCCCTAAAAATGGCATATACACACAAGGCAACAACAAAAAGTACTATGAACATCAATAATGAAGACAAAATGGTAGAAAAGATCATGAGAAATATGTAAACATCTGGAAGACAGAAATCATTTGATAGTTTTGATTCGTGAGAGGGAAAAGTCGCAATCACATTTGTACAATCACATTGTAGTCATTTGTATAAAACCTGGCTATTGGGTAACATGTGAAAGAGTAGATTGGATTACCTGACATAGGAGACATTGCCTGTGACTATGCAACATCCCACTCTGCAAAAATCTAAAATCGTGCTGGTTAACTGAGATTAAAAACCTCATGTTAGAGACTGTTTGGTCCACACAGACTAGGGTCCTTATTTTGAGGCTTCAGACCAGTGATTTTGTTTATAACCACTCCTGTTTTACCCACCTTCCCTGGTGCAGCTATACCTTACTTAGCTGGCACCAAGCCAAGGCTTTGAACTAGACCCCCAGCCTTAATCCCTCCCTTTTTCCAGCTACAACACATTTCACATACTATCTCTGTCTTAGCATTAGTTGTTTTCTTACTAATCCCTACCAGAAAACCCTTATAGTCATGTAAACCCACTATAAATAACCTAGCTAGAAAAAGGAGGAAGAGTTTAGCATTGGCTGAGGCTCTCGTCTGTAAGTTTGCTACCTAAGATATCTGTTTTACACTATCTCTTTTTTTCATGGCTTTTGAGTCTGACAAATGTTTTCCAGACTTACTTTGGAAGTTTTAACCTGTGCCAAGGAGCCCTCATGTTTCCCCTAACTGTAAGATTCCTAAGGCATCTGGACTTACATTGAGGTCTTTGATCCATTTGGAATCAATTCTGGTGCAGGGGGATATATAAGGATCTAATTTCAGTTTTCTGTGTACAGCCAATTCTACCAGCACAATTTTTTGAAGGCTGTTTTTCTTCCATCCTGTGTTTCTGGCTCCATTATCAAATATTATGTGCCTATAGGAGTGGATTCATTTCTGGGTCTTCAATTCTGTTATATTGATGTAATTCTGTGCTTCCACTGGAAAGAATGGCATTACTCCATGCCTGAAGAAATGGAAAGACTGGGTAAAAATGGTATTAAGTGAAATAAGCTAGATCCAATTAAATATATGCTGCATAGTTTTCCTAATTTCTAATAAGAAGATATGTCCATAAATCTACAAATTAATCCAATAGATTGTAAAAGACAAATAATTACACTTGGATATGATTAATAGCACTCTAAGCATTCCCATGGCAAGAACAAGGAAAGCTATTCTTAGGATAGGATCACAATGGCTCAATAGCTATATGTATCTGACCAGATAAATGCTGCTTATTGCAATGAACTCTAAGAATCAATCATATGTATGAAATACATATATCTGTATATAATTTTTAAAGATGTCATAAAAATAACCACCTTATCTATAAACTCAAAAGCAAAATTTTAAGTTTAGAAGATAAAATTGAGGAAAGTTTTCAACACATAAACTAAAATACATAGGGGAAAATGTGGGAGAGAAAAGATAAGATGGAAAGTAGAATAGCTAACTATTGAAGAATTCATAGACAATTTACAAAACTGTACAAGAGAGCTGGGGTACAGCTCAGTTGTGGAACTAGACTAATATATAAAAAGCCATGGATTCAATCTCCAAGAAGGTCTAATAATAAGTTAATAAATAGTGGTAATACAATAATTACTTGAAATAAATGCTTTTATATTAGAGAGGCCTGAATACTAAAACAGTAAAAAAAATACTTTCAATTCTTGTATCCAATGACATAAAACTTTTTTGTTTTCTTCTTTTTTTCTTTGGCAATATGGTGCTTGAAGTTACTAAGGCTCTAACCATTTTAGATTATTTTTCAGGCCAAGCCTCCCTTGAGCAATGATCTCTTACCTATGGCTTCCACAAACAAAATATCAGGAAAATTACACTATATCTACCTTTCTTTGTTTTTGTAGTTACTCACGAATTTTTTTGTCAAAATTTCCCCTGATATCAGTCTTCCAAATCTTCAAATTAGCAAGGTATACTTCATCTCAAGCTTGAACTCAAACTAGTTTTCAATGCAAACATTCAATATTACCTTCTGTTTTCTAGATATGATTAAATTCTATTGAGGTTAGTATGGATCTTTAAGATGTAAGAACACAGATAAACCAATTGAAAACTTTTTCCAACTTATTTAAATATTACTAGTATTCATCACAAGTAGGACAATATTTAACAAGTACCTTATGCAAACTTTAGTTACTTTAATTACTTTGTGCACATATTAATTCCAATATAATTTTATCAACTCTATATGAATATACAATATTTACAGGTACATTACTTTACCAAAAATAAGTCTGTATCATGTTTCCCTTTTATACTTAAACCCACTACTTCTCTTTTTCCCATCCCAAACCTGTTTCATCCTGCCAACCAACACATTTTTTCTCTAACTTCTACATCATGCAATAATTAAGTTTTTAAGATTGCCTTCAAATCTATGGTAGATTATTCCCAGTTATTGTATGTCTTAATATGGTATTGTGTTCACTCTAATTGCCTTTTGGTTCTGTTATTAGAGAATGTAGCACAATTCGTTTCCCATTCACCTGAAGAAAGCCTGAATTGATTTCCATTTCTTAGACTAGAGGAAATAATGCTTCTATAATCCTCTGTGTTTTGGCCTTTGGGTGAATGTTACATTTTATTTCTATGAGACAAAGCCTAAAGAGCTCAATTCCTGTACTATTCTGTGGGTGGTTGCATATTTCTATTCTAGGGACCTGTCAAAATATTTTCAGAAGTGGCTTTCCCATTTGAAATTCCTGTGAACATCCAGTTTCTGTGTTTCTTGATACCATTTATAATGGTCATTATTGCATTATGTGAAGTAATTCTCGTACATGTTTTATGATGTCATTTTAGTTTCAATATGCATTTACTTGAGGACTGATGATGATTTTCTTGTGCATATGTTTCACAAGATGTTTCTAATTTATGTTCTTTTTAACATTAGGTTTTTAAGAGTTATATGTAGAGTCTAGATTTGAGGCATTCTTCAGGTATAGGAGTTGCAAATATTTTATCCTTGACTATGGGTACTCTTCATCATCATCATCATCATCATAATCATCATCATCATCATCATAGTATTACTATTATTACTTTTGTACATGTCTGTATCATCTTGGGGCTTGAACTCAGCGTCCCTGAGATTTGTTACAATTTGTTAATAATTTACCATTTCAGTCATGCCTCACTTCTGACATTTTTTACTGATCACCCAGAGATAAGATTCTCAGGAACTTTATTTTGTTGGCTGGCTTCAAACTGCAATACTCAAATCACAGCCTCCCAAGTAGCTAGGATGAGATACATCAACCACCTGCTCCCAACTTCTATTCACTATTTGTATATGAGCTTTCACAGACTAAATTGTTTTACACTTTTATTGAGTTGAACTATATCATTTTCCTTTCTTACAATTTTAATGCCAAATTTTAGAATATTTCATCTCCAAAATTGCCAAGAAATCTTCCTTTGCTTTACATTTAAAAAACTCTTTTTGTTTTATATACCACGTTTTAATCCTGTTTGAAGTTAATAAATAAATAAATCCTGCTTGAATAAATTGTTATGTTTAACTAAATGTTCACTTTTTAATTCTCCCAAATACTGTCTAATCTATCCCCCTTATTAAAGAGAATGTCATTCCACAAATGTTTGGTTTTACCCCTTATTAAATATTCCTTAATAATATTTATGTGGATCTAATCTGGTGCCCTACAGACCTATTAAGGTGTGTATTATTTCCTCTACAAATATAACAAATTTACACTAACAGCTTTAATATTACAAAGAGCAATATATTCCAGTTTATTATTCTTTTTCAATGACTCAGAGTGCTAGTCAGGTGTTTTTAGAAATTGTCATAAACTTAAATAAAACTGTGAAGCTGAGCGCTGTTGGCTCATACTTGTAATTCTAGCTGTCTAGGAGGCTGAGATCTGAGGATTTCAGTTCAGAGCCAGCTGGAACGGGAATGTCCATAAGACTCTCATGTATAAATAATCACCAGAAAACCAGAAGTGGCACAGTTGCTCAATGAGTAGATTATTCACTTTGAACTGAAGAACAGAGGGACAGCGCCCAGGACTAGATTTCAAGCCTCATGAATGAACAAAAAAAAGGGGAGGAGACAATTTATATCTTTGCTGAATTGTATCCTCCAACCCACAAAAAAGATAAGTCTCAATTTATTTAAATTTTTGCTTTTATATTCAGCATTTTATAATTTTCAATTTAATACATTTTGACGATGTGTGAAGATAGCACAAAGAAATTCACAAAAAACAGTTGAAAAATAAAGGGCAATGGGAATAGAGAAAGACAGAAACGGGTTAATCAACGCCTTCATTAATATGTGAGAGTGCAAAATATTTCAATAAGATTTTTTGCACAATTAATATAAACCAATTAATAAATATCTTCCAAAGACTTTGGTATTCAAGTATGACATAAAGGAAAAATTCAGATTCTGTGGTGAAATGAAAGAAAGAGAGTTGAGAAAATACATACTTATAGTGATTGTCTAAATAAACTAAGAAATTCGGTCAACAGTTTGAAGGCTCATGGCTCATTGAACTAGAAGGCTGCTGTTATCTAAGATAATACTAAAATGTTAGACTTGAGCCCATCTTTAAGACTGCTTAATACTATTGCTTTTTGAGTCAGTATACTTTTTATTGTTGTTGGTGGTGGTAGTCGTGGGCCTAAAGTCTCCCTCAGCTCTTCAGCTCAAGGCTAGATCTCTACCACTTAAGCCATAGTGCCACTTCTCATTTTCTGGTGGTTTATTGGAGATAAGAGTCTCATGGACATTTACTGCACAGGCTGGCTTTGAACCACCATCCTTAGTTCTCAGCCTCCTGAGTAGTTAGGATTACAGGCATGAGCCACCGGCGCCCGTCTTCTCTGTGCAACATTGTAACAATAAAATAAAATCAATAAAGGACATGTTTGATAAATAAAGTAAAATGATAACTTACAGACAAATGAAAATAATAATATACAAATATGTTTATGTACATGTATGTACACATCTTTATATTCTTAAATATGTATACATATATATAGGTATTTGTATATATACAGACATAGTGTGTACATATACATTTATTTAAAGAGACGAATCAGAAATATATTAAGAGCATATTAATGCCAATGAAAAACTTTAACCATCCTGAATAATTTATCAAAAATCCAAATACATATCTCTATAGTAATATAACAACAACCAAGGAATATATCGAAGTATCATAACATACCACGACATTGCATACATATAGAGATTAGTGGAAATAGAAACAATAAGATACCCTTGCACAACCATTATGTAGAAATTGGAATCCTTATACATTGGTGCTTGGCATTTAAAATGATATTTTCAGTTTGTTAAACATACTGGCAAACTTTAAGATATTACACGTAGAGTTGTCTCTATGATATAGCATTTTCAATCATAATTTTATATACAAAATATATTTCAACATATGTCCAATGAGACACATGTACAAGAATATACATAGCAAAACCTTTTACAATAACATATAATAAAATATTTAAATGCTCATTGAGGATATAATACCATTATATACATGCATACAAAACAATATGCTCTATCTATGAGAAAAATTTAGATGGACTTACTTTTGAAATAGTAACATTACATGGGAGAAATAGATAAAATAGACTGCATTTTCTAATTATATGAGCTTTTTAAAATTGACACATCTGTAGAGGTTGAATATGAAATAATATCTGCTAAAGGGAGGGTAGGTTGAAATAATGACAGGAAGTGTTTACTAATAAATATTGGAGTATTTTGAGAGGATAGTGATGATAAAATGTTCTAGAACTGAAAGTGATGTTCTTACTCCAAATCTTTAACATTCTAAGAATCATTGTACTTTATCGAAGGATCACAGATTGCATTTGCATTATACTTAGGAAAAATTTTAGAATAGTAGTCGGTGAATCTGTGTAAAAATTTACAATTTAAAATCACAGAATTATATAATGCATAACTTTAGTGCGTTGATGAATATGATTATCAATAAAATATGATCTGTGATATATTCTCTTAGTGACCATACATGACATTGCGAGTCAGTGAATATTCTACAAAATTATGTAAATTGAGGGATGAGATAGGATTGAGAAGGATGAGTGATAATGATGATCAATATGCTTGTATTGACCATGGAATTTGTCTTAATGATAAACTGCTTGCCTTGAATGTGTGAAGCCCGGTGTTTGATTCCTCAGTACTACATAAACAAAATAAGCTGGAATTGGCACTATGACACAAATCAGAGTACTAGCGTGAGGAAAAGAAGCTTAAGAACATTGACAAGGCCCTGAGTTCAAGCCCCGGGGCTAGCCAAAAAAATGTTCCTTTGTATTAAGCCGGGCACTAGTGGCTCACGCCTATAATTCTAGATAATCAGGAGGCTGAGGATTGAGGTTTGATTACGGCCCAGGCAGGAAAGACTGTGAGATTATTATCACCAATTAAATCTCAGAAACATTTGAAAGTGCTGCTGTGTCTCAAGTGATAGAGTTCTAGCATTCATCCAAAGGAGTTCAGGGACAGCTCCCAGCCCAGCGTTCAAAACTCCGAAGACAAAAAAGTAAACAAACAAACAAACAAAAACCTCACTAAACACTATTCATAAACTGCTTTGTCAAACAGCAATAACTCCCGTAAGACTACTTAAAGTTAATTAAAAATGTGATAAAATACAAGTCATTTTGGGAACTAGAAATAGTATACAGGGGACAAAGTAAATTTTATATCATGCAGTTTGAGTTGAAATTTTTTCTATAGTCTTCTAACATCATTTATGAAATTGACAATACTGCCAATTATAGGTCAATTTCCTTGAGGAACAGATTGAATTCTGCTGTTTTTTCATAGCAAACCGTAGATGTGATTTTTTTTGCCACTTATTGAAGTATATCTGATATTTTAAAGTAGATTTTTCCTAATATAATATTAATTTAATCAATCATTTCATTAGGGAGATGTTGGTCAAATTTTTTTTCTAGTAAATCTTATCACTTATAATAAATGAGAGCATGCTGTGATAGTCTCCTATTAACATGACAAAATACTTTATAAAATTCACTTAAAAGGGGGAAAGATTAATCTTGGCTTCTGATTTTATACATTTCAGTTTATGTTTCTTAATTGTTTTGGGTTGGTGGTGGCACAGTACCCCATGTCATGAACACGTGATGGAGTATGAGTATTCATGGAATCCAGGAAGTAAAGAAGAAGTGACATAGAAGTGGGAGAGGGAGAAACTAAAGGATGGAAAGAGGGAGAGGGAGAAGGAAAAGGAGAAGGAAAAGGAGACAGAGAAGAAAAAGAAGGAAGAGGAGGAAAGGACTTGACCTTAACATACTTTTTGACTACAAGTTCTCGGTGACCAAATCTCTACCACTATGCTGACTTGAAAGGGTTCACCTCTTTATGGCAACATAGTGAAAGCTAATTATTAATCTCAATCCTTTAAGATTTCTGATTTAATTTCTAGAGTGGTGAGTAGATATTCCTATACATTGTGATAACTTCTGTTCCTAAATATTTACTTGAATTAATCAGAGAAGGTATTTGGCATGGAGGTGTTTTGGTTATAAAATTGCTGGAGCGATATTTTGAGTGCAAATACATTTAACAGATAAGGAAGCTTCAAGATATTTCATTTTATGACCTACAAAAGTGACTACTTCATCTAACTCATAATGACTTGAATTTTTCATAATTTTATGACATTTTCATTCAAGATTTTGTCATCTAATGAAGTTCTTTCTAGTTGAAGGAAAAATAAATACTATTACAATCATTAATTTCTTAATTATTTTATAGAGTAGGTATAATATGAATTTCCTAACATTCAAAAATAAGTTATATTCAAGTCTATAGAATAAACAGATAAGTCATGGAATATCTTGCTTTATCTCATATTGAGATTGATTCAATGTCTAAAAATCACTGTTAACATAAAATACACGAAATTCAGTGTTTCGCTGAAATGTCTTGGTAATCAAACCTCAGAAACACATGAGCAGTAACTAAGATTTTTATATATTCAAAAAACTATGGATCTATATTTTAGTTCAAAAAGATTAAGTTTAAAAGAAGAGAAAATCATGTGACCACAGTAGATAATCCTTAATGAAAAATTGCTTAATTCACCCTGACAGAGCCTATTGCTTTTAGTTTACAAGAGAAATTTGTTTAACGATCCCTTTGTTGCTTTTGAATTTAGAGTACTTCAATTTGTGCAAAGATTCTGTCATTTAAATCTTCGAGTATATATTTTTTCATAAAAATGAAAAGTATTTTTCACACTGCAGGTTCAGGTTTAATAACTAAATAGATATCTACATGTTAATTTCTTAAATTGAGCCTCTAGAGTTCAAAGAATAAGAAATTTATTTTATTGTTAAATGTATTATATGTGTGCTGAATATGAATATCTCAAGCTTGTAATCCTCACTATTCAGGAAGCTGGGGTTCAAAGTCAGACTTGGCAACAAAGAAAATATCTTATAAATATGTTAGAAACAATCACAAGAAAGAAAAAAAAACATTTGAATACTTATCTTGAAGTTCATTTCACCTAACATCAACATATCTGACCTTTTCTGCTTGTTTCAGACATGTCCCGCCCCCACGGTATATCCCCTGCTTTCACTGTATTTGATGATGAGGAGGGGAAGAGCAAAAATAAACCGTTTAAATAGGGATACAGGTCGACCCATTGCAACAATGAGATGTAAAAGTCGTTATGTCAAAAAACAAACTTTACAAACTTTAGCCCCGGGGGGGTGGGGGGCGGTGTGAAACGGGATGGGTTGGAAGAGGAAACAAAGGAGAAGGCAACAATGCTTGATAAAAAACGTACTCATTACTTTGCCCATGTAATTGTAACCCCTCTCTACGGTATTTTCACAATAAAAATAATTATTTAATTAAAAATAATTTTTTAAAAGCCAGCCTTGGAAAGAAAGTTTGTGAAACGCATCTTAATTAATCATAAACACTCATCACAACACACACACAAAGCCAGAAGTGGAGTTGTGACTCAAATATTAGAGCAATATCCTTGAGGGGGGAAAAAAACAACTAAGGGATAGGTCTTGGTTTTTTTTGTCGGTTGTGGGGCCTGAAATCTGGTCCTGGGTGCTGTCCCTCAGCTTTTCATCTCAAGGCTAGCACTCTATCACGTGAGCCACTTCCGAATTTTTCTGCTTATGTGGTGCTGAGGAATCGTACCCAGGGCCTCATGTGTGGAAGGCATGCATTCTAGCACTGAACCACCTTCCCAGCCCAGGGATAGGTCTTGAGTTCAAATCACAAGAACAACACACACACACTCACACACAAAATATTATGTTTAAATTCTTATTTTAGTTTCAAGAAATAAACAATATCATGAACAGTAGTATTTTTTACATATCCTGCAATTTTGGTGAGTTGCTTTTAGTAAAATTTTTCTTAGATTAAACATAGGTTATTAAAATTAAAATTAATCAAGTATATTTATAATTACTCATAACATCTTGTTGTACAAGAGTTGGTATTTTTTCTGTAGCCATAAGAAATATTCTGAGGGGCGGCTGGGAAGGTGGCTCAGTGGTAGAGTGCTTGCCTTGCATGCCTGAGGCCCTGGGTTCAATTCCTCAGCACCACATAAGAAAAAAAAAAGCCGGAAGTGGCGCTGTGGCTCAAGTGGTAGAGCGCTAGCCTTGAGCTGAAGAGCTGAGGGACAGCGCCCAGGCCCAGAATTCAGGCCCCACGACCAGACCTCCCCCCCAAAAAAAGAAATATTCTGAGTAAAAAAAGAAAGGAAGAATAGAAGAAAATGAAAGAAAGAAAAAGAGAAAGAAACAAGAGAAAGAAAGAAAAGAGAGAAAGAGAGATAGGTACGGATGGAGGGAACGAGGAAGAAAAGAAGAAAGAAGGAAGGAAGGAAAAAAGGAAGGAATGAAGGAACAAAGGAAGGAAGGGAGGAAGGAAGGGACAAAAATAATTTAATCTATAAAATCTGCTATTTAGCCCAAAATAAACTTCATGTAATTAACCCTAGTAAATGCAAGTTTGCAATTTTCCTTTCTCTGCCTGTTCCGCATGCATGAATGAAACCAACAAAAGAAGGATCAGAAATAACCAGGTGAATCTGTTTGCATCTATAGTAAATATGTATACAAATCTTTTTCTCATTTTTAACATCATCAAATAACTATTTGCAAACAATTTACATTTAGTTATAAATATTCAAAAATTTGAGGTAACCAAAGGATGTCAATATATTATAGAATATGAGTACTAGTAATGAGTGCTATTAATATTTATTAATTTATTATTATTGATATTCATTTAATATTACAGTCTTCATGTTATATTAATTATAAATTTTTTATTTTTTATTTTATCAGAGAAATTAGCATCCTCTGATTTTTTCGTCTGTGAGAGTCTACTAGCAAACCGTAATTAAAATCAAAGGAGATCTGTATTTGTTGGCTCAAACGAATATTTCTGAAAGCAATTAACTCATCAGAGATTGTTCAAATACTTCATAAGGGCCTTCAGAAGGCTGTACCATGTTTACATGGTTACCTGTGATGTGATTCAAGAGCCACTAAACAATCTTACTTCACTTTGCCATCAGTATAATTATTCATTCACATAATTCACATGTTATAAGCTTGTCCTTAAGTTATTATCTTCTATGAAATAATATCCACATGATATATCACACTGAATTAAAGAAAAAGTTTCAAAGAGTATTGGATGATGTAACTCCTTCCAGATACACATGTTGAAATTCTTTTCCCCTGTCTGGTGGCACACACTTAAATTCCTAGTGGAATTGGAGTATTGAACCCAAAACACTATACTTGTGAAATAGCATCTCCATTACTGCCATACCTGCAGATTGTAGATGGATTGCTTATTTTGAGGTAGTATCACTATGCCTGGGCCTGATTGGACTGCAGTCCTACTAAAACAAGCATAAAACATTGGACCCAGCAAATGGTTAGTTTCTGAAACTTCTTTTTTTGTCTAGGCTTCCCTGGAACTGGAATTCTCTAATTGTTGATGCCCAAGTAGATAACATTACAGGTTTGAGCCACTTTATCCACTAAGCTATTCAATTTCAAAATGTCTTGATATTGCCTATATTTGTGCTTAACATATATAGTTAACCTTAATTTTCTCCCTCTTAAGTTTAGTACTCTTGAGCTGAAAACATTGGCTTTCTTGATATACATGGCTTTGTTTTGGATGGAATCACATCACAATAAAAAAAATCTCCCAAAAGTTTATTTCAAAAATCATGGAAAAGAAGGCTTCAGGTTGGAAAAAAATTGATCCTTAAGTTCTAAATGCAATACATTTATAGTGCTGGTCAATGTTTTCCTAATTATGAGAAGGAAGGTAGAAATGTGAAAGATGTTAGATATAATTTGATAACCTTCTAGTTCTCCATAGAAATTCTGTAGTCGCCACTTCATGTTATCTTCCTTCCTTAAAGCTTGCTTTAAAACCCTCTGGGTGGATATTGGCTGGACTTGATTGGTAATCTTCTCCAGGAAATGAAGCTGATTTTAGAAGGCTGATGGTGTAGTAAATAAAGGAATGATGAGAATGAGCACAGATATTGTCACAAAATGAGCAGACCTCCATTATATAATTTGCAAATATCTTTAGTATGTCTTAATTTTTATGTTGTAGTAGGAGCATCTATACAATGCTGAGAATTAGAATTCTACAAAATATACAATGAGAATTGGAATTCTACAAAATATGAAACATTGTTAGGTAAGGGTTGTTCAAGGATGTAATCTTAGCTAGGTAAGAGATTGAGATCTGAAGATTACAGTGTGAAGACAGCTTGGAGTAGGAACGATCATTCCATACTTAATTCCAATTAACCAACAAGGGAAATGGATTTCTAGGTCAAATGGTATGTAGAGCACTGGCCTTCAACATAAAAGCACCATCCAGGCCCTGAGTTTAAGCCCTGGGATCAACAGAAACAAAAACACAAAATACAACATAGAGTTAGATATTTTATAATGAAGCATACTCTAATGTACTCTTCAGTGTTAGAAAGACTAAACTTCTGTGTTAGCTTTATAACCTACCACAATAAGTGTTATTGTTCATTTATTAAGCAGGAAGGCTTACTCAGATTTAGAACTTTGACGGTTTCAGTGTATGTTCAGTTGGTTTTATTGATTTTGGGGCCTGTGACAAGACAATGTCAAGGTGGGGAGTATGTCAAAGAGAAATGTTTTGACCTAGAATGATTAGAAGATAAAAGAAGAAAGTAGATGAGAATCTAGTTCTCATGTGTTTCACTCTAAAGAATTTAATCTCCAGAAGAACTATTCAGGTATTCTCCACAGTCTGGGAGGAAATAGAAAGTCATTTTTCTTTAACACGTAGGTCTTTCTGGGGCATTCTAAAAGCAAATGGCCATATCTTCACCATTGATAATGACTTGTCTAGGGGTGGAAGCAACTAGATATTTCTATAAATTCTAATCAGATCTCAGTAGACTAAATATTTTATGGAATTCCTATTAAAATATTTTCTTGCAGTCTTCATACAACATATGTGTTTATCTGTGTGTTTGTATGTGTGTATGAATAAACGAATACAACAATGTAGAGGATAAAAGTATTAGTATGGCCTTTTGTTTTTCTTCTCAAACCTTGAAAGCCTGCCACAATCCCAATCAAATCCCATCCAAGATTCAAACATCAATGCTGTCCCAAAAGTTTTTCATGCAAACCCTAGTACATCCACCTCATTTAAGATGGCCATGGTATATGAGCATTTAAAGTCTTATAATTATGTTGTCATCAAGGAAACAATGTACAATATTTCTTTTAAAAATACCTAGATTTTAGAACATTATCCAGAAAATTAAAGGAAATAATTATGGTATTAATTTAAATATTTAGTCAGTATCCACAGAGGCCTATTAAACCACATGATTGAAAACCTCATCTATTACCAACTTCCATGAAGAGAGTTCTTGCTGAAAATAAACGAGATGTGGTAAACAAATAAAAATGTATGCCACTAACAAATGCTGCTGTTCTAAAGCATGGAAGTGACAGAGCAATTAATGCCTATGAACAGCAGGTTCTAAGTAGTGGAATGTGATTACACCCTAAGTAGAAAAATCCACAGATATTTCAGGTTGTGCTTCGTAGTTGACATTTATGAGATATATTTTGGAAAGCACAATGAATGAAAGCACGTTGTTTGTAAAACTTTGCTGGCTGATAGAAACTTATTGAAATGTATCAAATGAGAAGACTGACAATATGGTGGATAAGATGTGGTATGCAGCTTTAAATACAGACTGAAGCAAACCAAAGAATTGGAATTATTTTTTTCCTTAACAAATACTTTCTGGGTATATTGGGCTATACAGTATAATGATGAAATAATCATGTCTGTGGAAAAGTAAGGAAAAAACATTGTCACCTTTTGAATTTCTTTTTAAAGTGAATCTTAAATGAGAAAGATGAAGAAAATTTAAGTGAGTTAATAAAATATTATCAAATATTAGTTTAATTTTTGATTAAAAGTTAAAACAAACTGACAGACTATTAGTCCTGGCACATGTTTTCTTTTTTCTTGTTTTTTTAGGGGGGGTATATATATTTTTTTCAGAAAGTCATCCTTGTCTTAACCATTTCCCATAAAATTTATGCTGTCCTAGGATCAGAGTTTTTTGTGGCTAAATTAAGATAATAGCAGGCTCATTTTATGCCAACACAATATATAAACACCAATGACATTTTTCACTGAACAACCACTCATAAAAAATCATAAAATAATAAAGTGAAAATCCATGTCAATATTTTTGTCGGTCATGAGGCTTGAATTCTGGGCCTGGGAATTGTCCATCAGTTCTTCAGCTCAATGCTACCACTGTACCACTTGGGCCACAGTGCCATTTCTTGTTTTTAGGTGGTTTATTGGAGATAAGAATCTCACAGACTTTTCTGCTCAGGCTGGCTTTGAACCACGATCCTCAGATCTCAGAATCCTGAGTAGCTAGGATTACAGTCACCAAAGCTCAAATCCAAGTCAATTTTTTAAAAAGCAAGCTTATTGAAACTTCTGGCTTTTTCCAATAAACAATCTTATTTTTTCAGTATTAGTTTATAACTATGAGTTACTTTTAGATGTAACTGTGAATTTTTTAATAGAATCAAATATAATTCTTACCATTACTCTGTATTTCACAAAAATCCACTGTAATGGGTTTTCACCAAAGTCAATTATTACATACTATCTCACACACTATTGTTATTACATTCTATATTGCATATAGTGTGAAGTGAAAATAATTTCGACAATTTCATATAAATTTTAGGTGCTATTTTAACATTACAAATTCACATCTGTGGTTTTAACTAAGGAAAAAATTTAGAGTTAAAAATAAAACATGAATGGGAAGGGATGGGAAGGGGAAACAAAGGAGGAGGCTACAATACTTGATAAGAAATGTACTCATAATCTTGCCCATGTAATTGCAACCCCTCTGTACAGTATTTTCACAATAAAAAAAAGAAATGCAAAAAAAACAAATATGAATGTTTAGTGTGTCCCAATTAAACCAAAAATTCTGAGTTCATCCACATAAAATTATTTTCTTTCCACTAAAGAATTTGAAGTATTACCATTGAAAATAGTTAGGCAAGAGGAGGCAAAATTCAAATCACGTCAAACAACGTCTCTGTTATTTTGCTAATCCCTCCACTAAGAAGATCTCCCTATTCCCAGTTGTCACAAAAATTGAAGTATCTCTTAGAATTCTATTTGGAAAACTTCTATATCATTGATTTTTTTGTATTTTCTATTATATGAAACAAAATATAGACACAAAACAATTGAAATAAAATACACACATATGTTGAAGTCATCACAGCTGGAAAACAACCAGCAAATTGGAACTTCACCAGGAACAAAAAGATATTGTGCCCACTTTATTTTTTTAAGTACAAAACCTTCAAATACATGTTAATTTGAGTAGAACCATAAGGATAAATGTCTCTCAGAAATAAGGTTGTGCTAATTTGTAATTAAATTCATCTGGATGAACCTAATATAGCAAGTCCCTTGAATGAATCAAATTGTTTAAAACAAATGTAACTGTATGTGAAGCAAGATCTGTACATATTTAAAAGAAAAATTGCTACAGTATCAAATCACAAAAATCATGACATACTTAAAAATTTCAGAAATGCAATTACTAAGTCCAAAATATCCATAATGAGATCTAAATACTACTGACTTATCAAGAACAAAATATGCAAAGAATCTGAGCAGTGTACATGAAGTACATAATTTAAAACTACTCCAAATTACACTGCTTTTAGAAGACTGAATATGTGTTATCTAAAGGAAAAATCAGCACATTATATAAATGAAATTAAAAATCTCATGAAAAGAGAGAATTGAAAATAATATTTTAATAAATGGTGGTCAAAATCTAGTACTGACAAAATTTCATACCTATTTAGTTAGATTCAAAAAAGACCCAAGTTACTCAAGCTGATTTAAAACTTTGGCAAAATAGTAGAATACAACTGTAACATTATTATGGATGTTGACTCTGGCATGGAATTAATTTCCTCTATAATCTGACAAATTAATATATCAAAGAACATAACTTCTCCAACTAAATATCAGACCTAACTAAACATACAACCAGAAAAGTCATCATGCAAGCCATATTGCAGCTGGGGTAAAAGAAAAATCAGTCATACTGATTCTCTATTTATTTTAAACGTTGTTTTTTTTTTATAAATTATTTCCTTTATCTTGCATTTTTCAAACATTGTGTTAAATGCTGTATATCTTGGTAACTAAATTTGGATGCCTCCTTAAATTTTGAGTAAAATATCTCACTTTAGTTCCTAACCCATGAAATGAGGTTTTTGAAAACAAATGCTAATAACCACTGTTTATAATACACAAGATCTCATAAGCATGATTTCAGGAAGCATAGGTTAACATTTTGATATTGTGGTCACGTGACTGATGAGGTCTATCTGCATGAGTATAGTTGTACATAGATTCCTCAGCCTAAATTTAGCCACTGTTAAAAAATGTTTATATCTCTATCTTTCACCCATCAGAGATGAAACCTGAGTATAAACTCTAAGGAAAATGATAAGGTAAGAATTTAGCTTTTCTGGATATAAAGTAAACAAAAATGCAGCATAAACTAACTCATTGTTTTAAAGTCAACCTATGTCTCTAAAACATGTTAACAAATTCCCTACAATGTGTAGCATTCTCAAGAAGGGAATCGGGAATATGAGAAGAGGACTAAGCAAGTATTGTTTTCAAATATACATAATTTGGGTTTACGTCTTTTTTTCGTTAGAGGCATTTTTGATAAAACTGTTTGAATAATTGATTTCCTGTTCAGGTATAAAATATCCTAGTTGCATATACCAAACTACATTCAGAAAATGGCATATAGTAATTAAGTAGACTACTTATTCAATAAATAGTAAAAAGTATATACCTATAGGGTATTATTTGAACAGTGCATTGGAATTATTCTAATACAATAATTAATTTAACAATTTCATATTGACATTAATTATCTAGAGTATCTTTATGCTAATTGGACAAGATTGTCTTTCTAAATGAGCAAAACCTATTTCTCCTTTTACTCTATCAGGGAAATATGTGAACAAAAAATCGAAAATAACATATGACTGTACAACAACTCCAATGTATTTTTGACTTTTTATTAGCAAATGTTAATTTCACAAAGTATTTTATTGTGTTATACACATACATCCATATAATGTACCTTGCTAAATTTTTTCCTTTTATAAATTTCATTATCCTATTTTTCTACTTATGTTTTATTATGTCATTATACTAACCTAGGAAATATTTGAACATATTTACTCCACAATGTTTCTCTTCATCTCCTCTCTTACATTTTTTTCCAAATTTAATCAGTTTCCATCTTTTACATCTGGGTCATTCATTTTTTTTCTTGGACTAGAGTCTGCATATGAGAAATCTAGTATTTGTTTTTCACAATAAGACTTATTGCGTTAATATGAAGGTTTCCAGTTCTATCTATTTTCTTGAAGATGATACGATTTCACTATTCTTTGTGGCTAAATAGTATATCATTGTGTATATATGTATATATGTATGTATATATATTACACTTTCTTTCTTCAATGAGTGATTAAGAAACATGTAGGTTAATTCTGTAGTTACTTATATTTTTTATGTGGGAGAAGGAAAGGTGGAAATAATGATGTTTGGAATGAGAAACATGCTCTTTAAGCAGACACTCTTGTATTTAAAACATCTTCTTAGCTGCTCTTTCATCAGTATTAGATAATGCATTGAATTAAAAAAATAAAATTTACTTACATTGGCAAAGGTGTTCTTTTTCAGTATCTATATTATTTTTTACTACAGTGTTACATTTAGTATGTCATGTGAGTATGGGGATGTATGTGACCATGAAAATCTAGGCATGTTTGTATATGTAGTTGACTCGAAGGAAACTGAATTTTTGTGAGATACAGGATTCAAATAAAAATTTGAGACCTGTAAGTTGCTAAATTGATATATCTGTCCAGTTTGTGGAGTGTGATTTCAAGATCACATTTTGGTAGGTTTCATACCAAGTAAGTAGATGTTTCTAATCAAAAATCATAAGGAATAAAACAACAACTCTTTCATAATCATTCAGTCTTAGTACTTCAGACATTGTATTAATTGGAAAAAAAATAATTGAAAGTATGATGGGTCAGTAGTTAGCCTTTAGACACTACATTTTCCCCAAAAACTTCAGATGTACTCTTTGGATATTAATTACAAATATATTTATCAGCATACAGATATAATATGAGCTTATATATGTAAATATATGTATATATTATAAATATGTCAATTATTTAGTTATATTTTAAATGTGCATCATATGTATTGATTTATATATAAATGTAATTTATCTCATCATATATGCATATCTACATATATACATTTTTCCTTTTTTTTGGTCAGTCCTGGGGCTTGAAATCTGGGCTTGGGTGCTGTCCCTGTACTCTTCAGCTCAATGTAAGAACTCTACTGCTGGAGACATAGCGCCACTTCCAGTTTTTTGGTGGTTTACTGGAGAGAAATATTTCATGGAATTTCCTGTCTGGGCAGGCATTAAACTATGATCCTCAGATCTCAGCCTCCTGAGTAGCTAAGATTATAGGCATGAGCCATGGGCGCACAGTTAAATTTATATATCTGAGATTTGTTAGTGGAACAAAGGGTACAGAAACTATTATTCTTATCAGGAAAGGACTTCACACTGACAGGTATCATTACAAGAAGAAATACTATAAATATTCACAGTGGCACAAAAATCCCTTAGATGCCTTGCAAGGCAGCATGTTTTTCCATTCACTGCATGTGGTTTGAGCGGATTGCAACCCAAGCGAATGTAGAAGATATTGGACCCTAACAAAACTGACAATTGCATAAACCCAGTCCTCTATGACAGATTTAACAAGGCCTCTCTTAGAGATTCTTGTTATGGACATGATAAAAAATTTATAGTTTATTTGTGATTACAGAACAGTTTTACACCTGTCACTAAGCCATTACCTTTATTTAACACAGTCCCTTTTTCTCTAACTTATATTTTCTTGGCTCAGGAAACTGTTTTTTGCTTGTGAAAACCTGGCTGTTTACAATATAGAAATGGGTTTTTCATCCTTTTGAAATTACTGTCTGTATAGTGTTCTATGAGATGAGCTTCCTATGATATTCCATATCATAGGAATAAATTACTCTGATTCAAACTTGGACAACAGCTAGCTTGTTCTCTCTCCTAGGAAACCATCTGTATAGACTTTTTACATGTAAACAGACCCTCATTTACTTACAAAAGTCTGTCAGTGAGTCAAACCTAACTCACCCAAGTGAGGTGAATTCCTCTCTCATGCTTCTTTTACATTAAAAATGGTAAGAACTGTTCAACAATGCATATACTTTTTAATGTGAAGTGTGACTCCTATTTTCCATAATGTGAATCAAGGAGAGGAATCAGTTTAAGATGTGAAAGAGCCTTTCGAAGAGTTTTGGAACTTGAAAATTGTCCTGGGTATTCATTTTTGGAAAAATATCCCTTTTCAAAGACAAAGGACTCCTTTTTTTTATATTGTGCAGGTACTGGGATTTGAACTACTGGCCTTGAGCTCTACCTGGGCTTTAATTCTCTATGTTTAATCTATAGACCTGAACCACACTTTCACTTCTTCCTTTTACCAAGAGTGGAGAAAAGAATCTCCTAGGTTTATCTACTTGGAATAGCTTCGAATTGCAATTATCAAATTTGAAATGGTTCCAAGCATTCCGTCTAAGGCATATTCAACAACTAGTGAAACTTGTGTTGGCTATAATTATGTATCTTTCTCTATGTGTGCACGTTTACATGTGTATATGTATGTGTGTATTTGTGTGTATGCTAACGTTCAAGTGAACCTACATAAGGGCATATACACACATATATGCATATATAAATATATATACAAATATAAATATATGTGCATATATATGTATATCAGATGTTCAGTGATTTAATCTATAGTTCCTAGCACATTGTCATTCTCACAAAATGTACATGATAAATTGCTCTGCAGATCTGTGATCTATTATGGATATCCTTTGTACTCACTTCCCCCATTAGTTTTTGACCATCCTTGTGAACAACTTCGGTCTACTTTCCATAGGATAGCTTTTTTTCATTACAGGTAGTTATTAACTGATAATAAAAGAAAAAAGGTTGCTTGTAAAAGGAAAAAAAAATTCTTGATTATAGCCATTCTACCTGGGGTGAGGTGGTATCTCAATGTTGCTTTGATTTGCATTTCTTTTATGGCTAGAGAGGTTGAGCATTTATTCATGTGACTATTGGCCATCCTTCTTTCACCTTCAGAGAAGTTTCTCTGTAAGTTTTTAGCCCACTTATTTATTGGGTAGTTGTTTCTTTGAAGATTTGTTGTTGGGGGATTTAATTTGTTGATATCCAGGTAGACTTTAGATATGAGACCCTTGTCTGTTGTATGGCTAGTGAAGATTTTCTTCCAATCCGAGGACATTCTATTGATCTTGCTAGCTATGTCCTTTGCCATGCAGAAGCTCTGCAATTTCATGCAATCCCATTTGCCCAAATTTTCTTTGATTTGTTGTGTTTCTGGGACTCTATTAAGGAAATTTTGGCTTGTGCCAATTAGACCTAGGGTTTCTCCTTTTCCATCCTGTAATGTTTTCAAAGTGTCTGATTTGACTCCAAGGTATTTGATCAATTTGGAGTTGATTCTGGTGCAGAGTGATATATAAGGATCTAGCTATTTTTCTGCAAGTAGTTAACCAATTTTTCCAGCACCATCTACTGAAGAGGCTGTTAGATGTTGGAGGAGATGTGGACAGAAGGGAACCTTACTGAATTGTTGGTGGGAGAGTAAACTTGTTCAACCATGTTGAAAAGCAGTATGGAGGTTCCTCAAAAGACTCTACATAGATCTCCCCTATGACCCAGCAATCCCACTTTTGTGCGTTTCACCAAATGATCACAAATAAGACCACACTAAAGCTACCAGCACAACTATGTTTATTGCAGCATTATTTACCATAGCTAAGACATGAAACCAACCCAGATGCCCCTCAGTAGATGAATGGATCAAGAGAATGTGGTATATATACACAATGGAATTCTATGCCTCCATCAGAAAAAATGACATTGCCCCATTTGTTAAGAAATGGAAAGGCTAGGAAAAAATTCTATTAAGTGAAGTAAGCCAAGCCCAAAGAAACATAGGTTTCATGGTTAAACTTATTTGCAACAACTAGTATATGTCTGAGTCAAGCAGAAAAGGTCAGATAGGTTGATGTTAGGGACATGAACCCTAAGATATGTATTCAAATGATTTTAATGCGATTTTTTCTAACATATTTAAAGAATATTTCTTTGTTGCTTTGGATGTCCCTCCCCCACGGTATAACCCCTGCTTTCACTGTATTTGATGTTGATATAATTTGTGTGTGTGGGGGGGGGAAACAATTCGTTTAAATAAGGATACGGGTGGACCCATTGCAACACTAATATGTACAAGTACTTATGTCGAAAAACGAACTTTACTACTTTGGTTGGGGGGAGTATTTGATATGGGGGACAGGGAGGATTGGAAGTTCTGGGAAGGAGAAACAAAGGAGGACGCTACAATGCTTGATAAGAAATGTACTCATTATCTTGTCCATGTAATTACAACCCCTCTGTACAGTATTTTCAAAATAAAAAAGAAAAAATAATAAAAAGAACAAAATTTTTAAAAATATATAAAGTAATCTTGTAGAAGATTAAAAAAATAAAAGAAAAATAATTTTAGGTCACAGGTTAAAATATCTTATCCATTCCAATGATTCCTATGAGATAAAATTTATAGTAGAAGTAAAAGTGAAAAGGAACTCCTAGATATGTTATTTTACCATTTAGAATGGCAAAGAATAATATCATGTCACTGTCATAACTCTTAAAGAATGCAAGGTTAACCGATGGTTGCTTTCATGTTCCCACAAAACTAGCAGATCCTGAAGCATAATAGTAGCCCAGCAGAAATTCTAAGTAGCAGACATGGGGCATGGAAGAGAAAGAGAGGAAATGAGACAGAGTGAAAGAGAGAGAGAAATATCATAATATTGAAAGTGAATAATAGATAAACAAGAGCTGTATGAGAATATTCATACTGCTATCTTTAGACTCTATGTGTTCATTTGCAGGTATTTGATATTTGTAATCCATCAACATGAAATATAAAGTTATGTTGATAAAAATAAAAGTGACTCAGAAGAAATTATAAATGCAAAAACGATCTTCACAGCAGCAAACTCTCAGAGATATTTCATGACTTTGAAAAGGATAAAGTGGCTGAAGTTACTATAAATTTAGAAGTACAACAATTCACAAAAATAGAAAAAGATATTTATATATTTCCTTATATAACCCAAAGCAAAAGGAAAATGTTGTTTAGATGATTTTTTTAAAAACACAGTCTCTCAAGTGCTAGGAAGTTGGCTCAGTGGTAGAGTGCTTGCCTTTCATGCATGAGGCCCTGAGTTTGATTCCTCAGCACCACATAAGTAGAAAATGATGGAAATGGTGCTCTGCCTCAAGTGTTAGTGCTAGCCTTGCCTGAGGAACAGCACTCAGGCCCCAGAGTGCAAGCCCCATGACCAACAAAGTCAAAATAAAACAAAACAAAACAAAACACAGTCTCTCACATTTGTGGCCTCAACTCTGTAATACTGTTGCTTCAACCTAGGGCTAAGATTTTAGTTGTGGACATGTATCAACTCTCCTGATTCAGACTCTACTTGATCATTTTTTAATAAATATTTTGTTCTTAATTTTCCTAGTTGTAAATTCACATGCACCTATAAAAAAAATGGTTTGACCACCCCAGTAACCTTCTCAAAGTACCTCCTAATGATGACTAACAAAAAGTTGTATTATATAACAAGTAAAACAATGCTACAAAGAAAACCAATAATTAAATAATGATTAATAAAATAAAAAACAAAAAAATTACCAGTGTTTTTAGTATTTGAAGTGCACTACATATTAGATTTTCTATTTTCTCATATTCCTGTACATTTTAAACCGCCTAAGATTATGATGTTCAACAAGATTTTTATAGGCTATGAATAGTCTTCAAAGTTACACACTAAGGTTATTATTTATGGCTCATCTCATTATTTGTTTATGGCTTATATCATCTCTTGTTCCTCGCTAAAATATAAAGTAAGGAATCCCTAAATTTTAACAAGAACTGTGTAGTAAGCAAGTCTTAATCCTTCATTCTGCTTCTTCACACAAAGACTTTGCAACTTCTCATTAACAAAGTTTCTATAAATTCTGAAATGTACATACTTAGTACTATACGTCTGCTAACATAAATCTTAAATACATTATAGAAAATTTTATACCTGCCAAACAGTCCTAATTTTGGCATATAATCTTAAAATTAAATAGATATAAAACACTAAAATTTTTGACAACCCTTAACACTTGCTGCTGTGTTCATTATGACATGTGCCTTGTATAGAACAATTGAATTATTTCCCCTACACATCTCTTGAACCACAAATATCTGGAATTATTTTGTTTTTAACATGTCCATCTTGACATTATTCTTAAATGTGTTGCAACAATGAGAAGTACAAGTTGTCATGTCCAAAACGAACTTTACAATGTTGGGGGGGGGGGGGCTGGGGGGAGGGAGGAAGGAGAAGGATTGGGATTAGGGGGGGAGGGGGGAGGCTGGGAAGGGATGTGAAGGATAAACAAAGGAGGAGGCTGCAATGCTTGGTAAGAAATGTACACATTATCCTGCCCCTGTAACTGTAACTCCTCTGTACAGTATGTTCACAAATAAAATTAAATTAAATTAAAAAAAAAAAAAAAAAAATGTGTGCTTATGTAAGAAGTACATGGTTCTAAAATTTCACAATTCTTCTAAACTTACTTTTTGTTGAATTGCCTAGTTTAAGAAAATCAATTACACTTTATATATAAAAATATTCTGTGCTCAATTCAGCATCACATAAACTAACATTGTAATGATACTGAGAAGATTAGCATGGCCCCTGCGCAAGGATGACAGGCAATTTCCTGAAGCATTCCATAGTTTTACAACAATAGATCCTGGAGGGGATGTGGACAGAAGGGAACCTTACTGCATTCTTGGTGGGAGTGTAAACTTTTTCAACCATTTTGGAAATTAGTATGGAGGTTCCTCAAATGACTCCACATAGATCTCCCCTATGATCCAGAAATCCCACTTTGGGGCATTTACCCAAATGATCACAAACAAGACCATACTAAAACTACCAGCACAACTACATTTATTGCAGCATTATTTAAGATAACTAAGATATGGAACCAACCCCGATGCTCCTCAGCAGAAGAATGGATCAAGAGGATGTGTTTTATATAAACAATGGAATTCTATGCCTCCATCAGAAAGAATGGCATCATCCAATTAGTTAGAAATTGGAAAGATATGGAAAAAATATTAAGTGAAGTAAGCCAAATCCAAAAGAACACAGGTCCCATGGTTTCCTTAATTTTCAATAACTAATATATGTATAGTATAAGCAGAAAAGGTCAAAAGGTATGTCCATATGACCAGATAACATGATGTTCCGGGAAATGAAACCCAAGATAGGGATACAAGAATTTTTCTCTTTTTTGCTATTGTTTCTAATGTACTTATAATGTGCAATGTGATTTTTTGTGTCTTTTTATAGGTTCCTCCCCATGCTATAACAACTGTTTTCACTGTATTTGAAGTTGATGCGCCTATATCTTGTATATATGCTCTTCTAATTTGGGGAGAGGAAGGAAAAAAACAAAATCCCTAAATAGGGATACAGGTTTACCCATTGTAACAATGAGATGCACAAAACACTATGCTGAAAAATGAACGTTACAATTTAGGCAGGGGAAGGGGGGAGGGGAGTGCACTTGTGGAGGTGCGAGGGAAGGAATGGTAGGGGAAAAATAAAGGAGGAGGTAACAATGCTTGTTAGGAATTGTTCTCATTACCTAGCTCATGTAAATATGACACCTGTGTACAGTATTTTTACAATAAAAAGTATAAAACTTTTCTAAGAGGGAGGAGTTTATTTCCTTTATTTTGCTTATATAATATCGTTAACAAAGAAATTAATGCAAAACACTGATATGAAGATATTTAGAATGGATGTATGTGTGTATGTGTGTGTGTGCACGCACGCGCGCAAGTAGCATGCGTGTACAGGAAATTGCATTTCTGTTGGCATGCTCAGAATTTCAAATCACGGCTTCAAGGTCTTGCTAGGCCTTTTCTCTCTAGATTGGTGAGCTACTATATAAGCTACATCTTCATTCTTGGCCCTATGCTAGTTCAATAATTTTTTGAAAAATTATCTCATGAATTTATTTTGCCCTGATTGGGTTCCAACTGTTATCCACAGATCTCGGGCTCCTGAGTAGATGTCCGGAGGAGTTAGGATTACAGGTGCGACCATCCAGCACAAGGTTTTCAGAATAATTTCAAAAGTAGAAGAAGATTTACTTCACAGGGTCCTGTTTTATCATCTCCTACTTTGAAAGCATTTTGGGTGATTGTATATGAATTTTTTAGGTTTTTTATTCTTAAAAGTCAGTTAATGATAATATTTAAAAGTTTTAGTACTTTTTAAAAAGGAAACTGGAAGTTTCCTCAATTGATAAGCTCAACTCTCTACATGATAACCCAATCTCACCAACACAGTCTGTGTTGAAGACAAAATGTAACAGAAAACAATCACCATGGACATTAATTGCTATGCTATTATTTCTTGGACAATATGAATATTGAATTGAGAATGTAAGAGAATGGAGAGCTTTTACCTACCTTCTGTGTACTGCTAAAAGGCTTTTGGAAACTTTGCCTCATTTCCTTTCTCACTGTATGTCTTTGGGTCATCTACTTAAGGCATTTAATTACAATTTTTCCCAACACTAAAATGGTAATAACATTAGCATTATAACAAATATTATCTTAAGAATTAAGGGAAATAAAACTTGTGAAGTACTTAACCTAAACTTCTGTGAAGGAGCTTTGAGTTTAGCCAGCAGTTTTTTTTAAATACTAAATAGAATGCAATAAGCATTACAAAAACCATTACATGTAGTGAGAAACCAGAAGTAATGTTATCTATTGACCATGTTCTGCTTCCAAGGAAACCAGGGTGATAACTTCTTATTCTGTTAATCAAACTGGTTATCTTATATCTTACGTCTTGGTAGTGTAAAAGTATCAGGGAAAGAATAATGAATGAATGTTGTAGACTGAGGTGAAGTCCATATGAAAATGTGAAAAACTGATAAAACATAAAAGTACCTTCGCGATATGTTGTGGTTTACATTTTAAGGAAGACCTAGAAGAATGAATTCTCTTTTTGATATCCTAGCATAGGTCCTTAGAAGTAGGAACTCTTTCTTCCTTCTTGTAGAGGCATCATCAGATGAGAGGAACTGTATTTTTTTTGTTTGCTTCCTTCCATTTATTCTTCAGTTTGAAATCTGAACTACTTGAGACTGAAAGAGAGCAAGGGAAATTAGACACACAGACTTTGGAAAGAACAATTAACGTAAAATAAATAAAATGCACATAGCCTTGTTAAAGGTCTAACTAAATTGAATTATAAGGTCTCAAGCATTAACAGAAAATGATTTAAGCAATATCATTTTATTGAAAATTGAAAAATATTAGGAGTGGCTTAATATTTTTCTATCTACTACCTTGAATTAATTACTGATTTTGTATAGAGAGATTAAAGATGAGATTAACAAGAAACTTGATTAAAATTGGACAAAAGTTCTGAATAGACATCTTTTCCATAAAGCCCTGAAAATCGCCAGTGGGCTAACAAAGTTGTGTTTAATACAACTTCTATGCTGGCTTAATGGTTTGTGAACTGAGATCATTAGAGAAATGTAATTCAAAATTAATATGATAAGGAGTTCTGGGAAGATGGCGGAGGAGAAGCTGGAGGCTAAACAAGCTCTCGCAGAGAAAGGAGTTTTATTTTATTTTTTTCAAATTTAATTTTTTTTGGTGAACATACTGTACAGAGGGGTTACAATTACATGGGCAGGATAATGCGTACATTTCTTATCAAGCATTGCAGCCTCCTCCTTTGTTTACCCTTCACATCACTTCCCAATCTCCCCCCTACCCCCCACCCAATCCTCCCCCCTCCCCCCCCACACCAACGTTGTAAAGCTCTTTTTCTACATGACAACTTGTACTTCTCATTGTTGCAACAGGTCCACCTGTATCCTTAAACGACTTGTTTTTCCCCATCTCCTCCACAAGTTATACTGACATAAAATATAGTGAAAGCAGGGGTTATACTGTGGGGGAGGGACATACAAAGCAACAAAGAGTTAATCTTATAAATGCATTAGAAACAAATGCATGAAATAAAAAAACATTAAAATACCTATCTAAGGGTTCATTTTCCTAACATCACATTATCTGACCTTTTCCGCTTGACTCATACATATACTAGATATTGCAAATAAGGGAAACCGTGGGACCTATGTTTCATTGGGCCTGGCTTACTTCACTTAATATAATTTTTTCCAAGTTTTTCCATTTCCTAACAAATGGGGCAATGTCGTTCTATCTGATGGAGGCATAGAATTCCATTGTGTATATATACCACATTTTCTTGATCCATTCATCTACTGAGGGGCATCTGGGTTGGTTCCATATCTTAGCTATGGTAAATAATGCTGCAATAAACATAGTTGTGC
This sequence comes from Dipodomys spectabilis, assembly GCF_019054845.1. NCBI lineage: Eukaryota > Metazoa > Chordata > Mammalia > Rodentia > Heteromyidae > Dipodomys > Dipodomys spectabilis. The sequence goes on along the minus strand of NW_024871112.1, from coordinate 327,183 downwards.
TGGTCGCTTTAGTGTGGTCTTGTTTTTAAACATTTGGGTAAATGCTCAAAAGTGGGATTGCTGGGTCATAGGGGAGGTCTATGTGAAGTCTTTTCACGAACCTTCATACTGCTTTCCAAAGTAGTTGAACAAGTTTACACTCCCACCAACAATGCAGTAAGGTTCCCTTCTGTCCACATCCCCTCCTACATCTGTTGTTGTTAGAGTTCTTGATTATAGCCATTCTAACTGGGATGAGGTGGTATCTCAATGTTGTTTTGATTTGCATTTCTTTTATGGCTAGGGAGATTGAGCATTTTTCTTCCTGTGTCAATTGGCCATCCTTCATTCTTCTTCAGAGAAGTTTCTCTTCAAGTCTTTAGCCCACTTATTTATTGGGCAGTTGTTTCTTTGAGGATTTGTTGTTGGGGGATTTAATTTTTTGAGTTCCAAGTATATTTTAGATATGAGACCCTTGTCTGTTGTATGGCTAGTGAAGATCTCTCCCAATCTGTACGCTTTCTGTTGATCTTGCTAGCTATGTCCTTTGCCATGCAGAAGTTCTCCAACTTCATACAATCCTATTTGTCCAACCTTTCTTTCTGGGAAGATGGTGGAGGAGAAGCTGGAATCTAAACAAGCTCTCACATAGAAAGCAGTTTTAGAGTTCCAGTGAACATTCCTAAGCCAGAGAATCACACCAAGTGTGCCATCACAGGACAGAGAGTCAGGCCAGAGAGAGAAAGGAGTTTTAGAGTTCCAGCGAACAGACTTAAGCCAGAGAATCACACCAAGTGTACCATCACAGTTCAGAGAGTTAGGCCAGAGAGGGAAAATCCAGGCAAGGAGACAGATCTGAGCACTTGCTAGCAGCCGCCACTGCGGGCTACAGTGGTGGTGGAGGTGGCAATAGCCGCCATACCTGCAACACATAGAGTCCAGGACAAAGGAGCCAGACATGGCATGCGAGTGTATTCTACTGAACACCAACAAGAACCGATAAGGAGCAGACATCTTCATCCTGCAGTTCACAGACCAGAGATGACCCAGGAACCAAAATGCGGTGTGAGTAGAAGCCTAACGTCCTCACTCCTTCTCAGGGAGCAGAGGAGGGAAGGCCACCCCTCCCCGCCATTACAGGAGATCTCCATGTTTGATACTGACAAAGCTTGGCTGACCTGCTAGCTCAAACACAGGCCTTGGAAGAAAACTAGAGTCATTTAGCAGGTCACAAGATCCTAAAGTGACATGGCAAACTCAGCTCCATCCAGGGAAAAGTCACCCAGCTCGGGCCGCCAGCCCCATGAGTGGGTTTCTTCACTGGGTAATCAGAGCCAGAGGCTACCCCTCTCTTTAGCAGCATGGACAATCCACTGAAATTCAGTAAACATAAACCCTGAGAGTGGCTCGAGGCTAGGCTCTGTGAGTCTCTCACAAAGTCTCCTCAGGGAAAAGCTACTGTTTGCTGAAAGGCCTCAACTCTACCCAGAACCTAGCCTCATCAGAGCATCTACAAACATGAGGAAAAAGCCATCTCCCTCTTTTGTGATACTCAAAGCAGATCTCCCTCCCATTGAACTAGCAGGGGAGAGGATCACAAAATATTTATTACAGCATAGCATTTTTCTGCCTGTTCAAACAAACTGCTTAAGAAACCAACTAAGCCACAGGAAAATCAAATACCACAAGCAGACCAGAGACTCCAACAAGAGGCTGGTTATGGACACAAGGGATATAAAAGATCTTCCCACCACTCCCAAAAAAATCAAAGAACTTGTTTTTTCTCTGTTTCTTCTTCTTCTTCTTCTTCTTTTTTTTTGGTTCCTTTTATAAAAATATTTTTCTTCTAAAACTTTTTTTTTTAATTTTTACCATTTTGAAAAAAAAATTCTATACTAGTAACTTTTTTCTCTTCCTCTTATAATTTTTATTTTAGGGGTATATGTGTGTGTGTGTTTTTCTTCCTTTTTTATTCTTTCTTTTCAAAAAATATTTTTGTTTTTTGTTTAGCGCTACTGAATGTCTAATTTTTTTTCTTTTTTGCTCATTTTTTTCACCTTTTCTGCTCTTTTGCTCTTCTTTGTGTGACTTAATTGTTGTTCTGCACATCCTCAGATATACCCATAGTCGATTATTAGACTTTATCCCCCATTGTGTACACATTTAATCCACAAATTTATTACTCAATTCAAAGCCTCTTAGACTTAAATTCCTAGCAGTATTACCTCTTTATACCTATATAATATTTTAAGTATTTTTATTTTTAAGGTTTTCATGTCTCCTTTATATCCCTCACGTTCTCTCATTATACCCACGTTCTTCTCTGAATATTTCATTTTCAATCTGCATATTTTTAATCATTACACTTTTTATTTTTTAATTTTTGCTTTTCTATTTTTTCTTGTCTCTTTTTTCTCTTTCTCTTTCTTCTTTTTTTTCTCTCTCTACTTTTATCCTATCCAACCTCTTTCCCACTTTGTGATTAGGACTTAGTTAAGTAAACTCTCCCTGTTCCTTCCCATATTTCTCTTTTCCTATTTTTACCCACATGTCTCCCTAAAACTAATAATTTCTGGTTTTCCAAATTCTACTTTGCGGTTTGTAGCCCATTATTATGTAGTTTTTTGATGTTGAATAGGTATATCTGTTGAACTTCACTGTATCTGCAGACTTTTGATTGTGGATCTACAGACTTTGGTTGATGCTTGCCTTAAGATAGTGTTCTAGCACAAAACTGGTGTTACTTTCATCCCAAATGGGCAGACTAAGCTGAAAAAACACAAGAAAAATGGCAAGTCCGGGTAGCTCAAATCCCACTCATGACAATCATGGGACAGGACAGATAATGAATAATCCAGAGAAGAGTTCCCAAATAGCTCTACAAACACTACTGGCAAACATGGTAAATGAAAAGATGGAAAACATACAAAAGGACTCTGTATGAGCGTGATAGAGAGAGAGAGGAGGCAAACGAAAGGTCAATACTGGAAAAGATTGAAAACATACAAAGGAATCTATCTGAGCATGATAAGGAGAGAGAGGAGGAAAACCAAAGGTTAATACCGGAATATCATGAGCGCGAGGAAGCTACTCTAAAACTGATACAGGAATTGCATGAGCAGCATGAGAACACTCAAAGAGAAAGGCAGAAATAGCGTGAGCAGGCTGAGAACACACAAAGAGAACTTCACGAATGGCATGAAAGTGAGGAAGCTAAGCAAAGAGTAATAAAGGAATTGAGAGAGCAGTATGAGAATACACAAAGATCACTAAAGGGATTCATGGAATCCATTAAGGAAGAGCTGAAGGATGTCAGGGAGACCAAGGAAACCATAAACAATCACCTAAGTGATTTGAGAATAAACACTGAACACCAAATTAAGGAAGTAAAGAAGTCCATACAAGATCTAAAACAAAGCTTCAACGAAGAATTTGAAGCCATCAAAGCTGACCAATTAGAAGGAAAAGAAATGAAAAACCAAGTAGCAAGCCTTGAGAGCAGGTTAGACCATGCAGAAGATCGAATCTCGGGGATTGAAGACAGCCTAGATATTATAGAGAAAGAACATACAACCATCCAAGACAAGTCCAAGAAATATGATAGATCAATCCAACACTTGGAAGACACCATCAGAAGGCCTAATCTAAGGATAATGGGTGTAGAGGAGCACCTAGAAACAGAAGTTAATGATCTAGGAAATTTGTTTAACAGGATCCTAGCAGAGAACATCCCAAACATACAAAAAGATAGGCCTATTCAGATACAAGAAGCTTTTAGAACCCCAAATAGATCAGACCAGAATCTGACATCCCACCATCACATTATAATCCACATAGGATCAACTCAGACCAAGGAAAAGATCCTTAAAGCTGTCAGGGAGAAAAGGTTAATCACCTATAAAGGGAAACCAATTAGAATCACCTCAGATTTCTCAGCAGAGACAATCAAAGCAAAAAGAGCCTGGAATGATGTATGCCATGCCCTAAAAACAAACAACTATCAACCAAGAATACTGTACCCAGCTAAACTCTCCTTCATAACTGAAGGCCAAATAAAAACCTTCCATAGCAAAGAAAAAATGAAACAGTACATCTCCACCAAACAAGCCCTACAAAAGATTCTTAAAGATGTCATACACATACAAAACCAACAAGACCACAATAAAGGCCAAGAAACTGCACCCAAAATGAGAAACAAAGAACCATAGGAAGAACCCAGTTTCGCTGCCCCCAAGAAGGTGGATAACATGGCAGGAACTCCCAAATACCTCTCAGTCCTTTCTCTTAACGTTAAAGGACTGAACTCTCCAATTAAGCGACATAGACTGTCTAGTTGGATAAAAAAAAAACAAGACTCTTCTATCTGCTGCCTTCAGGAGTCACATCTTGCCCGTAAAAACAAACACATTTTCAATGTTAAAGGTTGGAACAAAATCTACCAAGCAAACGGCCCCCATAAACAGGTGGGAGTTGGAATCCTAATATCAGATTAAATAGACTTCAAATTAAAATTCGTGAGAAGAGATAAAGAAGGTCGCTACATACTAATTAAGGGATCTCTCTTTCAGGAGGATATTACAATTCTGAATATCTACTCGACAAACATTGGAGCACCCAAATTTATCAAAGAAACACTACTTTCCCTCAAATCCCATATAGATCCAAAGACATTAATTTTTGAGTATTTTAGCACACCACTCACCCCACTAGATAGATCAACTCGGGAAAACTCAACAGAGAGACAGCAGATCTAAACAGCTGCATAGATCAACTAGACTTAACAGACATCTACCAAACATTTCACCCAGCAGCATCAGAATACATGTTTTTCTCAGCAGCACATGGAATGTATTCTAAAATAGACCACATTTTAGGCCACAAAGCAAACTTGTCTAAATTCAGAAACATTGAAGTTATACGTTACATTCTCTCTGACCACAAGGGAATAAAATTAGAACTCAACACCAAAAGCCACCAAAGAAATTCCGGTATCACATGGAGGCTGAACAACACACTGCTGAATCATGAGTGGGTCATGGAAGAGATTAGAAAGGAAATTCAAATGTTCATGCTATTCAAAAAAAAATGAACACACTAACTACCAGCTCCTCTGGGACACAGCAAAGGCAGTACTCAGAGGCAAGTTTATAGCTCTGAGCTCCTACATCAACAAATTGGAGAGATCTGAAACAAACAAGTTAATGACACATCTAAACCTCCTTGAAAAAGAGCAACAAGATAAACCCCAATCCAGTAGGCGGAAAGAAATAATTAAAATTAAATCAGAATTAAATCAATTAGAATCCAAAAAAACTATAGAAAAAATCAACAAAACAAAGAGTTGGTTCTTCGAAAAACTTAGCAAAATTGACAGACCCTTAGCAAATCTTATCAGAATAAGAAGAGAACACACCCAAATTAATAAACTCAGAGATGAGAATGGAAACATCACCACAGAAACAACCAAGATTCAGAACATTATAAGGGAATACTTCTCAAAACTTTATGCTAATAAGTTTGAGAACTTGACAGAAATGGACCTTTCCCTAGCAATATTGACATGCCAAAACTAAACCAAGATGAGTTAAACCATCTTAACAGGCCCATATCAAGCATTGAAATAGAAACAGCAATAAGAGACCTCCCAGCTAAGAAAAGTCCAGGACCAGATGGTTTTACAGCGGAATTTTACAAGGCCTTCAAAGCAGAGCTCACACCAATACTCCTCCAACTTGCCAATGAAATTGAAAGAGAAAGCTCACTACCGAACACATTCTATGAAGCCATCATAACCCTCATCCCAAAACCAGGCAGGGACTCATCAAAGAAAGAGAACTATAGACCCATTTCTTTGATGAACATTGATGCACATGGTTATCTCAATAGATGCAGAAAAAGCATTTGACAAGATCCAACACCCCTTCATGATGAAAGTTTTGGAAAAATTAGGCATCCATGGATCATTCCTCAATACAATAAAGGCTATATATGACACACCTACAGCCAGCATTATACTTAATGGTGTAAAAATAAAACCATTTCCTCTTAACTCAGGAACAAGACAAGGATGTCCATTCTCTCCACTTCTCCTCAATCTAGTATTAGAATGCCTAGCTACAGCAATAAGACAAGATGCAGACATAAAGGGGATCCAAATAGGGAAAGAAGAAATACAACTCTCCCTCTTTGCAGATGACATGATCTTTTATTTAAAGAATCCCATAGACTCCACTCCCAAATTACTCAAGCTGATTCAAAACTTTGCAAAGTAGCAGGTTATAAAATTAACCCCCAAAAATCAATGGCTTTTCTGTATGCCAACAATGAGAAAAGTGTGGCTGAAATTAGTAAAGCAACTCCATTTGTAATAGCCCCACAACAAATAAAATACCTAGGAATTAACTTAACTAAAGAAGTGAAGGATCTCTATGATGAAAACTTTAAAATCTTGAAAAAGGAAATCAACAAAGAACTTAAGAAATGGCAAAACCTCCCATGCTTCTGGATTGGAAAGATTAACATCGTGAAAATGGCAATACTTCCCAAGGCTATCTACAAATTCAACGCAATACCTATCAATATTCCACCCTCATTCTTCAAGGATATAAAAGAGGCAATCCAAAAATTCATGTGGAACAAAAAAGACCCCGAATAGCAAAAACGCTCCTCAACGGAAAGAACACTGCTGGAGGAATATCAATACCAAATTTCAAACTCTACTATAAAGCCATAGTAATCAAAACAGCCTGGTATTGGCATAAGAAACAGACCTCAGGACCAATGGAATAGAATTGAAAACCCAGAAATGAACCCACAGATCTACAGCCATCCAATTTTTGATAAGGGAGCTAAAAAAAATAGAATGGAAGAAAGACAGCCTCTTCAGTAAATGGTGTTGGCAAAATTGGTTAACTAGATGTAGAAAACTAAAGCTAGATCCTTATATATCACCCTGCACAAGAATCAACTCCAAATGCATCAAAGACCTCGAAGTCAAAGCAGACACTGAAAACATTACAGGATGGAATAGGAGAAACCCTAGGTCTCCTTGGCTCAGGCCGAAATTTTCTGAATACAGACCCGGAAACACAACAAATCAAAGAAAGATTGGAAAAATGGGATTGCATAAAGTTGCACAGCTTCTGCATGGCAGAGGACATAGCTAGCAAGATTAATAGAAAGCCCATGGATTGGGAGAAGATTTTTACTAGCCATATAACGGACAAGGGTCTCATATCTAAAATATACTAGGAACTCAAAAAATTAAATCCCCCAACAACAAATCCTCAAAGAAACAACTGCCCAATAAATAAGTGGGCTAAAGATTTAAAGAGAAACTTCTCTGAAGAAGAAAGAAGGATGGCCAATAGACACAAGAAGAAATGCTCAACATCCCTAGCCATAAAAGAAATGCAAATCAAAGCAACTTTGAGATACTACCTCACTCCAGTTAGAATGGCAAAAATCAAGAACTCTTACAACAACAGATGCTGGAGGGGAAGTGGACAAAAGGGAACCTTACTTCATTGTTGGTGGGAATGTAAACTTGTTCAACCACTTTGGAAAGCAGTATGGAGGTTCCTCAAAAGACTTCACATAGAGCTCCCCTATGACCCAGCAATCCCACTTTTGGGCATTTACCCAAATGTTTACAAACAAGACCACACTAAAGCGACCAGCACAACTATGTTTATTGCAGCATTATTTACCATAGCTAAGATGTGGAACCAACCCAGATACCCTTCAGTAGATGAATGGATCAAGAAAATGTGATATATATACACAATGGAATTCTATGCCTCCATCAGAAAGAATGACATTGCTCCATTTGTTAGGAAATGGAAAAACTTGGAAAAAATTATATTAAATGAAGTATGCCAGGCCCAAAGAAACATAGGTCCCATGGTTTCCCTTATTTGCAATATCTAGTATATGTATGAGTTAAGCGGAAAAGGTCAGATAATGTGATGTTAGGAAAATGAACCCTTAGATTAGGCCTTCTGATGGTGTCTTCCAGGTGTTGGATAGATCTATCATACTTCTTGGACTTGTCTTGGATGGTTGTATGTTCTTTAGCCATCTAATCTTCGATAAGGGAGCTAAAACAATAGAATGGAAGACAGACAGCCTCTTCAGTAAATGGTGCTGGCAAAACTGGTTAACTACATGTAGAAAACTAAAGCTAGATCCTTATATATCACCCTGCACTAGAATCAACTCCAAATGGATCAAAGACCTTGAACTCAAAGCAGACACTCTGAAAACATTAAAGGATGGAATAGGTGAAACCCTGGGTCTCCTTGGCTCAGGCCGAAATTTTCGGAGTAGAGACCCGGAAACACAACAAATCAAAGAAAGGTTGGACAAATGGGATTGTATAAGGTTGCAGAGCTTCTGCAGGGCAAATGACATAGCTAGCAAGATCAATAGAAAGCCCACGGATTGGGAGAAGATCTTTACTAGCCATACAACGGACAAGGGTCTCATATCTAAAATATACTTGGAACTCAAAAAATTAAACCACCCAACAACAAATCCTCAAAGAAACAACTGCCCAATAAGTAAGTGGGCGAAAGACTTAAAGAGAAGCTTCTCTGAAGAAGAAAGAAGGATGGCCAATAGTCACATGAAGAAATGTTCAACATCCCTAGCCATAAAAGAAATGCAAATCAAAACAACATTGAGATATCACCTCACTCCAGTTAGAACGGCAAAAATCAAGAACTCTAACAACAACAGATTCTGGAGGGGATGTGGACAGAAAGGAACCTTACTTCATTGTTGGTGGGAATGTAAACTTGTTCAACCACTTTGGAAAGCAGTATGGAGGTTCCTCAAAAGACTTCACATAGAGCTCCCCTATGACCCAGCAATCCCACTTTTGGGCATTTACCCTAATGTTTCCAAACAAGACCACACTAAAGCTACCAGCACAACTATGTTTATTGCAGCATTATTTACCATAGCTAAGATATGGAACCAACCCAGATGCCCCTCAGTAGATGAATGGATCAAGAAAATGTGGTATATATACACAATGGAATTCTATGCCTCCATCAGAAAGAATGACATTGCCCCATTTGTTAGGAAATGGAAAAACTTGGAAAAAATTATATTAAGTGAAGTAAGCCAGGCCCAAAGAAACGTAGGTCCCAAGGTTTCCCTTATTTGTAATATCTAGTATATATATGAGTCAAGCGGAAAAGGTCAGATAATGTGATGTCAGGAAAATGAACCCTTAGATGTGTATTTTAATGTTTTTTTTCTTTCATGCATGTGTTTCTAACACATTTATAAGATTATCTCTTTGTTGCTTTGTATGTCCCTCCTCCACAATATAACCCCTGCTTTCACTATATTTGATGTCAGTATAACTTGTGGAGGAGATGGGGAAAAACCAGTTGTTTAAGGATACAGGTGGACCTGTTGCAACAATGAGAAGTACAAGTTGTCATGTCCAAAACGAGCTTTACAACGTTGGTGCGGGGGGGGGGGGGGGAAGGAGAAGGATTGGGATTAGGGGGGGAGGGGGGAGGCTGGGAAGGGATGTGAAGGTTAAACAAAGGAGGAGGCTACAATGCTTGGTAAGAAATGTACGCATTATCCTGCCCATGTAACTGTAACTCCTCTGTACAATATGTTCACAAATAAAATTAAATTAAATTAAAAAAAAAATGAAACAAAGCACAAAAAAAAAAAGAAAAGAAAATGAACCCTTAGATAGGTATTTTAATGTTTTTTTTTCTTTCATGCATGTGTTTCTAACGCATTTATAATATTATTTCTTTGTTGCTTTGTATGTCTCTCCCCCACAGTATAATCCCCGTTTTCAATATATTTGATGTCAGTATAACTTGTGGAGGAGATGGGGAAAAACAAGCCGTTTAAGGATTCATGTGGACCTGTTGCAACAATGAGAAGTACAAATTGTCATGTCAAAAACGAGCTTTACAATGTCGGTGGGGGGTGGAGGGAGGAGGCTGGGAAGGGAGGTGAAGGGTAAACAAAGGAGGAGGCTGCAATAACTGGTAAGAAATGTGTGCATTATCATGCCCATGTAATTGTAACCCCACTGTAGCATTTTCACAAATAAAATAAAATAAAATAAATAAAAAATAAATAAATAAAGAAGAAACAAGAAATCTCTTTTTAAAAATTATTAAAAAAAGAAAATTAAAAGGGAATACTTCTCAAAAATTTATGCTAATAAGTTTGAGAACTTGGCAGAAATGGGGACCTTTTCCTAGCAAATATTGACATGCCAAAACTTAACCAAGATGAGTGAAACCATCCTTAAAGGTCCGGACCAGCATTGAAATAGAAACAGCAATAAGAGACCTCCCATCTAAGAAAAGTCCAGGACCAGATGGTTTTACAGCAGAATTCTACCAGGCCTTCAAAGCAGAGCTCACACCAATACTCCTCCAATTCTCCAATGAAATTGAAAGAGAAAGTTCACTACCAAACACATTCTATGAAGCCATCATATCCCTCATCCCAAATCCAGTCAGGGACTCATCAAGAAAGAGGACTACAGACACATTTCTTTGATTAACATTGATGTAAAACTTCTCAACAAAATTTTGGCCAATCCTCTTCAACAGTTCATCCAAAAAATCATACACCATGATCAAACAGGATTCATTTCAGGGATGCAAAGCTGCTTCAAAATACGCAAATCAATTAACATAATTCATCACATCAATAGGAGCAAGGTTAAGAACCACATGGTTATCTCAATCGATGCAGAAAAAGCATTTGAGAAGATCCAGCACCTCTTTATGATGAAGATTTTGGAAAAATTAGGAATCCATGAACATTCCTTAATACAATAATAATTCCTTAATACAGCATTACACTTAATATTGAAAACTAAAGCCATTTCCTCTTAACTGAGATACAAGACAAGGACGTCCACTCTCTCCACTTCTCTTCAACCTAGTATTAGAATGCCTAGCTACAGCAACAAGATAAGATGCAAACATAAAAGGGATCCAAACAGCCTAAGAAGAAGTAAAATACTCCCTCTTTGTAAATGACATGATCTTGTATTTCAAGAATCCCACAGACTCCACTCCCAAATTACTCAGGCTGATTCAAAATTTGGCAAAGTAGCAGGGTATAAAATTAACCCTCAAAAATAAATGGCTTTTCTGAATGCCAAAAATGAGGAAAGTGTGGCTGAATGTAGGAAAGCAACTCCATTCGTAATAGCCCCACAAAACATAAAATACATAGGAATTAACTTAAGCAAAGAAGTGAAGGACCTCTATGATGAAAACTTTAAAAACTTGAAAAAGGATATCAAAACAGAACTTAGAAAGTGGCAAAAACTCCCATGCTCCTGGACTGTAATGATCAGCATCGTGAAAATGGCAATACTTCCCAAGGCTATCTACAAATTCAATGCGATACCCATCAAAATTCAAAACTCATTCCTCAAGGAAATAGAAGAGGCAATCCAAAAATTCATATGGAACAATAAAAGACCAAAAATAGCAAAAATGATCCTCAACAGAGAGAACATTGCTGGAGGAATAACAATACCAAATTTCAAACTCTACTATAAAGCCATAGTAATCAAAACAGCTTGGTACTGGCACAAGAACAGACTTCAGGACCAACGGAATAGAATTGAAAACCCAGAAATGAACCCACAGACCTATAGCCGTCTAATTTTTGATAAGGGAGCTAAAAAAATAGAATGGAAGAAAGACAACCTCTTCAGTAAATGGTGCTGGCAAAATTGGTTAACAATTTGGAGAAAACTAAACCAAGATCCTTACACATCACCCAACACCAGAATCAACTCCAAATGGATCAAAGACCTCAGGGTCAAAGCAGACACCCTGAAAACTTTAAAGGATGAAATAGGAGAAACCGTAGGTCTCCTTGGCGCAGGCCGAAATTTTCTTTTAATAGAGACCCAGAAACACAACAAATCAAATAAACGTTGGACAAATGGGATTTCATGAAGTTGCAGAGTTTCTGCATGGCAAATGACATAGCTAGCAAGATCAATAGAAAGCCCACAAATTAGGAGAAGATCTTCACTAGCAATACAACAGACAAGTCTCATATCTAAAATATACTTGGAATTAAAAAAATTAAATTAAAAAAATTAAATCCTCCAACAACAAATCCTCAAAGAAACAATTGCCCGATATATAAGTGGGCTAAATATTTAAAGAGAAACTTCTCTGAAGAGGAAGGAAGAATGGCAAATAGACACATGAAGAAAAGCTCAACCTCCCTAGCATTAAAAGAAATGCAAATCAAAACAACATTGATATAACACCTCACACCAGTTAGAATTGCTAAAATAAAGAACTCTATTAACAACAGATGCTGGAGGGGATGTGGACAGAAGGGAACTTACTTCATTTTGGGTGGGAGTGTAAACTTGTTCAACCACTTTGGAAAGTAGTATGGAGGTTCCTCAAAAGACTCCACATAGATCTCCCCTATGGCCCAGCAATCCCACTTTGGAGCATTTACCCAAATGTTTACAAACAAGACCACACTAAAGCTACCAGCACAACTATGTTTATTGCAGCATTATTTACTACAGCTAAGATAGGGAACCAATCCAGATTCCCCTCAGTAGATGAATGGATCAAGAAAATGTGGTATATATACACAATGTAATTCTATGCCTCCATCAGAAAGAATGACATTGTCCCATTTGTTAGGAAATGGAAAGGCTTGGAAAAAATTATATTTAGTGAAGCAAGACAGGCACAAAGAAATATAGGTCCTTGGTTTCCTTTATCTGCAATATCTAGTATATGTCTGAGTCAAGCAGAAAAGGTCAGATAAGGTGATGTTAGGGAAATGAACCCTAAGATATGTATTCAACTGTTTTTTTTTCTTTCATGATATTGTTCCTAACACATTTATAAGATTATTTCTTTGTTGCTTTGTATGCTCCTCTCCCACAGCATAACCCCTGCTTTCACTGTATTTAATGTCAGTATAATTTGTGGAGGGGAAGGGGAAAAACCAGTCGTTTAAATAGGGATACAGGTGGACCCAAAGCCACAATGAGAAGTACAAGTCGTTATGTCGAAAAAGAACTTTACAACTTTGGTGGGTGTGTATGTGGAAGATTGGGTGGGGGGTGAGGGGGGAGGATGTATTGGGATGGGAACGGGAAACAAAGGAGGAGGGTACAATGCTTGAAAATAAATGTACTCATTATGTTGCCCATATAATTGTAACCCCTCTGTACAGTACTTTCACAATAAAAAATAAAAATTAAAAAATTACTATGATACTACTTCATAACTATTATAACTCATCGAAAAAAAATCAAAGGAACCAGGTGTGGTGGTAAAGACTTGTAATTCCAAGCGTTTAGGAGGTTGGATTTAAGTCTAAAGCAACACTGGGGGGTATTGCAGAGAGTGAAAATCTGCCCTTTATTACCTTTTGAACAAAAGCTAAGAATGTTGATGAGAGTGTGGAGAAAAGGAAATTTTCTACACTCTTGGTCAAAATAGAGGTTAGTAGAAAATAGTCGAAAATAGTATGCAGTTTTCCAAAGAGGCTGTGATCTGATGATTGTGGTTCAAAGCCAGCCCCGGCAGGAAAGTCTGTGAAAATCTTACCTCCAATAAACACTCAGAAAACCAGAAGTGATGCTGTGGCTCAAGTGGTAGAGCACTAGCCTTGAGCTGAGAAACTGAGGGACATCGCCCAGTCCCAGAGTTTAAGCTCCACGACTGACAAAAAAAAAAAAAAAAGAAAGAAAGAAAAAGAAAAAAAAGAAAAATAAATGCAAAGTTGAAATATCATCTGACCCACCAATCATGTGATTATTTCTCTCTGGGTGACTCGTAAATATTCTGTAGTTCATTGTCATTCACATTATTCACAATAGCCAAGATATAAATCGAAGTTCAGTGTTCAACTATACACTAATAAAGCAACTGTGGTACATGCACAATCATGTTTTTCTGTTTCATCCTTAAAATAGCAAAAGACTTCTCGCATTAGCCACAACTTACAATAACCTGAAAGATGTATTCTAATTGAAGAATAATGTTATCTTCTGCTCTTTGTAAACACACACACACACACTCTCTCTCTCTCTCTCTCTCTCTCTCTCTTAAAAACCTCAAATATTAAGAGAGAAATCTTTTTAAAAAGTAAAGCAAAGTGGAATTGCTGGGCATTTAGGTCACAATGTAGAAGATAGTAGATATACAGGATGACCAGGTATAGAGTTGTGATGTACCGTATGAGGATACAGGGGACAACACTGGCTTTACATAGGAATGAAGCTAAGTAAGTAGGAGTTGTTCTTCCTAGTAGGGATTGCTTTTTTAGTTGTTTTTCCTTCAGTAATGGTTTGGATGAATGTAATTCTTTAAATACCTGCTTGTTTGCAGAAATTATAACAAACAATATAGCAATAATGATGCATGCTCAACATAGAACAAAATGTCAAATTAAAATGCATGAGATTATCCTTGATGTAAACTAATTATTACAAATAAAGGAAACCATAGGACCTATGTTTCTTTAAGTCTGGCTTACTTCACTTAATATGATTTTTTCCAAGATCTTCCATTTCCTTACAAATGAAGTGATATCTTTCTTTCTAATATAAACATAGTATTCCATGTGTGTGTATCTGTGTGTGTGTCCCATTTTCTTGATCCATTCATCTACTAAGGGCCATCTGGGTTGATTCCTTATCTTATCTCTGGTGAATACTACTGTGATAAAGATAATTGTTCTGGTAGCTTTAGTGTGGCCTTGTTTTGGGTCTCCTAGTTAAATGCCCAGAAGTGGGATTACTGGGTAATAGGGGAGCATTATTGTGTACATCAAGTATAATCTTTGTAGATGAGCAGAATAGCTCAATAGCTAAGTACATATCAGCATATAAGGTGATTCCATGTGAAATGAACTACAAGACATGTTCTTTGTTGGTGTTCTTAATGTTCTAGGTGAATTCTTTTTATCCTTTGTGTTTTCCCACCTATGCATTATCCCCTGTAGTCACTGTATTTTGATTTTGATACCCTGGGTATTGTAAATATGTTGATATGAACTATGGAATGGTAAGGGAAAAAACAAAATGGTGAGACAAAGGACAGAGGGGGAACCTATGCAACAGTGGTATTCACAAGACAATATGTTAGAAATAATCTTGAGGGTGTTTGGAGTGAAGAGGGAGAAAAATTGGAGAAGGGATAACAAGTTTGAAAAGAAATGAGTTCATTAACTTACTTTTATAGCTAAAGCCCCACTGTACATTACCTTGACAATAAAATATAAATATAAATAAAATAAAATATATGAAAGCAGCAACACAGGAGATGGGAGAGGGGAAATACTGTATGTAGTAGAGTAGAGTAGAACAGTTTGGAGAGCAGTAATTTTATATTAACATAGCAAGTAATAAACTAGCATACAGATTTTCCGCCTCATGTCAGTCACTAAAAAGGAAAACAGAATGCAAAATCAGCAAACCCATAGAGATAAAATAGAATACTAAGCAAGGTGAAGAGATGACTTGGACCAAGAATAACAAATGACACAATTAGGAAACAAATAACAAACTGGTAAGTTTAAAAAATATTACCCATAATTCTATTAAATGTTGTTTACATCACAATTAGTTAGAACTATAATTCAAATCACAGTTTAATAGTATATCATATTAATAGTAAGTTACTTACTATTGATTTCTTAATATTGAATGTTTAATATAAAATTTTAACAAAAGAATAATTTGAAACTAACTTTAATGATATATTTCATGAATTGTAAATTTGAGAAGCTTTAGAATTTAAACAAATAATATATCATTATTGTTTCATTTCTGTGAATTAATGTAATAATTCAAAGTGTATTCTACACCTAGCACTCATTTAACATCAAATAATAAATTATTTCTCATAATAATTTATTGCACATAATAACTCTTGGTATTAGGTAGAAGGGTTCAGCATTGTGGAAAAATTCACACCACACAATACACGAGGGTATGACTCCTCTCAACTAGCTTAAATTGTGGAAATTTTATTTTTACATACATGTTAAATTCCTGTCTAGATGGTATCTATATAAATATATATAATTATATACATGAGGAATATTTCAGATGATACTTAAAAGTCATATTCATTAAATAAATTTTTATTATTTTGTACAAAATAAATATTTATAGACAGACTGAATTTATGAGTAGATGATGGTGTATGAGTGCCAGATTATATGTATTGAGGCTTATTTTATATTCCTGACATTGTTTCTATAATTGGATTTAATTTTCCATAATGGGTTAAATGTATTATATTGGATATATGAAAGTAAACTGTATATTTATTCCATTAATACTTTGCGACTTGTCTAATTCCAATATAATTTATCCATGTGTTTGAAGTAATGAGAATAACAACAAATATAAGCAAGATAAATCAGTCTGAAGTAGACAAGTATTTTCACCTTTGTTTTGATAGTTGGTCCTCTTTTACACTACAGAATATGCTTGTGAAAATATGCTCCAGGCTGGCCACAACTGCAGAATATTATGGTTTGATCTATCATAAGAGAAAGAAGGAAGGGCAAACTTCCTTCCAAAAGTCTGCTCTCAGGGATGTGATCTGCTTTATGGTAGTGACTTGGAAATGAACATTTTTTTACAGTAAGCCTTGAAAAACCATCTGATAGACCATTTCTGTAAGTGGATTATTACAGAGGACTATTGATGTCTTTGCAAGGATGCCAGATTGCTTCATTTTGAGAGAATTAAAATAGGAATTTAGTTAGTTAGGCCAAGGGATGACTGGGGCCCAGAGAACCTACCACGTTGAATAGTAATCCTAGACCTTTAAAACAACACACACACACACACACACACACACACACACACACACACACACAAATCAACCAAACAAAAAAACCTCCAGTTAGCACAGCCAGTGAGGGCTGATATAACAGCCTACATGAAGGCAGGCAAAAAACAGAAGGTGAGAGCCATTTAGCTGATAACTAACATATTTTTGATGAGGCAGACTGAAATGAGACTCCAGAGAGAGAGAGAGTCAGAAAGACTGATCAGAGAGAACTAAAATTGGTCACACAAAGATTGGAAAGTAGAATTCCTTGTAGAACAAATAAATCATAGAAAGCTTATGCATGTAAAAACAAGACAGAAATCAACTCCAAATGGATCAAAGACCTCACAGTCAAAGAAGACACTCTGAAAACATTACAGGATGGAATAGGAGAAACCCTAGGTCTCCTAGGCACAGGCCAAAATTTTCTTAATAGAGACCCGGAAACAAAACAAATCAAAGAAAGGTTGGACAAATGGGATTACATGAAGTTGCAGAGATTCTGCATGGCAAAGGACATAGCTAGCAAGTTCAATAGAAAGCCCACGGATTGGGAGAAGATCTTCACTAGCCATACAACGGACAAGGGTCTCATATCTAAAATATACTTGGAACTAAAAATATTAATTCCCCAAACAACAAATCTTCAAAGAAACAACTGCCCAATAAATAAGTGGGCTAAAGACTTAAAGAGAAACTTCTCTGAAGAAGAAAGAAGGATGGCAAATAGACACACGAAGAAATGCTCAGCCTCCCTAGCCCTAAAAGAAATGCAAATCAAAACAACATTAAGATACCACCTCACCCCAGTTAGAATGGCAAAAATCAAGAATTCTAATAACAACAGATCCTGGAGGGGATGTGTACAGAAGGGAACATTACTTCATTGTGGGTAGGAGTGTAAACTTGTCCAACCACTTTGAAAAGTAGTATGGAGGTTCCTCAAAAGACTCCACATAGAGCTCCCCTATGGCCCAGCAATCCCACTTTGGGGCATTTACCCAAATGTTTACAAACAAGACCACACTAAAGCGACCAACACAACTATGTTTATTGCAGCATTATTTACCATAGCTAAGATCTGGAACCAACCTAGATTCCCCTCAGTAGATGAATGGATCAAGAAAATATGGTATATATACACAATGTAATTCTGTGCCTCTATCAGAAAGAATGACATTGCCCCATTTGTTAGGAAATGGAAAGGCTTGGAAAAATTAGATTAAGGGAATTAAGCCAAGCCCAAAGAAACATAGGTCCCATGGTTTCCCTTATTTGCAGTATCTAGTATATGTCTGAGTCAAGCAGAAAAGGTCAGATAAGGTTATGTTAGGAAAATGAACCCTAAGATATGTATTCAAATTTTTTTTCTGTCATGCCTTTGGTTCTAACACATTTATAAGATTATTTCTTTGTTGCTTTGTATGTCTCTCCCCCACAGTATAACCCCTGCTTTCACTGTATTGGATGTCGGTATAATTTGTGGAGGGGAAGGGGAAAAACAAGTCGTTTCAATAAGGATACAGGTGGATCCGTTGCAACAATGAGATGTACAAATTGTCATGTCCAAAACGAACTTTACAACTTTGGGGGGGGTATTGGGGGGATGGGGTGAGGCTGGGAAAGGATTGGAAGGGGAAACAAAGGAGGAGGCTACAATGCTTGATAAGAAATATACTCATTATCTTTCCCATGTAATTGTAACTCCTCTGTACAGTATTTTCACAATAAAAAATATAAATTTTAAAAACAAAAACAAGACAGAAGACCAAATTCCAGAAATGCGTATTTTCTTAGAGGTCATCTTAATCAATTATCAATAGAAATCTTTGAATTCTTAAATATTTGACCACATGTGGGAGATGGTTGAAGAGAAAGAAAATGTCACCACTCTGTTAGGAGTTCCAATATCACAATATGAATTAATCAAGCACAAATTTGTAAGAAAAAGGGAAAACAATTATTCCAACTGAGGGATTCGTTTGTTTTGCTGTAACAGTTCTTGATTTAGGTGCTAGCAATTACCATTCAATTGATCCAGTCCCACAGCTGAGTTGATATTGACTGCAGTATTCCCACATGAAGGAAAAGAAGAAATTTACAAAAGTCTGATGAATTGAGTTGAAAGTGTTGTAATAGGGATATCTGAGATTTAGACACAGATGAAGAGGTGGATTTTCTTTTCTAAAAATCTCCCATTTTTAGTCTGGTGCCAGTGGCTCACAGCTGTAATCCTAGCTGCTGAGGAAGTTGAGATCTGAGGATGGTGGTTCAAAGCCAGCCTGGGCAGGAACATCCCTGAGACTCTTATCTCTTTTAACCACCAGAAAACCAGAAGTGGCACTGTTGCTGGAGAGGTAGAGCACTCAACTTGAGTTGAATAGCTGAGGGACAGTGCCCAAGCCCAGGTTTCGAGTGCGACCACAACTACAAAAATCCCCCCTTTCTTGGACTGCCTATATTTTATCCTAACATTCAACAAATAAGCCATTTTATCACCCACTACCTTTAAGCCCTAACCTAGATACTGAAAATAAAATGATTTGGTATCTTTTGTCAAAAGATTCATATTTGAGGAAGCAAATACCATTAATAGTAACTTTTTTTCCAGTCCTTGAACTCTGGGTCTGGGCCCTGAACATGGGTATGCTGGTAGCTTTCATGCGAGCTTGTTGTTATTTTTTGGATTACTGCCGTTGAGGGAATTACTGGATCTTAAGGGAGATCTACATTTAGTCTTTTCGGGAAATTCCATACTGCATTCCAGAGTGGTTGAACAAGTTTAATTTCCACCAACAGTGTAATAGAGTTCCCAATTGGCTACATCCATGCCAGCATTTGCTATTGTTTGTTTTCTTGATAATGGCCATTCTAACTGGGATGAGGTAGAATCTGTCTTGTTTACTTGTAGAATTGTGGGCACCTTCTAGCTATCATAAATGAATGAATCCATGAAACCTATATTGTTCTGAGCCTGCATTCCTTTCTCTTTTCTTTTAGTATAATTTTTTCAAGCCTTTCAGTTTCCTTAATACTGGTGAAAAGTCATCCTTTCTCATGGGGGAGTGGAATTCCAGTGTGTGTGTGTGTGTGTGTGTGTGTGTGTGTATGATGACTATAGGCCCATGAGTTTATTTGTAAGCCTTCTGTTTTATGTGTAATTTTGTAATTCCATATTAAATTTTGGTTACTTTCTCTAATGCATTGAAATATATTGTTGGGATTTTCATGTGTATTGCATTGGCAATTATTTGGGGACAATATTGCATTTTTCTCCATGTTAACTCTTCCAAACTGGAGCATTGAAAGACTTTCCATTTCCTTGAATCTCCTTCAATTTCCCTTTTTATATTTTTAAAATTTTCACAGTAGAAGCCCTTCACATTTTTAGGTAAATTAATTAATTCCTTGTTTTGTTGTTATTGTTGTTGTTTTGTTTAGATTTGATTTTATTTTGAGACTAATACATATGAGGTTGATTTTTGGATTTCAGCCTGGATCTTCCCATTGTTGGTAACACAGAAATAATACTGATTCTTGTGGTTTTTATACCCTGCTACATTACTGAAAGTTAGCATCACCTTTACTAACTTGAGGGAGGAAGCTATAGGGTCCTTTAAATACAGGATCATTACATATGAGAAAAGGGATAGTTTTACTTCCCCTATTTGGATCTCCTTTATGTTTTTCTCTTGCCTATTGTTCTTGCTAGAAAGTCCACAACCATTTTAAAGAGTAGTAGAGAGAGTGGACATCCTTGTCTCATTCCTGATTTTAATGTCTTCATGCTTCCACCATTTGGTAAATGCTAATTATCTCTGTCACATACATACTGAGGAATGTTCCATGTATTCCTAGTTTCTCAGACCTTTTAATCATAAAGGGCTATTGGAGGTTCTTAAAAGCTATTTCTACATCCATATAGACGATTATGTATTTCTTGTCCTTGCTTCTGCTGATGGTTTGTATTATGTTTATTGACAAGTATATTGAATCCAATTTTATCCTAGGATGAATCCTATTTGATCGTACCATATGATTTTTTTTTTGTTAATTGCTGAAATTGTTAGGTGAGAATTTTATTAAAAAGCATCAATGCTTACCAAAGAGTTGGGTTAATAGTTCTCTTTCTTTGGTGAGCCCCTATGTGATTTGGGGAAGAGTCTAATTCTAGCTTCAAAGAATGTGTTTGATAATTCCATTTTCCGTCCTATTCCATTGAAGAGATAGGTCTGAGTATTGTAAGTTCTTTTCAGGCCTTAATTTCATGGTAAATTAATTCAGTCCTAGATTTCTCTGGAATGGATAGTGGTTTATTGCATTTCATTTTCATTACTTCTTAGGTGTAACTACTTGGTTCAGATTGTGTATAGGAAAGCATCAATTTCTCCAGGATTCTCCAGGCGATTGGCATAAGGTTTTCAAAGTACTCTCTTATAACATTCTCAATTTTGCTTATATCTGTTGTGTTGTCTTATTTTTACCTCTAATTTTCTCTCTTTGGGTGAGTTCTCTTATTGTTTTTGGTGGGATTTTATATTATGAAGGTGATATATAGAGAGATGGGTTACATTTACATAAGTAATGAGTATATTTTTAACAGTGCTATCCCTCCCTCAGTTTTTCCTGCCTCCCCCAACCCTGACATCCCCCTCCCCCAAAGTAGTGAAGTTCATTTCTAACATAGTGTCTACTGTATATCACTGGTGCTTTGGTTGATCTTTGTCCCACCATTTCTGTGATTTCCCTTCCCTTCCCCAAATCAGATTAACATGTATAAGACAAAGGGTTGAGAAAACAAAAACAGTTACTACAGAGAGTAAACCAAAGGGTGAAAACTAAATAGAAATAAGTAAAAAGAGTTAAGTATACAATCATCTTTTATCCATTTTTTGGAGCTCCTTTCAATAAGCATCATTTTTATATGGTGATATTCATATTGCTATTGAGCTATTGTAAATAGCCTAGACATATTCTAGTTTTTCCAAATGAGTGAAAACCTGTAACCTATGATTCTTTGGGTCTGGCTTGTTTGATTTATTATGTTTTCCAAGTAGTTCCATTTCCTTACAAATGGGGCAATGTCATTCATTCTGATGAATAGTGTTTTGTTGTGAATATATACGACATTTTCTTGATCCATCATTGCTGGGTCATGGGGAGCTCTATTGAGGAACCTCTATATTTCTTTACAGAATATTTGAACAAATTTACATTTCCATCAGTAGTGTAATAATGTTCCTTTTTGGCCACATCCCCACAAGCCCAGTATGTTATTATTAGTTTTCTTCATAATGGTCATTCTAACTGGGGTGAAGTGAATTCTCAATGTTTCTTTGATTTGCATTTCTTTTATGGATAGATGTTGCATATTTCTTCATGTGTCTATTGGCCATGCATATTTCTTCTTCAGAGAAGTCTCTCTTTAAATCTTTAGCCCACTTATTAAGAGGGTTGTTGGTTCTTTGAGAATTTGTTTTTTTGGGGGGGTTAACTTTTGGGGCTCTAAATATATTTGAGATATGAGGCCATTGTGTGTTGTAGAGAAAGTAAAGATCTCACAATCTGCTGGCTTTTTATCTATATACCTATATAAGTTCTCTTCTTAGTCAGATTTGGTAAGGGTCTCTCAAGTCTGTTAATTTATTTAAAAAACCAACCCTGATTTTTTGATTCTTTCCATGTTTTATTTTGTCTTTATTTAGTTATTTCTGATTTTTTAATTTGTTTCTGTGTACTGCTTTGTGTCTGAGTTTGTTCCTGTTTTCAAGGAGCTTGAGGTGCATAATTAAAATATTCAATTGAGATTTCCCCAATTGCTTGATGGACATCCTCAGAGCTATGTATTTTCCTTGAAATACTGCAAATACCAGAGGAGCTGGTAATTTGTGTGTTCATTTTTGTTAAATTCCAGAAACTTTCAGATTTCTTTTTTTTTGGGGGGGGGGCGGTCCGGTTGTGGGGCCTGAACTCTGAGCCTGGGTGCTGTCCCTCAGCTCTTCAGCTCAAGGCTAGCACTCTACCACTTGAGCCACAGTGCCACTCCCGGCTTTTTTTCTTTGTGCTTATGTGGTGCTGAGGAATCGAACTCAGGGCCTCATGCATGCAAGGCAAGCACTCTAACACTAAGCCACCTTCTCAGCCCCTCAGATTTCTTTTCTAATACCTTCAGTGTCCCATTGTTCATTCAGCAACATGTTGTTCAAGCTTCATGGGTTGGACAATTTTTTATTTGCTTTAGCCATTTAATTCTAAGTTTGTTCTCTTATGATCTGACAAGATATGGGAATTCAATTAATTTTTCTTTGGACAGAATATCCGTGTGACATAGGATATGTTCTATTTTGGAAAATCTTCCATGAGCTGCTGTGAAGAATGTATATACTGACGCTGAATGTATATTCTATACATGTCTGTTAGGACTAGGTGGTCAATGTAGTTATTTAGGTCTGCAGTTTCTTGGTTGAGTTTTTCCTTGGATGACAATGATTTGTTGAGATGTGTTTTTAGGTTAAGTAATATTTGGTTGATGAAGTGGTATGCTCCAGGATTCAGGGTTTTGATATTTAGACTCTACATATCCTACTAATGTAGAGCTGCCATTATCAGTATGTAATGTCTCTTCTAACTAATTTTAATTTGAATTCTATTTTATTTTATGTTAGTAATTCTACTTCAGCCTGTTTAGGGTATCCTCTGCTAGAATTCTGTAATATGTTTCCTATCCATTTTGTTTCCTGCTCTTCTCCTTGATACCTATCTCCCCCATGTTTTATCTTCTAACTGAATCTTGAAGTTCCTGCAAGATCGTTTCTTATTTCTTTGATTGGTTCTAAATGATTATCTCTTCTTTCCTGTTAGACCTATTCAGTCTTTGATGCTTGAGATTATCTTCTATGTAATCTATTCTCTGTGGAGAGATTCTTTATAGTTTTTTATTTATCTGTCTTCAAAACGGTCACTTTATATGGCTTTTATCTTTATTAAGGTTTTGTTTTGGGGCTTGTGTGGACTTTCTTTACACCTTTTCTTTGAATAGGGGGGTTGGGAGTTGGTCTTTTAACTGTGTCTTCTCTCATAAGTTTTAACTAGACATCTATTTTTTCCTAGGACTCCCTTGCCTTCTCAGAATTTACTTATCTTTCTCTTTGTAGTCTCCCTGAATTATTTTGCTAATATTTGGTTGGTCTCATCTTGTTCACAAATTTCCTTGTAGAGGTTTTGTATCTTTTCGGTAATCACATTTTTCAGCACTATTTGTAATGTATTTTGAAAACTACCTTCTATGTCCTTGATTGCCTGTTGTAATGCCTGCTTATTTACTGTGTGAATTACACTACCTTGACATCACTTTTTTTTGTATTTTTCTGATTGGTTCTGTACATTTGAAGGATGTCGTGGCTTTCATTTAGAGCATCTATGATCTTAATATTTGACTCTCTATGTTCTTGGTTGATTTGCCAGGTGTTGGTATAGACTTCTCTTATGATTTTCTGGAATTAAGTTTTTGTCTAGCCCATTAAGTGTAGGAGGAGAGATCAGTTGTGGTGAGATGTTGTCATGTTAATACTTGTGGTTCCAATGACAGTTTGAGCTGTCCAGTGGTAAGGTGAAGTGTGTCTGTGTTTGGATGTGGCTGTCTCTGTCCCTGATTTTTTTCTCATGTGGCCCTTTTATTTCCACCTGCAGCTCTGCTTTTGAACATGTTCCCCCACCACAGTCACAGCAGTCACCTGACTAGCTGGGTAACTTTTCATAGATTTGTGTGTTTTTGTGATGATAATATAAAATCTTTTTATGTATTGTGGATCTATATATAATTATAGCTGATTTGCTTTGACCTTCTAGAAGTGGAGTACCTGCTAGGACTCTAAATCTCTGTTTCATTAGATAGAGCTAGGGTAATTTTCTGTTGTTTCTCTGCCATTATTTTTCCACTTCCTCAGGTTCAGTTTTTATTGTGGAGTTTTTCACCTAATTTTGGGTATGCGATGGTTGTACCAGGTT
Organism: Dipodomys spectabilis; assembly: GCF_019054845.1. NCBI lineage: Eukaryota > Metazoa > Chordata > Mammalia > Rodentia > Heteromyidae > Dipodomys > Dipodomys spectabilis. The sequence goes on along the minus strand of NW_024871112.1, from coordinate 302,344 downwards.
ATTTTCTTTTTTTCTGTTTGTGTTACTTTGAAATAGTGATTTCAGCCTTGTATGAAGAGACAGTAATAATATGAATTGTAAGTTATTACATCGAATGAAAGGGAGCAGACATTTTAACCTATTTGCTATAAATGCATTAATATTAAGCAAAGCTAATAAAAATGATTACTTCTTTACTCTTCAGAGGATGAGTATAGTACTCTTGGATATCTTGTAGGAAAAGAAATTGGACTCATTACAACTGATGCCTTACATTGAAATTACAGGCTAAACTTTCTTTCTTTTCATTTCTTTCATAATAGTGTTACAATATCATAATACCTGAATGTTGATTTGTTTTCGTCTGCTATTTTCAATTCCATTCTTCATCCATTAGGAATCCAGGTCTTTGAATGACCAGTTCTTTAAAATACCTATATTGCTTATATTATTTTTTGAATCTCAGTAAAATAAATATGAATTTATGTCTGAGTCTCATCTTTACCTACATTCATGTGAAATGTATGCAGTCTCAAGCAAGGAAACTGACTATTTTACTCTTTTCTGTTATTTAATCTAATCAATAAATCTTTTCTCTTCAGCAATATGTTCTCACCTTTTAGTGTTGATTTTTTCTTTTTTCTTTTTTTTCTGTTTTTTCTCACCTTTTATATTGCTCCAGTGAACATGATGTATTTCCAGTACTTTTATAGAAATACATTTAAAGTTTTGAACATGGAGACAAGCCCCCTCCATTATTTCTTTAAAGTAAACCTTTTGAGACTCTTTTAGATATAAAAATTAAAAAGTTCAATGCTCAGGTTTATACATGAATACTCTAATGGTTCAGTCAATTAGACACAACAACTACAATACCACAATAAGTCTTAAAGGCACCAAAATATTATTGTTCATGAATTAGAAAATGACTAGTCAAAACAAAGGTTATATTATATTTGAAAGCTAAAAAATGAAAATTACACTCAGATTTACTGTCAATATCCTATTTCCAAGAATACATTTTTCAGCAATCCGGGAAACAAAAAAATAAGGGTTTGTCACAGAATGAAAGATGTAAAAACAGACTGTATTTGCTTCAGATGATAAGTGTATGCAAATCATTTTATTTTTTTCAAAGATAATATAAAATTTCATAAGAGGATTTGTGATCAGAAATGATAGGTAAGCAAAGTAACTGGAAATCTGTATATGGAAATTTTGCTTTCAATAGAGGATGACAAGTTTCACTAAATGAACCTATAGAAGATGATTTTGTATCTGCAACACACATCCAGTATTTTACACTGTAGACATATTCTGATTCTCTTCCCTCAGTTCCTGTTCAATATTCTTCTACTTTCATGTTGGAGATTCATTGTTCCAAGTTCTCTTTGTCAAAAATATTTTTATATATCCTTTAAATGTAAAGGAGTGTTTGGTTTGGGACCCTATTTACGCTTGGTATTTGTTTACGTTTAATGTTTGCCATTTATCATCCCAGGCTCTCCTTTTGACCATATCAACTAAGAAATCTGTAATTATTCTGACTATGTATCTTTTTTATATAATCAGTCTTTTCTGATGAGAGCTTTAAGCATCCTTTCCTTGATCTCTAATGGTCCTCTAATGGATTATAATGTGGTGGTGGGTTGTTCTGTTCTGGTATTCTCCGTTTGGTGTTCTAAAGGCTTCTCTTCTCTGAATGAGCTTATCTCTTTGGATGTTTGACATTTTCTCTGCTAGAATTCTGTAATATGTTTCCCATCCACTTTGTTTCCTGCTCTTCTCCTTCTTGATACCTGTTTCCCCAAGTTTGATCTTCTAACTGTCTTGAACTTCCAGCAAGATCGTTTCTTATTTCTTGGTTTGGTTCTAAATGATTATCTCCTCTTTCCTATTAGACCTATTCTGTCTTTGAGACCTGAGATTATCTTCTATGTCATCTATTCGCTGTGGAGACCTGAGATTATCTTCTATGTCATCTATTCGTTGTGGAGACTTTCTACTTTCTTTTTGATTTCCCTGTTTTCTCATTGCTCATATTTTAGGGCTTCTCTCTTTATTAAAACTTTGTTTTATGTTTTGTGTGGACTTTCTTTACATCTTTTCTTCGGGTAAGAGTGTTAGGGGACTTTTTTTAGCTGTGTCTTCTTTCATATCTTTTAACTAGGCATCGTTTTTTCCCTAATACTCCTTTGACTTCTCAGAAATTATTTATCTTTCTGTTTGTAGACTCCATGAATTATTTTGCTAATCTTTGGTTGGTCTCATCTTGTTCACAAATTTCCTTGTAGATGTTTTGTATCTTTTCGTTAATCACATTTTTTAGCAGTATTTGAAATATAATTTGGAAAGTATCTTCTAGGTCCTTGATTGCCTGTTGTAAGGCCTGCTTATTTAATGTGTGAATTATATTATCTTGACATCCATTTTTTAAATTTCTGATTGGTTCTGTCCACTTGAAGGAGGTCTTGGCTTTCATTTGGGAGATCTATGATCTTAAAAGGTGACTATCTATGTTCTTGTTGATTTGCCAGGTTTTGGTTTGGTCTTCTATTTTCCTTTGTTTTCTGGAATTAGGTTTTTATAGACAGCAGTTGTGGTGAGATGTTGTCATGTTAATAAATACTTGTGGTTCTTGCTGGGAAGGTGGTTCAGTGGTAGAGCGCTTGCCTTGCATGCCTGAGGCCCTAGGTTTGATTCCTCAGCAGCACATAAACAAAAAGAAAAAAGCCGGAAGTGGTACAGCGCTAGCCTTGAGCTGAAGAGCTGAGGGACAACACCCAGGCCCAGAGTTTATGCCCCTGGACGGGACCCAAAAAAAAAATAAATGTGGTTCCAATGACAGTTTGAACTGTCCAGTGGTAAGGTGAATTATGTCTGTGTTTGGATGTGGCTGTCACTGTTCCTGCTTTTTTCCCATGTGGCCCTTTTATTTCCACACTGCATCTCTGCTTTTGAACATGTTGCCTAACATAGTCACAGTAGTCACATGAATGGCTGGGTAATTTTCATAAATAGTTGTTTTCTTGTGAAGACAGTATAAAAAACTTCTTTTGAATTGCATATCTATATATAGTTATAGCTGGCTTGGCTTGGTTTGATCCACTAGAAGTAGACTTTGTATAGGACTCTAAATCTCTGTTTCATTAGATAGAGCTAGGGTAATTTTCTGTTGTTATTCTGCCATTGTTTTTCCACTTCCTCAGGTTCAGTTTTTATTGTGGAGTTTTTCACCTAATTTAGGGTATGTGATGGTTGTACCAGGTTATTTTCTTTTTTCTGCTTGTGTTACTATAAAATAGTGATTTCAGGCTTGTATGAAGAGACAGTAATAATATGAAATGTATGTTATTACATCGAATGAAATGGAGCAGACATTTTAACCTACTTGCTACAATTAAATTAATTTTAAGCAAAGCTAATGAAAATAATTACTTCTTTACTCTTCAGAGGATGAATATAGTGCTCTTGGATATCTTGTAGGAAAAAGACTTTAAACTCATTACAACTGATGCCTTACATTGAAATTACAGGCTAAACTTTCTCCTTCAGCAGGCAAAAGCTTCATTTCTTTCATTTCTTTATTATAATATCATAATACCTGCATGTTGATTTGTTTTCCTCTGCTATTTTCAATTCTATTCTTCATCCATTAGGTATGTAGGGCTTTGAATCACCAATTTCTTAAAATACCTATGTAGCTTATATTGTGATTTAACTCTCAGTAATATAAATATGAATTTATCTCTGAGTCTCATCTTGAGCTATATTAATATGAAATTTATGCAGTCTCAAGCAAGAAATGTGACTATTTTACTCTTTTCTATTTTTTAATAAATAAATCTTTTCTCTTTTGGAATATGTTCGCATCTTTTATATTTCTCCAGTGAACATCATTACTTTTATAAAAATAAATATAAAGTTTAGACATGAAGACAACCCCCTCTCCATTATCAGTTTAAAGTAAATCTTTGGGGACTCTTTTATATATAAAATTTTAAAAGTTCAATGCTCAGGTTTATGCATGAATAATCTAATGCTTCAGTCAATTAGGCAAAAGAACTACCATACCACATTAACTCTCAATTTACTTAAAGCCACCAAAATAGTGTGCATGAACATCACTCATTTTTCGAAAGTGACTGGTCAAAACATAATTTATATTATATTGGAAAGATAAAAAATCAAAATTACACCCAGACTTGCTGTCAGTAAAAAAAAAGAAATGTATTAAATGTTAATTAAAGATGAACTTATTTCAGGTTCTAGGAAAAAAGGAAAAGCTGAGATAATAGAAGTACAATGTATTTCATAATATCAGAATAACTGTAATAATCCACTTACAGAAATGGTCTATCTAGATGGCTTTTCAAGGTTGACTGTGAAAAATGTTCATTTCCAAGTCACCACCATAAAGCAGATCACATCCCTGGGGGCAAACTTTTGGAAGGAAGGTTCCCCTTCCTTCCTTCTCTTTTGATAAATCAAACCATAATATTTCTACAGTTGTGACCAGCCTGGAACACATTTTCCCAAGAATATTCTGTAGTGTAAAGAGGACCAACTATCAAAACAAAGGTGAAAATTCTTTTCTACTACAGAATGACTTATCTGGCTTATATTTTTTGTTATTTTCATTACTTCAAACACATGGATTATTTATATTGGGATTAGACAAGTGTCAAAGTATTAATGGAATAAACATTCAGTTTACTTTCATATATCCAATATAATACAATTAACCCCTTATGGAAAATTAACTCCAACTGTAGAAACAATGTCAGGAATATAAAATAAGCCTCAATACATATAATCTGGCACATATAAACCAGCATCTACTCAGAAATTCAGTCGCTCTATAAATACTTATTTGGTACAAAATAATAAATATTTAATTAATGAATATGACTTTTGTCATCTGAAATACTCCTCGTGACAATAATTGTGTATAATTGTATAGATGTCACCTACACAGGAATTTAACATGCATTTAGAAATCAATTTTCCACAATTTAAGCTAGATGAGAGGAGTAATATCCTCGTGTATTGTGTGGTGTGAATTTTACCACAGTGCTGAACCCTTCCACCTAATACCAAAAGTCATGTGCAATAATTTATTTCATGTTAAGATGAGTGCTAAGTGTAGAATACAATTTGAATTATTACATTAATTCACAGAAAAGAAACAATAATGATATGTTATTTGTTTAGATTCTAATGCTATTCAATTTTACAATTCATGAAATATATTATTAAAATTAGTTTCACTTTCTTCTTTTCTATAGCTGGCTATTTAAACATTACATATTACATATTGAACATTCAATATTAAGAAATAAAAAATGAGTAACTTATTATTAAAATGATATATTATTAAATTGTGATTTAAATTATAGTGCTAACAAATTGTGTTGAAAACAACATTTAATAGAATTATGGGTAATATTTTTTAAACTCAGCGGCTTGTTATTTGTTTCCTAATTGTGTCATTTGTTATTACTGGCCCAAGTCATCTCTTCACCTCGGTTAGTTTTCTATTTCATCTCTACTGGTTTGCTGATTGTGCATTTTGTTTTCCCTTTTTAATGGCTGACATGAGGCTGAAAATCTGTATGCTAGGTTATTACTTCTTATGTAAAAGTAAAATTACTGATCTCCACAGCTGTTGCCCCCACTCATATCTCCTGTATTGCTGCTCACATATATTTTATTTTATTTTTTATTTAAATTGTATTGTCAAGATAAAGTACAGGGGGGGGGTTAGTTACATAAGTAAGGTAATGAATTCATTTCTTTTATAACTTGTTACCCCTTCTCCAATTTTTCTCCCTCCATCCCAATGCCGCCCCCCCAAGATTATTTCCAACATTTTGTTTTGTGAGTATCACAGTTGTTTAGGTTACCCATTTGTCCTTTGTCTCACCATTTTGTTTTTTCTATTTCCTTTCCCAAGTTCAGATCAACATAATTACAATACATAGGGCATCAAAATCCAATACAGTGACTTCAGGCGATAAACCATAGGTGGGGAAAACACAAATAAAACAAAAATAAAAACAAATCCCATAGTACATTAAGAACAACAACAAAGAACATGTATTGGAGTTTATTTCACTTGGAATCACCTTATAGTGTCATATGTACATAGCTTTGAGCTAATCTGCTCATCTACTATGGTTATCCTTGATGTACACAATAATGCTCCCCTATTACCCAGTAATCTCACTTCTGGGCATTTAACAACGTGACCACAAACAAGGCTACACTAAAGCTACCAGCACAATTATGTTTCTTACAGTAGTATTTACCCTAGCTAAGATATGGAATCAACTCAGATGCCCCTCAGTAGCTGAATGGATCAAGAAAATGACACACACACACACACACAACAGAGAGATATACATACATGCACTACTATGCTTCCAGGGCTGGGGAAGTGGCTCAGTGGTAGAGCACTTGCCTTGCATTCCTGTGTCCCTGGATTCGATTCCTCTGCACCACATAAGCAAAAAGAAAAAAAGCCGGAAGTGGCGCTGTGGCTCAAGTGGTAGAGTGCTAACCTTGAGCTGAAGAGCTGAGGGAAAGTGCCCAGGCCCAGAGTTCAGGCCCCACGACTGGACACACACACACACACACACACACACATACACACACACACACACACACATACACACACAAAATCCTATATTTCCATCAGAAAGAAAGCTACCATCTCATTTTTGAGGAAATGGAAGATCTTGGAAATAAATCATATTAAGTGAAGTAAGCCAGACTTAAAGAAACATAGGTCCCATGGTTTCTTTTATTTGTAATAATTAGTTTACATCAAGGATAATCTCATGTAGTTTAATTTGACATTTTGTTCTATGTTGAGCATGCAACATTATTGCTATATTGTTTGTTATTATTTCTACAAATAGGCAGGAATATTTAAAGAATTACGTTCATCTTATCCATTACTGAAGGAAGAACAAATAAAAGAGCAACCCCTACTCGGAAAAACAACTCGTACTAATTTAGCTTCATTCCTATGTAAGGCCAGTGTTGTCCCCTGTATCCTCATGTTGTACATTACGACTCTATACCGGTTCAACCAGTATATCTACTATCTTCTACATTGTGACCTAAGTGCCACAGTAATTCCACTTTATTTTACTTTTTAAAAAATTTCTCTCTTAATGTTTGAGGTTGGTTTGTGTGTGTGTGTGTGTGTGTGTGTGTGTGTGTGTGTGTGTGTGTGTGTTTACAAAGATCAGAGTACATTATTTTTCTTCATTTAGAATTCATCCTTCAGGTCATTGTAAGTTGTGGCTTATGGCATAAGTATCTTGCTATTTTAAGAATGAAACAGAGAAAGATATTTGTGCATGTATCACGGTTGCTTTATTAGTCTGTAGTTGAACACTGAACTTTGATTTATATATTGGCTGTTGTTGTGAATGATGTGAATAACAATGAACTACAGATATATTTGAGTTACCCAGAGAGAAATAATCACATGATTGGTGGGGCAGATGATATTTTAATTTTGGAGTTCTATAGAAAACTGCATATTACTTTCTGCAAGGAGAACACTAATCTGTATTTTGAAGAAGAGTATAGAAAATCTCCTTTTCTCCACACTCTCACCAACATTATTACCTTTGTTAAAAGGTAATAAAGTGCCGGTTTTTGCTATGTGCAGTACCCCAGACTGGCCTTAGACTTATCCAACCTCCTAAATGCTTAGAATTAAAATCTTTTGCCACCACACCTGATTCCTTTGATCTTTTTGATAAAAGTTATAGTAGTTATGAAGTAGTATCATAGTAATTTTGAATTACATTTCTCTAATGACTTCTGCTCACAAAACATTAAGCCAGCATAGGAGTTGTATTAAACAACTTTGTAAACTTACTGGCGATTTTTCAGGGCTTTAAGAAGAATATGTCTGTTCAGATCTTTTGTCCATTTTTAATCTAGTTTCTTGTTAATCTCATCTTTAATCTCTCTATACAAAATCAATAATTAATTCAAAGTAGTAGAAAGGAAAAATATTAAGCAACTCCTATCATTTTCAATTATCAATAGCATGATATTTCTTAATCATTTTCTGTTGACGCTTGAGACTATATAACTCAATTTAGTCAGACTTTTTCCAAGGCTGTATGTGTTTTATTTATTTGACATTGATTGTTCTTTCCAAAGCCTGTGTGTCTAATTTCCCTTGGTTTCTTTCAGTCTCAATTAGTTGAGGTGTCAAATGAAGAATAAATGGAAGGAAGCAAACAAAAAAATAATATAGTTCATCTCATCTGATGATACCTCTACAAGAATGAGGAAAGAGTTGATCCAAGGACCTATGATAGGACATCAAAAAGAGAATTCATTTTTCTAGGTCTTTCTTAACTTTGTGATGTAATTTAAATAATGTAAAACACAATTTACTACTAAGATACTTTTATGTTTTATCAGTTTTGCACATTTTCATATGGACTTCACCTCAGTCTACAACATTCCTTCATCATTCTGTCCCTGACATTTTTACACACACAAGACATAAGATAACCAGTTTGATTTACAGCATGAGAAGTTATCCACCTGGCTTCCTTGGAAGCAGAGCATGGTCAATAGATAACATTACTTCTGATTGCTCACTACATGTAATGGTTTCTGTAATACTTATCACATTCTTTTTAGTATTTTAAAAACTTCTGGCTAAACTCAAACTCATTCATAGACGTTTGTGTTAAGTATTTCACAAGTTTTATTTCCCTTAATTCTTAAGATAACATTTTCTATAAAGCTAATGTTATTACCATTTTAGTGTTTGGAAAAATTGTAATTAAAGGCAGTAAGTGCATGGCTCAAACACACACTTTGAGCAAAGAAATGAGTCAAAGTTTCCAAAAGTCTTTCAGCAATACACAAAAGGTAGGTAAAATCTCTCCATTCTCTTACACTCTCAATTCAATGTTCATATTTCCAAGAAATAATAGCATAGCAATTATTGCCCATGGTGATAGTTTTCTGTTACATTTGGTCTTCAACACAACACAGATTGTGTTGGTGACATTGGGTTATCATGCACAGAGCTGAGCTTATAAGAGAAAAATTTCTTCAGTCCCATAGTTCCTGTTTCCTTTTTAAAAAGTACTAAAACTTTTAAATATTTTCACTTATTGTGTTAAGAATCCAAAAAAACGAAAAAAAATTGCATATAATCACTCCAAAACGCTTTAAAAATTAATGATAAAACAGGACCCCGTGAAGTAAACTTTCTTCTACTTTTAAAATTATTCTAAAACACTTGCGCTGGTTGGTCACATCTGTAAACCTAACTATTCGCCATATCAACACTGAAGCTAGAGATCTGTGGATAACAGTTGGAAACCAATGAGGAAAAAATAAATTCATAGGATTATTTTTCAAAAATTTCAATGAATTAGCAACAGGCCAGGAATGGAGATGTAGCTCATATAATAGCTCACCAATCTAGAGAGGAAAGGCCTAGCAAGACTTTGAAGCCCTGATTTCAAACTCTGAGCACACCAACATACATGCAATTGGATGAGAACACACGCTCTTGCACACACACACACACACACACACACACACACACACATTCAAAATACCTTCATATTAGTGTTTTGCATTAATTTCTTTGTTAACAATATTATATGAGTAAAATAAAGGAAATAAACTCTTCCATCTCAGAACATGTTATATGTTTTCTATTGTAAAATTCTGTACACAGGGATCACATTTCCATGAGCAAGGTAATGAGTACATTTCCTAACATGCATTGTTACCTCCTCCTTTATGTTCCCCTACCATCCCTTCCCTCCCACCTCTACAAGCACACTCCCCTCCCTAAGTACACTTCCCCTGCCTAAATTGTAAAGTTCATTTTTCATCATAGTGTCTTGTGCATCTCATTGTTATAATGGGTCAACCTGTATCCCTATTTAAGCATCTTGTTTTTTTTCCTTTCCCTCCCCAAATTAGAGGAACGTATATACAAGATGTGGGCGCACCAACTTCAAATACAGTGTAAACGGGTTATAGCATGGGGGAGGAACATATAAAGAAACAAAAAAAAAAAACACATCACCTGTTATAAGTACGTTAGAATCAATAACAAGCAAGAGAAAAACACACGTGTGTTCCTATCTTGGGTTTGATTTGCCTAATCTGGTCATATGTGCAAAGCTTTTAACCTTTTCTGCTTATCTCAGACATAAAATAGTTATTAAAAATTAAGGAAAACATAGGGCCTATGTTTCTCTGGATCTGCCTTACATCACTTAATATTTTTTTCCAAGTCTTTCCATTTTCTAACAAATTGGGTGATGCCATTCTTTCTGATGGAGAAATAGAATTCCATTGATATAAATACCACATTTTCTTGATCCATTCATCTACTGAGGGGCATCTGGGTTGGTTTCAGATCTTAGCGATGGTAAATAATGCTGCAGTAAACATAGTTGTGCTGGTAGCTTTAGTGTGGTCTTATTTGTGATCATCTGGGTAAATGTACAAAAGTGGGATTCCTGGGTCATAGGGGAGCTCTATGTGGAGTCTTTTGAGGAACCTCCATAGTACTTTCCAAAGGGTTGAATAAGTTTACACTCCCACCAAGAAGGCAGTACAGTTCTCTTGTGGCTACATCCCCTCCAGCATCTGTTGTTATAAAAGTATGGAATGGTTCAGGAATTTGCCTGTCATCCTTTCTCAGGGGCCATTCTAATATTCTCTGTATTGTTCCAATGTTAGAGTACTTGATGCTGAATTGAGCATAGAACATTTTTTATATATAAAGTGTAATTTATTTTCTTAAACTAGACACTTCAACAAAAAGTAAGCTCAAAAGAATTGCCATGAAATTTTAGAACCATGTACTTCTTACATAAGCACACATTTAAGAATAAAGACTGACATGTCAAAAACAAAATAATTCCAGATATTTGTTGTTCAAGAGATGTGTAAGAGGAGGAATTCAATTATTTTATACAAGGCACCTGTCATAATGAACACTGAAGCAAGTGTTAAGGTTTTTTTTTAAGTTTTAATGTTTTAAACATATTTAATTTTGGGAATTTGCTTATATATGCCAAAACTAGGACTGTTTGGCAGGACATAAATTTTTTTTGGGGTGGGAGTCTGCGAGTGGGGCCTGAACTCTGGGACTGGGCGCTGTCCCTCAGCTCTTCAGCTCAAAGCTACGGCTCTACCACTTGAACCAACGTGCCAGTTCCAACTTTTTTCTTTTTGCTTATGTGGTGCTAAGGAATCGAACCCAGGGCTTCATGCATGCAAGGCAAGCACTCTACCACGAAGCCACCTATCCAGCCCCAGGTCATAAAACTTTTTGATAAAGTATTTAAGATTTATGGTAGCAGACATATGCTACTAAGTATGTACATTTCAGAGTTTATAGAAATTTTACTAATGAGAAGTTGCAAAGTCTTTGTGTAAAGGAGCAAAATAAAGAGTTAAGACTTTTAACTACATAGTTTCTATTAAAAATATAGGGCTTCCTTTTTTTAGATGTTAGTGAGGAACAAATAATGATATAAGCCATATACAAATGATGAGATGAGCCATAAATAGTAATCTTAATGGGTAACTTTAAAGACTGCTCATAGCCTTTAAAACTCTTGTTGAACATCATAATCTTAGGCAGTTTTAAATGTACAGGAATATGAGAAAATAGTAAAATCTAATACGTAGTACCCTTCAAATACTGAAAACACTGGTAATTGTTTTGTTTTTCATTTTATTAATCATTAATATTTAATTATTGGTTTTTCTTATTTGTAGCATTGTTTTCCTTGTTGTAATATAATACAACTTTTTGTAAGTCATCATTATGAAGTACTTGGAGAAGGTTACTGGGATGGCCAAACCATTTTTTATAGGTGCATGTGAATTTATGAAGAGGAAAATTAAGAACAAAATATTTATTTAAAAAGTTATGAAGTAGAGTCTGAATCAGGAATGTTGATAAATGTCCACACCTAAAATCTTACCCAGAGGCTGAAGCAGTGATTTTAAAGAGTTGAGGCCACAAAAGTGAGAGACTGTGTTTAGTTTTGCTTTATATTTTGATTTTGCTGGTAATGGGGCTTGAACTCTGGGTCCTAGGTGCTGTCCCTCAGCTCAAGGCTAGTGCTACCACTTGAGCCACAACACCACTTCCATCTTTTTCTGCTTATGTGGTGCTGAGAAATCAAATCTAGGGCCTCATACATGCAAGGCAAGCACTCTAACACTGAGCCACCTTCCAAGCACCTGACAGAATGTTTTTTAAAAAATCAATTATCCAACATTTGCTTTCTGCTTTGGGTTATGTTATTAAATATATGAATACCTTTTTATATCATTGTGAATTGTCATACTTCTGAATTTATACTAACTTCAACCACTTTATCCTTTCAAAGTCATGAAATAGCTCAGAGTTTGCTTCCATGAAGATTGTTTTTACATTTAAAATTTCTCCTGAGACATTTTTATTTTTAACAAAATAACTTTATATTTCATTTTGATGGGTTATCATACATCAAATACCTTCAAATGTATATGTAGAGTCTAAAGACAGCAGTATGAATATTCTCATACTGCTCTTGTTTATCTGTTATGCACTTTCAGTATTGTGATATTTCTCTTTCTCTTTCACTCTCCCATTTCCTCTCTTTCTCTTTCATGCTCCATGTCTGCTGCTCTTCTATGGTGAAAACTTTAAAAACTTGAAAAAGGAAATCAAAACAGAACTTAGAAAATGGGAAAAACTCCCATGCTCCTGGATTGGAAAGATTAACATCGTGAAAATGGCAATACTTCCCAAGGCTATCTACAAATTTAATGCAATACCTATCAAAATTCCAACCTCATTCTTCAAGGAAATAGAAGAGGCAATCCAAAAATTCATATGGAATAATAAAAGACCCCGAATAACAAAAACACTCCTCAATAGAAAGAACACTGCTGGAGGAATATCAATACCAAATTTCAAACTCTACTATAAAGCCATAGTAATCAAAATAGCTTGGTACTGGCACAAGAACAGACTTCAGGACCAATGGCATAGAATTGAAAACCCAGAAATGAACCTAAAGACCTATAGTCATCTAATCTTTGATAAGGGGAGCTAAAAAAATAGAATGGAAGAAAGACAGCCTCTTCAGTAAATGGTGCTGTCAAAATTGCTTAACTACTTGTAGAAAACTAAAGCTAGATCCTTATATATCACCCTGCACCAGAATCAACTCCAAATGGATCAAAGACCACGGAGTCAAAGCAGACACTCTGAAAACATTACAGGATGGAATAGGAGAAACCCTAGGTCTCCTTGGCTCTGGCTGAAATTTTCTGAATAGAGACCCGGAAACACAACAAATCAAAGAAAGGTTGGACAAATGGGATTGCATGAAGTTGCAGAGCTTCTGCATGGCAAAGGACATAGCTAGCAAGATCAATAGAAAGCCCACAGATTGGGAGAAGATCTTCACTAGCCATAAAACGGACAAGGGTCTCATATCTAAAATATACTTGGAACTCAAAAAATTAAATCCCCCAAAAATAAATCCTCAAGGAAACAACTGCCAAATAAATAAGTAGGCTAATGACTTAAAGAGAAACTTCTCTGAAGAAGAAAGAAGGATGGCCAATAGACACATGAAAAAATGCTCAACCTCCCTAGCCATAAAAAAATGCAAATCAAAACAACATTGTCATACCACCTCACCCTAATATGTCCCTCCCCTACAGTATAACCCCTGCTTTCACTATATTTGATGTCGGTATAATTTGTGGAGGGGAAGTGGAAAAACAAGTCGTTTAAATAAGGATACAGGTGGACCTGGTGCAACAATGAGAAGTACAAGTTGTCATGTCAAAATCGAACTTTACAACTTGGGGGGGGGGGGGAGGAGGGGTGGGAGGAAAGATGGGAAGAGATAGGAAGGGTAAACAAAGGAGGAGGCTACAATGCTTGATAAGAAATGTACTCACCGTCTTGCCCATGTAATTATAAACCCTCTGTACAGTATTTTCACAATAAAAAAAAAAAAAGAATTTCTGCTGGTCTACTATTATCCTTCAGAATCCACTGGTTTTGTGGGAACATGATAGCGACCATCAGTTACCCTTGCATTCTTTAAGAGTTATAACAGTGACGTGATGTTATTCATTTCTATTCTAAATGGCAAAACAACAGATCTAGGAATTCCTTTTCACTTTTACTACTGTTATAAATTTTATCTCATAGGAATCATTGAAACGGATAGGATACTTTTAACCTCTGACCTAAAAGTTCGTTTTCTTTTTTCTTTTACAAACGACCTTTTTCTTTTATTATAAGTAAATACATGTAATGAAAACAACGCTTTCCTGTGGAAAGTAGACCTAATATATTCAGGGATGAAAAACAAGGTAATGGGGGAAGTGATTACAAAGGATGCCCATCATAGAGCACGGAACCTCAGAGCAGTTTATCATGTACACTTTGTGAGAATGACAATGTGCTGGGAACTATAGATTAAATCATTGAACAACTGATATAAATATATACACATATATTTGTATATGTATATTTATTTTTAAATGCATATATGTGTGTATATGCCCTTATATATGTATACATGCATGTTACTATACACAAAAATACATACATACACACATGTACACATGCACACATGGAGAAAGACACATAGTTACAGACAACACAAGTTTCACTACTTGTTGAATATGCCTTAGACATAATGTTTGGAATCAAATATGTTGAAGATGTATTTGTCTCTAAAAATTCTTTTACCACTCCTATCTCTTTTTTTAAAGTAATTTATTAATTTATATGATAGTCCTATTCTTACGGCACACTGGAGACAGGTAACATGCCAAATACATGAAGCAGTTTGTTATGTACTCAATACAAGCTCCACTCCAGTGTAGACCTTGAACTCTGGGCTTAGGCGCTGTCCCTCAGCTCTTCATCTCAAGGCTAGTGCTCTACCACTGGAGCCACAGCACCACTTCCAGCTTTTTCTTTTTATGTGGTGCTGAAGAATTGAACCCAGGCCTCATGCATGCAAAGCAAGAACTCTACCACTGAGCCATCTTCCCAGCATCTCCTCTTATCTCTTCAAATGGGTAGGTTTTGACACATTCGACTTTCAAAATGCAGTACAAGTGATAGCAAGTCAATCGGAAATCTCAGTAAGTAAACGTCATATGGAGTCTCCTTGCTCCCCAGGGAATGCTAGTTCTTGTAGACACTCTCAAAAACCAAAGTAGCAGGAAAATACCCTGGTACAGAATAAAGTTATAAGGCTTTAAATGGCATTCTTCCTTGAGTTCTTTTCCAACAGCCAGCATCAATTCTTAAGCAGATGAGTGAGTCCTCAGAAGATTGGAGCTCAGGTCAACATTTAACAAACTCATGTGAAAAGTCCTATGTGAGAAATGCTGACTGAGGTCTTGCTGATTTCATGGTCAAGAAAATAAGACAAAAGGAAAGTATTTTAATGTATTAAAATTTGAGAATAATTTGTAACCTGTCAATAAATGTGTAGAACACAATTATACCAAAATGACAAAAAATGATGTGCATGTGAATTACGTGCTCTTGGACTTGGCGAGTGATCTTAGGTGTGTCTACACAAGTAGAATCAGCACAAATCAATCAGCATTTCTTCATTTAAGATACAAGGAAAGGATACAGGTTGACCAATTGCAACAATGAGATGTACAAGACACTCTATCGGGGGAGGGGGTTGGAGGGAAGAGTTGGGAGGCGTGAAGGGAAGGGATGGTAGGGGAATAACCAAGGAGGGGGTAAAAATGCTCAATAAGAAATGTACTCATTACCTTACATATGTAACTGTAAACACTCTGCACAGGACATTTACAATAAAAATATGTATTAAAAACATACAAGGAAAACTTCTGTACTTATCGGAAGTTGTATTTGTCACTCAATATCAGTAAGGTATCAGTTTTATGATCACAGGCATATTAAAATTCTGGATGCTCAAATTCTCTACATAAGCACAGTCTATTATTTACATTAGAATCTGCCCACATCCTAGTGCAGTGTAATTGCAATGAAAATTTTTACTACATTCTATGTTTGTAATAAAAATAAAATCATATGCACTATCAACTGATGCAAATTTTTTCAGATAATTTTTTAGTGTGAAAATACTGTAAACAGAGGATGCAATTACATGGGCAAGGAAATGAGTATATTTCTTACCAAGCATTTTTGCCACCTCCTTTGTTTCCCCTTCCCATCCCTCCCCTTCTCACCACCCTGGTCCCTCTCCTCTTTAATCCCTACCCCCCAGCCAAAGTTGTAATGTTCGTTTTTCCATATAAAGTCTTGTACATCTCATTGTTGCAACACGTCCACCTGTATCCATATATAAACAATTTGTTATTCCCTTTCGCCTCCACAAATTATATTAACATAAACTACAGTGAAAGCAGGGGTTATACCTTGGGGAAGGGACATAAAATGCAAGAAACAAATCATCTTATAAATATGTTAGAAACAATAATAAGAAAAAAAAAACATTTGAATCCTTACCTTAGGGTTCATTTCATCAAACATCTACTTATCTGAACGTTTCTGCTGTCTCAGACATATACTAGGGATTGCAAGTAAGGGAAACCATGAGAACTATGTTTCTTTGGGGCTGTCTTGCTTTACTTAATATATTTTTTCCACTTCTTCCCATTTCCTAACAAATGGAGCAATGTCATTCTTTCTGATGGAGGCATAGAATTCCATTGTGTATATATACCACATTTTCTTGATCCATTCATCTACTAAGGGGCATCTGTGTTGGTTCCATATCTTAGCCATGGTAAATAATGCTGCAATAAACATGGTTGTACTGGTAGCTTTAGTAAGGTCTTATTTGTGATCATTTGGGTAAAAGCCCAAAAGTGGGATTGCTGGGTCATTGGACAGCTCTATGTGGCGTCTTTGAGGAACCTCCATACTAATTTCGAAAGTGGTTGAACAAGTTTACACTCCTACCAACAATGCAGTAAGGTTCCCTTCTGTCCACATCCCCTCCAGCATCTTTTGCAATTATATTTCTTGATTTAGCCATTGGAACTGGGGTGAGGTGATATCACAATGTTGTTTTGATTTGTATTTCTCTTATGGCTAGGGAGGTTGAGCATTTCCTCATGTATCTATTGCCCTTCCTTCTTTCCTCTTCAGTGGGCCTTTAGCCCACTTATTTATTGCCCAGTTGTTTCATTGAAAATTTGTTGTTGGGGAATTTAATTTTTTGAGTTCCAGGTATATTTTAGATATGAGACCCTTGATCTTGCTAGCTATGTGTTAGCCATGCAGAAGTTCTGCAATTCCATGCAATCCCATTTTTCCAACCATTCTTTGATTTGTTGAGTTTCCAGGTCTCTATTAAGAAAATATTGACCTGTGAAAAGGAGACCTAGGGTTTCTCTAATTCCATCCTTTAAAGATTTCAGAGTGTCTGCTTTGACTCCGAGGTATCTGATCAATGTGGAGATGATTCTAGTGCAGGGTGATATATAAGGATCCATCTTTAGTTTTCTACAAATGATTAACCAATTTTTCCAGCACTATTTACTGAAGAGGGTGTCTTTCTTCCATTCTAGTTTTTAGCTCCCTTATTGAAGATTACAGTGCTATAGGTTTGTGGGTTCATTTCTGGGTTTTCAATTCTATTCTAGGTATATTTTAGATATGAGACCCTTGTCCATTGTATGGCTAGTGAAGATTTCCCAATGTGTGGGCTTTCTGTTGATCTTGTTAGCTATACCCTTTGCCATGAAGAAGCTCAGCAATTTCATGCAATCCCATTTGTCCAACCTCTCTTTGATTTGTTGTGTTTCTATGTTTCTATTAAGAAATTTTAGGCCTGTACCAAGGAGACCTATGATTTCTGCTATTCCATCCTGTAATGTTTTCAGAATGTCTGCTTTGACTCTGAGGTCTTTGATCCATTTGGAGTTGATTCTGGTAGAGGGTGTTATATAAGGATCGAGCTTTAGTTTTCTACAAGTAGTTAACCAGTTTTGCCAGCACCATTTACTGAAGAGGCTGTCTTTCCTCTATTCTAATTTTTTAACTCCCTTATCAAAGATTAGATGGCTTATATGTCTGTAGGTTCCTTTCTGGGTTTTCAGCTCTATTCCATTGGTGCTGAGGTCTGTTCTTGTGCACGTACCAAGCTCTTTTGATTACTATGGATTTATAGTAGAGTTTGAAATTTGGTATTGATATTCCTCCAGCACTGTTCTTTCTGTTAAGGATTGTTTTGCTATTTGGGGCCTTTAATAGTTCCATGTAAATTTTTGGATTGCCTCTTCTTTTTCCTTGAAGAATGCCGTGGGAACATTGAAAGGCATCACATTGAATTAGTAGATAGCCTTGGGGATTATTGCCATTATCACGATGTAAATCCTTCCAATCCAGGAACATGAGAGGTTTTTCCACTTTCTAATTTCTGTTTGATTTCCCTTTTCACGTTTTTAAATTTTTCTTTTTTCCACGTTTTTTAAATTTTTCATTATAGAGGTCCTTCACTTCTTTGGTTAAGTTAATTCCTAGGTATTATTGATTGTGGGACTATTACAAATGGAGTTGCTTTCCTGATTTCAGACACACTTTTCTCATTGCTGCCATACAGAAAAGCCATTGATTTTTGAGGGTTAATTTTATACCCCATTACTTTGCCAAAATTTAGAATCAGCTTGAGTCATTTGGGTCTGGAGTCCGTGGGATTCATTAAACACAAGCTAATGTCATCTGCAAAGAGGGAGAGTTTTATTTAATCTTTACCTGTTTGGATCCCTTTATTGCCTCTTTTCTTATTGCTGTAGCTAGTCATTCTATTACTAAATTGAAGTGGAGAGAGTGGACATCCTTGTCTCGTTCCTGAGTTAAGATGAAATGGCTTTAGTTTTTCACCATTAAGTAAAATTCTGGCTGTTTGTCATATACAGCCTTTATTGTATTGAGGAATGTTCCCTGGATTCCTAATTTTTCCAGAACCCTCATCACAAAGGATTGTTGGATCTTGTCAAATGGTTTTTTCTGCATCTATTGAGATAATCATGTGGTTCTTATCCTTGCTCCTGTTGATGTGATGAATTATGTTAATTGATTTGTGTATATTGAACCAGCTTTGCAGCCCTGAAATGAATCTTGTTTGATGGTGGTGTATGAGTTTTTGGATGAATTGTTGAAATTGATTGGCCAGAATTTTGTTGAGAAGTTTTGCATTAATGTTCATCAAAGAAATGGGTCTATAGTTCTCTTACTTTGATGAGTCCCTGCCTGGTATTGGGATGAGGGTTATGATGACTTCATAGAATGAGTTCGGTTATGAACTTTCTATTTCAATTCCATTGAAGACTTGGAAAAGTATTGGTGTGAGCTCTGCCATGAAGGCCTTATAGAATTCCGCTGTAAAGCTGCTTTTCTGAGATGGGAGGTCTCTTATTACTGTTTCTATTTCAGTGTTTGATATGAGCCAGTTAAGATGGTTTAACTCACCTTGGTTTGTTTCAGCATTTCGATATTGGCTTGGAAAACGTCTATTTCTGCCAGGCACTCTAACTTATTAGCATAATATTTTGAGAAGTATTCTCTTATATTGTTCTGAATCTTGGTTGTTACTGTGGTGATGTTTCCATTCTCATACCTGAGTTTATTTATTTGAGTGTGTTCTCTTCTTTTTCTCATAAGATTTGCTAAGGATCTGTCAATTTTTTTAATTTTTCAAAGTATCAACTCTTTGGTTTTTGGTTCTTACAATTTTTATTTTTGGATTCTAATTCGTTTAATTCTGGTGTAATTTTAATGATTTCGTTCCATCTACTGTATTGTAGCTAGGCGCCAGTGGCTCATGATTGTAACTCTAGCTACTAAAGTGGCTGAGAGCTGAGAATCATGGTTCAAAGCTAGCCTAGGCAGGAAAGTCCATGAGACTCTTACCTCAAATGAGACAAAAGAAAACTGTTAGTTGCTCAAGTGGTAGAGCACTAATCTTGAGCTGAAGAGCTGAGGGGCAGTGTCCAGGTCCAGATTTCAAGTCCCACGACTGACAACAATTAAAAATAAACATTTACAAATAAACAATATTTTGACATAAATGTTAAATATATATTCTAAAAATTTTTAAATCCTCACTGGATATATTAGTTTATATAAATATATAGAAGTGTTTTCTGGTTTTAGTTGTTTTTGAGTCAATTGTGTAAATCAAACATTTCTCATTCAATTCATATGTGTAGTTTTATAAACTTATAGGCCATAGTATAAAATTAGCAGATATGTGATAGACAGTGCTGTTTTAGGTATCTACCTTGGCATTCTAAAATTAAGACTTCTCCCCCAAAATCGATATGCCCTCTAACCTTGTCAGAGCTTTCATCTTATTGGAGCAGAAAAGTATCATCGTTTGGAACAACTGTAACATTTTACATGTATTCCACTTATTTTAACAACCAAAACAGTCAAGTCATCTGAACCATGCAAGTAATAACAAAATGTCTTCTGACATTTTTATTCTCTTAAGAGATGAAAATCTTTAATTATACATTTATTTTTTTTCTGCCTAAGATCCTATATCTTAGGAAGATCTTTTTGTGTAACCCTGTGTTCCTGATTAAAAAAACCAGAACAAAGGCAATAATGAAAATAGCCAATGAAAATACTTGAAAGCAGTATTGCCATTTTCACTATATTAAGTCTGCCTATCCAAGAGCATGGGAGGTCTTTCCATTTCCTAGTATCTTGTGTAATTTGTTTCTTTAACTTTTTATAGTTTTATTTATTTTTTTATTGTGAAAATAGTGTAAAGAGGGTTTATAATTACATGGGCAACATAATGAGTACATTTCTTATCAATCATTGTAGACTCCTCCTTTGTTTCCCCTTCCCATCTCTTCCCATGCTCCTCCCGCCCCCCCCAACCCAATCTTCTTCCCCCCACCAAAGTTGTAAAGTTTGTATTCGACATAATGAGTTGTATATCTCATTGTTACAATAGATCCACCTGTATCCCTATTTAAATAATTTGTTTTTTTCTCTTCCCCTCCACAAATTATATCAACATCAAATACAGTGAAAGCAGGGGTTACACCATGGGGCAGGAACATACAAAGCAACAAAGAACTTATCTTATAAATGTGTTAGAAACAATCACCTGAAAGAAAAAAATACATTTGAATGCTTATCTTAGGGTTCATTTCTCTAACATCAACTTATCTGACCTTTCTGCTTGACTCAGAATATACTAGTTTTAGCAAATAAGGGAAATCATGGGACCTAAGTTTCTTTGGGCCTGGGTTACTTCACTTAATATAATTTTTCCAAGTCTTTCCATTTCCTAACAAATGGGGCAATGTCATTCTTTCTGATGGAGGCACAGAATTCCATTGTGTATATATACCACATTTTTATAGTTTTCATTAAATAGTTCTTTTACATCTTTGGTTAGGTTAATTCTTAAATATTTTATTTTGGGGGAGGTTATTGTGAATGGGGTAGCTCCCTTTCTGCTTGTACATTGTCAGTGTACAGGAAGGCAACTGATTTTATGGATTGATTTTGTATTCTGCTACTTTGCTGAAGTGATTTATGATTTCTAAGAGTTTGGGAATGGAGTTTTTGTGATCGTGAAGGTATAGTATTTTGTCATCTGTAAAAAGGGATAGTTTAACTTCTTCTTTTCCTATGCGGATCCCTTTAATGTCTTTTTCTTACCTTATTTACCTGGGTAAGGGTTCCAGGACTATTTTGAAGAGGAGTGGAGACAGTGGGCATCCTTGCCTTGTTCCTGATTTTAAGAGAATTGGTTTTAGCATTTCCCCATTAAGTATAATATTGGCTATTGGTCTGTCATAAATGGCTTTTATTGTTTTAAGAAATGTTCCTTCTATTCTTATTTTCTCCAGAGCTTTTACCATGAATGAATGTTGAATTTTATCAAAGGCCTTTCCAGTATCTGTGGAGATAATCATGTGGTTCTTGACCGTGGCTCTGTTGATGTGTAGGATTACATTTATTGACTTATGTATGTTAAACCATCCCTGCATCTCTGGGATGAAGCCTATCTGATCATAGTGTATGATTTTTTTTTTTCATGTTTCTGGATTCTGTTAGCTAGAATCCTGTTAAGGATCTTTGCATCTGTGTTCATCAAGGAAATTGGCCTGTAATTCTCTTTTTTGTTTGGGTCTTTGCCTGGTTTGAGGATGAGTGTGATATTGGCTTCGTAGAATGAGTTTGGGATAGCTCCCTCCTTCTCTGTTTCACTGAAGAGCTTGAGGATTATGGCCATTTGTTCTTCTTTAAAGGTCTTATAGAATTCTGCTGTGAATCCATCTGGTCTTGGGCTTTTTTTGTTGGAAGACTTCTGATTGTTTCTGTATCTCGTTGTAGGATATTGGCTTATTTAATGATTTACTTCTTCTTTGCTTAGTTTGGGCAACTTGTATTTCTCTAAAAATGCATCCATTTCTGCCAGGTTTTCTTACTTTAGAGAGTATAACTTTTGAAAGTAGTCCGTTAAGATTGTTTTAGATATTTTGTGTATGTATTGTGAATTTTCCTATGGCATCCCTAATCCTGTTAATATGGGTTTCCTCTCTTCTTTTTAATTAATCTTGCCAACGGTCCATCAATTTTATTTATTTTTTCAAAGAACCAGTTTTTTCTTTGGGTAATTCTGGCTATGGTTCTACAATTTTCTAATTCATTAATCTCCAGTCTTAGTTTGGTTATCTGGCTCCTTCTAGTAAATTTAGGTTGCATTTTTTTTCATGTTTTTCTAGCTATTTTAATTGCAACATGAGATAATTTACTTGGTCTGTCCCTATTTTCTTGATGTGGGCACTGAGGGCAATAAATTTTCCCCTCAGGACTGCTTTTGATGTGTCCTACAAGTTTCTTTGTGCGGTGTTTTCATTTTCATTGAGTTGTAGGAAATTATTTCTTCTTTGATCTCTTCTGTTACCTAGCCATTGCTTAGAAGTGTGCTGTTCAATTTCCATGTATTAGAATAATTTCTGCTGTATGCTTTGTTATTGAGAACTAGCTTGATTCCACTGTGGTCAGATAGGATAGAGGGGATTAAGTCGATCCCCTTGTATTTGCTTAAGTTCCTTGCATGAACTATGATATGGTCTATTTTGGAGAAAGTTCCATGAGCTACTAAGAAGAATGTGTACTCTGTTGTTTTAGGGTGAAATACTCGGTAGATGTCAGTTAATTCCGTTGAAGTATGGCCTCACTTAATTCAGTAGCTTCTTTTCCAATCCTCTGTTTGGTAGACCTGTCCTTTGGCGAGAGTGGGGTGTTAAAGTCTACTAGTATTATCATATTGGGATCTATTTTATTCTGTAAGTTTGAGAGTATTTGCTTAACATATCTGGGTGCACCAATGTTTGGGGAATATAAGTTGGTAATATAAGAGGGAACTGTCCTCCTCTTGGGTTGTTCCCTGTATTAATATGTAGTGTCCAGCCTTGTCTTTTTGTATTGATTATAATGAAAAGTTTATCTTCTGAGATATCAGGCTTGCTACACTTGCTTTCTTACTGGGGGCATTTGATTGGTAGATCCTTTTCCAACTCTTTACTCTGAGTTTGTTTGTATGTTTGGCTGAGAGGTGTGTCTCCTGAAGGCAACAGATGGATAGGTCGGTCATGTTTTCTAATCCAATCCGCAGTTCTTTTTCTTTTGATTGGCAAATTAAGCCCGTTAATATTAAGAGATAGTATAGAGAGATGCATTTTGATCTCTGTCATTCCCAATTTCCCTCAGTTTTTCTTCTTTCCTTTCCTCCTGTGCTTGCTCAGTTAGATTTCTATTAATTACTGTCTGGGTACATGTCCCTGTTCCTGGTTGCTTTCTTCAGGTTGTGTTCCCACTCTTAGTATTCTTTGTAATGCTGGCTTAATGTTTATGTATTCATTTAGTTTTTATTTGCTATTAAAAATTTTCAGCTCTCCATCGAATGTAAATGCTAGCTTTTCCGAGTATATCAGTCTGGGTTGACAGTTATTGGCTCTCAGGGCTTGTATGGTACTTTCCCAGGCCTTTCTTGCATTCAGTATTTGTGTGGAGAGATCTGCAGTGATTCTAATTTTTTCCCATTTATTATAGCTCCTTCTTCATTTTTGCTGCATGCAAGATGGTTTCCTTTTTATTCAGGTCTATCATTTTTACTATAATGTGTCTAGAAGTGTTTCTCCTGGTGTCTTGCTTGTTAGGTGTTCTATATGCTTCTGTTATGTAGGTAAGATGTTCTTTTTTGAGATGGGGAAAATTTCACTGATTATCTTGTTGAATAGGTGTTGCATTCCCTTGCTTTGATATTCCTCACCTTCGTCCACTCCAATTATACAAAGGTTAAATTTCTTGGCACTATCTGCTTGCTCTTGAATTTCCCTTGGGCATAATTTTAGTGATGTTTCCATATCTGTCATTGTTTGGTCCAGTTGGTGTATTCTGTCTTCTGTATCTGACACTCTACATTCCATTTCGTTCACTCTGTTAACTGTGGCTTCCATTGTGGTTTGCAAGGAAGAAATGGACTCATTTATGGATTTGGTGTTGGTTCTCAAAGTACTGATCTCACCTCTTAATAAGGTATGTATTGCCTCTATTTTGGCATTTTTCTCACTTCTGAGTGAGGTATGTACTTCCTCTACTTTTGTGTGTACCTCGTGTTTGAGATCCTGCATTTCTTTCCATAGTTTGTCCCCATGTTCTTTAATTTCTGGTCTATTTCTCGCTTTATTTTTTGAGTCATTGTCTCCAGCATCCCTTGGATGTAGCTTTTGTCTTTCATTCCTGCTTTGCTCCCACTGGGGCTCTCCCCTGTGTGGCTGCTGGCTATTGGGGATACCTTGCTATCCTGGCTATTAATAAATCTTGTAATTTTTCTCTGTGATTTTCCCATGTGGGTCCAGGATTATTGGAGACTAATCAGAAATTTTGTTTTGGTCAATATGTGTCTGATTTTGCTTGGTTGTTGTTTCTGTGTTGGTAGAGAGAGTTTGTACCTGATTTCGGTTCTGTTGGGGGCCGACCTCCAGCTGCTGGTCTGACCCACATAGGGTTCTCAGCTCTTTGCTGTAGATCACTGGCAGCTTTCGTCATTGGAAGGGTTGAGCAGCCTAGACTGCTCCTGTTTGCTCCTACGGGTGCTCTTGGCAAGATTGGATGTGCTGGATGAACTCTCTCAGATGCTGGAGTCTGCTATGGGCTCCTGATGGTTTTTTTTTTTGTGGAGGAAAGGCTGATTTTGGGCTTGAACTCTGGGCTTGGGCACTGTCCCTCAGATCTTAAGCTCAAGGATGGCATCCTACCATTTGAACCACAGCACCACTTCTGACCCTTTGTGCTTATGTGGTGCTGAGGAATCAGATCCAAGACCTCATGCACCCAACACAAGCACTCTACTGCTGAGCCACCTTACCAGCCTGAGCTCCTGCCTATTATCAGGTCCTGGTGCCCTGTGTTGTCTAATAACCTAGAATATATGGGTCGGGTTCTGGTGGGGTTTGGGCTTCTCTTGTCCTGAGCCCCCCTGGTCTTTTGCTCTCACAGGCGTGCTTCCCAGTGGGTGCAGTTCCTTGTTTTCTCCCCCCTGCTGAGGCTTATGCTCAGCTTCTGACTTCAGTTGGGAAAGGTTGGTTGTGTTGCTCAGGCACTGGATCCCCAGGCCTGGTCCCAGCCCAAGGCCTGGGGAACGCGGGTTGGAGATGTGCTGCTGTGTATCCCACCTAGGTTACACAGCCTGGGGTACACAGTTCAAATTTCTTCCACTGTTGGGTATCTTGACCCAGGGGCGCTGTTCCTGGCTTGGGCGTTTAAGCTCCCTTCCAGGGGCGCTCTTGCTGTAGCCTGGTCAGCTGAGTGTGCTACACGGTTTGGTGGAGCTCTCCAACAGTTCCCAGTTTTAGTGGGTCCTGTGGTACAAGTGTTGGGGTAGGAGGTCTGGCTCATGGTCTGGGGATTCCCACCAGCCCTGGTCTCTCTTGAGGGATACAGAGTCCCCTGCGGGGTACTCACCCTGGAGCTAGTTGTTTCTGTGTGATGTAGGTCATTGGTTGCCTTTCCAATCAGAGTTCAGTTGAGGTGTATGTGGGCTGGGCTGGGCGGTGGTAGCTCTGTGTGATTCTCTTCTGTCTCTGCCTAATTTGATGCTGTTTGGGTCTGCACCATTAGATGGGCCTCTAACCTCTGCCCGAGGGGTGGGAGAGGGGCCTCCGTGCAGGTTCTGAGAACTGGGGTTTGTCTGCATTTGCACTCTCCGGATCAGCACCAGTTCCTTGCATGTCTTCTGCTCTGGTGTTCGGTGGGAGTCCCATGTGGTTCTGGGGTTCCTGCCATGGGGTTGAGGGGCTTTGGTGGGATGAAGCCTCTCTGCTCAGATGGAGAGTGAGGGGTGGGATCTTTGTTCAAGCTCCCGGCTAGGAGGTTTCTCCGTTCATCACGATCAGTGGGTCTGACACTAGTACCTCAGGCTGCTTCTGCGCAGGTTATCTGCACACAAACTCCTGTATCTCTGGGACTTGGACAGCCCCTGCTGGGTGGTCTGGCCATGGCTTGGTGCGCTGCTGCGCTGCCAGTAAAGGTTGAGGGAGGGGTCTTCCTGCTCCTCTGTTCTGAAATTCTTCTTTTTCTCTCTTTCTTTTTTGTTATTTTCCACCTTCTGTTTTTCTCTGGGTGTTCATCTTTTTGTTGTTGTCAGTCACTTGGGGAGATTAAGCATCGGAACTTGAACTCTCTTTTGGGTTGGGGAGAGCTGTGGCGTTTCCGTACTGCCCTGTCACCATCTTGGTACCCCTTCTCATCTATTTTTTTATTGTGAAAATACTGTACAGAGGGATTACAATTACATGGGCAAGATAATGAGTACATTTCTTATCAAGCATTGAAGCTCCTCCTTTTTTTCTCCTTCCTATCCCTTCCCATCCTCCTCCAGGAAAGTATGAAATTCTTGATTTGAAGCCTTTTTCTTGATATCCACAACGTGTCATTCTTCCTTTATTAATAGGAGAATTTGGAGAAAAGATTAGAATTCACACTACAAAAAGGAGAAGAGGAAAAGAGAAGGAGAAATCTAGATATTTTGTTCTTCCTCACCTCAATCACAAGGTCTGGATAATGATTATGGATATTAGATACAATGATCTAAAATGATTAAACCCATCTATAGAAAATAGATAATCCCATAAATGATCACATGGAGAATGTTTATTTATAAAAAAATTGTAATAATGTCCAACAGGAAATCTTATCTATTTGTTTAGTTCTTGTTTGGTATTTATTAAATTCTAGTATGCTATAGTCAACTAACATAAAGGTATAAAATATAAAAAACTAACATCTTAATATCATATTCTAACATTAGCTTAATTCTGCTTTTGTTATATGGTGAGGCTGTATTTGAGTTTTGCCTCAATTTCACATGATATATTCTTCCAGTATATAAGTTGAAAGAAGACTCATTTTGAAACTATGCTATTTTTATAGCTAAGGGAAAACAATTCAGCTATTAGACACAGACAATGAGACAGAAATCTTCCCCTAGAAATAGCCTTTCACTACTTCTGGTTCATTTTTGTAAGCTGATGTAAGTCACATGACCCAGCTTGACATTGCAAAGTACAGGTAAATCTCACCAACAGGACGCTGATGCAGGACATAGAGTAATATGACCATATATACAACACTTGAGATAAAGAGGGGGGAAAAAAGAGAACTATAATACAATCAATCATACTCACTATCACAAATCTCTACAAGAAGGAAGCTATTATGTACCTTTATTTTTAAAACTACTGAGATCTTCAAATCATGTCTTTTATGCTTGGATGTTACAGGAATTAGAGAACATTTTGATACTGAGACAGCATAAAATTTCCAAGAAAGCTGGAGTGAGAATTTCAATACTACCATTTATTCTCCAAGAAAAGAAACCATTTCATAGACAATACTTTATACTTTCTTACCTAGTATCTTTTTAACCAGAAATGGATTTTGTTAATATATGTTACTATCCACCAGAATAAATGTTTCATTTCTCTGCATCTTGTGCAGACAGTATAGTCAATTACATGTAAGAGGGAGTTCATCAATAGCACTTTTTAAAAATGCAAAAAATGTGGACAGAGAGCCAATATACATATTTTTCCACCATCACCTTCCACATCCTCCTTCTTCTTTCCTAGGAAACACACTCTGTCAATTAAAAAGGCTTAGATATTTGCCTCTTTATCTTGAAAGTGGAAGCAGAATGTTATGGATGTCGGAGATGATGACCAATAGTGTTTTACATAATAATGTCACATGCATCAGCCCTATGAGTCCTGCTGGCCTTAACACTGTACTTACTTAGTGATGTGATAGGAATGTCAGCCTTACTGGACTTAGTATTGTTTTCCACTTCTTTTTCTACCACCTGGCCTAAATTATAATACATAGTAACGAAATGAAAAAGTAATGCCATCTTAATCAAGTCTAATTGCGAAAATGAGATGTATAAGAGGTTATGTTGAAAAACAAACTTTACAACTTTGGCGGGGGTGGGAGGGGGAGAATCGATGGCAGGGATGGTAAGGGGAAGAGGGGGGCAACAATGATTGCTATGAAATGTACTCATTACCTTGCTCATAAAATTGTAACCCCCCTATGTGGTATTTTCACAATAAAAAAAACTTATTAATATAAAAACGAAAAGAATTTTTTTAGGGCTCTGGGAATGTGGCTTAATGGAACAGTAATTGCTTAGCATGCATCAAACCCTAGGTTTGATTCCTCAGTACCACATAAATAGAAAAAGAAACACTGAAAGTGGAGCTGTGCCTCAAGTGGTAAAGTGCTAGCCTGGAGCCAAAACAAACAAACAAACACACACACACAAAAATAGTTCCCTGTCCCTGAGTTCAAGTCCCAAGATTGGCAAAAAGTCATTTAGCTAGTAAATGCAAAATAAATAACCCATACTTGGAATATACAATTGATCATTCCAACTGATGCCTAACAATAGTCCGTAATTTATTTTACCTATATTAGATTACTATTATTTAACAAAAGGGCTGGGAAGGTGGCTCAGTGGTATAGATTGCCTTGCACTCATGAGGCCCTGTGTTCCATTCCTCAGCACCACATAAGCAAAAAGAAAAAAGCCAGAAGTGACGCTGTGGCTCATGTGGTAGAGCGCTAGACTTGAGCTGAAGAGCTGATGGACAGCACCCAAGCCCAGAGTTCAGGCTCCGCGTCCAGACACCCCCCCACCAAAAAACAAAAAAAAAAACAAAAAAAAATGTTCTGTTAATAGGTCATGGCAATTTAATGCCAAGAATGTGCTTAGATATCGGGTGGAGATTAATCCTGGAAATTCAAAGATTCCAGGTTTTGAGCCGTCATTTCTAATCACAATGAGAAGGGTAGTCTATGTGAGATTTGGAAATCTTTTTGGTAAGTTATAGCATCAAAAAGGAATAGACTAATTAATAGTTTTGAGAAAAGAGAAGGAATAACTTCACATGGAAGGAATAAATGATAATAACTAAGTTATACCACAATCTGTTCTAGGGAACCATTTTTGGTTATTGAAGAACTAGTTATCAACTAGGCTTATTCCTCATTGTCTTTAGCATTCTAATTCCTTAGGCTAGTTCTTAATCTCTGTGTGATAAATGGTATATCCTTCTATGTTGTTCTTTCATTCCTGAACTCCTTTGCTTTCTAAAATCTTCAGTCATTTCTGATACTAAGTCCACATACGCAGACAACAGAGGATGCTAATGTAAGAGTCCCATAACACGAGTCATTAATGTAACAACATGGAAAAGGAGGATATTTTTATTGCTACCTCAATTTTTCTGAAAAGCTGCAATGTCATCATTGATTCAAATTTCCATTGTTTGTCTACATAGTGTCATTAAGTGCACATAAATGCAAATATAAGCCGGATGCTGGTCACTCATGCCTATAATCCTACCTACTGAAGAAGTTGAGACTAGAGGATTGTGGTTCAAAGCCAGACTGGCCAGGAAAATCCATGAGTCTCTTATCTTTAATTAACCACCAGAAATCCAGAAGTGGTGCTGTACCTAAAGTGGCAGAGCACTCAACTTGAGCGGAAGAGCTGAGGGACAGGGCCCAGCATCAGAGTTAAAGCCCCATGACCACCAAAAACTGCAAATATGACTTCAAGTTTCCCCAAAAGGAACAACGAAGTCAATTGTAATCTTCCCAAACAGAAAAAATCATTCCAAAATGATTCAGTGCACCTACTTTGGCTGAGTTATTTAAGTTATGGCTTCTTTGCTTGACATATTCTCTTCTTTTAAAAATTATCAAATATTAACTTTATTATAAACTTCATCTAATAATTCTTGTTTCAAAAGAGAAGTCCATACAGTTGATGTCACTTGGTTTTCTTACTATCTCAGTTCAAAGTCAACCTAGGCAGGACAGCCTGTTAAACTCTTATCTGTAATTAAGCACTAAAACAGGCAGAATTTGAGTTTTAGCTCAAGCAGTAGAGTAGTAGTTTAGGGGGTAGGTGGGCAGGAAAGACAACTGTATAGGGACAGGGTCCACCTTCTGGTTCAAGCCCCAGAACCAGCACAAAGTAAACAAACAAACAAGAAAATGAAAAACCCACATATTTCTTTAGGACCATCCTTAAAGCACTGGTTTGAGAAGAGGCTCCTTTTGCTGATTATACTCACTGGATCCTGCTTTTTGGAATCCTTATTGCTGTGGAGGACCCAGGACCAGAATAAAGAAATGGATAACTGACTTCTACAATAGGAGAATCATCTCAGGAGAGAAATATCCGTGCATAAGACACTTTAAAATCTCCATGTCTTTGTTTCTTTGCAGTAGAACACTTTTAAAACAAAGTTATTTCCTTTTATTCTATGTTGGCCTTGAAATGGAATATTGTTTCCTTTTGTAATACTCCCAACTGGAAGCTTACAGACAAGTTTTATATGAGTAAAGAACACACTCGAAAAGGTAAGGGACAGAGTTTCCTTCAGGCTTTGGATTCTTTTCTTGTACCATAAAAAGGACAGCACAAATTAACTTGAAATTTTTCATTTCTCTATGTTCAATTCCTCTCTTGGGATCAGTTTCCACTTCCAGTAACAGTTCCTTCCACTTACCTTCAGTAACAATCTATGATGCTGCTCCAAGTAAAATTAATATTTTCTGGTTTCATTTAAATAGCACAAGTACATCTTTGGACATGAGGTAACTTGTGTTTCAGAAATAACTTTTTAAAGAGAAAATATGGAATTTAAATCGCTTATAAAACATTATCCATGTACACATGGCCATATAAGATGATGTTAAATGAATGTACCCCAAGATAGTGACACAACTTGATTTTTCTCTCTTGCTATTGTTTTTAATGTATTTAACATGTAGTATGTATTTTTTTTGTATCTTGCATATACATTTTATTAATGTGGAGAAGGGAAGGGAAATAACAAAATGCTGAAACAAGGATACAGTATGACCCATTGTAACAATGAGTTGTACAAGGCACTATGTCGAAAATGAACTTTACTACTTGAAGAGGGGAGAAGGGAGTTGGGACGGTGGGGAGGAAAGGGATGGCAGGAGAAAAACAAAAGAGGAGGTAACAGTGCTTGATAGATTATGTACTCATTTACTTATTTATGTAACTCTAACCACTATTTACACCATTTTTACAACAAAAAAAATGAAAAAAACTTCCTGGAGTAGTTTAAGTTCAAATTTCCTAATTGCACTGTAATTAAGACCAATTTTAAGTGGGAAGAAGGTTCTCAGAAACATTTCTTTGTGAGTGTGTGTGTTGTGCATTATTTCCCAAGTGTACATAAGTTAACAGTAGGAGAAACAATAGGAATAATACAAGAAAAAGAAGTTTTGTGCTTAAGTTTAATAGTTCAATACACTACAGAAGACTCTACAAATAAGACAACATTGAAACAATAAATTCAAAGCCAGTAAGTAGATCTATGGGAGTGATATAGAGAAAGCATTACTACTAAGTGGAACATGAAGGATGAAGCCACTCTTGTTTTCTACTAGATCTAAATCATGGTAGCTAATCATGCAAATTTGTAATAACATAGTATGGAAGAATAATTCTGTTCACAAAGCAAGTCAGATAAAAAAGCATGGACTTAACTGGAAAAAAAGGCCATGTTGAGAGAGCAGGAATTATACTAGCAATGAACTGGTGGCTAAGATCACATTTCTTTTTCTTTCTTTCTTTTTTTGATGGTTGTGGGTCTTAAACCCAAGGCTAGAGTTCTACCACTTGAGCCACAGTGTCAATTCCAGTTTTCTGGTGGTTAATTTGAGATAAGTGACTCAGAAAACGTTCCTACTGGTGCTGGATTTGAACTGCAATACTCAGATCAAAACCTCCTGAGTAGCTAGGATTATAGGCATGAGCCACCAGTACCCGGCTCAAGATCACATTTCTAGCAGTGTACACTCAGGATATATAATGTGTATGTTCATCTACCTTTGTATGAATTCTTGAGTTAAAAATCTGGGCTACAGGTTAGACTTTACATTCACGAAAGTGTTTCTAGTTTAAAACATGATACTCCTGGAAAAAATAAAAACTAAGAATGTAAAAGAGTCTGGGAAGTTAAGTTTGAATCCAGCCTGGGCAGAACAGTCTTTGCAACACTACCTGTAATTAACCAGCCAAAAGTTACACTAGAAGAATGGCTCAAGTGATGTAATACTAGTCATGAGCAAGATTGCTGAATAAGAGCTTGAGGATTTTGCATACATACATACAAACATTCACATACACACAGAAGCACTTACATGTGCAAACACACATATGAAACAACTCTCAGAATGTGTAGAAAAGCTAGAAAATATGTCCTGAGTACGACTATAATCAAGTCATAATTTTCAATATTAGAAACTCCTCAAGTGAACTTTCCCCCAAAAAGCTTGAGAATATTACATAGGTAGGGACCAGACACAGTAAGAGAGGCAAGTAATCATCATGGAGAATCCATGGAGGAATGAATCAGAGACCCCTGCAGGTGCATCTGAAAATGTTCATACCCTGTGTCAAATGTTAAAACATCTTTGAAAATTGTACAGAAACACTTTGAGCAGTCAGTCTAGTGGATAAGATCATCGGAGAAGTTCAGAATTACTAGGATGCTTCTAGGTTAAATAAACCATCAAACTATGGTAGGACAATGTGATACAAGCCTGAAATTCTAGCATTCAGATTAAGACAGGAGATTAGAGAATAGATTACATAGTGATACCTTCCCGTAAGTAGTTAGTATAATTTTGCTTAATAAAACAAACCAAAAAACAAGACAGGAATTCACAGTTGGAAGTTAGGGCTAATTTTGTCATTATGTTTTGAGAAGTCAAGTTTCCTATTGAAATGCAACCCATATATCATCCTCAGTCATGTTTTAAATGCTCTCTTCATTACAGAACATTCCTAGATGCAAAATAGCTCATGATTCCAAACCAAAAATTTAAAAAAGTAAGCATCATTCTGTTGGTTTCCACAGAAATGATGAAGGATTACAAAAGCTTAATCCTGGAGAAATAGCAAAATTTTCTAATGTAGGACTTTGTAAACCTGGCTAAATGAGAATTTAAATTTAAAATAAACATGTTTTGTTTGTAATTTTATATTCTACAGGATACTACAAAATTCTTTTTAAGTAGAAGTTTTAATTTACAAATTTACAAATTATTCTGGCATTCTATTTGTCTAGAATATTCTTTCAAGCGAGTTAAAGGACTTAGTTAATAGATAATTCCAACAGTTCATGTATAACATGGTAATGCTAGAAACAGTTACCAACAAATGGATGATATTAATTTATAAATTTAGAAAAAGAGCAATGTTTTGAGGTTTTGGTGTAACATGGTATGAAGAGAGTTATTGTGCAACATCTTTTTTCTTCTACCTATACATAACACAGGAAGACATTTCCTTAATTACGTACCTCTGCATGCAATGAGAAAAATGCTAGGTTTGGGGTTTGTTTTCATTTTGTTTTTTTTGTTTTGTTTGTCCTAGGGCTTAACCGCTGGGCCTGGGCACTGTCCCTGAGCCTGTTTTTGGTCAAGGCTACTGATCTACCACTCGAAACTCAGTAACACTTGTGTCTGGCTTTTCCTGAGCAGTTTATTGGAGATAAGAATCTAAGGAACCTTCCTGCCTGGGTGGGTTTTGAACCATAATATTCAGATCTTAGCCTCCTGAATATCTATGATAGATAAAAAGATGAGTAGAAATAATATTTGCAAGTTTTCTGATCTCAAGAATACCACTTGAGGTAAAACGATGCAGCAAAGTTAATGTAGTGTTTTTTCAGCAATCGAAAGGGCATTTCATTATCAGATGTGTAGAATTTTTTCACTATAATGATAAGCTGGTCATGCTGTGAACTTAGGGAATTTTAAGGAGCACCTTACAATTTGGAAAGTGTTAGGCTAGAATGACTTCACTGCATAAAATGTTGGGATTGATTGTCATAAAAATAATAGCTTACTCTGATGAACAAATGTATACTCTAGAGGAATTAATTATTATAGATACTTCATAGTTTTATCTTCTACCAGAATGTGGCTAGTTTTTCTGTTGACTTTTAACTATGTAACGCCCCATTGGAAACTGCATTTTTTGCGGAATTAAATAAAATGCATACAGGCACTGTTTTAAATATCTCTGGTATGGCATGTTCAGAATTTGAAAATGAGTCGTTAGTAGTCATAGGAATTTTGAAGGTCACATATACTCTGTCCTATCAACAAATATTTAGTTTTAAAAGTTAGGATTTTCCAGAGAATTGAACTATTTTCTATGTAGTATGAGACAATACTAAAATAATGTTTTTTTCAAAATAATGACAAGTATATTCTGAAAATTTTGTATAGTTTGATAACATTCAAGTTGATGACCCTCTGATAAAGAGAGGGACAATTAATTCAAATTAGAAGCCAAATATTGTTCATTTTTTTAAAAAGGTAATACACATAGAATAATATTTACTATGCCAATACAGTGAAATTATATTTTATGTAGCTTGTTTTTAAATTTAATTTTATTGTCCATTTAATATATAAAAGGGGTTGCTGTAATTGAAAGGTAGAGAATACATAACATGTCGAACTTTTTATCCCCTCCCTCTCATTTTAATCACAATTTTCATTCACAATACCAATCATAAGTAGTAATGTAAATTTCCAAAATGTTGTCTTCTGAGTATTGCTATTGCATTGGTTTGCCCTTTGTCTTTTGTGTCGCCATTTTGTTGTTCCTCTTCCTTTGCAACATTAAGATAAATATGTATACAATACACAGGATACTGAAATTAAATACAGCAGGGGATAAACCATAGGGGAACACTAGGAGTTCATTTTGCTCATCATCCACTTATATGGTCACATATACATAGGTATTGAGCCATTCTGCTCATCTGCTAAGACTACACTAGACACTTC
The DNA here is from genome assembly GCF_019054845.1 of Dipodomys spectabilis. Lineage (NCBI taxonomy): Eukaryota > Metazoa > Chordata > Mammalia > Rodentia > Heteromyidae > Dipodomys > Dipodomys spectabilis. Next base: position 266,844 of record NW_024871112.1, on the reverse strand, counting down.
CTACTCATTACACATGAGGGAAACCATGGAATCTTTTTCTTTATATCTTGCTTATTTTACTTAGTAGGATTTTTCCAAGTCTTTCCATTTCCTTATGAATTGGAAGCATAGAATTCCAACGTGTGTGTGTGTGTGTGTGTGTGTGTGTGTGTGTGTGTGTGTGTGTGTGCGTACCACATTTTAGTGATTCATTCTTCTGAGTGGTATATTGGTTTAAAACATGATTGCATGTAAGTATCAGTTAGGGTCATTCAAAAATTACAGATGCCACCTCCACAGGTATACTAAAATAATGATTTCTAAGTAACATAGTCTTTTATGTTGGTACAAGTGTTGAGATATCTGGATGAGTCTAATGTATATTTTGCACTGAATTAGGCAGGAAGATATCATATAGGATAAAAATGGTAGTGACAAAATATTCCCTTGAGATAGATTAAGGAGGCTGCCAGAAGTATGAAGAAATTCAGATAATTTAGGAGAATTTAGAAATGCAAGCTCAAGTTTGTCTCTTTAAATAAAAATTATGTAAGTAGATGGGCAAAAGAAGGGGAAGAGAAGAAATAACAGACAGCAGATCATTGTACCAAGTTAGAGTATAAAAAGATATAATCTATAACTTCCAAGTTAAAAAAGAGAACAATATAATAAGTACCTCTTAATTTAGGAACATGCATAATATTTACTTGGCTTTTCTCTAATTTAATGCTCCAAAATAAATGTAGATTTTATAAGAAAATTTAGGTGATTTCCATTACTTCAACCTGAACACTAACTGTGATTAGCCCTCTTTTTCTCACTTTGCACTTGGAAAAATAGTCCCTAAATTGATGATGTTGTGGCTGATTAGAGTCAGAGTTAGGGGCTTCTATTGTACAATTATCCCAGAATAGTTTAAAGCAGTTTTTTCCCCAAGATATCCAACTAAATTCTCTGAATCAATACTTTGAACACATCCTCACACCTGAGCACATAATTTGAAATTATACTTCAGCATTTCCTTGGCACATTCTACTTTGTGCCTTTCGCTTTTTTACACATTCCTTTTGAGTTCATGGTTGCTCTATTTCCATTTCATCTTTACAAATTGCTGAGAACATTGTTCACCTACTACTTCTTCTTTGCACATGACAGTCTATGTATGAAGGTACTTTGTCTATGTTAAGCAATAGGGTAGTACTCACTCTCTGAGGAGAAAAGTTCCACAGTATAACACTATGCCCATATTAGAGGGTGTAGAATTTAAATTTAAATCATTTTGAGACAAACAGTGATATTAAAAGTGTAAGGCTCCCTAAGGACATTTGCTTGGAGCTCATTAGTTTTCCTAGGAGAAATATAAATATCCAGAAAATTTGGAGCTAATTGGTAAGTAACCAATTAACACTAGTTCCTAGATGTTGTGTTAATACAAGTCAAAATTGTATTATTGTTACATCAGAATCTTTCCCTACTTGCCAATGTGTATGAAAAAATGAAAGAAAGGCAGTAACACAAAATGTCTGATATTTTTAGGCTTTTAATCCTACTGGTGAGGGTAATGTCTGAACTCTTCCATTCAATAAAAGCTTGAAGTTTATAAGAGCACTTCCTATATATAAGAATTTGTGGCATGTTGATTGACAGGGTTATTACAGCATGGAGATATCCCTAACAAAAATTAGATTTGAATAGAACATATGTCAGTTACGATTTGTCAATGGTTAATGAGGCATTTTCTATTCTAAAGAAGAATCAATTCGAGGAGTCTTCAGTCACATCAGTAAAGATGTATGTTCAACCTAATACTTGGTGTTACTTGTCCTACATTTATAATGATTAGGCTGATAAGATATCCAAACATATATAAAGATATTTCAATAAAGTTCCAAACTGATGTGGATACGTGTGTCACTCATTGGAAGCGAAGGATAAATTAGGCTTGTCTATGCTGTAGTTCAATCTTTAATCACCTGGCTAAAATAATCTTCAAAAATATTCACAGAATACTTCTAAGTAAAGTTCATGAGAGTTATATCTGTATAATTCTTCTAAGTTCAGGATAAAAGCATTTGTTCCCAGCATTTAAAATCAACAGGATCTGTTGAATTCATGGATCCAGAATTTCATGGCTTCACATTCATATCTCAAAATTTTATCAATATGAATTTCAACCACTAAGCCAACTTCTCAGCCTTTTTTCTTATAAATAAAATTATTAATTTCCACATTTTGATGGACTAAGCTATAGTTTTCAACCAAGTGTGATTAGTTCAATAACATTCTCATATCGATAGTATTCAATAACCAAAGTTTCCAATGATATATTAAGAGTATTTCTTCAGTACAGCTGTAAACACATGACCCAATTTACATAATTCTACTTACATATCTATAGTTACCTTAAAAGGACACAGACCGTAGAGCCAGTAGTTAAAATTTATTTTTATTTTTATTTCTGCATGAAACTATTTGTAAATTCATACCAACAAACTGAATTTGACTCCTTATTTATAAGCTAAGGTGGAAGATCCTATACAATTCTCTTTGAACATTTGAAAACTTGCTTGCTATAATGATTGCAGTATTATACAAATTGATTTGCTATGTGGAGTATATCAATTTCTCCACAAATGCATTACTATATTTTGTGTAATCTATTTATATTATGGTCATACTAGTGAGTTTTCTTTTGATTTTTTCTTAGATACTAAAGAGAACTTATTTCACATGCTTCTCCTATTGACTACTAATTTGCATATGTTCTTTAAAGAAATAACCTATTCGGGAAAAAAGTTATTTAGAATTAGAAAATATAAAAATACTTACACTCAAAATCATTGTAGCATTAACAGTGTAGCATTAAAAAATACGTGCCCTCTATCTGTTGGATATTTTTTCACTTCTATTATATTGTCCTTCGAATTATGAAAAGTTTTCAGTTGATATTATCCAGTTTATTCTTGCTTTTCTTTACCCACTAATGCTCTCCTTATCATTTTTTACAAACCTTTACTGATCCAATGTCATGAATTTTTACACTTATGTTTTATAGGTTTTTACATCTCACATTTAGTTAGATAATCTTTTTTTTATCTTTGTATAAGGTTTGAGGTAATAGTCTAAGATCTTATTTTAAATCTAGGGAGGCAATAGTGCCAGTACACCCATTTAAGATTCTGTTTTTATTTCATAAAGTCATGGAATCCTTTTCAAAATCTATTGACCATACAACTGAGAATATTTTTATTGTGAAAATACCTACAGAGTGGTTACAATTACATAATAGTATTAACCAAAGCATGCTATTTGCAGAGGAGTATTTAAAAGGAGTAATTTCTTATAAAATTGAACTTTTAATCCAACAAAATGAATACCAGGAAACTATCACTTGGAAGATGTGAGTGGAAGTAAAAGGGAAGGAATAAAGAGAGTTATGGAGGAAGAGAGTGAAGGCATAATATTCAATGCAGATAGTGTGTAAGTAGAAAAAATGAAAGTGAGGTGAGGTTTAGAAGGTTGTGGAAAGTTATGTAAAGATCCATTGTACTTATAAACTGATTTGTGGAATGGAAATTCTTTTGAGCAACTATTTAATAAAAATATAATTAAAAACAATGGAGACATCTAAACTTAAACTGCGTTCTCTTAAACCATGAGTCAATATAATAGTTTCCTCCTCAGAAATATTCTTTGCAGGTATTTTCCTCATAATAACAGAAAAGTGACCAGTGCAATGAATAGCAATACATCACATTGTATATTCTAAATAGACACAATATAAAAATCACAGTAAAAGTGTTAGAATTCATCACATGATAAAATAACAGGTAGAAAGTATCAAATGCTGACTGATTATTTTTCCAAGTACTTTACCTATGGTATCTAATTTAATCCTCACAATAATCCCATAAAGTGGAACTACTTCTATTTTTAATTCTCAGATGATGATATGGAAGTCTTCAGAGTTGGAATTACTAGTACTGCATTGCACACATGGTAAGAGTTAGCCTGTGGCCCATCTCCCACTGTATCAAAATACCTCATTTTATTTTATGACTAAGATACCAGCACTTAGTCTACTAATTCTAGGAAATTTTCCCAGATTTATTGTGCACACTCTAATAATATTTCACTTTATCTTTGTTAGAAAATAGGTAGCTTTAATATGAAAGCTCCAAGTTCATAATCAATTTATACCTCCCTGGTGAAAGGAACTGCAAAAGTATAACATTCTTGATTTCTAGCTCAAAATAGTAGAAATCATATTCTATCCCATGACTCAACACTGCACTGTTTGGGGACCCCATCTCTGTTTAACACAGTCTTACTGAAAGAATGACCTGCCTAATTCCGGATGGAAACAGACTGCATGTCTTATGGACCAATCATTTCCACATTGTAGCTCACGTAAGTTGTTTACTATGAGAAGTATTTTGATTGCTTTTTATAACCAAAATTTTGAGAGAAATGTACTACTTTAAAATACTATTAAAGCAAGAATGATATAAAAATCACCTTTGACCCAAGATAAATATTTTACCTTTCATATACCAAAAATGCAGTGTGACCTACCATTAATATTAGGAACGAGAGGTTAAAAACCATAGACACCAAGACCTAAGTATGAATTAAAGACTCTCCAACTTGTGAATACAATTGGTTTAAAAAGTCATCAATACTACTGCATTTAAAAAAAATTCTTATGATACTGAAGATTCAATTATAAATTATTTACACGTGAAAATAACTCATTTTCTTTGGATTAGGACACAAAACACAAGATTATTCCTAATCATTTTATTATTTTTTATTTTTTTCCTAATCATTTTAAAACCTTTATTTATACTACAAATTCACTCTTATAACTAAAGATTCTAAAAGTAACTGAAGTAAAGAGACACAACGGAAATAATTTAACTGCATATCTTCATTCAAAAAACTGTGTTAATAGAAAAAAAAGTTATATTAATAATTAATTAGCTTAACAAATTCACTTGCATTCTTTTATTCTATTTCATTTAGTTTTATAAAAACTTGATTTTCATAAAACGATGCATATAAAAGCTTATATACCCACTCACATTTTCAGACCTAACAATATTTATTTCAGAAATGTTTTTAGCTCTATAGTCAATGAGCTGAAATAATACTAAAATATTCAAAGGCTTTTCAGAAATTGCAAGACTCACTCTGTGATGTTATTTACATTGGAAAAGATATTGAAAAAGCCTTATTTGTTAAGTTCCTGTAGTTACTCCCACAAAAGAACCATTAGTGAAGATCCCTTTGCATGTTCAAAACAACTTCTAATACATTCATACTCTGGAGACGAAATATGCTTTTTTTGTTTGTTTGTTTGTTTTTGAAAGTAATATCTAACAAGCATATCCACAATACTTATTTGCAGTTATTATAATGAGATATTCAAACGTAAAATTATTGGGTTGATTATCTCTTAGTGAGAATAGATATGACCTTATGAAGACAGTTATTTTCAACAGAAAGCAAGAAAGAGTTTATCCACCTTGTGTTTCATGGAATAACCAGAGAGTAATACCTGTTTGGTCAAGTCGGGCAAACTCACTCCATGAGCATATCTTAAAATTATAACCAATTTAAGAGATCAAATACATATTTTGCACTGACAGTCATCTTACAGCAATAACTTAGCACCTAATTATGTCTGTATTTCCTCACCTAACATATAAAAGAGTTGTAAGCAGTCTCTTTTATCTATCTTAATGTTGTAAATGCTTTGATTCTGATGATGTTATTATTTGACAAATAAAATGTACAGAAAGGTTGTCCAACTGAAATGACATGACAGAACAGTGATAAATAAAAACATTGCAACACAGTTAGCTCTTTTCAACCTCACCCTGTCGATATGGGCAAGCAACATTGCAACAGCACATGCACACATATACACATACACACATGTGCACACATGTACACACATATACATGCATGCTAAATTCAGGGTTTATTGTACAAAAACGTTCAAATTAAATATTAGTGATTAGTACAAATGATTATTTGCCTTACTACCAAATAATGCACAATCTATTCACCATGCCTATCAACATGTGACCACTTAATTTATTTTTAATTAATTAATTAACTAATTCATTCATTCATTTGTTTGGTGCTAATAATAGGGCTTGAACTCAGGGCCTGGCTCTGTCCCAGAATTTGTTATCTTTTTGTTTTAGTTTTCTGAAGGCTAGCATTTTACTGCTTGTACCACAGCTCCATTTCTAGCTTTTGTTGTTTTCTTTCAAATCAGAATCTAATGGACTATTTTTGTTGTTTGGTTTGGTTTCAAACCACAATCCTCAGACTTCATCTTTCTAATTAGCGAGGATTAATGACATGAGCCACCAGTGTGGCTTCTACTTCTTCCTCTATACTTATCTAATGCGCATAATTAAATAGTAATTTAAAACTGAGAGTATAGTAACAAGTTGTACAGTGATGAAATTGTCCTGTCAAAACTTCAAGTTAGTAATTTAAATTTCTTCTTAAGACCATACACAAAAAAATACCATGATATAGTATAAGAGAACTCACAATTGGACGTATGAGCTTCAAGAGCTTTTTAATAGATTCATTATTTATTGTTACCCAACATTAGGAAAAAAATGTACAATGCAATAGTAAAATAGAGTCCTTTGCATGACTACTTAAATTCCTGTTTTTTTAAGACACTTGTTTTCATCTACAAAAGTAGGCATGTCTATTGGCTTCATGTGGTTTCTATGATTGAAAGTGCTTAATGAGAAGTCAAGATGTATTAGTAGTCCTTTGCTATCATTAAATCTCACTTTGATAATAAAATTAAAAAAATAATCTGCATAAAATATAATTTCACTGTATTGGTATAGTAAATATTATTCTCTTTGTTGTAACTTTTTAAAAATCAATAGTATTTGGCATCTAATTTGAATTAATTACCCCTTCTTTACTAGAGGTTCATCAACTTGAATGTTATCCAACTAGACAATATTTTAACAATATATTGCCAATATTTTGAAAAAAGAATAAATTTATTACTTTCTCATACTAAAAACGAAAATAGTTTAATTCTATGGAAACCCATAACTTTTAAAAGTAAATAAGTTTTTAAGAGGACAGAATATATGTGTTATGCAAAATTCCCATCACTAATAACTACTCATTTTTAATTTCTCAACATTCTATACTTGAGAGATTCAAAACAGTACCTGTTTGCATGTTATGAAATTCTGCAATAGATGCAGTTTCCAATGGGGTGTTATAGATTGAGAAATCAGCCGAAAAATTGCCACATTCTGGTAGAGGATAAAACTATGAGGCATCTGGAGGGGATGTGGACAGAAAGGAAACTTACTTCATTGTTGGTGGGAATGTAAACTTGTTCAACCACTTTGGAAAGCAGTATGGAGGTTCCTCAAAAGACTTCACATAGAACTCCCCGATGACCCCGCAATCCCACTTTTGGGCATTTACCCAAATGTTTACAAACAAGACCACACTAAAGCGACCAGCACAGCTATGTTTATTGCAGCATTATTTACCATAGCTAAGATATGGAACCAACCCAGATGCCCCTCAGTAGATGAATGGATCAAGAAAATGTGGTATATATAGACAATGGAATTCTATGCCTCCATCAGAAAGAATGACATTTCCCCATTTGTTAGGAAATGGAAAGGCTTGGAAAAAATTATATTAAGTGAAGTAAGCCAGGCCCAAAGAAACATAGGTCCCATGGTTTCCCTTATTTGCAATACCTAGTATATGTATGAGTCAAGCAGAAAAGGTCAGATAATGTGATGTTAGGAAAACGAACCCTTAAATATGTATTTTAATGTTTTTTTTTCTTTCATGCATGTGTTTCTAACGCATTTATAAGATTATTTCTTTGTTGCTTTGTATGTCCCTCCCCCACAGTGTAACCCCCGCTTTCACTATATTTGATGTCAGTTTAACTTGTGGAGGAGATGGGGAAAACAAGTCGTTTAAGGATTCAGGTGGACCTGTTGCAACAATGAGAAGTACAAAATGTCATGTCAAAAACGAGCTTTACAATGTCGGTGTGGGGGGGAGGGGGGGAAGGATTGGGTTGGGGGAGGGGGGAGGCTGGGAAGGGAGGTGAAGGGTAAACAAAGGAGGAGGCTGCAATGCTTGGTAAGAAATGTATGCATTATCCTGCCCATGTAATTGTAACCCCTCCGTACAGTATGTTCTCAAATAAAATAAAATAAAATTTAAAAAAAAGAAAAGAGAGGCAAGGGGTGACAGTGTCCAAAAAAAACAAAAACAAAAACAAAAAAACTATGCAGCATCTGTGATAATTACTTCTTCAAGCGTAGCCAATTGTTCATCAGAGTAAACTATTATTTCTATGACCATCAATCCCAAGGTTTATGCCATAAAATCACCCTAGACCCTAGAACAGTTTCCAACTTGTAAGGTGCACCTTAAAATTCCTTAATTCACATCACGAATAGCTTACTCTATATGATAAAATAGTACACCACTGCTAATGATGCGCTCCTTGTTCTGGAAAGAACACCACAAAAAACCGCATGAATTTTTCCCCAACTGCTATTCTTGAGATCAGAATACTTGCAAATATTATTTATATTTATACTTTAACTATCTTAGATATTCAGGATGCTAATATCAGAAGATTACAGTTCAAAGCCCACCCAGGAAGGTATCTTAGAATCTTATCTCCAATAAACTTTTCATCAACAGCCAGACACAAATGCCATTGAGGTTGAAGTGTAGGGCTCGAGCCTTGAGCATAAACAGGCTCAGGGACAGTGTCCAGGCCTAGGGTTCAAACTCTAGGAAAAAACAATAAAAACAAAGAAAACAAACTCCAAACCTAGCTTTTCTCTCAATGTATACAGAGGCATGTAATTAAGGAAATCGCTTCCTGTGTTACATATAGATAGAAGAAAGAAGATGTCATACAATTACTCTCTTCATACCATTTTATACCAAACCCTCAAAAAATTGCTGTTTATCTAAATTTATAAATTTTTAGAAATTTATAAATTTGTTGGCAACTCCGTCTAGATTATTCACATTATCATGGTATACACGAACTATTGGAATTATCTATTAGGTTCTAATTATAACTCTTTTAAAAGAATATTCAAGGGGAATAGAATGCCAAAATCATTTGTGAATTTGTCAATTAAACCCTCTACTTAAAAAGAATTTTGTAGTATCCTATAGAATATGGAATTACAAAGAAAACCAAAGTATTTACTTTAAATCTAAATTCTAATTTAGCAAGGTCTACAAAATTCTACATTAGATGAACTTTGCTATTTCTCCAGGCTTAAGCTTTTGTAATCCTTCATCATTGCTTTGGAATCCAACAGAATGATGCTTACTTACTTTTTCAAATTTTTCGATAAGAATCATGAGCCATTTTGCATCTATGAATGTTCTGTAATGAAGAGAACATTTAAAACACAACTGAGGATTATATATGAGTTGCATTTCAATAGGAAACTTGACTTCTCAAAACTAGTGGCAAAATTAGCCCAAAATTCCATCTGTGTATTCCTTTCTTGTTGTTTGGTTTGTTTTATCAAAACAAAATTATACTACCTGGTCCGCGGAAGGTATCGCTATGTAATTCCACTCTCTAACCTCCTGTCTTAGTCTGAGTGCTAGAATTCCAGGCTTGTATCACATTGTCCTGCCATAGTTTGTTGGTTTATTTAATATAGAAACACAGTAGCAATTCAGAACTTCTCCGATGATCTTCTCCACTAAACTGACTGCTCAGATTGTTTATGTACTATTTTCAAAGATGTTCTAAAATTTGACACAGGATATGAACATTTTTAGATGCACGTGCAGGGGTCTCTTATTCATTCCTCCATGGATCCGATCCCATTAATAATGATTACTTGACTCTCTTACTATCTCTGGTCCCTACCTATGTAATATTCTCAACTTTTTTTAAGAAAGTTCACTTGAAAGTTTTCTAATATTAAATATTATGACTTGATTCTAGTCTTACTCAGGACATATTTTCTATTGTTTTCTAATGTTTCTACATATTCTGAGAGTTGTTTCATTTGTGTATTTGTGTGCACATATAAGTGCCTCTATGTGTATGCATGTGTTTTTATGTGTGTATGCAAAGGCCTCAAGCTCTTATTCAGCAAACTTGCTCATGACAGGTATTCCAGCTTTTGGCTGGTTAATTATAGGTAGTGTCTCAAAGCCTGTTCTGCCCAAGCTGGATGCAAACTGAACTTCCCAGACTCCTTTACATTCTTAGGTTTTATTTTTCCAGGAGTATCAACTTTTAAACTACAAACATTTTTGTGAGTGTAAAGTCTAACCTGTAGCCCAGATTTTTAACTCAAGCATTCATATAAAAATGGATGAACATACACATTACATGTCCTGAGTGAACACTGTTAGAAATGTGATCGTGAGCCGAGTGGTTGTGAGATCTGAGAATTGGGGTTCAAAGCCAGCCCGGGTAGGAAAATCCTGGAGACTCTTTTCTCCAACAACTAACAGAATACTGGAATTAGCATTGTGGCTCAAGTGGTAGAGCACTAGCCTTGAGCTGAGTAGCAGAGGGACAGCATCCAGTCTGAGTTCAAGTGCCAAAACAACAAAAAAGAACATAAGAAAAGGAAAGAAAAAGAAATGTGGTCTTAGCCACCAGGTTCATTGATAGTATAATCCCTGTTCTCTCAAGATGGACTATTTTTTCTATTTAAGTCCATGCTCTATATCACTCCCATACATCTCCATATTGGACTTGGTTTTATTGTTTCAATGTTGTCTTATTTGTAAAGTCTTCTATATTGTATTGAAACCTTATACTTAAATACAGAACTTCTCTATCTCCTATTATGACAATTGTTTCTCTTCCTGTTAACTCATGTACACTTGGGAAGTAGTGCACAGCAGATACACTCACAAAAAATGATCTGAGAACCTTCTTCCCATTTAACATTCACCTTAATTTACAGAGCACTTAAGAAGTTTGAATTCAATGTACTCATGGATAATGTATTTATAAGCAATTTAAATTTCATATTTTCTCTTTCCTAAGTTGTCTCTGAAACACGTGTTACCTCATGTACAAAGGTGTCCTTATGCTATTTCAATGAAACCAGAAAACATTCATTTTATCTGGAGCAGCACCATAGATTGTTACTGGAAGTAAGTGGAAGTAACTATTACTGGATGTGGAAACTGAAACCAGGAGAGGAATTGAACATAGAGGAATGACAAAGTTCAAGTTAACTTTTGCTTTCCTTCTTACCGTACAAGAAAATAATCTAAGGCTTGAAGGAAACTCTGTCCCTGACTTTTTTGAGTGTATTCTTTACTCCTGTAAAACTTGTCTGTAAACTTCTAGTTGAGAGTATTACAAAAGAAAACAACGTGCCATTTCAAGGCCAACATAGAACAAAAGGAAATAACTTTGTTTTAACAGTGTTCTACTGCAAAGAAACAAAGACATGGAGATTTTTATGTGTCTATTGCATTTCTCCTGAGATGATTTTCCTATTGCAGAAGTCTGTTATCCATTTCTTTGTTCTGGTCCTGAGTTTTCCATAGCAATAAGGATTCCAAAAACAGAGGAGTATGAGTATGATCAGCAAAAGCAGCCTCTTCTCAGACAAGTGCTCCTTTTAGGAGGGTCCCAAGAAATTCCTGGAGTTTGATTTGTTTGCTTGTTTGTTTAGTTTGTGCTGGTTCTGGGGCTTGAACTCAGAGGCTGGACCCTGTCCCTGTACAGTTGTCTTTCCTGCCCACCTGCTAAAATCTAAATACTCTACTGCTTGAGCCAAAAATCCACTTCTGGTTTTTTGGTGTTTAATTACACATAATAGTTTGACAGACTCTCCTGCCTGTGTTTGCTTTGAACTAAGATAGTAATAAATCCCAATGCCATCAATTGTATGGAATTCTCTTTTGAACCAAGAAATATTAGATGAAATTTATCATAAAACTAATATTTGACAATTTTTAAAAGAAGAGAATATGTCCAGCAAAGAAGCCATAAATTAACCCAGCAAAAGTAGGTGCACTGAATCATTTTGGAATTATTTTCTCTGCTTTCGAAGATTACTAGTGACTTCATCATTCCTTTTTGGAAATGAAGTCATGTTTACACTTTTTTGTTGGTTGTGGGGCTTGAACTCTGATCCTGGGCACTGTCCCTCAGCTCTTCAGCTCAAGTTGAGTACTCTACCACTTTAGCTATGGCACCACTTCTGGGTTTCTGGTGGCTAATTGAAGATAAGGGTGTCATGGACTTTCCTGACCAGGCTGGCTTTGAACCACAATCCTCTGGTCTCAACCTCCTGAGTAGCTATGATTACAGGCATGAGCCACCAATACTTGGCTCATATTTGCATTTAGTGCAGTTTTTGACACGAAGTAGACAAAGAATGGAAATCTATATCAAATGATGTGACATTGAAGCTTTTTAGAATAATTGAGGTAGTAATATGTCCTCCTTTTCCATTTTGTTACATTAATGACTCATGAGCTATGGGACCCTTACATTAGCATCCTTTTCTATCTGGGTAGGTGTATTTAGTATCAGGAAATGTTCATAGAGAAATAGAGAAAGACAGATTTTTAGAAAGCAACGAAGATCAGGTATGAAAGAACCGCATAGAAGGCGACACATTTCTCACACAGAGATTAAGAACTAGCTTAAGAGATTTAGAATACTAAAGGCAATGAGGAATAATCATAGTTGATAACTAGTTCTTCAATAACCAAAAATAGTTCCCTAGAACGGTTTCTGATATACCTAACTTACAGGACAAAATAGCAAGCCCACCTTTTTAAAACATAGGATCTCTCTTTACCTACAGTTGTGTTATGCATCTTGCATTCAGTATAGTTATTCTTTTTATTTTGTATCTTATTCATGGATATATTGTGTATTTTATTGAATATGGTGATTGCTATAACTGTGCTGACATGAATGACAACTTATTCCCATGGCTATAGAGTTGCCTATGTAGAATTCTCCATCCTCGCTGATACCCAGGACTTTCACAGGACAGGAAAACAGGTGGATTGATTGGCTTCTCACATCAAGGTGAATCTTTTGGCAGTTCTGGGATTGGAACTCAAGGCCTAGCAGACCCAATTGGTAAATGAATCATGGGGAACACACCAGCCTGTAAGACACTAAGGAGCTAGGCCATTACCAGGACCTGAGACAGAGCCCTGGTTGGGGCCAATATAGTCATAAATTCATCATTTAAACAGATGATCTATGTTTATATACATGGGTGGGCAGCATCTTGTGTTCTGTGTAGTCATTCTCTTTATTTTGTGTCTTACTCATTGATGTGTTGTGTATTTTCTTGAGTATAGGATAACAGATATAACTGTGGTGACCTAGATGACAACCTATTCCCATGAGCATAGAGTTGCCTATGCATTCTCCATCCTAGCTGAGACCCAGTACTTGTATAGCACAGGAAAACAGGTGCAACAACTGGCTTCTCACATCCGGGTGAATTTTTGGCCGTGCTGTGATTCAAACTTTGGGCCTAGGAGGCCCAACTGCCCAATGAGTACATATGAGCACACCAGCCTGTTAGCCACTAACGAGCTGGGTCATTCCCAGGAACAGAGATTGAGCCCCAGGGAGATCAAAATAGTCCTGAATGCATCATTTAAACATAGGATGTACATTCATCTGTGTGTGGACTGCATTGTGCATTTAGTGTAGTTATTCTGTTTTGTATGGTATTCATGAAAGTTTTATATATTTTCTTGAGTATATGATGATAGGTATAACTGGGCTGACATGGATAACAATCTATTCCCATGGCCACAGGGTGGCCCATGCATTCTCCATCCTAGCTGACACCCAGGACTTGCACTGGAAAACAGATGCAACGATTGGCTTCTGACATCAGGATGACTTTTTTGGCAGGGCTGGGATCTGAACTCGGGACCTACCAGGCCCCATTGATATATAGGTCCATGTGAGCACACCAGCCTGTGAGCCACTAAGGAGCAAGGTCTTTCCCAGTACCTGAGATGGAGCCCCCAAGTGTGGCGCCAGGGGTGGGCACACAGCAGTCATCCATTCGTAAGTTGAAGGTAGTAAGCAAATAAGTACATATTTGTATAGATTAGGAGAGATGGTAACCTGTGATAAAATCCAATCTCCAATGTGTTTACTGATTCTTGGATCTTTCCAGATGCCTCCGTTTCATGACTGTGATGATTATTGCCACACTTAATCAACACTTCTTTACAAATAAGCGATACCACATGAGTCTTGCCTATCATTTCCTACTTATATCATGCACGAACTACTCATTCAAGGATGAGATCAATGCCATTCTATGACTTTTCCTGGTCCAGAAACCAGTATCTCAGGATTTCCAGCCATTGCCTTCTCATAGAGGGGCTGAATTCAAGCCTCAGGCATGGAAAACATACTCCTTAAATACATTTTAAAGATAAGATTTATACTTCCATACAGATGTTCAGGACATATCGTGTTTGGTGTGGTAGGATTTATACTTCCATACAGATGTTCAGTACATAGTATGCTTGGTGTGGTTGTTCATTTTATTTCATGTTTTATTTTTATTTACCAATTATTTTATTGATTCTGATGACACCTATACCATTCACTACATTGTTTACCTCCTGTCACATAGCATCTAGATTTGTAGATGTGTTCTCCATCATGCCTCACACCCAGGACTCTCCCAGAAAAGGAAAACATGTGTCACACTAGGCTTCTTAATCCAAGATTAAATTTTTTGGCAGTGATGGGATCTGAACTCAGGGTCTAGCAGGCCCAATTCATGAATGGGTGAGTAGGAGCACAACAGCCTCTAGCCAATGAAGCTGTCAGGTGGCTCCCAGGCGCTGAGATCAAGCCCCAAGTTTGGCCAAAACAGCAATACATGGATAGGCAAATGGTGGTATAGAAATAAATATATATATTGGTAAAGAATGCCAGTGCCGTCTATCTATGATTGAATGACATCTGCTACATTCCTTCTAACTCTTAGGTATTTATTATATCGACATTGAAATAACATTATTCTTTTCATGCTCAATAAACTATTAATTAAGATCAATCAGCATCCTAGGATTATTGCATCCAATTTTAGAGTAGACAAATGCATGAACTACTCTTTCAATCGGTATTCTTATGCATAGGAACAAGTCTTTTGTGATCTCCTGCAATTGGTAGGTGTAAGGATCAGGATTTGAACCCAGGGCCTATGTTGACATGTTGGCTTATGGCTTCCCTGACAGCCTGCCAGCCATCAGCAATGGCAGGTCAGGTGCACTTTGCAACCGTGTCATTCAGATCCAGATGGTCACCATAAAAAGAAAAAAAATTGTAAAAGCCTCCAGCCCTCTGCAGTTCACCACTTTTTGTGCTGTCCCACTTTTTTTCTTCCTGCAAGCCCTCTGGGCCTAGGGTCCCAGGATTCGCTATGGGTCCTGAGGCTGAACTCCAGCCTAGGGAGATCGAAGCTGAGGCAGAGTTGCCATGACCTGAGATCAAGCCCTGTGGTTGGCAAAATTAATTAATTAATTAACTAAATAAAAAAATAAAGCTCCTTGGATTGGAATTTCTACCAGTTTTCTTTCCTAGAATGGGATTTGAACTCAGTGTCTTGGTAAATCTATACCAATATGAGGGAAGGTGCAGAGTTGCCACTTCTTGATTTCAAACCCCATGCCAAGCCAGAAATAAATAAAGTCACTGACCTTGAAAGGGAAAGGTTGTCGTGGATATGGGAAGGAAGTGGGGGAAAAGAAGGAGGAGGCAACAATGCTCAGGAAATGTACTCATTACTGTGCTCATGTAACTGTGATCCCTCTGTACAATATTTTTACAATAAAAAATGTACAAGAAATAATATATTGCTCAGATAAGCACTGTGGGGGTAAGGGAAGGATGTCTGAATAGCTGTAAAAAATTCTACACTGATGTTTTTTATAATGGTCAGTATGGAACTGAATAAACATAACAATTTCCAAAACAAATATTAAATCACTGACTTGGAACTGGGGCCAGTATTTTTGCCATTGATGGAATTTGAGCACACTGTTCGGGCAACTCTTTTACCATTTGTGAACGTGAAGCTCACTGTCCTTAAGGAAAATAAATTCAAGTTAGAGTTCCCAGAGCCTGCAATGGAAAAATATGTATATACATATGTAATATATGATATATATGTACGTCTGTACATTTATTTCATATTATTATTATTATTGATTTTGTATTCAGTTAATTTTTATTTTATTCATTTTATTGTTTATTGTATTTATTATTATACACATAATATTTATTATGTTTTGTACATCTATTATATAATTATACACAATAATTTAGGACATTGACTCATTTTTCATTAATACTTTATTAAGTGCTGAAACATGGTACTTAATTAAGTAGAGGCATTTGTCACAGACATCACATGTTTAGAGTCTGTCAACAGTATGTGCTTTGTCTTATTTACCTTCGGACAACTTCCTATAGGGATTTCTTTAGATGATTTATACACAGAAACCTTTTCTTGAGGATAAGCAAGTTGAGGAATAAAATTGTGAGGTTGGGGCTAGGAATGTAGCTTACTGGTAGAGATCATGCTCAGCATGCATGAATGCCAGGATTTGAAACCTCAGTGCCACATACTCAGAAAAAGCCAGAAGATGTGGAGAGGCTCAAGTGGTAGAGCACTAGGCTTGAGAAAAAGGAACTCAGAGACAGTACCAAGGCCCTAAGTTTAAGCCCCAGGTCTGTCAAAAACAATAGGCCAGATGCAGATGCCGGTGGGTCACACCAGGAAACCTAGCTTCTCAGGAGGCTGAGATCTGAAGACCACAGTTTGAAGACAGCCTAGGAGAGGAAAGCCTGTTAGACTCTTACCTCCAATGAACCACCAAAAGACCACATGTGGCATTGTGGCTCAAGTGGTAAAGTGTTTGCCTTGAAGTGAAGGGCTCAGGGACAATGCCCAGGCTTCGGTTTGAGACACACAACTGTTTAAAAGAGTGAAGGCTAATCAAAGTACTTTTCCTATATGCTAATTATGAGAATATTTTCTGGAAAATGAACGCTGGTGTACCCCAGAGTTGGAATCAGAGCTCAAAGTTCAAGTGTATCACATCCATATGCCCAGCCTCTCAGACTCTAACATTATAACTTTGTGTCCTACAGGGTTCTGAAAGGTCCACTGTTGAAAGGCTTAATATGCTCCCCAAGCCCTTTATGATAAGTAGTTGACTTGTACTGTCAATGTCATTACAGTTCTGAACCTAGCAGAGAACCAATAGCTCATGCCCATCACCCCTGCTCAGGAGGCTGAGGTGTCAGGATCACAGGGTGAAGCCAGCCAGGGCAGGAAAGTCTATCACACTCTGACTTCCACTTCTGAAAGGTCAGATGTTCAAGAGCTTCCTGTGTTTCTCTTGATGATGAGATGTTACTTGCACTCTAAATGTTCATAGAGTTCTCAAGCTTTAGAAGAAGGAAAGAAATATTATTGACACATCCTGGGTTCAAATGAAGTTCTCAGGATCCAAGCCCTAGCCCTGTTAGCAGGAAGAGCTCCAGTGTAACCCTGTATTTGAAGGAAAGAAAACAGTTTCAAAAGCCAGGCTAGGGGCAGAGACCTAGACCTGCAGGAGTAGGAGGCAGAACATACACTCTCATCAGGGAAGTGAGCTGCAAAACCACTTCATTCATTCCAGGCACAGCCAGCAATGGAGGGAAACCTGAAACATTTATTAGAGTTACACCATGGTCAGGCTTTTCTCAGCCTCTTCAAACATTGACTAATTAACCTTCCTCCCTCAGGGGAAGGGAGCCTAAAGCTATCTTTAGGTTACCAATAGAGAGCCAGTTAAGTGGGGGAGAGAGGAGTAACAGAGGAGAAAAACCCTGCTCTGTGGTCTTAGGGAGTGGGGTTTTGACTCTCCATCTGTCAGGTTCGAAGGCCCTTCTTCTATCTCTACCAGTCCATTCTCCTTCCTTCATTCTCCACATCATTATTGCAAATCCCCAGTCCAAGGAGAAGCAGAGACATTTCTGTTCTGTTTCCAAGCACCTGAGTTAGAACCTGGCTATGCCCTCTATACTCTGGAGCTCTTTGCTGCCTGAGAGTTGAGACAGACAGTCTTCCTGTTCTGTGGTTGTGTGAAGGCGATGCTGGTGTCCTTGCACAATGCAGAAGACCTCATGACTGGGAAGTGTTCCCTTCTTTCCTTCTGATACCCAAAACCTGACTCGTCTATCATGTTTCTATCATCTATCTGTCTACCTACCTACCCCTACCTACCTACATACCTACTTACCTAGCTATATCTTTGCCACTTGTTGGGTTGAACTCATACCCTGGGCACTGTCTCTAGCACTCTGCTACTTGAGCCACAGCACCAAATCTGGCTTTGTCTGTGTATGTGCTCCTCAGGAATCGAACCCAGTCTTCCTGAATGCTAGGCAAGCACTCTGTCACTAATCCACATTCCCTGCCCCTTCATCTTACTCTTAAAGGTAGTTTTTGCATAAGTAATGCTACCATTTTATTTTCCCAAGTTTACGTTTCTGAACACCGGTTACTTCTCCGAACCCTCATTTTCTCTTTCCTGCCTGATTTGTGACTGTTTCTGCTTTGGCCTCATAATGAAATATAAATGAAGGCTGCTGAGAGCTTAAGTGTGCATCATTTAGGGACACAGGCCTGGAAACCTGGAAGAGAAAAGTGATGGGCCTGAAATGAAGAGAATGATGCAGTATGCCCAACTAGCAAATCTGAAAAATAAACCTGTAAATAAAAGCAGAAGCATTGCATAGGTCTGTTTGCACTTGGGGAGATAATATATATAAACACATAACTAGGTGTTGGGTCTTCGTCCGTCTTTGGACGGACAGGGTCCGAGGAGAGGTAAGTACAAAGTGTGGCTGGTCGCCCATTCCCCACCCTTCCTTAGCCCAGGAGAAAATCAGATGCAGCAGGGAGTCAAACCAAGCAGGAACTCGTTTATTAACAGGGAGCATCCCCCTTTTAAAGCAAAAGACTGCATGCACCTAAGCTTCCATGAGTTGTTTACACACTGAACCTGAACAATTCTGGCTCTGCCCACTCAACTTCCTCTCAGGGCCATCTTTGCTACCCCCCACATATTCAACCTTTTTGTTTTAATGGCAGATCCACCTCCCAGTTAGTTATCTTTTTCCCCTCCTCTGTAAAGGTTATTTTAACAGGATTACATTTGGCCATGCAGGGGGTTGGAGGCAAGGCTGGGGAGAAGGAGGGCCCTTATGCATAAGAGCCTCTCCCAGTTACCTCTAATCCCCACCTAGCACAATAATAAACATTAGCCCCACCACAGCTAGAAATGTCCCAAGCAGTAAAATTTCAAACAAACTGTGTAGAAATAGCAAAGCAATCCTGGGCACCTGATGTCTTTCAAGTAAGCCAGTTCCTTGTACGTGCCTTCAAGGGGTCAAGATGACCTTTAAGCTTTACTGTCAGCTCCCAACACCCCGTCGTCTTTGTCTAAAGAAGAGAACCCACCTGTCTTAGGTTGGGTAGATCGCCTTGTCTGTCTTACCCGTCATCGGGAACTTCTTCAGAGCAAAGCTGAAGGCCCTGTCTTAGGTTGGTAAGACTGGCACCCCCTCTTACCCGTCTCTGGCTGTGGTTCCTCTCAGGGAAATTTATTTACTTGGAGCTTGATCTTATGTAACTGGCTGGCTCATAAAAGTTTTGCATTGCACGTATAATGCAAGGAAGTCATAGAAAAAGCATCAGCAAAAGCATTCCCAGGTCAAGCAATGTCAGCCCTTAACTTTAGGGATGGGATAGCAGTCTTTGCCACTTTAGAGTCCAGAGGTGGGGCTTGTTCTAGAGCAGGTTTTAGACATATTTACAGGACACATAACAAAAGGTAGTTGCACAAGCAATTAGTAAAAGAAAAATTAGAGCACGTAACATTAAAATAGATAGCTCCTAAAAAATATGTTTTAAACAGTCCATACGTAATGACATAGGGTGGTGATCAAAACGAAGGTCAGGCCACCAGGTCGAAAGGGCAGTTTCTCTTGTGGTGCTATTGATGATTTCCATATGGCCAGTGCTGATCACTGCCCAGGTCACCCATTGAGGTTGATGTGGATTCCGTAGCCATTGCAGGGACTGGGAGGGTCAGGACAGCCATCAGCTTGATTATCACCATCTGCAATTGTTAAAGAACACAAGAGCTTCTCAAGGGCTGGTTGCCCTTGGGGATGGTTAGTTTATCCTTGGGCATCCTCCTGTATAGAGGAAATGGGTAAAAACTTAAGGTTCCTGGCAGGAATCCAAATGGGAGCTGTCTCCCCTATGGGAAAAAAGCATCCAAATCCCCTGCCCATAGTAACTAGGGGGTCAGGTCTTCTCCATTGTTGTGTCAGGGGGTCCTTCCACCTGACTTTCACTTGGGGCTTAGGGTTTAGTTGTCCCCAGTGCTTCTGAAATCTGGATTCAGTTGCCCCTTTTGACAAATTTAAAATGTTAATGGTAAATAAAGCTATTTGTAACTGTATATGGAGGCTAACTCCCTCTTTTTTTGTTTTAATAATTGCTCCTTAAGACATTGATGATTTCTTTCTATAATTTCTTGGCCTTGGGGATTATAGGGAATTCCTGTAGTATGATTAATATGCCATCTGTCAAAAAACTCTGACATTGCTTTACTAACAAAACAGGGTCCATTATCGGTTTTATCTTGTGCTGGTAGACCCAAGGTGGGAAAGCAATGAAGAAAATGTGCTTGTGAATGTTTAGTCCTTTCTCCTGTATGTGCTGTGGCCCAGCATGCTCCTGAGTAGGTATCTATAGAGACAAAGATGTATTTAAACTTACCAAAGGCTAGGAAATGAGTAATATCTGTTTTCCAGAGGACATTAGGTTTAAGGCCTCTGGGATTTACCCCTGGTGGTTGTAAAGGGGGTACTTTTAAGAAGGGCTGGCATGTTTTACAGGTATGTACCACCCTTTTGAGGTCTTTTACAGGAATCTGAGGAAATCTATGCTGAAGACCTCTCCAATAAATGTGGGTTAAGTCATGCAAACAGGTAGCCTCTTGTAACGTTAATGCCTGCGGGCCAGTAGCTAACTGGTCCACACACTTATTGCCTAGGGAAAAAAATCTAGGAAGTTTTTAATGCCCTATCAAATGTTGAATATGAAGGGCTCCCAGCCCTTCTAATAGGCCCTTAAGGGTAACCATAAGAGGGGAAATAGGGTTTTCATCCAGCTTGATATGTGCCTGGGGAATATGAGGGAGCACGTTAATCATATATAGGCTATCCGAATACAAATTAAAGGGTTTTTGAATGTCCTGAAAGACCATAATTACGGCCAGCATTTCTTTATATTGTGCTGACCCTTGACAAGGTTGAAATCTTTGTTGGCTTGGGGTCTTTTGTTGCTCCTCAAAGGCTGCATACGCAGAGCCTGCTTTACTTCCATCAGTGAAAACATGGAGGGCGTCAGGAATAGGTGTAGAAGAAAATAGAGATGGCATTTTGAAGGAAAGTCTCCATAACATGACAGTCCATTTGGATTGCCCATAATGGCATTCAATTTGGCCTAGAAACCCCTCCAAGGAGAGAGCAAGACGAGCGTTGGCTGAGAGAGCCACTTAACATCTGCCATCCGAAAAGGAAAAACAATGGAGTGAGGGTCAAGCCATAAAACCTTTGGGCTTGGGTCCTTCCCTTGACAATAACATCCGTGAGTTGGTCTGCTTGAGAGTACGCCCAAGGCATGCAACCCAGCGGAGTGTGAACCCACTCTAATGGCTCCCCATTTTGAGTTAAAACTGCAGAAATTAACTTGACACCTGCAAACAAACAAAGAGAAATGGGCTCACAATTAGAATACCTCTTTAGAGAAACTTCATCGATGGCTTTTTGGAACTGCAAAAATATTGCCCTATGGCTGTCTGTAATTGTAATAACTTCTTGTGGTGTCCTGTCTTTTAGCAGGGCAAATAAGGGCACAAGACTATCTTTAGGGACAGAAACCCATGGCAACAGCCAATTGATTTCCCCTAAAAGACTCTGAAGTTGGGTTAAGGTTAGAGAGGCTGGAATATCCAGCAAAGGCTTAAGGGGGCTGGCCTGAGTCAAGGTAAGGTGGGTCCCGAGCACCTTAAAAGGGGCTACCTTTTGAATTTTATTAAGCGATATGGTAAAACCCCCTTTTTTTTTAATATGCCGAGAACCTGGGCCAGAAGGCCCTCCAGGCAGCTTGGGTCTTGGTGCCCCAGAATTATATCATCCATGTAGACATAGGCAAGGGTGGTATCTGAACCCAGCACAGGCCCTAAAAGTGTGGCCAGGTATTGTTGGCAAAAGGACGGGCTATTGGCCATTCCCTGTGGCAGCACCATCCATTCAAACCTCCGATCAGGCTGGGAAAAATTAAGAGAAGGTATACAGAAAGCAAACTTCTCGCAGTAATCTAGATGCAGGGGGATAGAAAAAAAAACAGTTTTTAATATAAATCACAACCAAGGTATATTCTGAAGGTATAGCAGGAGTCCAGGGCATGCCTCTTAGGGGCATTCCTACTAGCTCCATCCTTTCATTTACCTTACATAGGAGCATATGCCAGGTCCCAGAGGTTTTTTGAATAACAAATACAGGTGTGTTCCAAGGACTTATAGAAGGGCGAATATGCCCAAGGTTTATCTGTTCCTCCACCAGAAGGTGGGGGGCTACAAGTTTAGGTTTGGTCAATGGCCACTGCTCTACCCAGATTGGGCTTCCACCTAATGGGAGGTACTTGGGGGGCAGTGACCTTTAGGATTGGGGGTGCACCTGAGCGGGTCCCTTTTGTTCTTCTCTGTGATTATGAAAGTTAAAAAAATCCCTTTCCTTAACTCCCTCTGGATCCTGATTACGCCTTTGTGCTTCTTCCCCATCCAGGATATCATCATAGCATGCTCGATGGTCTGTAGTGACCACAACATCCATTTGTCTTAGCATGTCTTGCCCTAGTAAATTGGCAGTGAGGTTCTTTGCCACTAAAGGGTGTATCTTTCCCTGTTCTCCATCTGGGCTAGTCCATGTCATAAGGGTAGCCGTTTCTTTGGACGGGGAGTTACCCCCTACCCCCAATATCGGGGGCCCAGGTGCAAGCTTCCAGTCCAAGGGTACTTCCTCCTCCCTGAGTATGGTTTGGTCTGCCCTGGTGTCAATTAAGCAGTGAAACCTCTTTCCGCCTATGAGGATACTCATTTTAGGGTGGAGTCCTTCCACCAGGGAGACTGTCCAATGGACCTGGGCCGTCCTGCCACGAGGCTGCCTGGGCCTCACAGCAGAGGAGGTTCCTCCTTGAGTTAACGGGGCTGGAGGATGCCCCTCTCCTAGTTTAAAGGTTTCCCATCTAAATCAAACTTGGATCGGCAATCCTTTTTCCAATGATATCCCTTCCTGCACCTGGGGCAGGGTGTAGGGGGCAGTTTGGCCCCCCAGGGCCAGTTGGCGGGGGATTGTCATGTAGAGTCCCTCTTAAAGTGCCCCTCCTGCCCACATTTAAAACAAGTCCCTCTCCCCATTGGTCTTGGAGTTCCTCAGCCCTGGGCTGCCAGCGCCTCAGTAATAGCCTCAGTTAATGTAGATGTCTGAGACTGTAAAGCTAAAGCTAGTGATTGGGACTGGAGCTGTTGTGTTCCCACATCCTGTGAGGCCACCACCCATCTGCTCAGGGAACTCTCTCTCAGTCCCGCGCAGGCCATTTTGTGGTCTGCATTCATCCCTTCCCAGAGCAGCAGCTTTACAAACTGATCTCAGAGGTTCCCTGCCGGCAGCTTGCGGTGAACACTCTGTTGGACTCGGTCTATGAAATCAGGTAGAGGCTCACCCAGTTTTTGTCTCACTCCTGCCATGGGGGACTCAGTAGGCCCATCATCTAGTTTGTACCACGCAGCAAGTCCTGCCTGCCTTACCTGGTCACAGTACGGCCAGGTATTGCGGCCTGTTGGTCGCCGGTAGAATAGGCTTCTCCCATCCCTGCTAACATGGTATAAGTAATAGGTATTGCGGGTTGAGCCTGCTGGTTACTCTCCGCTCGCACTCTGCATTCCTCCTTAAAGAAGGCACACCATTTAATAAACTGAGCACTAGTAAGAACAGCTTTGGCCACATCCATCCAGTCCTTAGGGACACACGGATGATAGGCAATGTCCTGTAATAGGGTCTGGGCCCAGGGAGAGTTTGGGCCATCCTCCACCACCGCCTGGCGGAGCTCTTTAAGATCCTTAGCTTCCCATGGATACCATTCCAAGGGCCTGTTAGCCCCTGGTGCCAAAGTGACCGGATACGCTTTGGGAAGCGGATCATGTGGCCTAGAGTCTGGGCTCTTGGGTGGCCCTTCCTTTCCAGAGGAGGTCTCCGAGTAGGTTACTTCCCCAGCCCTCAGCCCCTCCAGTTGGTAGGGGGTCTGGGACTTGGAAGTTCCTCTCGCAGGTCTCATAGGACGCCGTACCTCCCTTCCAATCGGGGGCATGGGGAGGGGGCCTAGGACTGTCCGGGGCACCTGAGTAGCTGCCTTTGCCCCTGCATGCACAGATAGTGCGTTCCCGGTTGAGTTTGACCTTTTCCTTTTCCTTTTTCACTTTCCAAGTCTTCGTGTACTCTTTCTAGGCCTAATGTTTTCTCCTCCTCTTATCATCTTCTGTGATGTAACATTACCCATATTTAGGGTTTCACTTACCCCGAAAGACTGCTTAGCTTTGGCCGGTATCATTTCCTTTCGTGCCCCACGTTGGGCACTAGATGTTGGGTCTTCGTCTGTCTTTGGACAGATGGGGTCCGAGCAGAGGTAATTGTGAAGTGTGGCCACTTGCCCGTTCCCGAGCCTTCCTTAGCCCAGGAGATAATCAGACGCAGCGGGGAGTCAAACCAAGCAGGAACTCGTTTATTAACAGGGAGCATCCCCTTTTTAAAGCAAAAGACTGTGTGGGAGGAGAGGAAATGGGATCAACCAATCACTGAAAGGCCACACCTTAATATGCACCTAAGCTTCCAAGAGTTGTTTACACACTGAACCTGAACAAATCCGGCTCTGCCCAGTCAACTTCCTCTCAGGGCCATCTTTGCTACCCCTCACAACTAGGTAGGACATTGATACATAAACCTGGCATTCTCTTTTTGAATATTTTTGTGGCCATCCCAGGGCTTAACCTCAGAGCCCGATGTATTCCTGAGCTATTTTGCTCAAGGGTGAGGCTCTACCATCACCACAGCTCCACTTACAGCCATTTGGTCATTAATTGGACAAGAGCAACTCCCAGGCTTTCCTGCCTGGTGTGGCTTGGATCTCCTGCTCAGCTTTCTCTCTCAAAGCTGGAGCTCTACCTTCTCCGCCACTGCTCCTCTTCTGGTTCTCTGGTGGTTTATTGGAGATAAGAGTCTCACAGACTTTCCTGGTCGGTTGGCTTTGAATGGCGATCTCCTGCGAAGGGTTCAAGTGGCATTCCTCAGGTATTCCCCGAGGAGCCGCTCCACACCCTTAGTCTAAATCTCTACAGGTACTAGAGAAAAATGGAAACATGAAGATGCTACTAATGTGTTCTAGATACTTAATGTTGGAGACACAAAACACTCATAATTATTAGATCAGTTTATAGGCAAAAGGAGAAATGCAGACAGTATGAGGATCGTTCCAGATTTTGGTCCTCTCATCCTGAGACAGTAAATTAACTGCAGCTCAATGCTAAGTGACAGAACTGACATGTCCTGTGGATATTTGCTCCCAAATCATCTGACACTCATTTCTCACTTTTGGCTTCAAACCTGTGACCAATCCCAGGGTAAGATGAGGAGAGAAAATCCTTCTCAAAAAAGCAGCTATAACAAACATTGGGTAGTTTACTTATAAATTCAAACCATTGGAATGACCCTGTTAAGAAGTCATATTGTCCAGATTAACAAATGAAGAAGAAGAAAAAAAAATGAAGAAGAAAAGAAAGAAGGTGTCAGTGGATGCTGACTGTAATCCTTGCTCCTCAGGAGGCTAAGATGTAGAGAATCTGAGTTTGAATCCAGTCAGTGTAGGAAAGTCCATGACACTGTTATTTCTAAGAGAAATGAGGCTGTGAATCAAGATTAATGTACTACCTTTTCGCAAAAGGAGCTCAGGGACAACGTCTAGGCTCATAGTGCAACCTCAGGACCTGCCCACTCAAAAAGAGCCTGTATCTCCATGTCCTTGTGTATATATGGATGTATTCCTATAGGTGAAGCTCCCAAGTAGCTCTGATGAGTGGCAACAAGCTAGGAAATTTGTATTCAATACAATGATTTCATAACAGAGAGTGTTTTGATTGCAGTGCATGTTCTGGGTCTCCTCTCACTGTTACCAGTGTAATCTAAGGGTTTCTCTGCATCCCAGGTCTGCTGGAAGAAGTCTCTCTCACTGTCTGGTCAGTCAGACAAAAGGCCTCAGTACAGTACAGCTGGGTAACAAACAACTCCATCCAGGCCAGTTAGTGAGGATGAGTGTGAATGAGCTCTGAAGGTCAGGAGAAAAAGACTTGTTTTTACACCAAGCTAACTCTCTCCCCATTGCTCTGTTTTAAGAGGAAGGCTTCATTTGTGCAACTCCCATGGCAGACCAAGTTCTGGGCACTTATCCTGCCTTTGTGAGACTATATTCCGGTGTTCAGATACAGTGCTCAATATTATTCAGGAGTCCTTCTGGCAGACAACTAGGGAACTCAACCTAATGAAATGTTTCATTGCCTGCAATGATGGGATTATGATGCCTCTCCTAGGTTTCTGCCAGCTTGGGAAATCCAAGCACAAATCTGATATCACAAAACTTCCTGTCACCTAGGGCTGGTGAAGCTCATCAGGTTTTGGAAACTTTGACCTTTCCTATTTAGGCTCTGGATGGGTAGGTTTTGGGGTTGAACACAGGGTCTGGGTACTGACCAGGAGCTCAGTGCAGAAGCATAGTGCTTTATTATTTTGTGTAACAACTTCTGATGTGTGTGTGTGTGTGCGTGCACACACACACACACATGCATGTGCGCACACACATGCATGAGGCCTGGAGCTTGAACTCAGGACCTGAGCACTGTTCCTAGTTTCTCTTGTGGAAAGATAGCTCTCTCCTACTTGAGCCACAGAGCCACTTCAAGCTTTTTTCTAGTGATGTGGTCCTGAGAAATCAAGCCCAGGGTTTCATAGATGCACAGCACTCTACCCCTAAGGCACATTCCCAGCCCTCTACATCAGGTTTGTTAGCTCATTTCTGTCTTTTTTTTTATTGTTGTTGTCGGTTGTAGGAGTTGAAGTCTGGGCCTGGGTGCTGTCCCTGAGCTCTTCAGCTCAAGTGTTGTGCTCGCCACTTGAGCCACAGTGCCACTTCAGGTTTTCTGGTGGTCTATTAGAGCTAAGTGTCTCAAGGACTTCCCTGCTCAGGGTACCTTTGAACCATGATTCTCAGATCTCATCCTCCTGAGTAGCCAGGATGACCAGCATGAGCAACAAGCACCAAACTTCTACCTCAGGTTCTTGGTGGTTTATTGGAGATAATAGTCTCATGGGACCTTTTGTGTCTGGGATAGTTTGGAACCCAGATCCTCAGATCTCAGCATCCTGAAAAGGCAGGATGACAGACCTCAACTACCAACCCCTTGGTCATGGCCTCCGCTGCAAGGGCGTCCATGGCTCCACATGATTGAGTGCTAGCCATGAGCCCAAAAGGTAAGGTCAGAGCCTAGGCCTCGAGTTCAAGGTTGATGACTGAGAAAAAACAAAACAAAACAATTGTCTACAGGAGACAACTCACTAGTTTTCAGTAATACATAATTTCATCCCTGCTATGGGGACCTATCTGAGCTTCAATATTCTTTTTGTTGTTGTTTAATTTTTATTTTTTGTGAACATACTTTACAGAGGGGTTACAATTACATAGGCAAGATAATGAGTACATTTCTTATCAAGCATTGCAGCCTCTTCCTTTGTTTACCCTTCACATCCCATCCCAGCCTGCCCCCGCTCCCCCACCCAGTCCCCCCCCCGCCCCCCCCCCCCCGCACCAAAGTTGTAAAGTTCGTTTTCGACATGACAACTTGTACTTCTCATAGTTGCAACGGGTCCACCTGTATCCTTAAACGACTTGTTTTCCCCATCTCCTCCACAAATTATACCGACATCAAATATAGTGAAAGCAGGGGTTATACTGTGGGGGAGGGACATACAAAGCAACAAAGAGATAATCTTATAAGTGCATTAGAAAAAAATGCATGAAATAAAAAAGCATTAAAATACATATCTAAGGGTTCATTTTCCTAAATCACATTATCTGACCTTTTCTGCTTGATTCATATATATACTAGGTATTGCAAATAAGGGAAACCATGGGAACTATGTTTCTTTGGGCTTGGCTTACTTCACTTAATATAATTTTTTCCAAGCCTTTCCATTTCCTAACAAATGGGGAAATGTCATTCTTTCTGATGGAAGCATAGAATTCCATTGTGTATATATACCGCATTTTCTTGATCCTTTCATCTACTGAGGGGCATTTGAGTTGGTTCCATATCTTAGCTATGGTAAATAATGCTGCAATAAACATAGTTGTGCTGGTAGCTTTAGTGTGGTCTTGTTTGTAAACTTTTGTGTAAATGCCCAAAAGGCCTCAATATTCTTGTCTGCATAATCATCTCAGTTGTGGAGCTCTTACAAGGACAAGATATAAGAATGCAATCGGTAAGTACACAGCACATGGCACTCTTTACATGACTCAGCACAGAGCATCCTGTGAAAGACTCAGCACCCAGCACCCAGTACAGGACTCAGCACACTGCAACCTGTGAAGGACTCAGCACATAGCAACCTGTGCTGTAATCAGAATGGAGCACCCTATGGAGGACTCAGCACCATAGCTCTATTCCACAAGCTGTCATTAGAATTAGGGTGCTTTAATCAGTATCATCATTCTTTGAAGTAAATTTTACAAACCATTAAAGTTCACATCTAATGGTTTAGTGGGGTTTGTTTTTGGGAGGGGTTGGCCATGGGGTTTGAACTCAAAGCATGGGGATATTGTTCTAATAACATTTGCTTAAGGCTAGAGCTCTACCATTGGAGCCACATTTCAAAGAGTCTAACAAACTTCCTGCCAGGACTGGGTTTTAAAGCCCCTGAGAAGCTAGGATGCCTGGTGTAAGCCAGGATGACATGAATAACTCGTGGAGCTGGGTTGCAGTAGTTTACATCTGGCTAAGTCTGGTTAGGTGTCAGCTATCAGCATCAGACTCCTAGCTTGCTCTGTAATGAGGTATTTGAAGTTCAGTACTTCTATAATTGCAGTTAGAACATCCTCCCTTTTTTTGGCGGCATTCTTGGGGCTTGAGTAAGAGCTTAGACACTGTCCCTAAGTGTTTGTGTTCAAGGCTAACACTCAATTGATTGAAAGACAGCAGAATTTCCAGGTTTTCTGTTTATGTGGCACTAAGTTATCTAACCCAGGGTTTCATGCTTACTAGGCGAGCACTCAACCACCGATCCACAGAAGTGAATGAGGTAAAAATAGAGAGAGATTGCTGTATATAAATATTATATACACAAAAAGAGATGTCTGCAGATTATTAAAATATAGATAATATTACTACCAACTATAGTTATTAAATTATGTCTCCATTTATTGATGTGTCCCAGTTAACTATTAATAAAGCATTAATAATTACTCAATATCCTGTTATTGTTTATCATATATGTACATATATCCATACATATAATTATATATTTCATAGAATGAGACCAATGTGTATATATTATTAAATTATGCATCATGTGTTACTACCAATTATTAGGTATTTAATTATGTCTCCACGTACTTTTTATTCTCTTAATGCTTAATAAAATATTAATTAAACTTAATGAACATCCTATACTTATTGCATCTAATTTTACGCTAGAATGCTTCACTACTAATTCAATCTGTTTATCATTGATTGTAGTGACAATTCTTCCACCTATTACATTTCTTACCTTTATAAAATCCTATTACATAGCGTATAGATTTGCACTTGAATTATATATCCTACCTGACACTGAGCATTTTCACAGAAAAGGAAAACATGTGTCACGCTTGGCTTCTCACTCCACGATTACATTTTTGGCAGTGTTAGGATCTAAACTCAGGGCCTAGAAGGCTCAATTCATGAGTGGGTGACAGCCAGCACAGCAGCCTCTAGCCAATTCAGCTGCCATGCAGTGCACAGGCCTTGAGGTTGAGCCCGCCCCGTATGTTGACTTCAAATTGCACTTAGTGTAGTTATTCATTTTTTTTTTGTTTTATCATTTACCACTTATTTTATTGACTGCTATTACACATGGAATATTTACTACATTTATTACGTAGGATATAGATTTGCCTATGTATGAAACTTCATACCTGACACCCAGGACATTCACAGAAAAGGAAAACACGTGTCACCATGGGCTTCTTACTGCACGATTCAATTTTTGTGAGTGCTGGCATCTGAACTCACATCTTACAAGGCCCAATTCATGAGTGGGTGAGTGTCAGCATGCCAGCCTGGGGCATATGGAGTTGACAAGCATTTCCCACACCTGAGAACGAGCCATAGGGGTTGACAATACAAGAACAGATTGACATGCAGATGGTAGTATACAAATAAATACAGATCTTTATAGAGTGCCAGAGATATCTATACATTATGCAGTTATATAGGCTACATTCCTACCAATTCTTGGGTATTTATTCTGCCTCCTCCATGTAATTAACATTATTGTTTTCATCCTTAATGAATTATTAATTAAATCAACCACTGTCCAAACTATTGTGTCCATGTAATTAATAATATTTGTTTAATGTGTCCAAAAATATTCATTAAAATCCATTGGCCTCCTAAAATCAATCTCTAATTTTATAGTAGAATCACTCAGGAACAACTAATTCAACCTTGATATTCATATACTTCTATCCTTATTCCTATGAATAGGAACGAGACTCTTAGCATCTCCCTCCATTGGTAGGGGTCAGGACTGGGCTTTGAACACAGGGCCTAGGTTGCCGTTTTGGCCTGTGGCTTCCCTGGAAGCCATCAGCCTTCACCATTGCCAGGTTACCAACAGTTTTCAGTCGTGTCATTCAGACCAAGGATGGTCACCTTGAAAAGAAAACAAATGTAAAACCGACATCCATCTGCAGGTAGCCAGATTTTTATCTGTGTCTTTTTATTTATTTTTATTCCGGTCAGTCTTTGGGGCCAAGGAACCCAGGTTCAGCTGTGGGCTCAGTGGCTGCACCACAGCCTAGCATGATCAAAACTGAAGCAGAGTTGCAATGACCTGAACTCAAGCCCTGTTCTTGACAAAATAAAAATAAATTCATACATACATACATACATACATTCAAAATGTTTAAAAACCAATGAGGCTTCTTGGCTTGGAATTCACGCCATTTTTTCTACCAGGCCTGGGATTTGAACTCAGGGTCCGGGTAAAACTGCAGCTCTGTGGGGGAAGGGGAAGCTCACCGTGCTGGAAGACAAGAAAATCAGGCTTTTTCCCAAGGGCTGAATTCAAGCTCTAGCACTCGAAAAAATAATATTCGTATACGTTTTAAATACATGATTTATATTTATATACACATGATTACTGCATATTGCAGTTACTGTAGTTATTCATTTTATTTTGTGTTTCATTTATTGATTATATAGAGAGTATGATTACATGTATAACATTTTTTACATTCTATTACATAGGATATAGATTTGCCTACGTATTATACATCAATTCTGAGACCCAGGACTTTCGCTGATAAGGAAAACAAGTGGGACAATTGGCTTCTTCCACCAGGATTAAGATTTTGGCAGTTCTGTGATTTGAACTCCAGGCCTAGAAGGCCCACTTCATGAATAGGTCAATGTTAGCAAACCAATCTGATGCAAATTAAGTTGTCAGGCAAATGTGGGGGACTTGTGTTTGAGGACTTGAGATCAAGCCATAGGTGTGGCCAATATATAAACATATGACTATGCATCTATGAATAAATTTATAGAGACTGATAGACGTTCATGTAGATTCTACTATATAACTCTATATAAAGAGTGATGTCTATATCTTATTTTTATATATTCTATTACTACCAATTATTTGGTCTAAAATGATGCGTCTATTAATTAATCACGGTACGAGACTTAATAAAGTATTCATCAATGACCTATAGTTATTGCATACAATCTTATACTAGAATGACTAGCTAATTAGTAATTCAGTTGGTACGTGTCAAACATTCTATTAGTGTTCCTATAGATAGGAACGAGTTCTCTAGAATCTTCAGCCATGTGTAGGTGGCAGTCGCAGCATCGAACTCAGGGCCTAGGTGTCTGGGTTGGGCTCAGGCTTCACTGATAGCCCGAGAGCCTTCGGCCATGAAAGGTCACGTACAATTTTTAAGCCTAGTCATTGAGACCCAGTATGGTCACAGTACAAAGCAAACAAATGTAAAACAGTTGTGTAAAACTTTCAGGTTTTTCCTCCACCATCTTGGTTGGTTTGTTTTTTTTTTTTGCCAGAGCTAGGAGTTGAAATTGTGTACTAGGATAGCTGGATCATCTGTGGGTGTAAAAGCTGCACCCCAGCCTAGGGTAATCAAGGCTGAAACAAAGTTGTGATGACCTGAGTTCAAGCCCCGTGCCTGCCCCCCCAAAAAGTTAAGATACTGGCTAGGAATTTGGGCCATTTTTTCTGCCATACCTGGTATTTGAACTCATGAATTGGGTAACTCTATTGTGCTCTGGGTGAAGTGGAAGCTAACCTCCTGGAAGAAAAAAATTCAGGAGCATTTCCCAGGGTGTGAATTCTAGCCCCAGAACTTGCAAAAATAATATTTATATACATGTATAATGTATATAATATATGTATTTGCATAGATATTACATATTGTACCTAGGACACAATATT
Organism: Dipodomys spectabilis; assembly: GCF_019054845.1. Taxonomy (NCBI): domain Eukaryota; kingdom Metazoa; phylum Chordata; class Mammalia; order Rodentia; family Heteromyidae; genus Dipodomys; species Dipodomys spectabilis. The sequence goes on along the minus strand of NW_024871112.1, from coordinate 233,864 downwards.
TCCACAGAGAGGAAAACAGGTCAACATTGGTTTCTTTCCTCATGTATTTCCTTCAGCAATGCTGGGATTTGAACTCAGGGCCTGGAATGCCCAATTCACCAAGGGGTGAGTGTAAGCAGAGCAGCCTCAAACAAATTCATTGCCAAGCAGTTCCCAGGACCTGAGTTCTAGTCCCAGGAATGGCCAATATATAAATACATGTATAAATTGTTGCAAATATATATATATATATATATATATAGAGAGAGAGAGAGAGAGAGAGAGAGGTATATCCACTGTATATTTAAATATATAAATGCATTTATAGAATGTGAGATGTCTATACATTATTAAATTACATCTAATATATTCCTGATAATTATTAGGTATTAAATTATGCCTCCATTTAATGATGTATCATGGATTAAGGCATAATAAAGTGCTTCCTTGGGCAAAAGGAGCTCAAGGACAATGTCTAGACTCATAGTTCAAACCTCAGGGCCTGCACCAAAAAAAAAAAAAAAAGAGCCAGTAACCCCATGTGTCTGTGTATGTATGTATGTATTTCTATCAGTGAACATCCAGAGTCGTTATGAAGAAAGGCACCCTGCTAAGAAATTTGCTTTGAATAGAATGATGTCATAGCACAGAGCATGCTTTCAAGACAGTGCATGTTCCTGGTTTTAAAAAAAATTAAGACCCTGGCTTGGAATTTGCACCATTTTTCTGGCAGCTTGGGATTTGAACTCAGGGTCTGGGTAATTCTGTGGAACTGTGGGGGAGAGGAAACACCGTCTTTGAAGACAAGAATTCCAGACCAGTTTCCAGGGCCTGAATTCAAGCACCAGAACTGGAAAAATTAATATTCATACATGAGATCTATTTACTTACCTGGGTTTAATCCATATGATATTTATTACCATTGTTCATTTATTATTTATTTTATTTAGTATTTTACATATATAATATTTATTTCATTCATCACGTCTTATCACATGGATTTATTTGCATATGGATTCTACATCATACTGAGACCCAGGACTTTCACCAAGAAAAAAAAAATGGGTCAAAATTGGCTTCTGACTCCACATATAAACTTTTGACTATGCTGGGATTTGAACTCACAGCCCACAATGCCCAATTCATGAATGGTTCAGTTGTGGAACAAAAGCCTTTGGCAAACTGAGCAGCTAGCCAGTGCTGAGGACATACAATCTGGCAATAGTAGTGGCAGGTAGATAGATAGATAGATAGATAGATAGATAGATAGATAGATAGATAGATAGATAGATAGATAGATAGATAGATAGATAGATGTGTAGTTTGCTATATATGAGAGAGAGACAATGTGAGGATATTAAATTATATATATTATGAATTATTAGTTATTAAATTAGGTCTCCATTTAATGAAGTATCATGGTTTAATACTTATTGAAACATTGGTGTAAAAAGAGTCAGTATTCCTTAATTAGGAGAATCATACCATGGTGCTATAATGAAAGACATAATCCAATACTTTTTGTGTGGCATTCTATAAGAGAATCATGAACTAACTGCAAATTTAATTGTTACTTTTATAACATTCCATTAAGCATTCCCATGGATAGGAATGATTTTCTCATGATCTCCCTCCATTTGTAGGTGGTAGTCCTGGCATTTGAACTCCAGGCCTTGCAAATGCAAACCATTAGAATGACACTGTGAAGATTTCAGCTTGCCACATTGAAAAAAGAACAAGAAGAAAAGAAAGCCAGGTGTCAGTGGATCCTGCCTGTAATCTTAGCTCTTCAGGCGGTTGATAGGTAGAGAATGCCAGTTTGAATTCAGCCATGACAGGAAAGTCCACCACACTCTTATTTCTGAGGGATCACAGGAATACAAAATCCCCATGAGTGGGGCTATTGCTCAAGGGCAGAGTGCTAGCCTTGAGGTATCTCCCTAGGTTTCTGGAAGCTTGCTAAATCTAAGCACATGTGTAATATCACAATGCTTCCTGCCATCTAGGGCTGGTGAAGTTCATCAGGTTTTGAACTTTTGACCTCTCCTAGTCGGGCCCTGCGTGGCTAGGTTTCGGGGTTGAACACAGGACCTGGCTGCTGACCATGAGCTCAGAGTACAAGCTCAGTGTTGTACCATTTGCTGTTACAGCTTCATTTCTGGTATCTGTTTTGTGTGTGTGTGTGTGTGTGTGTGTGTGTGTGTGTGTTTATGTGTATGTGTGTGTGCACATGTATTTGTGTTTATACACTTGTCCTGTAGCTTGAATCCAGGACCTGAGCACTGTACCTGAGATTTTCCTATACAAGGATAGTCCTCTACCACTTAAGCCACACAGCCACTTCAGGCTTTTTTCTAGTGATGTGTTACTAAGGAATCAAACCCAGGGATTCATACATGCAAAGTATTCTACCCCTAAGACACATTCCCAGCACTCCACTTCAGGTTTCTTTCTTTCTTTTCTTGGAAGTTGGAAGAATTGAAGTCTAGTCTTGGGCGCTGTCCTTGAGCTCTTCAGCTAAAGCCAATTGTTCTACCACTTGAGCCATAGCACACTTTGAGTTTTTTAGTGGGCCACTGAACAGAAGCATCTCAAGGAATTTCCTGCCCACGCTGGCTTTGGACCGTGATCCTCAGCTCTCAGCATCCTGAGTACTTAGGATGAAAGGTGTGAGTCAGCAGTACCCAGCTTATACTTCTATTTTCTAAGTGGTGAATAGGAGATAAAAGTCTCATGAGACCATTTGTGTCTGGGATGGTTTTGAAGCCATATCGTCAGATCTCAGCTTCTTGAGTAGACATGACAGACCTCAGCTACTACACCACTATACCGTAACAAGCAAGTGCATGGGGTCAGCAGCAATGTTGGCTAACCACCTGAACCATCCTTAAACATGGACCAAGGAGTCTAACCCATGCGCTCAAGTCAGGGGTTTGCGCCAAAGCCGCCATGGCACAATGAAAGTGAAGGCCAGCAGGGTCACTTGGGTGCAGGGTAGGAAGTCAACTGTAAGGATTTCCCTGCTGCGTGTTGCACTCTCCCCCATGCCCTTGTCTCCTGCCTTCTCCTCCCCACCCTCCCCCCGCCGGCCAAGGTGGGATCCTAAGCACTCTGCACCTCAGAGAACAGACCAACCAGGAGTGTTCTGGGAGCACCTCAAGAAGGCAGAGCAAGGTGTAGCTTTTCACACTGACCTCCCTTTCCGTGGAGAGAGCCAACCCCTGTGCTGATAACAAGTCATGGGAAGAGAGGGGCAAGATCAGGGCACCCCCCTACTCCAGCAAGTACAAGTCCCCGACCTCATGGCAAGGGCGGGGAGAGACCAGCCAGACCCGGTTGCTGCACCCCTGCCTCCTGCACACGACAGGCATGGTGGGACGGTGAGGGCAGGGGCCCGCGGGCAGAACGAGAAGAGTGGTCCCATTCGCAATGAATGTCCGTACCTCACCTGACACAACCTATGCCTGGGCCTGAAGGAGATCGCAACATCTCCACATTAGTCACACCAAGGGTATGGAGAAGACAGCCACATGGCACTTGGGAGGCAGTGGCCCAGGAACGCAGCTTCTGAGAGGGCCATCCTGGGATAAACGTAGCCAGGACAGACACTGTTCATGAGTAATGAACGAAGCAAAATAAATTAAAAAATAAAAATAAAAAAGTGAAACCAAGATGGAATTTGCACGAACAAAGCAGTCTGAACCTGAGAAAACTGCCGATAAACTGGGAATCCGGGATAGGTCCCAAGCAGACAGGGGCGGCAAAGTCGGCCAGCCTGCCCTCATGACCTCTGCCACACATGGCGCCTCTCCCCTCCCCCACCCCAACATTTCCAGAAAAGCACAAGTGAGAGCTTGTCCCACTGTATGCCTACCCGTTCTTTTTTTTTTTTTTGGTTGTTTGTTTGTTTTGTTTTCTTTTTCCCCTGATGGAAATGAGAAAACACTGCCAAAGATGGGTCAGGTCCAGGAAGAGACAAGCTGGGAGGAACCCCGCTCACTTGTGAAATTCATGAGCCAGGAGCTCAAACACAGCTAGTCCAGAGGAGGCTGCATGCCTCACCTGCCTGCACAACACACTGTCCCCACTCGACCCCTTACAGGGAAAGGGGAGGGGGAAGGCCAGAGAGAGGTTTCTTCTAACACAGAGATGTTAGGTACGTCACACACACAGGTCTGGAAAACTATGGTGACAGTGCAATGGGAAGTGTGAGTCCACTCACGCATCAATAAATGACAGGAAAGTCAAACAAGAGCCCCTGGGTGAGAAAGGAAGGGGAGGTGGCACCCGTGGGACACTTATCCCGGGCACCAGATGGAACGACCTTCTGATCTTTCCTCCTCAAATCTGTCCAGACAGCTAGCCTTTTCTAATAGGCTTTTCCACTCTCTCTGGAGCAGTTAAGGGCATGAGGTGAGGAATCTAAACCCTAGACACGTATGTTGGAGAGTAGAGGCATCATCACTCACATGACTGTGGTGGACCTGGACTTGAGCAGGGTAGTGCACAGTGTGTGGAGGGGGGGCAGGTAGGAAACCCCAGGAGGAAAGACAGGGAAAGAATAGGGGCCCTGTTCCAAACATAGTGGAGGGGTCAGAGGGGCAATCCTATCTCCCGGTGGTGATGCATGGTTAGAACCCACAGACCAGGCATACTTCTCTTTGGGGTTTGCAATGGGAACATATGCAGGCAGAAGTGTGCCAGGACACACATCTCTTCACAGACAGGTAGACAGGCAGAGCCAGGGGGTCAGGCATGGCAAACACCCTATTCCATCAACACACACACACACAAACACACACACACGTTACGGTGTGTGTATAATATCCACAAGGTAAAAGTTTATTCATCCATTCTCGAAAGAATAGGAGTAAGATTATGTCAGTTGCAGGGAAATAGACCTATGCACTATGAGCGGGGCAGGGGTTGGGGGGTTGTGGAAGCCAGAAGAACCAAGAACAGGTGATGCCAGAGGAAGACAGACTGGCAGAAAGACAAACAGACCGACTGACTGACCAACAGCACGTGTTTTTTCTCCTATGTGGATACTAGACCTAAACTATAACTGGACATAGTAGCCTACACAGCACTCTGGGCAAACACAGTGTGTGTGTCCCCGTGTGTGTGTGACACATATACTCTCCTTTTGTCAGAAGGTGTAATTTCTCTGAACATTTAAGATATTGCAGATAAGACATAAGACGTAATATCTATAAGTAGCACAACTGTGAATGTACTATAATAACTAGACATGTTAGGATTAAAGTTGGAATTAGGAGGATAGAAATGTATCTGTAAAAATGGTATTGGTCGTTATTACAAGTACATTTGGTTTAGGATATTTCTGAAAACACCGATTGATCTTTCTTGGGATGATGGTCTATGATCACACTAATAACCACTCAAAAGCCAGATCATCTGTTGGATACATTTCAATTGGTTTATATTGCATCCTCAAATATTTTTCTCTTCTTTTTATTCTATCTTCTCAATAAAGATCCAGTGGTATAAAGCTACTTTTATGCCCTTAATATTACATAACTGAAGTGATCTGCTTTGTTTTGCAGCTTTCTCAGCTTAATTCACTGAGGCCTATTTAGTCACACATGATGAGAGGTCCAGAAACATCTTTGGGGACACAGATGGCTTTTGTGTAGTAGGAAGACCCTTACTCACACAGGCAGCCCACCTAGTCGTCCGGAGTGACAGAGCCCACCGCAACAAAGTTGTTAATAAAGAAGCAACTTTATTGAGAAGGTTCCTACACTGACTAGCCAGGGCCGCAGCACAGGCTCGGGTGCTGATACTGCGACCCTGAGTAGCCCACATACTTAGGTTTTTAAAGGCAAAATTCATAAGGTCAAGCCTGTTCATGCAGGTGACCAATGAGGTTGTCACACACCGAAAAGATTATACTAGACCACATGCAGGTGGCCAATGAGGTTACACTTTGTCACATAATGGCTGTTTAAACTTTTGGTTTAAATGACTCACGAATTCAACGGTAAGTTGGAGCTTACAGTAACCATACACAAAGGAGTTTAGTGGAGTTTCACATAAACAGGTGAAAAAGGTGGAGTTTATGATAAGCTCAGAATGTTGCCAGTATGAGCCAGATTACTGGCTATCTGTTTAATCATTCAGACCTTAACAGAACAATGAAGGTGGGTTAAGTTGTTAAGGGGAGGGGAATCTTAGAGGCATTCTTTCCATTCCAAGAACTGGGCTGGATGGAACCAAGGTCGAGTTAACCTTGTTTAGTTTTTTTTTCTTCCTAAAACCGCTAAAACAAAGGCAAAGCCTGGAAAGAACCTGTACCAGGCTCCTCTCAGGGCCTACTTCATTTTGTAAAGTCTATTTGGGGAAATAGCAAATATAATCTACCATGTCCTAAAATGTAACAGATTATCTCTATGGGACCGATAGAAATATCTAGATGTACCCTGTCACCAGCCAGTTATTTTAATTTACTTAAGGGAAATCAAGTGAATAAAAGACTATTGGTAAGTTTATAAAAACAGGTAGCCGAGTAAAACAGCACCATGTGAAGAGCGTAAAAATATATAGACAGCCTCTAACATCCATTGTCACTTCTGTACCTTTGCTTGCTAAAAAAATCTGCTAAAACCTTGAGGAGTGGAGTGAAAGAGGCAAAAAACTGGGCTGCCCTCGTCAAAGTAGGCAAGTACCACCTGAATGAATTTATTAAAAGGCATGGAGTAAGATTAATGCTTAATGTAATAGAAATTAGAAGTTATGATTACTAACTGCTCATTTTTGCTTCTGTATGAATTGCTTTGAGCTAGATGATATTATGGTTTTTGTATGATTTTAACTGTGACTGGTTTGAGTTAATCAGTACTGGAATGTCAGCCTGGGAGCCTAGAGATGCTTGGTAAAAGCCTTGACCAAGGGCGCAAAATCCTCAGAATTCTCCCCACAGCTGCAATGCCCTTCCTGGAGGCCAGGGCAGTAAGGCCCTAGGGAAGAAATATAATGTTTTAAGAAACCTAAGCAACTCCATTTTTGTTTAACACTCCATCTCAGTTCTGTGACTTGACTTGTGATCCACTTTAGTCCCAATGCTAGGATTTTATGACAGAAAGCCATGCACAGTTCTTGGAGCCATAGATGGCGTTTGCTTAAGGCAGGTGTTAGCCCCCAAGTGGTGTTGCCCCCCAGCCACCTAGGACTAAGAGTTTCTGACAAACCGGTACTTCAGAGCCCAGGGAGAGACATGCCATGCATTCTGTTGATCCGGGTGTGACTCGTAACCATTTTCGGTCAAGCTATGGATCAAGGACATTTTTCTGTAAAGGTCAACCAATCATATTTGCCCAGATTAGCTTGCTTTAAATGTTAACCAGTCATGTAATTTCTTATGTAAAAGTTCCTTAAAGTTGTTTGTTCAATACTATAAAAACTGTGCTGATTCTATCCTCAAGGCCTCTTAGCGTCACCAGTTACCATGTGCACCGAGGACCAAGCTCGAGCTTGCAATAAACTGGTTCTTTGTTGCTTACATTGATCGTGGTCTCTGGTCTTCTGGGGGTCCCCGAATGCTGGTATAACAATTACATTTGGTATTCAGGTAAGGGGTAGGTTTATTCAGACCACCTGCTGGAACCAGATAAGGTTGGCACACCACGTGGCTAGCAAAGACCTGGAAAAGAGAGCTGGGAAAGAGCTGGGAAAGAGAGCTGGCAAAGAGCTGGGAAAGGGAGAGAAAAGAGCTAGAAAAGAAAAGGAATCTGGGCCTTGGTTAGGCCTTATCTAGGGTAAGTGAGGAGAAAGGTGTAACCACATCAAATTCAGATGTGACCTCAGCGGATGAAGATGTGAGGTCTTCCAGCTGTGCCAGTTGCCTAGGTAATGCAAGTACTGGGTGGAGACTTTGTTGTGAAGAGGGTGGAGTCTTCTCCCCATCCAGGAGCAGAACTTACAACTATATAGTTCAAGAAATTTTATTCTGATATGTATATAAAAAGTTTACCTCAGTGGATGAAGACATTTGCATGAAATTGCACCTAGTGCAGCAATTGATATTTATAACTCACCCTAAACTATCGCATTGCATTTTTTCCATTTTCTTGGCACTCCTTCAGAAATGTTCCCAAGTCTCATTTTTTTACCCACTTCAGCCAATGGGACCCTTTTTCATAATACTGAGGTAAAGACATTTGTGTTACTGTTTATAAATTACAATCATAAACTGGTACAGTTTGCTCGTAAGATGTAATATCCAAATGAATTCCAGGATACAGAAGCCTAGGAGGTCTGTTGCTATAGTTGGCTGCGGCAGGGGTGGCGGCAGCGTTTGTTTTGAACTTTGGGTTTTTCTTTTTCTTTTCGGTAGGGTGGGAAAGGGGGGCGGAAATGGAGGGAAGCAGGGCAACCCAAAGCAATATGGTTTTTGACACGCACTGTGTGGAAAAATCACCTATGCAACTGGTGGGCAGGGATGTGAAGGGAGAAACTGGGGGAGCAAGCAAAAGAAGGGATAACCATGTCTAGAAAATAACAAAAAGTAAAGACACACCCCCTGCCGTCCCCCCTCCCCCCTCCACTCGGCCCTGCCTTCAAGAAAATTTCCTTGTTTGCTGTTTTTTTTCTTCTGTTTTATTGTAAATAAAGCCTCAGAAGAGAGCTGGCAATACTTCATCACTACTCTCTTCGCCAGCCTCCTCCATCAGCCCCGAATCACTCGTCACTCCATGAAATGTCCAATAGTTTGCACCCCAGAACAAGGGAAAAAATGTCAGACTCAAGATCGATCAAAACAGAACCCACACTTAGGAAGGTCTTGTGAGGAAGGAACACCTCCCCTCCCAGGTACACACACCCATACACCCCAGCATCCCTGCCCACACAGGTCATGAATGGCAAACCCCATCCCACCCGGGCCAGAGATTCCCTATCACACAGAGAGACAGACAGACAAATCATGGGGTGTGGAGAGAGTCGGAAAATGAAAAAAACATTTTCCCGGCTTGACCTATGAATGGACCTGGGTTGGCATTTTGTCCTCTGGGCCCTACAGTCAATCCATGGAGATAGCTCCTCTCTCCTCATCACTGTAATCCTATCTGATATTTGCCAGAGATGAACATGCTGTGGGGACCGGAGGTGGGGGGAGAGGGGAAGCCTAGGAAGACTGTTGCTATAGTTGGTGGTGGTGGTGGTGGCAGTGCAAAGGTAGATTACATGTTGCCATGCATACCTGTGCCTGTGTGGTAGGAAACAGCAGCAAAGATCAAGGGGTACAGGGTGTGGGTGGTGGTTGTGGTGGTGGTGTGTGTGTGTATGTGTGTGCACGCAAGCGTGCATGTACGCTCCAGTCCTAGGGCTTGAACTCAGAGCCTGAGTGCTGTCCCTTGGCTCTTGAGCTCAAGATTGGAACTTTTCCATTTGAGCCAGAACTCCACTTCTGTCTTTTGGGTTGCTTAATTGAAGACACGAGGCTCACCAAAGTGCAATGCCTTTATACCTCTGATCATATAACAAGAAGTCTTCCCCTTTCTTTGTATTTGTTATCGTCGATGTTGCTTTGTTTTCTCTACTTTTTTCCCCCTTGTTTCTTCCTTCATCTATTTCCATGAGAGCCAAGAAATGGAGGGACCAAGAGTGAAGAAGTACAGCAGTGGCACTCACTAGACACTATGTTGGAAGTGAAGACACAACCTGTGGGTGGGGAACACAACTTGAGGGAGGGAAAATCTGTGAGAGAGCCAGGGAAGGGTTGAAACTGTCCAACAAAATAAAGTACTCTTATTTTGGGGGTGGGGGAAGATGGGAGGGCAGGGATGGTAAGGGGAAACAAAGGAGGAGGCAACAATGCTTGATAAGAAATGTATTCATTTCCTTGCTCATGTCATTGTAACCCCTCCATACGTATTTTCAAAATTAAAACAAATTATTAGCCGGGTGCCAGTGACTCATGCCTATAATCCTAGCTACTCAGGAGACTGAGAACTGAGGATCGCGGTTCAACACCAGCCCAGGTAGGAAAGTTTGTGAGACTCTTATCTCCAATAAACTTCTAGAAAACCGGAAGTGGTGCTGTTGCTCAAGCAGTAGAACGCTCGCCTTGAGTTGAAGAGCACAAGGACAGAGCCCAAGCCCAGAGTTCAGTCCCCATGAACGACAAAAAAAATTTTATTAATAAAAAAGTAGGGCTGGGAAGGTGGCTCAGTGGTAGAGCGCTTGCCTTGCATGCCTGAGTCCCTGGGTTTGATTCCTCAGCATCACATAAGCAAAAGGAAAGAAAGCCGAAAGTGGTGCTGTGGCCCCACTGGTTGGAAGTGAACTAGCCTTGAACTGAAGAGCTAAGGGACAGCGCCCAGGCCCAGAGTTCAGGACCCACGACTGGACCCCCCCCAAAAAAAATTACTCTTCTTACCACACTTATGCAATGTAACCGTTCCTTTTTTCTTTTTTCTTTTTTTTTTGTGGGTGGTGGGACTTAAACTCTGGGCCTGGGAGCTGGCCCTACGCTCTTCAGGTCAAAGCCAGTGCTCTACCACTTGAGCCACAGCACCACATGCGATTTTCTAGTGCCTTATTGGAGATAAGAGTCTGGTGACTTTCCTGCCCTGGCTGGCTTTGAACTGTGATCCTCAGATCTCAGCCTCCTGAACAGCTAGGATTACAGGCATGAGCCACAGGTGCAGGCTGGCGTACTGTAACCCTTATGCATGTCACCATTTCCCTAACAATTTGTAAAAATCAAAAGAGAGAGGGAAGGGAGACAACATCCCCTCGTGCCCGACAAAAATGGAAATGGAAGCCACAGTACGTAGCAGCCTGAGAAGTGAAACCTAACGGGCTTCTAACCGAATTTACCGAATTGAGATTCTTTGAATGTTTGTGCGATGTTAATCACAAAAACAGAGGGACAGGTTTCTATTGTCATTCCTTTAGAGGAATGGGAACAGGGACAGGGAGAAGAGAGGCAGAGCTTGGCCTGACCTGGGTGGGAATATGGAGAGGAGACAAGAAGCCTGACCTCCTCCTTCCCCTCTGTCTTTACTGTCCAGAGGGTGGGAACTTAGGGGTCTGCCACTGGGACATCCCATTGTCACAGTCACGCCTCCCCGAGGAGCAGAGGGCAGAGCACTGGCAAGCATGACAGCTTCCCTGCTAGCCTCTCTCATTCTGTCCCTGGCAGGCTTGGGCAGCATACTACCCGCAGGGGGTGGGTGGAAGTAGTCTGACAACCTCAGCTAGCAGGAAGTCAATGTCTGCTGCTGGTAGGTAGGGAGGGCCCCAGCAGAAAAAAAACAGAGAGCTGACTTTTCCTGCCCAAGTGCAAAAGAGGCCAGTTTTGTAAATGTTAGGTTTTTAAAAAGAGGTATCCGAGTTAAGAACAGCAACACACATGTGGTATTCAGATAAGGGGTAGGTTTATTCAGTAGGTCTGCTGGGACCAGGCAAGGTTGGCAATCCACATGGCTGGGAAAGGCCTGGGAAAGAGAGAGAGCTGGGAAGGAGAGGAAAGAGAGAGAAAAGAATGAAAAAAGAGCTAGAAAAAAGCAGAGAGAGAGCATCTGGGAAAGAGAGAAAGCTGGGAAAGAGAGAGAGAAAGAGAGAGCTGGGGAAAAGACCTAATATCGAGCTAGAAAAGAGAGAAAATAGCTAGAAAATAAAGAGCTAGAAAAGAGCAGAGAGAGAGCAGAGAGTCTGGGCCTGGGCTAGGCCTTATCTAGGGTATGGGCAGAGAAAAATGTGGCCACATCAAATTCAGATGTGACCTCAGTGGATGCAGATGTGACCTTCCAGGTGTCCCAGTTGCCTAGGTAATGCAGGGACTGGGTGAAGACTTTGCTGCAAGGAGGGTGGAGTCTGCTAGCCATCCAGGAGAGGACCTTACAGTAAAGAGGGTGGGGGGAGGGGTGGGGAGGTCCATCCACTCCCCACCTTATGAAGTTAAAGAAGCTCAGGGATGGACGCCCCACCTGCCACACTGCCAGAGTGATCTGCAGAGGACTCTGGGCAGGGGCAGGGGGTGGGCTGGCTTAAGACTGGCACCCCAGTCAGCTCCTCAGGGAACTTTAGGCAACTTTCCTTTGTCTTGTAAATGTCATCATGGCAATGACTTAAGCACCCTGACAGAAAAAAGAATAAAGAAGAAGAAACAAACACTCACACCCCTAGCAGGCCTGCCTGAGTTGAGGCCTTGAAATCAACCCCAGTAAGGCCACTAAATTAATAAAAATCATTCTAAGAAACTATTGACGGAGGACCCTCGGGATGAGGTGATTAGGCTGTGTACCTGTGAGGCGAGGTGGCCATGTGTTCCAGCTTTGTGCAAAGATGTTGCATTAACTCGCCTATCTGCCTTCCTAGAATTGAACATAGAGGAAAGCAGGATAATTTCCAGGGGGAAATGAGGCCTGGGAAAGTACCACCAAGAATTCAGAAAAAGACAGCCAGACAGCTTCCTAATGAATGGCTCCAGTGAAGTCACATACACATCCTATTTTCTTTGTTTCTCAGTCCCTCATAAATGAACAGTTACTAGGAAAGAAAATTAATAGGTGGGGTTTGGGGTGGAAGGGAAAAGAGCAGCTCCCTTCTTCTGTGCTTTTGCCCAAACAATGAGTATACAGTGTGTGTATCACACTATATATAAGTATATACGTATGTGTATAAATACATATGTTTTTATGTATGCATATATACATATATGTATAAATAAATGAATATATGTGTGTTTATACATACATACCTATATGTATAAATAAATGAGTATGTGTATTTATATATGTACATATATGTGTATGTGTATGTATATATGTATATATATGTGTGTATGTATACATACATATATATACATATAAACTGTATATGTGTGTTTTTATATATATATATATATATATATATATATATATATATATATATATATATATATATATATATATATCACGTACATAGACAACAAAAGCCAAAAGTGGCACTATGGCTCAAGTGGTACAGTGCTAGACTTGGGCCAAAAAGCTGAGTGGCTGAATGACAGTGCTCAGGCCCTGACTTCAAGTTCCAGGATTTCCCATCCCCCAAAAAATAATGAAAAAGGAGAGCGGGGGAAAAAGAAAGAAAGGAAGAAAGAAAGAAAGAAAGGAAGAAAGAAAGAAAGAAAGAAAGAAAGAAAGAAAGAAAGAAAGAAAGAAAGAAAGAAAGAAAGAAAGAAGGAAGGAAGGAAGGAAGGAAGGAAGGAAGGAAGGAAGGAAGGAAGGAAGGAAGGAAGGAAGAAAGGAAGGAAGGAAGGAAGGAAGGAAGGAAGGAAGGAAGGAAGAAGGGAAGAAAGAAAGAGAAAGAAAGAAAGAGAAAGAAAGAAAGTGTTAATGATCTGTTTTCCTTACCTGTAAAGTAATGCCCCAAACATCTAGAAATTCAGATTATAGCAAAGATATACAACTATCTGTGCATAACTCAGCTGCCACATCCCCCCCTCCCCCACGCACTTTAACCCTGAAAACACCCAGGAAGTCAAGGAGCTTTGTGCTTTGTGTATCTTCAAGAGTACCCACACTGTGTTAGAGTATGTCCTTATCTGTCTGTCTGTCTGTCTGTGTCTGCCTTTTTTTTGTCTGGTTGTCTGCTTGCCTGCTTGTTACTTACTCCATAAAACTCCACCAGAGTGCTCCTCCAGAAATTCTTATTCAATGATCGAAATCAATGACCCTAAGTGAAGAGTCCCTACATTGAAGTGTAGAAGTCACTAATCCTCACCTGTGTTTGGTGACAAGAAGAACTCCATACCAATAGTCTACCTTAATACATGAGCACAGGGAAGGAATAGTTTATTCAGGTGATCTAATCAGTCACACTAATGGGTCACTTGATCCCCCTCCATGTCTCCCTCTGTCTGCCTGTCTGTGTGTTGGTTTGTGTGTGTGTGTGAGCGCGCGCACCTGTGTGCCTGTGTGTCTGTCTGTTGTTTCAGTTGATCTAGTTATACTTGTGGATCTCTCGCCCCCCCATCTCTCCCTCTGTCTGCCTGTGTGTCTGTCTGTCTGTCTATGTGTCTGTCTGATTAGTCAGTTGGTGTAGTTAGACTTGTGGATCTCTAGCTCCCACTCCATCTCCCTCTTCTCTGCCTGTGTGTTGGTTGGTCTGTGTGTGTGTGTGTGTGTGTGTGTGTGTGTCTGTCTGTCTGTCTGATTGTTGATTCAGGGGACCTAGTTGGACTTGTGGATCTCTCGATCCCTTTCCATCTCTTCCTCTGTGTGTCTTTCCATCGGTCGCTGGGTCTCTGTCTCTGTCTCTCTGTTTCTGTTTCTCTGTCTCTTTCTCTCTGCCTCTCTGTCTCTGTCTCTGTCTTTCTCCCTCTCTCCCCTCTCTCCCTCTCCCTCTCTCTCTCTCTCTCTCTCTCTCTCTCTCTGTCTCTCCCTCCCCCCACTCTCTCTCTCTTTCTTGCTTGTCTTTGTGGACTCCTGGAAGAATTGTATTTCAGGCCCAGGGGGCTCTGCTTACTCTACTTGCCAGCCTGGAACCTGCCAGAGGCAAATTCTTCCTCAGTGACCCCAAAGGAAGGAGGGAGTAGGAACCAGGACCCCAAAATAGACTCTTATCTCCAATGAGTCGCCCACCCTGCCTGCCCACCAGCCCATGTCAACCCACACAGAACATGAATGCCCACATGAGCTGAAGAACATGCAAAGACTCAGTTTAGAGTCTTCTCATTTTGAACGTTGACACTCGGTCTGTAAACAAGATGGATGCCTCTTTCCCTGCTGCTGCCATTTAGGCCCGAGGTTTTAGGGAAGCACTCTACCACCCAGACACATTCCCAGCCCACGTCCTTGAGAATGTCTCAAGGATGGATGGTTAATTTTACTCAATCATCATCTGGTTTCCAGAAGGAGAAAATGCCTCTGCCCCCCTCCTGCATTCCCCCCCCCCCCGGGCGTCTTGCACACAAGATGGCAGTCCTTCTTATGATATTGGAGCTGCTACACCACACCACACCACACTGTGGCAGAAAGTTCCTCCTATTGATTGTCTGGCCTCAGGAATTAACTCTCTCCCCAAGCCGAGATGAGCCTAGGCCACTTTTCCTTGGGAAAGGATATACATGAGGACAAAAATAAGTCCAAAAACAGAGCAAACTTATCCATAAGACAGGTAGAGCACAAAACCTCTTGGTTGGTAAAGAAAAACCGCAGGCAAAGGCTAACCAGCCGGGTGGTGCTGGTGGCAATGGCTCACTGCCCATAATCCATCTGAGGTGCTGAGTGAGGAGTCTGAGACCTGAGGATAATGGTTCAAAGCCAGCCCGGGCAGGAAAGTCCTTTTGAGACTGTGCATCTTGATGAGTCACCCAAAACGCCAGAAGTGGAGGTGGACTTGGGGGAAAATGCCCTAGTGAAGATTTCCTGGAGGCTGAATTAGTACTGTGTAATGAAAGAACACAAGCTCCCAGAGGACAGTACTGTACCTCTGGTTCTGGGCGGGCAGAACCCGGTGCAGACTCATTATGGTGACAAGAAAAAAAAATCACAGAGGTGGGCTGGGAATATGTCTTAGAGTGCTTGAAGCCCTCGGTTCAATTCCCCAGTACCACATAAACAGAAAAAGCCAGAAGGGGCTCGAGTGGTAGAGCACTCACCTTGAGCAAAAAGAAACTCAGGGACAGTGCTCAGGCCCGGAGCCCAAGCCCTGGGACTGGCCAAAAGGAAAAAGGAAAAGCAAATGATGATAATAATGAATTATAACATATATGTATGTGTCTGTTAGAACTCTCACTACCCACTACCGTGTTGGTGAGGACTGACTGACTGACTGACTGACCAGACCTATGTTTTGCTCCTCCTGCCACCCCATCCACCTTGTCGACGGCAAACCCCCGCCATCTAATGGTTGTTTTGGGAATTCCAGTTTTCTCTCACGAAATGCATGAAAAACCACGCACTGAGAAAACTGGTCCTAAGTCCTTCTTTTCCAGGCCCAGGCTGGCTGGCCTTGAGAGAGACTATCTTCTTTTCAGAGAAGGGGTGGGGTGGGGTGGGGATGATGATGTGCCTGGTTGGGGTATGGGGCCCATGCATAGGCAGGCAGGCAGGCAGGCAGGCTCAGATTGAGATCTTTGTGTTTTGGAGCACCAGTAGCTCAAGCCCCAGGATTGACTGGTTAAGTGGAGAGAGAGGAAAGGGAGGGAGGGAGGGTGGGTGAGAGAATTCAAACTCAAGAGAGAGACAGACAGACAGACAGACAGACAGACAGACAGACAGACAGACAGACAGACAGAGAAACAGAGACAGAGACCTCGATGTCATGAATTGGCCCGGGTGGCCTACATGCTCTGTCGCATGAGATCTTTGAGTTTCCTCCCTCCCTCCCTTGTGCATACACACACAGTCACACAGAAACACGGAAATGCCCTCTGCCTCCTCTCCATTTGTTAATGCTACAATGTTAATACTACAATTATCCTGAGCCTTAAGTATTTTTATATCTCCTAATTCTATATACATTTCTTTTCTGAATAGGATATTTTGTTAAGAACATATGTAAATTAATAGTCAATAGGAAGAGCATATGAAATAAACTCCTCTTTACTATCTAAGAACAAATAAAAAGAAAATTCATTGATGTGACCATTATATGAAAAGACGACACAAAATATAGTAATACATTTGTGGAGAAATTGATACGCTCCACAAAGCGGATCTATTTGTACAATACTGCAATCATTTTAGCAAGCAAGTTTTCAAGTCTTCAAAACCTCAAAGAGAATTGTACATCATCCAGCCGTTAGATATTTATGTATGTATTAAAGAGAAGTAAAAAATCAAAAAAAAAAACTTGTTTGGACAGGTAATGTATGTCATTGACAGTGCACTGGAACAGTATATATGAGACCCTGAAAATAATCCCCAAAAATAAATTTGAAAAGACACACTATAGAGGATACATGCTGGACAAATTCCTGTAAGTGAATTTTATATCTATTTTATTTATTTATGTTTATTGTGAAAATACTATACAGAGGGGTTACAATTTCATGGGCAAGATAATGAGTACATTTCTGTTCAAGCATTGTTGCTTCCTCCTTTGTTTCCCCTTCCCATCCCTTCCCCTTTCCCCAACCCCACCCCCTTCCCGCGAACCCCACCACTACCACCAAAACCACCATCACCACCACCACCCCACCAAAGCTGTTAAGTTCATTTATCGACATAACGACTTATACATCTCATTGTTGTAATGGGTCCACCTGTATCCCTATTTAAACAATTCGTTTTTCCCTTCCCCTCTACAAATTATACCAACATAAAATACGGTGAAAGCAGGGGTTATACCATGTGGGAGGGACATACAAAGCAACAAAGAAATCATCTTATACATATGTTAGAAACAATCGCAAGAAAGAAATAAAACATTTGAATCCTTGGGGTCCATGTCGCCTAACATCAACTTGTGTGACAGTTAATGTTTGTGTCACATGTATACTAGTTATTGCAAATAAGGGAAACCATAGGACCTATGTTTCTTTGGACCTGGCTTATTTTTCCAAGTTTTTCCATTTCCCAACAAATGGGGCAATGTCATTCTTTCTGATAGAGGCATAGAATTCCATTGTTTACATATACCACATTTTCTTGATCCATTCATCTACTGAGAGATGTTTGGGTTGGTTCCATTTCTTAGCTAAGGTAAATAATGCTGCAATACATATAGTTGTGCTGGTAGCTTTAATATAGTCTTATTTGTGATCATTTGGGTAAGTGCCCAAAAGTGGGATTGCTAGATCATAGGGGAGCTCTATGTGGAGTCTTTTGAGGAACCTCCATACTACTTTCCAAAATGGTTAAACAAGTTTACATGCCCACCAACAATGCAGTAAGGTTCCCTTCTGTTGATAACACCTCTAGCATCTGTTGTTATTAAAGTTCCTGATTATAGCCATTCTAACTAGGGTAAGGTGGTATCTCAATGTTGTTTTGATTTGCATTTATTTTATGGCTATGGAGGTTGAGCATTTCTTCATGTGTCTATTGGCCATCCTTCTTTACTATTCAGAGAAGTTTCTCTTTAAGTCTTTAGCCCACTTTTTTATTGGGCACAAAGTGGAAAAACCTCCCATGCTTCTGGATTGGAAGGATAAGAATCCTGAAGATGGCAATACTTCCCAAGCTATCTACAAGTTCAATGCGATACCTATCAATATTCCAACCTCATTCTTCAAGGAAATAAGAGAGGCCATCCAAAAATTCATATGGAACAATAAAAGACCCTGAATATCAAAAACATTCCTTAACAGAAAAAAAAACAGTGCTGGAGGAATATCAATACCAAATTTCAAACTCTACTACAAAGCCATAGTAATCAAAACAGCTTGGTACTGGCATAAGAACAGACCTCAGGACCAATGGAATAGAACTGAAAACCCAGAAATGAACCTACAGACATATAGCCATCTAATCTTTGATGAGGGAGTTAAAAAAATAGAATAGAGGAAAGACAGCCTCTTCAGTAAATGGTGCTGGCAAAATTGGTTAACTACTTGTAGAAAACTAAAGCTAGATTCTTATATATCACCCTGCACCAGAATTAACTCCAAATGGATCAAAGACCTCAGAGTCAAAGCAGGCATTCTGAAAACATTATAGGATGGAATAGGAGAAACCATAGGTCTCCTTGGTACAGGCCGAAAATTTCTTAATAGAAACCTAGAAACACAACAAATCAAAGAGAGGTGGGACAAATGGGATTGCATGAAATTGCTGAGCTTCTTCATGGCAAAGGGTATAGCTAACAAGATCAACAGAAAGCCCACACATTGGGAGATCTTCATTAGCCATACATTGGACAAGGGTCTCATATCTAAAATATACCTGGAAATAAAAGAATTATGTCTATTTTAATGTCTGTTTTAATGTTTGCAGCATTTCTATTTGAAGAAATGCAAGTTTGTGAAAATTAGGCTTGGAAAACCTATGATTGTACGATTCATTTCCAAAGCACTAAAATGTATACAATAAAAGGAGATAATATATTGCATGTGAATTACATGTCAGCAACAAGAACTATTTTTAAAAATACTTCACATAATATGCAGAATACCTAGAAAGATGTTTTTGGTGTTGGCTAAAAACTTTGTCAACAACAGTTTTTGAAACAAAGATGTGATTTTTGTTTATTTTGAATGTATACAGAGATAGCTCAATCAACAAGTGTATGTGATAACTGGAATAGCTAGGTATTATATATCACTTATAAGTGATAATATTATCTGGAAGAAACTTTTAGCAAATGACAGAAGACACAAATCTATGCATCTGAATTTTATGAAAGGCATATATTACTTGTTTAATCCATTGTTTTTCTCTACTTTGCTAGGAAAAACTGTATTCTCAAGATAAGAGCCATTAGCAGTGAAAAGAAACAAAATATACAACCATCTTGATTTATTTATGAAAACAACAAATGAAATAAAACAATTCCACTTAAGTGATTCCAATATTAGTGTCTATGAAGATGTTCCTGAATGCCAACATCCATTGTATTTTTGGAATTTTAATTTCTATGAACATATGAACACTAGAAGAAGAAAACAAAAATAGTCTTACAGAGAACCATCCTTGGAATAATTTTCTTAATTGTCTTGAAATTACAAAAGAATTGATACCATTCAGCAAATGATCCTTTCTATGGAAATCATTTAAAAATGTTTATCACTTATTATAATTCAAATACCAAGGAAGGGTAATTTTATAGAATCATTACAAATATCATTTTATTTCTATCATAAAATAGAATAAATGACCAGTCCCAATATATTATCTACTTATCATTATTCTTAATTCGTAATCATTACCTGAATATCTTAAACAATCTAAATTGTCATGTCTTTAACGTAGACATAAATATTCTGTAATTTTTACTTAACATTTTCCAAGGGCATGTATTCATTTTTCTAAGAAATGTTCACAGCAGTTAAAAGATCCTTTTGTAAATTAATGTGATATATTTTGTTGTTGTGGGTGTTGTTTGCGAGTCCTGGGCATTGTCCCTAAGCCTTTTTATGCTCAAGGAAAGCACTCCACAATTGAAGCACAGAACTAATTCCTGTTTTTTAGTGGTTAATTGGAGATAAGAATCTAACAAGTACTTTTCTGTCTGGACTAGTTTGAAAACAATTCCAAAATCTCAGCCTCCAAAGTAGCTAGAATTATAGGTGTGAGTTACCAGACCATGGTTTGATGTATTTTTTTTTAAATTTTAATTATGTTTTAAGATGTTTGTTTCACGATAATGTACATCATTCTACACATAAATTTAGATATATGTATGTATTTCTGATGACAAATTCTCTCTAAAAAGTATGGCTATCTCCACATAACTTTTATATACATATATATTTTTTTTCTGAACACAAATTTCCTCTAAAAATTTTATGCTACTAATTTTTACCTTTTTCATTTCAAAGATATACAGTCTATTTTTCTAAAATTTT
The DNA here is from genome assembly GCF_019054845.1 of Dipodomys spectabilis. NCBI lineage: Eukaryota > Metazoa > Chordata > Mammalia > Rodentia > Heteromyidae > Dipodomys > Dipodomys spectabilis. Next base: position 213,424 of record NW_024871112.1, on the reverse strand, counting down.
CCTATAGTAAAATAACTAATATTTCAATAGAAAGTAGAGTTTATTACTTTCAAGGAAATTTAGGTATGCACATGATATTGTAGTAACATTTACACTATATTACTTAATAAATTCTGTTCAAACTCTTAAATATTTTTGTGTAATGACAGGGAGAGAAGAAGTTAATTCATACTCATTAGGAATTTGCAATGCTTCAAAAATCTATTCTATAATTTGATATAAGCACATATTCAAGCTACCTGATATGGTTCAGGTTCTTTCTTTCTTTCTTTCCTTTCTTTCTTTCTTTCTTTCTTTCTTTCTTTCTTTCTTTCTTTCTTTCTTTCTTTCTTTCTTTCTTTCTTTCTTTCTTTCTTTCTTTCTTTCTTTCTTTCTTTCTTTCTTTCTTTCTTTCTTTCTTTCTGGGGGGTCCGGTCGTGGGGCCTGAACTCTTGTCCTGGGTGCTGTCCCTCAGTTCTTCAGCTCAAGGCTAGCACTGTACCACTTGAGCCTCTGCGCCTCTTCCAGCTTTTTTCTTTTTGCTTATGTGGTGCTGAGGAATCGAACCCAGGGCCTCAGGCATGCAAGGCAAGTGCTCTACCACTTAGCCACCTTCCCAGCCCCAGGTTTTTTTCCTTTCTTTATTTGTTCAAAATTTTAATATGGATGCATAACACTAGTAACATTAAAGTTATTAATCAAAAAACAAATAATAGTAATATCATAGACATATAAGACTTTCAATAGTTAGCACTTACGTTGCAAATAATAATTTTATGAAGATGTTGATGACCACAGTGTACCCTGATGATTACAATGTTGTGATTGAAAAGTAAAATATTTGGATATTTTTGAAGCTAGATTTCCTACACTGAATACATAGTAATAAACAGCATTGGATTACATACAATAAGAATAACCAGAGTAGAGTTTCAATATCAAGAAATACAATCACATAAACAGGTAGACAGTAAAAACACTAATGTTATTCCTGCAGTCTCTCTCATGTATCCTCACTTTTCTTGGTCTTATTGTTTTCTTATACACAAAATCATTTATTTCCACATTTTGATGGACTAACATGTAGTTTTCAACTTAGTGTGATTAGTTCAAATGATATTCTCATATAGATACTATTCAATAACCTATGTTTTCCAATGTTATATTAAGAGTATGATCTTTAATAGAACTGTAAACACATGACACAATTTATATAATACCACTTACATATCTACAGTTGCCTTAAAAGGACACAGGCCTTAGAGCCAGGAGGTAAAATTTATTTTTATTTCTGCATGAAACAATTTGTGACTTTATAACAGCACTCTTTCCTTATTTGTAAGACAAGGTGGAAAATGTAAGGACTCTTCACTTTTCTTTTTTCTTGCTCTAGAAGTAAAAAAATATATTCTTCAATATTCCTGGTAAATTACATCCATTTACAGATGAGAAATATAAGGCCAACCATCAATGTAGTGAGTAAATAATACTAGAATTTTTGGGGGGGAGGTTCCTGTTGTGGGGCCTGAACTCTGGGCCTGGATGCTGTTCCTCAGCTCTTCAGCTCAAGGCTAGTGCTCTAACACTTGAGCCACAGCGCCACTTCCGTCTTTTTTTCTTTTTGCTTATGTGGTGCTGAGGAATCGAACCCAGGGACTTAGGCTTGCAAGGCAAGCACTCTACCACTGAGCCACCTTCCCTGCCCTTATACTAGAACTTTTGTCTGAGCTCTTCACTCTGTGTACATATAAAGAACAATAATTTGGTGATGGAGAGAACCAATATGAAAAGACTATGGGGATAAAAAACATACTTTGTAAAAGGTTGTTTAAGACTAGGTGACCAGTGATGTTTACATGAAACAGGCTGGTGTCAGGGCAACAAAGGATTACATAGAAATGATATTATCGACAGAAACTGTGAAAATCTTGATCATTCATCTTATCTAATGGGTGGAGTAGAAAGGTAAGAAGAAATCTAAAGTGCTTCTAAATCTCTGGCCAGGCAACTCTGTTAGTGATATTCTTGGTGATAAGGATTACAAGTGGAAACGATGGATTTAGGGAAAAAAACTCTGATAGTGCTAAAGTTTATATTAAACAGATGCAAAGATAGGTCGGTTTAGACATCATCAAAATATCGACAACCATGAATATGAAAAACAATAATAAAATCAGGCATTATTAAAGGGAAGAGGCAAAAGAAGTTCTGAGCAATGTGAGCACCAGTGTGGACAAGATTAGAAGAAAGAGATAAATAAGGAAACAAGAAATTAATAAACACAGATTTACAGAAGTAAAGAAAGGAAAGAATTTGCAGGAAGAAAAGGTAAAAACTGTTACAGAGATATTGAAGGAAATATGCTATTTGGATTTGAAAACTAAAAACACATAGACAAGTTCAATAAGAACAGTGTTTTGGTGAACTGGTAGAGATATAAGTCATATTGGTGAAATTTTTAGATATGAATGTGAAGCCATAAAATTCTCGATCCATGAAGTCAACAGATCCCGTTTATTTTAAATGTTGGGAACAAATGCTTTTATCCTGACCTTAGAAGAATTATACAGATGTAACTCTCATGAACTTTACTTAGAGGTATTCTATGAATATTTTTGAAAACTTTGTTTAGCTAGGAGATTACAGATTGCACTACAGCACAGAGAATACTCATTTGTCCTAGAGTTTTAATGAGTTAACCATTTATCCACATCCGTTTTGAATTTTACTGAAATATCTTTAGATGTGTTTGGATAACTTATCAGCCTATCTGTTATAAATGTAGGAAAACTAACACCACATATTAGGTTGAACATGCAGCTTCACTGATGTTACTGAAGACTCCTCCAATTGATTCTTCTTTAGAAGGCATTTTCTAATGCCTCATTAGCCATGACACATCATAACTGCCATATGCTCTATTTAATTCAAGTTCTTGTTAAGGATATCTCCATGTTGTAATAACACTGTCCATCAACCTGCCACAAATTCTTATATGTAGAAGTGCTCTTATAAACTTCAAGCTATTATTGAATAGAAGAGTTCAGACATTACTCTCACCACTACAATGAAATGCCTAAATAGATATGGCATTTTGCTTTAATGCCTTTCTTTCATCTTCTCATACACATTTCCAAGTAGGGAAGGATTCTGATGTAACAATAATACAATGGTGACTTGTAATAACACAACATCTAGGATCTAGTGTTAAAACGGATACTTAGTAATTCACTCCAATTTTTGTGGATATTTATATTTCTCCTGGGTAAACTAATGAGCTCCAAGAAAATGTCCCAAAGAAGTCTTTCAATTCTCGTATCACTGTTTGTCTCAAAATGCTTTAAATTCTCCATGCTCTACAGTGGGCATAGAGTTATATTGTGGAACTTTTCTCCTCAGAGAGTGAGTACTACCCTATTGCTTAACACGGACAAAGTACCTTCATACATAGACTAGGTATGTGCAAACAAGAAGTGGTAGTTGAACAATGTTCTCAGCAGTTTGTATAGATGAAATGGAAATAAAGCAACTGTGAACTCAAAAGGAACATGAAAAAAAATACAAAGGCACAAAGTAGAAAGTACCACGGAAATGCCAAGGAAGAACAATTTCAAATAATGTTCTCTGCTGTGAGGGTGTGTTCAAAGTACAGCTTCAGATAATGTAGGTGGATACCTTGGGAAAAAAACTGCTTTAAAACATTCTGGCATAATCATACAAGTAGAAGCTCCTAACTTTGGCTCTCCTATCAGCCACAACAACATCAAGTTAGGGAGTATTTTACAAGAGCAAAGTGAGAAAAAGAGGACTCATCACAGTGTTCAGGTTGAAGTAATGACAATCACATAATTTTCTTAAAGTATTCATTTACTTTGGAGCATTAAAGTGGGAAAAAGCCAAGTAAATATTTTGCATGTATCTAAATTAAGTGTGATGTATTATATTGGTCTCTATTTAACTTGGAAGTTATAGATTATGTCTTTTTATACTGTAACTTGGGACAATGTACTGCTGCCAGTTATTTTATTCTCCTCCCCTTCTTTTGCATATCTACTTACATAATTTTTATTTAAAGAGACATATGTGGGCTGGCATTTCTAAATTCTTCAAAATTATCTCAACTACTTCATATTTCTGGCAGCCTCCAATATTTTTCTCAAGGGAAATATTTTGTCACTACCATTTTTATCCTATGTGATATTGGATATCTTCCTGCCTAATTCAGTGCAAGATATACATTAGATTCATCCAGATAGCTCAACACTTGTACCACCATGAAATACTAACTTACTTAGAAAGCATGATTTTAGTATATCTGGTGAGGTGGCAACTGTCATTTTTGAATGACCCTAAGTGATACTTACATGCAATCAGGTTTTAAACCAATAAGCCACTTAGTAGATGAACAAATTGACAAAATGTGGTTTATATATGCATGGTGGAATTCTATGCTTCCAATTCATAAGGAAATGGAAAGACTTGGAAAAATCCTATTAAGTAAAATAAACAATACACAAAGAGACAGATTCCATGGTTTTCCTCATTTGTAATAAGTAGGAAATATCTAGGATAGTCCTAGCAGATGAGAAGAATGGCTCAATATCTATGTATATATGACCATATAAGATGATTCTGAGCAAAATGAACTCCTGGATATGGAAACAGAGGCTTTTCTTTGTGGTTGTTTTTTTTAATGTACTATATGATTTCTTTTTTCCTTTGTGTTTTCCCCTCTGGTTTATCCCTTGTTGTATTTGATTTTTGTATCCTGCGTATTGTATATAAATTTATCTTAATTTGGCAAGGGAAGAAGAACAAAAAATGCAAAACAAAGGACAAAGGGCAAACCAATGCAATAGCAATACTCACAAAACATGTTGGAAATTTACATTAACACTTGTAAGGTATTGGGAAAAGTCTGAGAAAAATTAGGGCGGAGGTAAAAAGATCTACATGTTATGTATTCACTACCTTACAATTACTGCAACCCCTTCTATACATCAACTTGACAATAAAATTGAATTAAAAATGAGCTGCAAAAAATATAATTTCACTGTAGTGGTACAGTAAATACTATTCTATGTGTATTACCTTTTTAATAAATGAACATTTTGGCTGCTAATTTTAATTAATTACCACTTTCTTTATCAGAGGGACATCAACTTGAATGTTATCAAACTAAACAATATTTTCACAATATACTTGCCATTATTTTGAAAAAAATATTATTTTAGTATTGTCTCATACTAAAACAGAAAACAGTTCAATTCTATGGAACTCCTAACTTTTAAAACTGACTAATTGTTAAAAGGACAGAATATATGTTCTTCAACATTCCTATGACTACCAACTACTCATTTTCAAATTCTGAACATGCCGTATCAGAGACTTTCAAAAGAGCAACTGTTTGTATTTTATTTAATTCTGCAATACACGCAGTTTCCAATGAGGGGTTACATATTTAAAAATCACCAGAAAAAATAGACACATTCTGGTAGAAGATAAATCTATGCAGTATCTATAATAATTAATTCCTTAAGAGTAAATATTTGTTCATCAGAGTAAGCTATTATATATATGACCATCAATCCCAAGTTTTTAGGCCATAAAGTCATCCTAGCCCAACAGTTTCCAACTTTAAAGGTGCACCAGAAAATTCCCTAAAATCACCTCATGGCTAGCTTATCACTATTGTGAAAAAATCCTACACCTCTGCTAATGTGATGTCCTCTTTGATCTGGAAAGAACACCACAATAAACTGAGCTGCATCATTTTCTCCCAGTGGTATTCTTGAGATCAGAACACTTGCAAATATTATTTATTTTTATTTTATTATATTATATATATTAATCTCTGATAGATATTCAGGAGATCTGAATATCTGAATATTAAGATCTGAAGATTATGTTTCAAAGCCCATCCAGAAAGTAAGGTTCCTTACATTCTTATCTCCAATAAACTGCCCACAAAAAGCCAGACACAAGTGGCATTGAGGTTCAAGTGGTAGAGCAGTAGCCTTGAACAAAAACAGGCACAGGGACAGTGTCCAGGCCCAGAGGTTAAGCCCTAGGACAAACCAAACAACAAAAACAAAATAAAAACAAACCCCAACCCTAACATTTTTCTCATTGAGAGGCACGTAATTAAAGAAATTTCTTAATGTGATAGGAATAGATAGAAGAACCAAGATATCACACAATTACTCTCTCCATACCATGTTACAACTAAGCCTCAAAATATTGCTTTTTCTAAATTTATAAAATAATATCATCCATTTGTTGACAACTCTGTCTAGAGTATTCACATTATTTTAAACATGAATTCTTAGAATTATCTATTGGCTAAGTTCTAATCATACGTCACTTGAAAGAATATTTTAGGCAAATAGAATGCCATAATCATTTGTAAATTTGTCAATTAAACCCTATACTTAAAAAGAATTTTGTAGTATCCTATAGAATATGAAATTACAAACAAAACCAAAATATTTATTTTAAATCTAAATTCTAATTTATCAAGGTCTACAAAGTCCTACATTAGATGAATATTGAAATTTCTCCAGGCTTAAATGTTTGTAATTTTGATCATTTCTTTGGAATCCAACAGTATGATGTTTACTTTTCAAATTTTTGGTTGGAATCATGAGCCATTTTGCATCTAGGAATGTTCTGTAATGAATAGAGTATTAAAAACACAACTATTATTTCTAAGAATTTTTATTTTTTAGTTTTTCATGTCTCCATTCTATGCCTCCCCTCCTCTCATCCTATCCTTTTCTTCTCTCAATATCATATTTAATCTTACATAATTTTTTCCCATTTTTTGTTCTTTTTTTATTTTAATCACTCTCCTATCATTCTGTCCAATCCATTTCCCTCTTTGAGTTTAGGACTTGGTTAAATTCATTCTCCTTTGACCTCCCCATATCTCTCTAATTCTATTTTTCCCCACATTTTTCCCTAAAGTTAATAATTTCTGGTTTTCCAAATTCTTCTTTGCTGTTCTTAGTCCATTAATCCATAGTTGTTTGATGTTTAATAGATTGTATCTGTTGAATTAGATTGTTTCTTCAGCCTTTTGACAGTGCATCTATAGGACTTTGGTTGATCCTTGCCTTAAAATAGTGTTCTTGCACAAAACTGGTGACATGCATTTCAATAGGAAGCTTGACTTCTCAAAACATAATGACAAAATTAACCCAAACTTCAAACTGTGTAGCCCTTTCTTGTTGTTTGTATGTTTCATTGAGACAAAATTATACTACCTAGTCCAGGGAAGTTATCACTATGTAATTCCACTCTCTAAACACCTGTCTTAGTCTGAGTGCTACAATTCCAGGCTTGTGTCACATTGCCCTGCCACAGTTTGTTGGTTTATTTAATCTAGAAACACACTAGCAATTCTGAACTTCTCCGAAGATATTATCCACTAGACTGACTGCACAGACTGTTTATGTACAATTTTCAAAGATGTTCTAACATTTGACACAGGATAAGAACATTTCCAGATGCACCTGCACGGGTTCTCTGATTCATTCCTCCATGGATCTGATACCTTTAATAATGATTACTTGATTCTCTTTCTATCTCTGGTCCCTACCTATGTAATAGTCTTAAACTTTTTTGAAGAAAGTTCACTTGAGGACTTACTAATATTAAAAAATATCACTTGATTCTATTCTTACTCAGGACATATTTTCTATTGTTTTCTAATTTTTGTACATATTTTGAGAGTTGTTTCATTTGTGCATGTGTGTTTGCACATATACGTGCCTCTGTGTGTATGTAAATGTTTGTATGTATGTACGCAAAAGCCTCAATCAAGCTCTTATTCAGCAATCTTGCTCATGACTAGTATTCCATCACTTGAGCCATTCTTCCAATCCAGCTTTTGGCTGGTTAATTATAGATAGTGTCTCAAACACTGTTCTTCCCAGGCTGGATGCAAACTGAACTTCCCAGACTCCTTTACCTCCTTAGTTTTTATTTTTCAGCAGTATAAACTTTAAAACTAGAAATATTTTTTTGAGTGTGAAGACTTAGCTCTAGCCGAGATTTTTAACTCAAGAATTCTTATAAAGTTCAGTCAACATACACAGTACATATCCTGAGTGTACTCTGTTAGAAATGTGATCTTAAACCGTGTGCTGGTGTCTCACGCCTATTATCCTAGCTACTCATGAGGCTGTGGTCTGAGGATTGCAGTTCAAATCTAGCACGCGTAGGAGTGTTTCTGAGGCACTTATCTCCAATTAACCACCAGAAGACTGGTAGTGGTGCTGTGGTTCAAGTGGTAGAGCAATAGCCTTGAGCTGAAGAGCCGAGGGACATCGCCCAGGCCCAGAGTTCAAGCTCCCCCCACTACCATAAAAATAAAGAAAGAAAAGAAAGAAAAGTAAATGGCCTTTTTTTTTCATTTAAGTCCATGCCCTTATATTAAGTTGCTTTGGAACAAGAATTATTCTTCCATTCCACGTTTTACAAATTTGCTTCATTAGCTACCATGATTTAGACCTAGAAGATGAAAAAGAATGGCCTCATCCTTCATTTTCCACTTAGTAGTAATGCTTTCTGTATATCACTCCCATAGTTCTAAATACTGGCCTTGGCTTTATTGTTTCAAAGTTGTCTTCTATAGTATATAGAACCTTTACACTTAAACACAGAACTTTTCTTTCTCCTATTATTCCTATTGTTTCTTCTACTGTTAACTTAGGTACACTTGGGAAAGAATGCACAACAAACACACACTCACAAAAAAACAAAAAAAAACAAACAACAACAAAAATTTCTGAGAAACTACTTCCCACTTAAAATTGGCCTTAATTTACAGGAAACTTATGAAATTTGAAGTTAAAGTACTCCTGGATAATGTTTTTTTTTCATTTTTTATTGTAAAAATAGTGTACAGAGGGGTTAGAGTTATGTAAGTAATGAGAATGTTTCCTATAGAGAATTGTTATCTCCTCTTTTGTTTTCCTCTGCCATCCTTTTCTTCCCCATCTCTCCAACTCCTACTTCCCCTCCCCAATTTGTAAAGTTCATTTTCTATCTAGTGTCTTGTTCATCTAATTGTTACAATAGGTCAAGGATACAGTATTTTGTTATTTCCCTTCCCTTCCCCACATTAGAAAAATGTATGTACAAGATGCAGGGCACCAACATCAAATTCAGAGAAAACCGGGGTTATATCATTGGGAAAGAGCATAGAAGAGAAACAAAAAAAATCACATAGTACATTTCAGATACATTTAAAACAATAGCAAGAAAGAAAAAAGTTGTGTAACTATATTGGGGTTCATTTCACTTAACTTCATCTTATATGGCCATATGTACATGAATAGTATTTTTGTAAGCCATTTAAATTCCATATTTTGTCTTTACTAAGTTGTCTCTGAAACACATGTTACCTCATGTCCAAAGACGTTTTTGTGCTGTTTCAATGAAGCCAGAAAACATTCATTGTACCTCGAACAGCACCATAGATTGTTACTGGAAGTAAGTGGAAGGAACTGTTATTGCAAGTGGAAACTGAACCCAAGAGAGGAATTGAACATAGAGAAATGACAAAGTTCAAGTTAATTTGTGCTGTCCTTTTTTACTCTACAGGAAAAAAACCCGAGGCTTGAAGGAAACCCTGTCCCTGACTTGTTCTAGTGGTTTACTTACTTATATAAAACTGTACCATGAAGCCACATTCCTAAAGCCCTAAATGACTTTCTTAAGATGGCATTACTTTTTCATTCTGTTACTATGCATTATAATTTTGTCCAGGTGTTAGAAAAGGAAGTGGAAAACAATACTAAGTCCAGTAAGGCTGACATTCCTATCACATCACTAAGGAAATACAGTGTTAAGACCTGCAGGACTCGTAGGGCTGTTATATGTGAAATTATTATGTAAAACACCATTAACAGTTATCTCTGACATCCATAACATTCTGCTTCAACTTTCAAGGTCAAGAGCCAAATATCTAAGCCTTTTTATTATTTGGGTATGTTTCCTAGGAAGTAAGAAGGAGGATGTGGAAGGTGATGGTGGAAATATATATATATATATATATATATATATATATATATAGTCTCACTGTCCACATTTTCTGCATTTTTAAAAATTGCTACTGATGAATTTCCATTTACATCTAATTGACTAAGCTATCTGCACAAGATACCGATAAATGAATATTTATTCTGGTGGATAGTCACATATATTAACAAATTCCATTTCCGAAAAAAAAATACTAGGTAAGAAAGTATAAAGTATTGTCTATAAAATGGTTTCTTCTCCGAGCAGAACAAAATGTAGTATTGAAATAATTATTCCAAGTTTTGTTGAGACTTTATGCTGTATCAGTACCAAAATGTTCTCTAATTCCTTGGATTTGCCTGATTTTTTAAAATAGGTTTTAAAATAAATAGTAATTTTTAATTTTTTAAAAAATAAGTTAAAATAAATAGTAATGTGTTGTTTGCTTATGGCAGGCATGAAACAAGACTGCATTAACATTGTGTGTAAGTTGAGGGGCTACATTTTATCAGAATCTAAACAGAATGAAAAATAGATGATTTTAAGACAAATAGCTTATGTGTTGTTCAAATTTAATGAAAGAATTATGCAGGGTATAGTAGAAAGAATGCTATACACTCAATGTGGTATGAAGCAAAATACCTTCCCAAAATATCTATCATTCCCAAATATCGAATTCCTCAAATGTAGATTTAGATTATATATATGTAAAATAATAACCTTTCAACACCTAAGGAATGCAAGTTTAAATAATTATCAGATGGGGGAACTATACTCAAATGGGTACTTAAAAGTCCCACCTGTAGTTCGAAAGGGACATGATTAGGTAATTTCCGTCAGAAAGATGTAAAGATGGTACATTTGAAGATAAAGCAAAAGACAACAACCCAGATTCTGAAGTTTCTGGAAAGCAGAACAGGAAGTAAATGCCTTTTCCACTAGAATCATCTGAAAAGTATTTTAGCTCTGTCGGTGGCTCGATTTTAATCTAGTGAGACTTCTTTTAGATTTCTGTCCTTTAGAACTGTAAAATGATTAATATGGATTATACAAGCCACTTAACTTGTGGAAATTTGTTACAGCACATTTGGTAGCACATTTAGTTTAGTAAACTAATTCAACCTCAGCCTTTTCCTGATGCAACTACGGGGACAACACATGTTCTTGTTTCTGAGAATAAGAAAAAGTTGCCACTAGCTTTGGACACATTTATGACGTATATACTACTAAGGGCCTTGCATTAATGAAGTCTTGAAATTCTAAACAATGTCTAAGTAAGAAGCTCCCTATGTTTATTTTCACATTTGAGAATCACTAAGTACCAAAGTTATGTAGAAGGCTAGAGTAAGAATATGGAAGTGAAATCTATCTCCTAATATTATAAAGATAATTTATGCCATTTTGAGTTACACTTTCTAAAGTAATAAAAAAATAAGGTAAAACAGAAACAGAAACTCAATTTTCTATCCTTCCCTAACTTTCCAACAGGAATTAGAGAATCCAGGAAAGATATAGCAATCCCAGGATGGTATAGGATCACTAGATGGTGGAAAAGAAGATGACAAAAATGGATCCCCTGAAACAATGGGAAACAAAATCTACACGTACAGATTGTGATATAGCTAGAAAATAGTTTCCACTATGCTAAGACTTTGATATTTTAGTTTTGTTTACAAAGCAAGATTCCTCTCAGGAAATGACTCTTTATTAATACTCAAGGGTTTGCAGCTTATAACCCAGCAACAAGCAATGCTTCTAAATGTAAAAAAGCATGATACTAAGAGTAACCAAGTCTACTTCCGTTGTTATAGCTGATAAATAAGAATGATCTTGAGGAATAGTCAAACAATCTTGAACTTTTTCATACCTTTCTTCTTCTCCAACATGAGAAGTCCTAGGCAAGATACGTAAAACATTAATAAAGTTCTTTTATATTTTTTATTGTTCACACTAAAGCAAATGCACTTTTCCTCTTTGCAAGCCTGACTTTGAAAGAGTCAGACCCTCACAATTTTATAAACAAAAGTTTACTCCTTTTGTATAGGTGTTTTCCTGACTTTGGGTGTTGCTCTCTATTATTTTGGCAACTCCATAGAAAAACAAGATAAATCCATTATGCTAATATTGGATTGCTCAAAGTCAAGCTGTCTTCAAACAAACTTTTCTGTTCCCTTCTTACTGCTAATTAAAGTTTAATTATTGCTCTTTAAGTGATAACAAAACATGATACTTTAACGTATATTCTCATTGAAACAGGGGAAAACAGTAAATTCTGTGATTGCTTTTTTAGTTGATTTCAAGTATTTTCCTTTGCTGTTTTCATTATTGCTATTGATCCGGTCTTCTAATCAGGAACACAGGGTTAAAGAAAGAGATCTTCTTAAGATATAGGATGTTAGGTAGAAAAAATAGATGTATAATTAAAGATTTTCATCTCTTAAGAGACTGAAAAGCTATTACTGGCATGGTTAAGATGACTTGAATGCTTTGGTTTTTAAACTAAGTGAAATGCATGTAAATTGTTACAGTTGTTCCAAACAATGACTATGACTTATACTTTTCTGCTCCAATGAGATGAAAACTCTGACAAGGTTGGAGGGCATATCAGTTTTCTGGTAGAAGAGTTAATGTTAGAAAGCCAAGGGAGATTACTAAAAGAGCACTGCCTATCACGAATAAGTTCATTATACTCAGTACATATAAGTATATAAACATACAAAAATGAATTGAGTGAGAAATATGTGATTTACACAATTGATTAAATGACAACTAAAACCAGAAAACACTTCTCTGAATTTATATAAACTAGTATAACTAGTGAGGATGTAAATAATTTTAGAATATATATTTTAACATTTATGTCAAAATATTTGTTTATTTATAACTGTTTATTTTTACTTGTTGTCAATCTTGGGGCTTGAAATCTCGGACTGGACACTGTCCCTCAGCTCTTCAGCTCAAGACTGGTGCTCCACCACTTGAGCCACTGCCAGTTTTCTGGTGGCTCATTGGAGATCAGAGTCTCATGGACTTACCAGCCTAGGCTTGCTTTGAACCATCATTCTCAGCTCTCAGACTCCTTAGTAGCTAGGGTTACAAGCATGAACCACTGGCACCTCGCTACATAATTATTTTTTATACATTTACGAAGTATTGAGTGGTAATCACATTCATTTATATGTTGTGTAATGATCAAGATATATATATATATATATATATATATATATATATATATATATATCCACTAATTTCTATATGTAACATTTCTTTTTAGTGAGACTTTTAAAATCTTATCTTTTGGCTGTGATGAAATATCTATTCCTAACTATAAGCATTTTGCTTCTAGTTGTATAATATATTTATTTTTAGTCATGGAAGTCTGCTAATTAAACTTATATAAAACATGAATTTTAACGTGAAAGAAATTCATAATTCCTTTACTTGCTTTAGAAAAACACTTATGCCTTTTGTTTTCAATTTATTTCTGTGGGAATGTGTAAAATTCATTGATTTAACTGTTAAAATTAATAACAGTTACATTATTTCAAGTTGATTCAAACTTGTATTTGAATGACATTTAACACAAATATACTTCCACTTTCTTCTACCACATAATTAAAATAATAGTAAAGCAAAGATTGGTGTTATCCATTCATGTGGAGAATCCTAGAAACTCAGGAGGCTAAGACATGAAGATTTTGGTTCAATAGCAGTCTAAACAGATAGAAATGTGAAAACTTATTTCCAATTGTCCAGCAAGAATGATAAGGTGAGGATGTGACTCAAGGAATAGAGTGTCATCAGCCATTAGCAAAAAATTCAAGGGAGACCAATAAACATTGAGTTCAGGCCCTAAAAATGGCTCATACAGTCAAGACAACAACAAAAAAGTAATATGAACAGCAATAATGAAGACAAAATAGTAGAAAAGGTCATGAGGAATGTTGTGTAAACATCTGGAAGACAGAAATCATTTGACAGGATTTTGATTCATGAGACCGAAAAGTCGCAGTGTCATTTGTACAATCTCATTGTACTCATTGTGTTGAAACCTAGCTACTGAGTAACCCTTGAAAGAGTAGATTGGATTACCTGAAATAGCAGACATTGCCTGTAACTATGCACCATCCCACTCTGCAAAAATCTAAAATTGAGCTTGTTAATTTAAATAAAACCTCATGTTAGAAACTGTATGGTTCACATAGACAAGGGTCCTTATTTTGAGTTTTCAGACCAGTGCTTTTATTTATAACCCCTCCTGCTTTACACCCATTCCCTTGAGCATCTAAATCTTACTAAGCTGCAGCAAGCCAAGGCTTTGAACTAGACCCCCTTGCCTTAATCCCTCCTTTTCTTCAGCTACAACTCATTTCACCTGCTATCTATGTCTTAGCATTAGTTGTTTTTGTTCAAATCCCCACGGGAAAACTCATATTCGTATAATCCCACTATAAATAACCTAAGTAGAAAAGGGAATAATAAGTGTTTAGCACTATCTGAGGGTCTCATCTGGAGGTTTGCTCCCAAATAAATCTGATCTACACTCTCTGTTTTTTCTCCATGGCTTTTGAGTCTGACAAATGATTGGTTTAGTTTGATATAATCCCATTTATCCAGACTTACTTTGGAAGTTTTGACCAGTGCCAAGGAGCCCTCGTGTTTCCCTTAACTCTTCCTATAACATTCTCAAGTTATCTGGACTTACATTGAGGTCTTCTATCCATTTGGAATCTATTCTGGTGCAGAGGGATATATAAAGATGTAACTTTAGTTTTCTGTGTACAGCCAATTCTACCAGTACAGTTTTTTGAAGAGGTTGTTTTTCTTCCATCCCGCGTTTCTGGCTTCCTTATAAAAGATTATGTGCCCATAGGAGTGGATTCGTTTCTGGGTCTTCAATTCTGTTGCTTTCAATGGAAATTCTTTGCTTTCAATGGAAAGAAAGGCATTACACCATTCCTGAGGAAATGGAAAGACTGGAAATTAGTCAGAGCCAATTCATTATATGCTGCATGGTTTTCCTCATTTGTAATAACTAAATATGTCCGTAAATCTACAAATTAATCCAATAGATAGTAAAGGACCAATAATTACACTTGGACATGATTAACTAACAGCACTCTAAGCATTCACATGGCAAGAACAAGGGATGCTATTCTTATAAGAGATTATCAAAATGGCTCAAAAGCTATGTGCCTATGACCATATAAACAGTTGCTTGTTGCAATGTACTCTAAGCATCAGCAATACATGTGAAATACATACATCTGTATATAATTTTAATAGATGTCATGAAAGGAACAGACTTTCCTGTAATCTCAAAAGCAAAATTTTTAGTTTAGAAGATAAAATTGAGGAAAGTTTTCAACACATAAACTAGAATACATAGGGGAAAATGTGGGAGAGAAAAGATAAGATGAAAAGTAGAGTAGCTATCTATTGAAGAATTCATAAACAATTTCCAAAACTATACAAGGGAGTTGGGGTACAGCTCAGTTGTAGGACTAGACTAAAATATACAAAACCATTGGTTCAATCTCCAAGAAGGCCTAATAATAATTAATAGTAGTAATAATATAATTACTTGAAATAAGTGCTTTTAGAGAGGACTGAATCCTAAAACAATAAACAAAATACTCTCAGTTCTTGTATCCAATGACATGAAACTACAAGAATGAAGAGAAAATAGTTTTCCTTTTCTATCTTTCCCTTTCCTTTTCCGTTTTCTTCTTTTCTTTTTTCCTTTGGCACTACTGGCGCATGAAGTTGCTAAGGCTCTGACCACCTTAGATTATTTTTCAGAGGAGATCTTACTTTTTGGCCAAACCTTCCTCGAGCAATAATCTCTTACTGATAGTTTCCACAAACGTGAGATAACAGGGAAATTACACTATATCTAGTTTTTTTTTGTTTTTGTAGTCTCTCAAGAATTTTTTGTCAGATCTGGCCCTGGATATCGGACTTCTAATCTCTGCCTTCTAATTAGCAAGGTATATTTGATCTAAAGCTTGGACCCAGATTATTTTTCAATGGAAACATCCAATATTGACTTCTGTTTTCTAGAAATCATTAAATTCAGTTGAGGTTAGTATGTACCTTTATGATATTATCAGAAGAACACAGAGAATTCCCTTGAATATTTTTCCAATTTATTTAAATATTTCTAGTATGACATCACAAATAGGAAATTAATATTTCACAAGTACCTTTTTTATTGTGAAAATACTGTAGAGAGGGATTAACTTACACGGGCAAGACAATGATTACATTTCTGACCAAGCATTGTAGCCTCCTATTTTGTATCCCCCTCCCATCCCTTCCCATTTCTCCCCCACCCTCCTATCCAATCTCTCGGTCCCCTGACCAAATTTGTAAAGTTTGTTTTTTGACATAATGACTTGTATATCTCATTGTTGCAATGGGTCCACCTGTATCCCTATTTAAACTATTTCTTTTTTCCCTTCCCCTCCACAAATTATACCAACATCAAATACAGTGTAAGCAGGGGTTATACCGTGAGAGAGGGACTCTAACAAATGTTGGAGGGGATGTGGACAGAAGGGAACCTTACTGAATTATTTGTGGGAGTGTAAACTTGTTCAACCACTTTCAAAATCAGTGTGGACGTTCCTCAAAAGACTCCACATGGAGCTCCCATAAGATCCAGCATTCTCACTTTTGGACATTTACCCAAATGATCACAAACAAATCCACACTAAAGCTCCCAGCACGACTATGTTTATTGCAGCACTATTTACCATAGCTAAGATATAGAACCAACCCAGATTCCCCTCAGTAGATGAATAAATCAAGAAAATGTGGTATATATACACAATGGAATTCTATGCTTCCATCAGAAATAATGACAGTGCCCCATTTATTAGGAAATAAAGGCTTGGGAAAAATTATATTAAGTGAAATAAGCCAGGCCCAAAGAAACATAGGTCCCATGGTTTCCCTTATTTGCAATAACTAGTATATATCTGAGTCAAGCAGAAAAGATCAGATAAGTTGATGTTAGGGAAATGAACCCCAAGATAAGTATGAAAATGTTTTTTTCTTGCTGTTTGTCTATGCTTAAGTAAGCAGAAGAGCTACTTCCTCTGCTCCCAGGAGTCTGTGACATGTGCTTTCCACATGCACAAACACAATCCTCAGATAATCCTGAGGCCGGAACCTGCATCATTCTGCCCCTCCAACACAGACCCTGAGTCTTCACAGGGGTATTCTTGTGTGTTTGGTTGTCTATGGGCAGAGGCCTTCTAGCTGGGCTTCAGGCACAGAGCTGATACTTCCTGTCTGTTGGTTGCAGAGTGTAAGCTTTTCTTCCTGGCCAGGTTTTGAATTGAGATCCTTTCATCTTAGGATTCTAAGTAACTAGGATAAGAAACATGAACCACCACCAATTGGCTTGTTTTAGAAGCATTGGTTTTCATTCATTGCTTATTTTCCTGGAAGGTTGATCTAGACAGGTTGCTTGTACCTCATGATAAGGTGATTTGAATAATACCCTTTGCCTCTGGCATTTCTGAAACTCATTTTCTTAGTTGTAGGCAAATGAATTTGTTCTAAAGCCAATAGCATTTTCCTTCTGAGATGTTAGGTAGTTATTTAAATCTCGTATCCTTTCTTTTTGCAAAGCAATAAGGATGTTTTTGTAAAACCCTACTTCTTGAGAGTATTATAGTTAGAAGTTATCATGTGCACACTTTCATATAGTCTCTCCTTTTATAAACTTATAAGATTGGGTGGAAGAATGATGTTGAATTAGTTTGATAACCACTCTAGAGTTTTTAAGCTTTAATGCTTATTAACTCAAAGGGGGATTAAAAACATTCAGAATAATGGAATGTGGCTACTACTTATTTGATGTATGTGGAAAGATGATCAGAATTCGTATGATTAATATATCTTCAAATTTCTAGTGGTAGACTGCTATGCTGCCTGGGAGGAGAAATTGTTGATGCCAGGGCTTTGAAAGCTGGTAACCAAGCAAAATATCCGGGGAGAGCATTTGTTAAGGATATAATTTCCAAGGCTCATAGAAAATATATTGAACTAGGATGCTAAGTGATGAATGACTGAGCACCAAATTTTGTTTATTTGCTTCTTTGTTCTGTGACATCCTAGGATTTGGACCTAGGTCCTGGGTGCTGTCCTTTAGTTTTTGCCTCAAGGCTAGTGCCCTACAAGTTGAAGCACAGCTTCATATCCATATATTTGGTGGTTAATTGGAGATCAGTCTTACCAAATTTTGTCTTTGGGCTTGCTTCCAACATGATCCTCAGATATTAGCCTCCTGAGTATGTAGGATTCTAGTTGTGAGCCACCAGAGCCCAAGTAGAATCACATTTTAAAAGTATTCTTTAGGTGAATCAGATGTGTCTGACTATTATTTTAGCACTTTGGTTCCAGGGGGTCATGTCAGATTTAGATGAAAATAAGAACTTTTCTTCTAGTAATCTGCAGTAACCAATATCTATCTAATTTATTCCTATCTTCATTTCTGACCTTTTTCTTCATTGTACCTTTCCATTCTTACTTCACAAGCAAGCATGTCAGTGCTGTTTTCCTTTTCTGAAGCAAGTCAGTTCCATTCAGATCAATAGGGGATGTACTTGCTGTTCTTACTGCCTGGAGTACCTGCTCCTACATAATTGCCTGGATGATGGCTCTCATAACAACTATCTCCTCTTCCAATCCCCATTGTAAAGTTGTTGCTACAAAACAACCAATGTCATGTCTCTGATTTATAGAAATTATCATTATGATTTCTGGTTTTCTTTTCAGCATGAAATTGGTGAGGAGAGAACCACATTCATTTCTGTTTCTCCAACACCTGTAATAGTGTCTAGTCCTTGGTGCTCAGAAACCTTACATGGAGATCAGCCTTCTCAAGCACAATTTATCTTAGGTTCTGGTCAGGACAGCTCTTCAAGCTGAAGTCTGGTGGCTAGTAGTCATTCCTCTCATTCTTTGTGCCTTTTGGTGTTTTTGAGTCCACTTCAGTGCAAAACCAGTGCCTAACACCTATTTGCTGCTATGGCAAAGGTGGTGTGACATCATAGAAGTTATGGCCATTGTTTTGGGTAGCTGTGTGAGGACACCCATCCCCACACAATTTCCCCAATATATGTGTCTCTTTTGCATAGGAGTGCATTCAACAATTCAGCAACCAAACTGTCACCCAGTTCCTGATACACACATATTTGCTTTCCATTTCCTTTAGAAACAATAGAATTCAAGACATGCTTTGAAGACTTGTCATTGAATTACTGAAACAGTGTATACAATTTTATGTATTTGTAAGTCTTTGTCCATCTCTCTTGAGCCCTTGCCATATTTCTATGTGTTTGCAGCTTGGGAAGGGAAATAATGTTTAATTCAGTATAGTCAGAGAATATAGTTCAGAAGGCTCTTTTTAGATCCTTTTGGAGGGAATGCCAAGTTTCCATCTGATGTTCTACAGATGGCCATCTTGGTACAGGAACTAAGTAGACTGTCACAAGATAAGAGGCTTGTCCTGATTTCTACTGACTTTCCTCTGGGGTCAGGGTGTGTGATCCACTGCATATGTGCCTCTTTGCTACACTGGAGGGCCCAGGCCTCCTCTGAAAATCTAAGGCCATGGGGTAAGAGATTAAAACTCAGAACCAAGCTTTCCACATCACTAAGATCACAGGCCTGGGTCTCATAGACTCAAATTATAGATGCTTTTTTATACATAGTGTAGTCAATTCCATTATATTCACTTCATAGATATATAAAAATATATGCATATGTTTGTTCATCTATTTATAATCAGTGTTAGATCTAGAAATGCACAAATATACATTTATATAATTATAATCAAATTAGATCACTACTTTCTCCAATAATATTTTACACTGTTTTGTGAAATAGTCAAGACTAAAAATTTAAATGCCTTTGTAGTTTGAAAAATCATATTCAATCTTATTTATTATATAATATACTATATATAACATCAAGAAAATGGTCTTATGTGAGCAAGCCATTACATCATTGGGCTCTGAGAGATGACACTTTCTCCTTCACAATGGAGAATATGGAACTCTGAGAGCCAGGCAACTGTAACTGATAGCTCAAGCTAGCTCACTTGGCCTGTGGCCCAGGAACAAGAAAGATGTTCATGCCATAAAGTCATCCTAGCCCAACAAATTCCAACTTGTAAGGTACACCTGAAAATTCCCTTATTTCACATCATGAATAGCTTTTCTTTATTGTAAAAAATACTACACCTCTGCTAATGTGATGTCCTCATTGTTTTGGAAAGAACCCCAATAAACTGGGCTGCATCATTGTTACCACAATGGTATTCTTGAGATCAGAACACTTGAAAATATTATTTATATATTTTTTAACTATTATAGATATTCAGGATGCTAAGATCGGAAGATTACGGTTCAAAGCCCACCAGGGCAGGAATGTTCCTGACATTCTTATCTCCAATAAACTTCTCAGAAAAAGACAGACACAAGTGGCACTGAGGTTTAAGTGGTAGGGCACGAATCTTGAGCTCAGAGACAATGTCCAGGACCAGAGTTCAAGCCCTAGGACAAACCAGTAAAACAAATACAGAAATAAAAACGAACCCCAAACCTAGCATTTTTAGCATTGTATACAGAGGCACGTAATTAAGGAAATTTCTTCCTGTGTTACATATAGATAGAAGAAACAAGTTATCACACAATTATTCTCTTCATACCATGTTATACCACACCCTCAAAAAATTGCTCTTTTTCTAAATTTATAAATAATATAATCCGTTTGTTGGCAACTCTGTCTACATTATTCACATTATCATTTGATACATGAACAGTTGGAATTATCTGTTAACTAAGTTCTAACTTTCTTGAAAGAATATTCTAGGCAAATAGAATGTTAGAATAATTTGTGAATTTGTCAATTAAACCCTCTACTTAAAAAGAATTT
The DNA here is from genome assembly GCF_019054845.1 of Dipodomys spectabilis. Taxonomy (NCBI): domain Eukaryota; kingdom Metazoa; phylum Chordata; class Mammalia; order Rodentia; family Heteromyidae; genus Dipodomys; species Dipodomys spectabilis. The sequence continues at coordinate 192,466 of NW_024871112.1, read as the reverse complement.
TGTAGTATCATATAGAATATGGAATTACAAACAAAAACAAAATACATATTTTGAAAATAAATTCTAATTTAGCAAGGTCCACAAAGTCCTATATTTGACAAAGTTATCTATTTCTCCAGGCTTAAGTTTTGTAAACCTTTATAATTTCTTTGGAAACCAGCAGAAGGATGCTTACTTACTTTTTCAAATTTTGGATGGGAATCATGAGCTACTTTGCATCTAGGAATGTTCTGTAATGAAGACAGCATTTAAAACACAATTGAGGATTATATATGAGTTGCATTTCAATAGGAAACTTGACTTCTCAAAACATAATGACAAAATTAGCCCAAACTTACAACTGTGTATTCCTTTCTTGTTATTTGGTTTGTATTATTGAGACAAAATTTTACTACCTGGTCCAGGGAAGGTATCACTATGTAATTTCACTCAATAATATCCTGTCTTATTCTGAGTGCAACAATTCCAGGCCTGTATCACATTGCCCTGCCATAGTTTGTTGGTTTATTAAAATCTAGAAATTAAGCAATTCTCAACTTCTATGAAGATCTTATCTATACAATGACTGCCAAGACTATTTATGTACTATTTTCAAAGATGTTCTAACATTTGACACAAGATATGAACATTTTCAGATGCACCTGCTGTGGACTCTGATTCATTCCTCCATGGATCTGATCCCTTTAATAATGATATACTTGACTTTCTTACTACCTCTGGTCCCTAACTAAGCAATAATCTTAAACTTTTTTGAAGATAGTTCACTTAAGGACTTTCTAATACTTTCTAATAATAAAATTTATAACCTGATTCTAGTCTTACTCAGGACATATTTTCTATTGTTTCTAACTTTCTTATAAATTCTGACAGTTTTTATTTGTGTATTTGTGTGTGCACAAATAAGTGCCTCTGTGTGTATGTGTATATTTGTATGTATGTATGTATGCAAAAGCCTCAAGGTCTTATCCAGCAATCTTTATCATGACTGTTATTCCATCACTTGAACCATTCTTCCAATGCAACTTTATCTGGTTAATTATTGATAGTGTCTCAAAGACTGTTCTGCCCATGATGGATGTAAACTGAACTACCCAGACCCCTTTAAATTCTTAGGTTTATTTTTTTAGAAGTATCTACTTTTAAACTATAAACATTTAAGTTTAAGTGGTAGCCCAAATTTTTAACTCAAGAATTCACATACACATTACATACACATTACATATCCTGAGTGTATACTGTTAGAAATGTGATCTTAAGCTGGGTGGCGGTGAGATCTGAGGATTGAGATTCAAAGCCAGCCCCAGTAGGAAAGTCCTCGAGACTCTTTTCTCCAATTAACTACCAGAAAACTGGAAGGGGCACTGTCGCTCAAGTGGTAGAGCACTAGCCTGGAGCTGAAAAGCAGAGGGACAGCACCCAGGGTTCACGTGCCACAACTAACAAAAACATAAAATATATAAGAAAAGGTATGGCTAGTGTAATCCCTGCTCTCTCAAGATGGACTTTTTTTTTCCAGTTAAGTCCATTCTCCTACATCTGACTTGAATGGAACCAGAATCATTCTTCCATTCTACTTTTTACAAATTTTCATGTTTAGCAAGGGTGATTTAGAAAGGGAGTGGCCTCTTATTCATGTTCAACTTGGGAGTAATGCTTTCTCTATGACACTTCTATAAATCTACATACTGGACTTGGCTTTATTGTTTCAATGTTGTCTTTTTTGTAGAGTCTTCTATATTGTATTGAACACTAAAACACAGAAATCCTTTTTCTCCTATTATTGCTAATTTTTCTCTTACTGTTAACTCATGTACACTTGGGAAATAATGCACAACATATACACTCACAAAAAATGATCTGAGAACTTTTTTCCCATTTAAAATTCACCTTAATTTATGGAGCACTTATGAAGTTTGAACTCAATGTACTCTTGGATAATGTATTTATAAGGAATTTAAAATTTATATTTTCTCTTTACTAAGTTGTCTCTGGAACACTTGCTACCACATGTCCAAAGATTTCCTTGTGCTATTTCAATGAAGACAGAAAACATTCATTATACCTCAAGCACCATCATTGATTGTTACTGGAAGTAACTATTACTGGATGTGGAAACTGATCACAGGAATGGAATTGAACATAGAGGAATGACAAAGTTCAACTTAACTTGTGCTTTCCTTTTTACTGTACAAAAAAGAATCCAAGGCCTGAAGGAAACTCTGTCCCTGACTTTTTTGAGTGTGTTCCTTACTCATATAAAACTTGTCTGTAAACTTCTGGTTGAGAGTATTACAAAAGGAAATAATGTGCCATTTGAGGGCAAGCATAGAACAAAAGGAAATAACGTTGTTTTAAAAGTGTTCTACTGCAAATAAACAAAGACATGGGGGTTTTAAAGTGTTTTATGGATGGATATTTCATGCCTGAGATGATTCTTCTGTTGCAGGAGTCAGTTATCCATTCCTTTACTCTGGTCCTGATTACTACATAGCAATAAGGATTACAAAAAAGCTAGATCCAGTGAGTATAATGAGCAATAGCAGGCTCTTCTAAGACCAGTACTCCTTTAAGGAGGGTCCTAAAGAAAGACCTGGGGTTTTTTGTTTGCTTGTTTGTTTAGTTGTGCTGGTTCTGGGGCTTGAACCCAGATGCTGGACCGTGTCCCTGAACAATTTTCTTCCTGCTCACCTGCCCCCAAAGCTAGTACTCTACTGCTTGAGCCAAAACCCCACTTCTGGCCTTTCTTGTGTTTAAGATAAGAGTTTGACAGACACTCCTGCCTGGGTTGGCTTTGAACTGAGATAGTAAAAAGCCAAGTGACATCAACTGTATCAAGACTTCTGTTTTGAACCAAGAAATAGTAGGTGAAGTTTATTCTAAAGCTAATATTTGACAATTTTTAAAAGAAGAGAATATGTCCAGCTAAGAAGCCATAATTTAAATAACTCAGGAAAAGTAGGTGTACTGAATCATTTTGGAATTTTTTTCTGATTTGAAGATTACTGTTGACCTTGTTGTTCCTTTTGGGGCAACTTAAAGTCATATTTGCACTTTTTGTCGGTCATGGGGCTTGAACTCTGATCCTGGGCACTGTCCTTCAGCTCAAGTTCAGAGCTCTACCACTTTAAATACAGCACAACTTCTGGGTTTCTAGTGGCTAATTGAAGATGAGTCTCACAGACTTTCCTGACCAGGATGGCTTTGAACCATAATCCTCTGGTCTCAACCTCCTGAGTGGCTAGGATTACAGACGTGACCCACCACCACTCAGCTCATATTTCCATTTAGTGCACTTAATGACACTATGTAGACAAAGAATGGTAATTTGAATCAAATGATGACCTTGCAGCTTTTCAGAAAAATTGAGGTAGCAATAAATAACTCCTTCTTTTCCATGTTGTTACATTAATGACTCATGAGCTATGGGACCTTTACATTAGTATCGTCTTCCATCTGTGTAGGTATATGTAGTATCAGGAAGTATTCATAGAGAAATAGAGAAAGACAGAATTTTAGGAAGCAACAGAGATCAGGTATGAAAAAACTGCGTAGAAGGAGATACATTTATCACATAGAGATTAAGAACTAGCACAAGATTTAGAATGCTAAAGGCAATAAGGAATAATCCTAGTTGATAAGTAGTTCTTCAATAACCAAAAATGGTTCCCTAGAACGGTTTCTGGTATACCTTAGTTACAATCATTTGTTCCTTCCATCTGGAGTTAGTCCTTCTCTTGTCACAACTGTTAATTAGCCTCTTCCTTTTTGGTGCCATGACTGACCAAAAAGGTTTCCAAATGTGACTTGGACTACCCTTCTCATTGTTATTAGCAGTGACCACTCAAAAGTGTGGAATCTTTGAATTTTCAGAATTAAACTTCATTTGACATATAAGCACATTCCTGGCATTAATTTCTGTGACCTATTGAACAAAACTTTTTGTCAACACAGTATACTAATGTAGGTAAAGTACATGAATGAGGTACTATTGTCAGGTATCAGTATGGAAGGAGCAATTATATATTCCAAGTATGGCTTACTTTGCATTTACTAACTAAGTGTTTGGTTTTTTGCCAGTCCTGTAGTTCTGGGGCTTAAACTCAAAGCTAGGTAATTATTCCTGTGCTTCTTTTATTTTTCTCAAGGTTAGCACTCTACCACTTGAGGCATAGCACCACTTCCAGTGTTTCTTTTTCTGTTTATGTGGTACTGAGGAATTGAACCCAGGTTTTCATGCAGCTAGGCAATCACTGTACCATGAAGCCACATGCCTAGAGCCCTAAATGACTGTATTAAGATGGTATTACAGGGCTGGGAAGGTGGCTCAGTGGTAGAGCACTTGTCTTGCATGCGTGAGGCCCTGGGTTCGATTCTTCAGCACCACATAAGCAAAAAGAAAAAAGCCAGAAGTGGTGCTGTGGCTCAAGTGGTAGAGCACTAGCCTTGAGCTGAAGAGCTGAGGGACAGTGCCCAGGCCCAGAGTTCAGGCCCCACGACCGGAACTCCCCCACCCCCTGCAAAAAAAGATGGTATTACATTTTCATTCCATAATTATGGATCATATTTTTGGCCTGGTGCTAGAAAAGGACATAGAAAATAATACTAACTAAATAATAATGGTCACTGTCTAGCCAGGGCACAGGGAGGCTTACCTCATGGAGCTGGTTCAACAGGCTGACCCCCAGCCTACCTCCAGAATGAGATGGCCACCTTGGGTTCCAGCCACATGGGGACTCTGGGCCACCTCTTCCAGCACCCATTCAACCAGTTCCTGTGTGTGAGAGAGAGGAAGTCAGAATTACATTTAAGCCGGTGCTGGTGGCTCAGGACTATAATCCTAACTAAACAGGAGGCTGAGATATGACAAACATGGTTCATAGCCAGCCGGGGAAGGAACATCCATGAGACCCTTACCTCCAAAGAACCACCAGAAAACAGGAAGTGGCACTGTGGCTCAAGTGGTAGAGCTCTAGCCTTGAGCTGAGGAGCTTGGGAGTAACACCCAGGTGCAGAGTTCAAGTCCCACGACTGACAAGAAGTGGACTGAATAGGTCATGAGTTGGTCACCTGGCTTCTCCAGGCCTCGTCTTCCTTAGCTGCAAAACTGAACACAGTGAAGGATCCCCTCCCTCATGGGAATAGGGTAAGGATGAAAGAGAGCCATGTTCTGTTTCATAATCCCATAACTGTCTCATGACTAATAACAGGCCCCATCTGAGCCTTTTCTGGGTTATCTTCCTGTTATATGTTCAGAGAATTGGCGAGAACCATATCTGACAGCCTCTCCCTCTGTGCCTGGACCTGCTCAAGAGATCCCTCTGTATTAATCCCTTGATTTCTCACAACTGTCCCATGAGGAGACTGAGGTCCAATGGTGGAGGCCCAACCCAAAGCTTTACCTGTGGTCAAGGATCGGTTGCTGTAGACTGAGAGTTTGGGACAATCATGTAAGCATCAGCTTAGACTGAGCATGGCACTATATGTCTACCATCCCAACTACAGACAACCACTCCTGGTGTTGCATGCTTCTCATAGATAGGAAGACCGTGATCCAGCCCAGCCTGATCACAAATTGAGTCTCTATCTCAGAAATGCCCAAAACAGAAAGGCATGGTAGAAAACCTGACTGACAAGCCTAAGGACTTGAGTTCAAACCCTAATATACCAAAAAGAATCAGAGGTCTGGTGCCAGAGGCTCATGCCTACAATCCTAACTACTCAGGTGGCTGAGATCTGAAGATCACAGCACAAGATTTAAAATAGGATTGGCCTTGCAAAGGTCATGATGAGAAAACCTGGAGTCTGACCTATGCTGTTGCACTCCATACTAGCAGGGCTCACATCTTTGCTAAGTGCTGACCACACACTCTGTCCCCCTAGGAAGCCACCCCTGTGGGCCACACTCCCAGGTCCTCCCAAGCTCCCACTGACACTACCCAGGCCCAAGAGAGTACACAGCTTCAGGACACAGAGATCCCTTGTTCTTATAATTTAACAATGTTGGGTCCACTTCAAGCCTCTCACTTTTCCAGGCCCCCAGACCTCTGCTGTGAAGCCCATTCATCCCCCCCCCAAAGATAGCAGGCAGAAGTTACCAAAGGACCCAGCTTCCTTGTTTCAACCCACTTCTACACACACACACACACACACACACACACACACACACACACACACACACACATTCAGACCAGTGACAGAAGACTCGTCCATGCAGCACCTGCAATTTTCCAAATGATCACTCATCTGAGCACAGTCAGGCTGTACAAGGAGGAAGATGATCTCTCTCTCTCTCTCTCTCTCTCTCTCTCTCTCTCTCTCTCTCTTTCCCTCTCCCCTCTCTCCTCTCTCTCTAGCTCTCTCATGCGCACACACTCTAGCTCTCTCATGCACACGTGCGCACGCACGCGCACACACACACACACACACACACACACACACATATACACACACAGACAGACTCAGAGCAGTGCTTCTCCAGAGTTTGTTGGTTCTTCATTTAGTACAATGTGCAAGCTGGAGCACCGGGTTCCCTTGGAAGAATCAGGGGCTTCCACTCAAGAACACCGTTCTAATGACTCAGCACCACCCTGCCTCTCCTTTTCTCCAGGGCCAGAACATTGACACCCCATTCACAAAACCCTAGGCCAGGAAGCTGAGTAAAGGTGTCCTGAGACAGGTTGCTCCTCAGAGCCAGGAGACAAAACAAGCACAGAGTCATGGTGTACCCAAATGAGTGTCTTACCTGAGGTGGGGGCAGTGTTGGGGAAATGGATGGGGTCCTAAAGTCTACATATATGGACTTACTCCCTACTTCCAGCATATATGCTTCTGGGCCACTTGGCGGATTCTTGGGAAGGACAAGGAGACCAGATGGACTGGGACCACCAGAAGAAGCTGGCAGAGCTGGGAAATGTGATCACCCTGTGAGAACTGTTGACAACTGAGGAAAGGAGCAGGCTGGGTGTATGTGTGTGTGTTGGGTGGTGTTCCTCCCAGATAATCACCTTCTATCTGACTCCCAGCACCCTCACCTCCCAACTGGGCTTTAATTGTATCCTCTTCAGGTGAAAGCATGACTGAGCACAGAGGACAAGGGCTCACACAGCAAGGAAGACCTATCTTCTGCACGCAACACCCCCCACCAGCAGCAAAAAGGAAAAGACCTTAGAAAGCAGGTGTGGAGGTGCTGTTCCCCACCTCTGACTAAAGCCACCATGTTCCCACCAGGGAGAGGAAGGGTGCAGATGAGTGGCTATGTTGCTCCCAATGGTCCAGGTCAGGGGCCCTGTGGTGCCCCTTCCTTACCCATCTCTGCATCTCCCCATTTCCTGGGACATTGACTGCTACGGATGGGTTTGGAATCCCCTGGTCGACACCCCCCCACCCCTGGGACACATTTGTGGCAGAGTCTGGGCTGGAGTATAAGGCACAGATGAGGTGGGTGTCTGGGTCGGAAGGGGAGGGGATAGATGGTGCAGGGGTCAAAGGGTACAAGCCTGGGAGGTGGACACTCATGTGCTGCTGGGAGAAGCTGTTGGCTGCGGCTCCAGGTAGGTCTAGCAGTGATGGCAGTGGCAAGGCAAACACTCAGGCCTGGAGCAGAGGACCCGGGACCTCACCAGGTTGTGACCACAAGCCAGCCTGGTGCTTGCCATCACCTGAGGACTCCGAGAGGCACCGTGGGTCCAAGCAGGCAGTGTCAGGTTTGAAACATGGCACTGGGCAGAATGGGGAAGGGGGTTAGGGCATGGGCGGGGCATGGCAGAGCTGAGCCAGGCCTCTCCTCCTAAGCCTTGAGTCTCTTGCTCACCACTCAGCCACCTCTACCTTCCTCAACTGTGGGTAATGGTGTAAACCAACAGAGGGAATCCCGGTGCTACCTAGCAGCATGGAATATAGGTGTGGCCACAATTCTTATATCACATTGGTCAGAAAAAAACATGAAAGCATGGGGGTGTGGCCAGAATCCTGTGATGCAGGCAGCATGGGTGGAGTCAAGATGACAGTGGCTCCCACAGCCCTTTTCCCAGGGAACTCTGTCCAATTCAGTTGGAGACAAGAGGGTGACCTGCTTTAGCTGGATGGCTGCACAGATTGTTGTGTATGACTGTTTGTTGCCAGTCCTGGACCTTGGACTCAGGATCTGGGCACAGTCTGTGAACTTCTTTTGCTCAAGACTAGCCCTCCACCACTGGAGTCACTCAGCTTTACTTCTGACATTGTTGGCACTGAATTTGGGTCTCAAGGACTTTCCTGCCTAGGGTGACTTTGACCATGATCCTCCTATCACAGCCTTGTAAGTATCCAGGAGGACTGCTGAGAGCCAATGGTGCCTGCCTAATCATTGGTCTTGCTGATGTTCTTGCACAGACTGGTGAGTTCCCTATCCTCGGGTTTAAGTGGCGGGAGCTGCAGTCCACAGTTCAAATCCTGGTCCTTCGACCTCCAAATATCAGGAGATCCTAAGAAACTCGTTCCTATCCATATGATTTCCAATGGAATGTGATGTATGTCATGATTGAATGAGCAGTTCTTGAATGATTCTAGGATAAAATTACACACAATTATAGGACACTGATCGATTTTAGTTAATAATTTATCATTTAAACAATCACATACATTAAATGGAGGCATAATGAAATACCTAAGAATTGGGCTTCACATAGTATAAAGGTGCAATTTTTTCTGCCAGGATTGGGATTGGAACTCATGGTCTGGGTGATTCTGTTTCATTGTGTGGAAAGGAGAAGCTCACCTCCTTGAAGTCAAGAAATTCAAGTCTGTTCCTTAGGCCTGAATTCAATCTCCAGCACTAGAAAACATGCTATTCATATACATTTGAAATATTTGATTTCTATTTATATACATGTTGACTCCATATTGAATTCAGTGTAGTTACTCGTTTTATATTTTGTTTTATTCATGTATTGACTGTTTATTTTATAAACTATTATGACACATAGAATATTTATTACATTGATTACATAGGATATAAAACTGTTTATGTATTCCACTTCATAACGGACAATCCGGACATTCACAGAAAAGGAAAACGTGTCACTATCAGCTTCTTACTCCACGATTCATTGTTTGGAAGTGCTGACATCTGAAACCATGGCCTACAAGGCAAAATTAATGAATGCGTGAGTGTCAGCATGCCATCCATGGCAAATTGAACTGACAGGCAGTTCCCACAACTTGAGATTGAGCCCCATGGGTTGAAAAAATAAGAACAGATTGACATGCAGATGGCAGTACACTAGTAAACTCTTTATAGAGTGCCAGAGATGTCTATATATTCAGTTATATAGACTACATTCTTACCAAGTCTTGGGTATTTTTTATGCCTCCATGTAACTAATGTTATTGTTTTCATCCTTAAAAAACTATTAACTAAATCAGTGTCCTGAAGTTATTGTATTACTGTATGTAATAGTATTCTTTTAATGCTTCATAAATATTAAACAAAATCACTCACCCTCCTGAAATCATGCTGTCTAATTATATAGGAGCATCATTCACGATCAACTCATTTAACCATGACATTGATAACACTCCATTGTTAATTCTATGGGTGGGAACGAGTCTCTTAGTATCTCCTGACATTGGTAGGTGTCAGGATGGGGATTTGAAATCAGGGCCTATGTTTCTACGTGGTCTTATGGCTACGCTTATAGTCCGCAAGCCTTCAGCAATGCAAGGTGAAGTACCCTTTGCAACAGTGGCATTCAGACCCAGGAGGGTCACCTCACAAAGGAAGAAAACGTAAAAAGACCATTTTGTCACATTTTTTCTGTGCAATTCTTTTCCCACAAAACCTAGGGATCTAGGATCCCAGGATCTGCTGTGGGTCCAGTTGCTTTACCTCAGCCTATGGTGATCAAAGCTGAGGCAGAGTTTCCATGACCTGAGTTCAAGCCCCGTTCTGGAAAAAAAAATTAGCTCCCTGGCTTGCAATTCACACCAGTTATTCTGCCAGACTTTGGATTTGAACTCAGGGTCTGTGTGAATCTGCAGCACTGTAGATGAAGGGGAATTTCATCGTACTTGAAGATTCGAAAGTCAGGCCTGTTCACTAGACCTGAATTCAAGCCCCAGCCTTCGAAAACATACTATTTATATAGATTGTAAGATAGGATTTGTTATTACCTATAGATGTTCAGTCCATACATGTTTGGTGTGGTTGTTACCTGTATTTATTGTTTTATTCATTTATTTAATGTTGATTTTACTATGATGACACCCATTCCGTTTATTACATTGATGACATCCTATCACATGGCATCAAGATTTGTAGACCTGTTCTCCATCATGCCTGACACCCAGGACTCTCAGAGAAAAGGAAAACAAGTTTCATACTCAGTTTCTTACTCCACGATTCCATTGTTGGTAGTTCAGGACCAATTGGCAAATAGGTCAAGGTGAACACACCAGTCTGTCAACAACTAAGGAGACAGGCCATTCCCAGGATATGACATTGATCCCCAGGGTGGGCCATGATAGTCATAAATTCATTATTTAAACATAGTATCTATATTGACATACATGTGTGGACAGCATCTTGCGTTTGGTGTACCTCTTCTCTTTATTTTCTGTCTTATCCATGGAAGTATTGTATATTTTACTGAGGATGATGACAGATATAACAGTGCTTACATGGATGACAACCTATTGCCATGGCTATAGGTTTTCCTATGCATTCTCCATCCTAGCTGAGACCCAGGACTTTCATAAGACAGGAAAATAGGTCAACTGATTGGCTTCTCACATCAGGATTCATATTTTGGCAGTGTTGGGATTTGAACTCAGAGCCTATCAGGCCAAATTGAGGAAAGGGTCAAGGTGAGGACAAAGGTCTGTGAGCAGGATTACCCTCAATACCCTCCAAGTATGGTGGCTGAATTCAAGCCTCGGGTCTGGAAAACATACTTTTTATATACATTTTAAAGACAGTATTTATACTTCCATACAGTTGTTCAGTCCATATCATGTTTGGTGTTGTAGGATTTATACTTCCACATAGATGTTCAGTCCATACCATGTTTTATTTGGTTATTTTATTTCTTGTTTTATTCATTTATTTACCATTTATTAAATTGACTCTGATGATACCTATACCATTTATTACATTGTTTATATCCTATCACATAGCATCTAGATTTTATAAATGTGTTCTCCATCATTCCTGACACCCAGGTCTCTCCCTGAAAAGGAAAACATGTGTCACACTTGGCTTCTTACTTCAAGAATATATTTTGGCAGTGCTAGGATCTGAACTCAGGGCCTAGAAGGCCCAATTCATGAATGAGTGAGTGTGAACATGGCAGCCTCTACCCAATGTAGCTGTCAGGTGTTTCCTAGGTGCTGAGATCGAGCCCCAGGTTTGGCCAAAACAGCGATACATGGATAGGCAGACGATGATATACAAATAAATATATATTGTTAAAGAGTGCCAGAGCCATCTATCTATGCTTGAATGACATCTACTACATTCCTACTAACTCTTAGGTATTTAATATACTGTCATTGAAGTAATATTATTCTTTTCATGCTTAATAAACTATTAATTAAGATCAATCAGCATCCTAGGATTACTGCATCCAATTTTAGACTAGACCGATGCACGAACTACTCTTTCAGTCAGTATTTCTATGCATAGGAATGAGTCTCTGGTGATCTTGCGCCATTGGTAGGTGTCAGGACAAGGATTTGAGCTCTGGGCCTATGTTGACAGGTTGGGCTATGGCTTCCCTGATAGCCTGCCAGCCTTCAGCAATGGCCGGTCAGGTCCACTTTGCATCTGTAGAACCAGGATGGTAACCCTGCAAAGAACTTCAAGATAAGTAATCAAATGTTTTTTTTTTCTTTCATGCAATTGTTTCTAACATATTTATAAGATGATTTCTTTATTGCTTTGTATGTCCCTCCCCACAGTAAAACCCTTGCTTTCACTTTATTTGATGTTGGTATAATTTGTAGAGGGGAAGGGTGGGGGGTGGGCGGGGGGTTGGTAATGGAAGGGATGTGAAGAGGAAACAAAGGGGAGGCAACAATGCTTGATAAGAAATGTACTCGTTATCTTGCCCATGTAATTGTAACCCCTCTGTATGGTATTTTCATAATAAAAAGAAAAAAAAATCATAAAACCCCCAGCCCTCTGCAGCTCACTACTTTTTGTGCTGTCCCACTTTTTTTTTTCTTTCTTCCTGCAAGCCCTCTTGGCCTAGGATCCCAGGATTGGCTATTGGTCCAGAGGCTGCATCCCAGCCTAGCGAGATCAAGGCTTAGACAGAGTTGCCACAATCTGAGTTCAAGCCCATGGTTGGCAAAAGAAAAAGAATGAATAAATAAATAAATAAGTAAATAAATAAATAACTACATTATTTAACGAAAATAAAAAAGAAATAAAGCTCTCCGGTTTGGAATTTCTGCCAGTTTTCTTTCCTAGCCTGGGATTTGAACTCAAGTTCTTGGTAAATCTGCAACAATGTGAGGGAAGGTGAAGAGTTGCCACTACTTCAGTTCAAACCCCGTGTCAAGCAAAAAAAAAAAAAAATTAAGTCACTGACCTCGGAAGGGGGAGGTAGTTGTGGAGATGGGAGAGAAAGGATGGTAGGGGGAAAACAAAGGACGAGTCAACAATGCTCAATAGGAAATGTACTCATTACCTTGCTCAAAAAACTGTAACCCCCTGTACATCATTATTACAATAAAAAACATATATAAAAGAAACAATGTAGAGCTCACAGAAGCACTTTGGCGGGTAAGGGAAAGATGTCTAAATAGCTGTACAAAATTCTACACTGCTTTTGTTTAATGTTCAGTATGGAACTGAATAAACATAACTGTTTTCATTTAAAAAATTAAGTCACTATCATGGAACTTGGGCCAGTGTTTCTGACATTGCTGGGATTTGATCTTACCGTCCAGATAACTCTTTTACACCATGGATGAAGGCAAAGCTCACTGTCATTGAGGAAAAGAAATTCAGGCTAGAGTTCCCAGGGCCTGCATTAAGGCCCTGCAATGGAAAAAATGTTTATATACATGTGCAATATATGATATATACTTACATATGTATGTTTATTACACATTAGGATTATTGTTATTGATTTTGTATTTATTTTATTTTTATTTCATTCATTTATTCATTGTTTATTGTATTTAGTACTATTACACACATAATATTTATTACATTTTGTACATCTATTATAAAATTGTACACAAAATTTAGGACATTGACTCATTTTTCATTAATACTTTATTAAGTGTCGGAACATGATACATAATTAAATGGAGGCATCTTTCACAGTCATCACAAGTTTAGAGTCTGTCCCCAGAATGGGTTTTTCTTATTCATCTTTGGACAACATCCTATAGGGTTTTCTTTAGATGATTTATACTCAGAAGCCTTTTCTTGAAGATAGGCAATTTGAGGGATAAAATAGTAAGAGTGAGGTTGGGAATGTGGCTTAGAGGTGAAGATCTCACTCAGCATGCATGAATGCTAGTTTTTGAATCCTCAATGCTACATATTCAGAAAATGCCAGAAGCAGTGGAGTGACTCAAGTGGTAGAGTGCTAGGCTGGAGAAAAAGAAGCTCAGAGACCGTGCTCAGGCCCTACTGTCAAGACCCAGTGCTGGCAAAAACAATAGGTCAGATGCCGGTGGCTCACACCTGAAACACTAGCTTTTCAAGAGGCTGAGATTGAAGACCACAGTTCAAAAACAGCCTAGGCAAAGAAAGTCTGTTAGACTCTGATATCCAATGAACCACCAAAAGACCCCACCTGGCGCTTTGGCTCAAGTGGTATAGTGTTTACCTTGAGCTGAAGGGCTCAGGGATAGTGCCCAGCTTCAGTTCGAGACACAAAACTGGAAAAAAGTGAGGGTTAATCAAAGTACTTTTCTTATTTGCTAATTAAAGTGAGGGTTAATCAAAGTACTTTTCTTATTTGCTAATTAGGAGAACATTTTCTAGAAAATGAATGTTGATGTACACAAGAATTGGAGTCAGAACTAAAGGTTCAAGTGTAGCAGCTCCATAACACCAGCTTCTCAGACTGTAGCATTATAGCCTTGTGTCCTACAGGGTTCAGAAAGGTCCAATGTTGAAAGGCTTAATATGCTCCCCAAGTCCTTTGTGATGTGCAGTTAACTTGTATTTTCAGTGTCATCACTGTTCTGAACCTAGCAGAGCACCAGAAGCTCACACCCATCACCCTAGCTCAGGAGGCTGAGGTGTCAGGATCACAGCATGAAGCCATAGAAAAGTCTATGACACTGTGACTTCCACTTCACCACAGATAAAGCAGAAAAGGGCTCATGTGGCAGAGTGCTAGCCTTGAGCCAAAGAAGCCCAGGGACAGAGCCTAGACCCACAATTCAAGCCCCAGTACCTGCAAAACATTTAAAGCAAAGGACAGAAAAGAGCAAAAAGCCAGTAACTCCCTTTGGTTTTGATCAATCTATTTCTATCTCGGAAGCTCCTGAGGAGCTAGCAGGATAAGCACCAAACTAGGACATGGACTAGGAGTGGAGACTGAATTTCACGGTCAAGTGTAGTAGATCCATCTGCCCCACCACACAGGAGAAGATTGTAATCATCTTGTGTCCTACAGTGGGCTTCTGAAAGGTCACATGTTCAAGAGCTTCCTAGGTTTCCCTTGGTGATGAGAATTTACTTGCATTCTAAATGTTCTTAGAGTTCTCGAGCTATAGAAGAAGGAAAGAAACATTATTGATCCATCCTGGGTTCAAATGAAGTTCTCAGAATCCAAGCCCTAGCCCTGTTAGCAGGAAGAATTCCAGTGTCACAGTGTATTTGTAGGATAGAGAACAGTTGCAAAAGCAACCTAGGTGAAGAGGCCTAGACCTGAAGGATTAGGAGGCAGAATGTACACACTCTACAGGGAAGTGAGCTGCAAAATCACTTCATTCATTCCAGGCATGACCAGCAATGAGGTGAAACCTGAAACGTTTGCTAGAGTTACACCAGGGTCAGGCTTTTCTCAGCCTTTTCAAACAATTAACCTTCCTCCCTCAGGTGAAGGGAGCCTCAGACTATTTTAGGTTAACAATAGCCAGTTTAGTGGAGAAGAGGGGAGGAACAGAGTAAAAAAAAATACTGCTCTCTGGTCTTAGGGAGTGGGTTTTTGATTCTCTGTCTGTCAGATTTGAAGGCCCTTCTTAGCTTTCATTCTCCTCCTCATTAATGCAAATCCCCAGTCGAAGGAGAGAGGCAGGGCCCTTTCTCTTCTGTCTCCAGGCACCTGGGTTAGAACCTGGCTCTACTCTCTTGGCTCTGGGGCCTCTGGCTGGTGAGAAGTGGGACAGAGACCTTCTTTCTGCTCTATGGTTGTGTGAAGGCAATGCTGGTAGCCTGGCACATTGCAGAAGGCCTCACCATTGGAAAGTTTTCCCTTCATTCCTCCTGACTTCCAAGACCAGATACAGATACATCTATTATCTATGTATCTATCTATGTATCTATCTATGTATCTATCTATGTATGTATCTATCTAGGTATCTATCTAGGTATCTATGTATCTATGTATGTATCTATCTATGTATGTATCTATCTATCTGTCTGTCTGTCTGTCTGTCTGTCTGTCTATCTATCTATCTATCAATCTATCTATCTATCTATCTATCTATCTATCTATCTATCTATCTATCTATCTATCTATCTATCTATCTATCCATCTATCCATCTATCCATCTATATATCCATCTATCTCTATCTATCTATCTATCTATCTATCTATCTATCTATCTATCTATCTATCTATCTATCTATCTATCTATCTATCTATCTATCTATCTATCTATCTTTCTATCTATCTACCTACCTACCTAACTACCTAGCTAGCTAGCTAGCTATTATCTCTGTGCCAGTTCTTGGGTTGATCTCAAGGCCTGGGCACTGTCTCTAGCACTCTGCTACTTGAATCACAGCAACAATTTTGGATTTTTCTGTGTATGTGCGACTGAGCAAACGAAACCAGGGCTTCTTGCATGCTAGGCAAGCACTCTTTCACTAATCCACATTCCCAACTCCCCCATCATTTTCTTAATGGTAGTTTTTACATAAGTATGCCACCATTTTATGTCCCCAAGTTTAATTTTCTGAATACCGGTTATTTCTATGAACCTTGATCGTCTCTTCCCCTGCCTGATTTGTGACTGTTCCTGCATTGACCTCAGAATAAAATGTAAATAAAGGCTCCTGAGAGATTAAGTGCGCATTATATAACACTGGAAAAGAAAAGCCATAGGCCTGAAATGAAGAGAATGATGCAGTATGCACAATGAGCATATCTGAAAAATAAATCAGTAAATAAAAGCAGCAGAAGCATTGCATATGGTCTGTGGCACTCAGGGAGGTTATATACACACATGAGTAGGTAGGGCACTGATACATAAGTTGGCCATCTCTTTCCGAATTTATTGTGGTTATCCCAAGGCTTAAACTCACGGCGCAATGTATTCCTGAGCTTTTTTGCTCAAGGCTTAGGCTCTATCACCACCACAGTTCCACTTTCAGCTATCTGGTCGTTAATTGGACATAAGCCCCTCCCAGGCTTTCCTGCCTGGTCTGGTCTGTATCTCCTGCTCAGCCTTCTCTCTCAAAGTTGGAGCTGTAACCTCTGGGCCACTGCTCCACTTCTGGTTTTCTGGTGGTTTATTGGAGGTAAGAGGATCACAGACTTTCCTCAGGCTGGCTTTGAATGGCGATCTCCTGACTAGGATTCAAGTGGATTTCCTCAGGGATTTACCAAGGAGCTGCTCCACACAAACCTTTAGTCTAAATCTTGAGAGGCACTAGAGGAAAACAGAAATATCAAGATGCTTATAGTTTGTTCTAGATAATTAAGGTTGAAGACACAATACACTCATAATTATTAGGTCATTTTATAAGCAAAAGGAGCAATGCAGACAGTATGAAGATTGCTCCAGCTTTCAGTCCTCTCATCCTGAGACAGTAAATTCACTGCAGCTCAACGCTAAGTGAAAGAACTGGCAGGTCCTATTGACATTTGCTCCCAAATCCCGTGACACTTATTTCTCACTTTTGACTTCAAACCGGTGACCAGAGGAGAAGATGAGGAGACAATATCCTTGTCAGAGAAAGCAGCTATAAAGAACATTGGGTAGTTTACTTATAAATTCAAACCATTGGAATGACCCTGTTAAAAAGACAGATTGTCCAGAGTAAAAAATGAAGAAAACAAAGGCAGCTGCCAGTAGCTGCTGATTGTAATCCCAGCTCCTATGGAGGCTGAGATATAGAGAACCTTAGTTTGAATCCAGCCAGTGTAGGAAAGTTCATGGCAACGTTATATCTAAGAGATCAGAGAAAAAACCAGAAGTGGGGCTGTGACTCAAGGCTAATGCACTACCCCTGAGCAAAAGGAGCTCAGGGACAATGCCTAGGCTCATAGTCCAACTCCAGGACCTGTCCCCACACAGACAAAAAGCATGTAGCTCTAAGTCTTTGTGTATGGATGGATGTATTCCTATGGATGAATCTCCAGAGTAGCTATGATGAATGGCACCAAACTAGAAAATGTGTTTTCAATACAATGATTTCATAGCACAGAGAGGGTTTTCAAGACATTGCATGTTCCAGGGCTCCCCTCACTATTCCCAGTGTAGCCTGAGGGTTTCTCTGCATCCCAGGACTGCTGGAAGAAGTTTCTCTCATTGTCTGGAGAGGCATACAAAAGGAATCACTCCTGTACATCTGTGTAACAAACAACTCCGTCTGCACCAATTAGTGAAGATGAGTGTGGGTAGGCTCTGAAAGTCAGGAGAAAAAGGACTCTTTGTACCTCAAGCTATCTCTCTCCCCAGTGCTCTGTTTTGACAGGAAGCCTCCATTTGTGCCACATCCCGTGGCAGGCCAAGTTCCCTGCACTCATCCTGTCTTTGTTAGACTATATTCCAGTGTTGAAACAAACTGCTATAATTAATTCAAGAGTCCTTCTGGCAGACAACTAAGGAGCTGAACCTAATGAAAAGATTCCTACTTGGCAATGGTGCCTCCCTTGGTTTCAGGAAGCTTGTTAAATCTAAGCACATGCAAAATCACAATGCTTCCTATCATCTACAGCTGGTGAAGCTCATCAGATTTTGAAATCTTTAACCTCTCCTAGTGGGGCCCTGGGTGGCTAGGTTTCAGGGTTGAACACAGGGCCAGGGTGATGACCGTGACCTCAGAGCACAAGCCCAGTGCTTTACCATTTTTTGTCACAACTTCACTTCTGTTCTCTCTCTCTGTGTGTGTGTGTGTGTGTGTGTGTGTGTGTGTGTGTGTGCATACACCAGTCGTGGAGCTTGAACTCAGGACCTGAGTACTGTACCTGAGTTTCTCCTGTACAAGGATAGCATTCTACCACTTATGCCACAGAACCACTTCAGGATTTTTTTCTAGGGATGTGGTACTGAGGATGCAAACCCAGGTTTTCATACATGCAAAGCAATCTACCCCTAAGACACGTTCCCAGCACTCCACTTCCGGTTTCTTTCTTTCTTTTCTTATAAGTTGGAGGAGTTGAAGTCTGGGCCTGGGTGCTGTCTCTGAGCTTTTCAGCTCAAGTCTGGCGCTCTACCACTTGAACTCCAGCACTCTTTCAGGCTTTCTGGTGATTCATTGGAGATAAGCAGCTCAAGGAATCTCCTGTCCAGGCTTGCTTTGGATTGTGATCCTCAGCTCTCAGGCTCCTGAGTAGCTAGGATGACAGGCATGAGTCACCGGTGCCCAGCTTCCACATCAAGTTTCTAAGTGGTGAATAGGAGACAATAGTGTCTGGGATAGTTTGGAACCCAGATCCTCAGGTTGCTGAGCAGACAGGATGACAGACCTCAGCTTAAAGACACCTAAGCCGAGACACTTTGCTCCAAGGGGTTCCTTGGCTCCGTGTGGTAGAGCGCTAGCCATGAGCCCAAGATGAAACTCAGCGCCTAGGTTCATGATGGAGAAAACTAAACCAAAACAATTGTCTGCAGGAGACAAGTCACTAGAATTCAGTACATACATAAATTTGGCCCTGCCTTGGGGATATATCTGAGCTTCAACTTTCTCATCAGCACAATCATCTTACTTGTGGAGCTCTAACAAGGACCAGATGAAAGAATACACCATGTGAAGGGCTCAGTACATAGCACCTTGTAAAGGACTCAGCACAGAGCAACCCGTGAAGGACTTAGCACCCAGCACCCCAGGAAGGACTCATCACATAGCTGTATCTCACAAGCTGTCATTAGAATTCGGATGCTTTCATTAGTATCATCATTCTTTCAGAAACCCATCACAAATCACACAAGTTCACATCTAGCCATTTAGAGGTGTGGTTAATGGGGGGTAGGGTCGTCAGCTTCAGGGATTGCACTCATAGGTTGGGGGTACTGTCCTAAGACCTTTTCCTCAAGGCTAGAGCTCTACCAATTTGAGCCACAGCTCAGAGTCTCTCAGACTTCCTACCAGGGCTGAGTTTTCAACCCACCAGTGTCAGATCTCATCCCCCAGCAGCTAAAGGGGATCCAGCAATGTCTGGCTAAATGGAGTTGGTTTACAGCAGTTGACCACTGGCTAAGTCAGGTTAGATGGCAGCCATCAGCTTTAGACCCTCGGTTTGCTCTGTCATGAGATATTTGAAATCCTGGCCTTCTATAGTTGCAGTGAGAACTTTCTAACTTGTTTTTTGGTTCTTGAGTGACAGCACCTCTTCTGGCTTTTTCTGTTCATGTGATAGTGTGGAAACGAACCCAGGGTTTCATATATACTAGGCGAGCACCAGAAGTGACAAGTGTAGTAATAGATATGTAGATTGTTTTATATATATATATGCATAAACAAGAGAGCGATGTGTGTTTATTATTAAATTATATATACTATATTACTACCAATTATCGATAAATTATTTCTTCCTTTATTTAAGTATTATGGTTGAATACATAATAAAGTATCAATTATAACATTCCATTAGCATTCACATGAACAGGAATGAGTTTGACAGGGTCTCCCTCCATTTGTGGGTGGCAGTCCTAGCATTCAAACTCCAGGCCTGGGTAGTTTACTTCGAATGCAAACCATTGGAATGACACTGTGAAGATTGCAGATTGTTACGATTTTAAAAAAGTACAACAAGAAGACAAGAAAGCAAGGTGCTAGTGGCTTCTGCCTGTAAACCTAATCCTAGCTCCTCAGGAGGCCGAGATGTAGAGAATGCCAATTTGATTTCAGCTGGGGTGGGAAAGTCAGTGAAACTCGTCTTTCTAAGAGATCACAGGAAAAATAAGACATGAATGGGGCTGTGCCTCAAGAACAGAGTGCTCTCCTTGAGCAAAAGGAGCTCAGGGACATGGCCTAGGCTCATAGTACAACCCTGGACCTGCCAAAAAAACAGGGAGGCAATAACTCCATATATCGGTGTATGGATGATGGACATTTATCAGGTTGCCCATGCCTAGTCCCCAACCTAGGCAAGCTGGGACATGCCCTCAAAGAGTACTAAGTCTGAGCAGGCAGCTTGAAAAAAGCTTCTTCTCTGGCATTGAAGAATGGAAGCCTTATGTTCTTGCTGAGATGTCCCATCGGGATACCTAGTAGCCAGTCACTGCCTCCAGGGAGACCACAGTTCCTAGGCTATAAGAGTTATCAAAGGTGCTGGCTCCATATTCTGTATCCCTCTGTAGGATGTGAGCCTAGACATCTGGGGCTTGGTGGTTATCATTCATTTATCATTCCTCATTGCCAAGTCACAGGCCGGTCCAAAGTCTTGGCAAAGATATGAAATAGTCAGCGATTTCTACCCTGAAAGTGGTAAGCCAATAAACCCCGCCCTCATAATTCCCATTAGAAGTGAACTTTGGGCTGTGAATGTGTCTTAGTGGTAGAGTGCTTATGTAGCACCCACGCACGAAGCCCTGAGTTTGATTACTCATTACCACAGAAACAGAAAAAGCCAAAAGTGGCACTGTGGCTTAAGTGATAGAGTGCTAGCCTTGAGCAAAAGAAGCTAAGGAACATGCCCAGATCCAGAGTGCAAGCCCCAAGACTGGCAAAAAAAAAAAGTCAGCCTGATGAGATATATTGTTCTGGGACTCAGAGGAGGGCCGAGGTTATAGGTAAGAGGTAGGGTAGAGGGCAGGTGCTCGTAGCTCACCCTTGTAACCTTAGCTACTCAGGAGGCTGAGTTCTGAGGATACCAATTGCAAGCAGGAAAGTCTATATGAGACATTTCTCTAATTAAACAACCAAAAAGCCAGAAGTAGAGCTGTGGTTCAAGTAGAAGAGTGCTAGCCTTGAGCACAAAAGCTCAGAGATAAGAAACCATCTAGACCATGAATTCAAACCCAGGACTGGAACACACATGCATACTCATGCACGAGCGCGCGCGAGCGCACACACACACACACACACACACACACACACACACACACACACACATACCAACATAGAGCATTTTCCAGTCAGCCTTCACAAATTCCATCTCTAGCAACTCAATATTTTAAAAAAGAGGGAGAAGGGAAGGAAAGACTTGCTCCAGGAGGTGATATAACCAGTACCAAAATTCCACAGGAGTTCTAAGATGTGGAACAGGATAGAGAGCCTCAGGCAGAAGGTACAGCATGGGCAAAGGTCCTGAAGTGTGGTGTAGAGCAGATGGTGTGGGTGGAATGAAGGTTCTGTGGCTTCAGACAAGTCTGGAAGAATATTCAAGGCTGGGTCAAGGTTTGTACTTGAGTCACAGGTAGGGCAGAGGATGGGGTCCCAGAATGGGGCGCAGGGGAGGATTAGCTTGTCTTTTCACCATGGACCCCAGTCATTTCCTGTGTCTGGAAGCCTATTTTTCACAGCTCTGGACCCTCAGGCCTCCTTGGCATAGAGGAGTCAGGGCAAACGCAGGGAAGAAAGCTTGCTTAAGAAAACTTCTAGCCCAAAGCCACCAGTGGCTCAACCTCTGTAAATCCTAGCTACTCAGTAGACTGAGATCAGAGATCGTGGGTCAAGCCAGCTCAGCCGAGGAAAGTTAGTGAGATTCTACTTGATGATGAACTACCAAAAGCCAGAAATGGAGATGTGGTTCAATTGATAGAGTGCCAGCCTTGAGGGAAAAAGTTAAGAGACCAGAGCCCAGACCCCTGAGTTCAAGCCCCCGTATTGGCACTTAAAAAATAAAGAAAAGTTTTCAGGAGCTCCTAGTCCACTGTGGTGAAAGGCTAGATCAGCCGAGCGCTGGTGGCTCTCTTCCTAGCTCCTCAGGAGGATGAGATGTGAGGATCGTAGTTCAAAGCCAGCCCGGGCACGAAAGTCCAGGAGACTCTGATCTCCAAGGAACCTCCAAAAACCAGAAGTGATGCTGTGGCTCAAGTGGTAAGCTGAAGATATGGGGCACAGTGCCCAGGAACAGAGTTTAAGCACCCATGACCAACACTTGGCCTGCCTGGACCTCACTCTGTGGCTCTAGGCAGTGTATTTTCAAGTGGGCCTCTGAGGGTCTCCCAATGTCTAGGTGTGCTGCAAGTCTTGAGATCAGCCTCTTTGGAAGCCTTTGCCTACAGAGCAGGCCACAATACCAGAAAAGGGTTGATCTTTGGGGCACGGAGGTCATTGGTCGGGTCATCAGAATGTCATCAAAGCATGGATGCAGTGTCTATCTGAGTATTAAATCGATGTCTCAGACCATGATTCTGGGCTAAGAGGGGCAGGAGCTGCAAAATGGCACACCATTTAACACCCACTCACACGGGTATCACAAGAGTGAGAATCTGTCAGGCACACCTTGGGTGAGTGTTGAGTTGGGTTCATGAAAGACTTGTAGGCTCAGGAATCCACAGCTGGCTGGGTGCTGCTTGTAGCAGTCGCTATCTCTGGAGTCCCAGGGCTCGGAGCCCTGCTTTTCTCACCAGTGCTCAGGGGGCAGATGAAGGTCTGTAATCATGGGCCAACTACAAAGGAGCATCCCTAGTGTCCTTCCCTTGGTCCTGTGGCCCCTTGCTCAGATGGAGGGGCAGGTTCCATGGAACTTACTGTCATGGCCCAGAAACCTCAGCCCAAGAAGGACTTAGGGAGAAACCACTTGATCTGCCTTCAGAGTTTTCTCTGACTAAGCCTTAGACTGTCCACAGTTGTAGCTCAGCTCATCATTACCACCTTCCTCTGTGTGATGTGTGTGTGTGTGTGTGTGTGTGTGTGTGTGTGTGTGTGTGTGTGTGTGTGTGCATGCCTCTTGGTACTAGGGCTTGAACTCAGGGCCTGGGCTATGTCCCTGAATTTTTTCATTCAGGGCTAGCACTCTACCATTTGAGCCACAGCTTTTCTTCCAGATTTAGGGTGGTTATTTGCAGAAGAATGTCTCACAGACTTTTCTAGCTGGGATGCCTCTGAATGGCAATCCTCAGAACTCAGCCTCCTGAGGAGTTAGGAATATGAGAGAATGAACTATTAGCATCTGGCCACATTTTCCTTCTTTGCTAAAACATAGTACCTCTCTCTCCCAGCCGAGCACCCATGTACAGCTATATTTCCTACCTCAGGTGTCAGAAGAAACATACCCTCCCCTGCGGACAAAGAAATGGGATCAGGTTTGGGGTTTATGTTCTCTGCACACTCAGGGGCTGCTGGGAGCTGATATGGATTTCAGAGATCTATGCCAGGGCAAATAGACCACTGTTGGAACAGAAGAGAGGATGAAAAGTTATCCTTGTAGCTGGGTGCTAGTGGCTCATGCCTGTAATCCCAGCTACTCAAGGCTGACAACTGAGGATCTACAAGATTCAAAGCTAGCCTGGGCAGACTCTAATCTTCAATGAATCACCAAAATGCTGGCAAGCGGAGCTACCCTAGTTCAAGTGGTTCAGCACCAACCTTGTGCAAACAAGCTAAAGGATACCACCTAGGCTCTGAGTTCAAGCCCTGGAACACACACATACACACACGGGCCTGTGCACATGCACACATCAATATCCTTAGGACAAATCAATGGCTCATACCAGCAATCCCAGCTACTAAAAAGGCTGAGCTCTTAGGGGGGCAGCTTGAAGCCAGTCCAGGTAGGAAAGTCTGTGAGACTCTTCTCTCCACTAAACTACTAAAACAGATAAAAAGTGAACTGTGATTCAAGTGGTAGAGTGTTAGCTCAGGGACAGTGCCTAGGACCTAAGTTCCAGCTCTGAGATGTTTTTGTTTTTGTTTTAATAAACACCCTTTGTCATCCCAACCCCTACAGGCAATAAATTCAGATTTTGGTCATCCTAGATCTCACTTCAGTTCCTGCCACTTCCACATCACTGCCACAATTGGCTGGTGTGTGGCCAGCACTGGGTTAAGAAGTGAAATTACACAGGGGGGAATAGCCAGGTCAAGGCTAATGCCCCAAAACATTGAGGTACTGGACATACCAGTCTCTCATCCCCCATTTCCCTGGCCCTGGAATCTAAAGTCTGTGCCTCTGTATTTTGGGCATCTGGAATTGTCGAGAAGGGCCTGAGGGGCCCAGCTGGGGCCAGAAGATAGACTTGCCTGCGATAAGGTACATTGACATTTCCTAGACAACAACGGATACTTACAAGCCACCTTGGCCTCACCTCCATGTAGCCCCAGATCCTCCTTGTTTGGGCAGCCTTCAGTCAGCTATCAAGCTCAAGTTCGCCAGAGCCACTGGCAACCACCCTACCGCCACTCCACTGCCAGCCTGCTGAGAGGGACATGCAGCACGAGGCCCAGCTGAGGAAAAGGACAGGACATCTCATGAATGAGTGCCACCCCTCCAGAGGCAAGAGGAGAACCTATGCCAGCCAGCCCTGATGACCCAGAATCCCCTGGAGGCATACAAAGATATGGACAGCTGGACTTGGGCCTCAAAGAAAAGCTGGAATATGCAGGTCTCTGGCGATTTAGGACTCGTTGTAGACACTGATAGGGGGCTAAAGGCAAGGTTGCTGTGGAGGAGGGACACCATCCAAGGTCAAGAAGAGGTAGACAGGTGCCCAGGAAGGGGACAGAGAAAGATAAGAGAAAAATACACACAAAAACACACAGGGGTATCCCAAGGCCTCCTTAGTCACTGAGAACCTGAACATCCCAACCCCCAAGAAGATGTTACTAGTATCCTCAGACCAAATGTAGAGAAAACTCAGAGCCTCTCACACATCTGGAATGGCTCATAACACAGCATGGCACTTCCTACTGTACACACCGCTACACATAAAACTCAGCTACCTTATTTTTGGTTGTCAGTCATGGGGTTTGAACTTTGGGCCTGTGTGCATTTCCTCAGCTCTTCAGCTGAAGGTGCACACTCTACCACCGGAGCCACAGCAGCACTTCCAGTTTTCTGGTGGTTCATTGGAGATAAAGTCTCACAGACTTTCCTGCCCAAGCTGGCTTTGAACTGCGATCCTTAGCTCTCAGCCTCCTGAGTAGCTAGGATGACATTTGTGAGCCACTGGTAGCACCTGGCTTCAGCCACTTTTCTACAACCAGGGGAAACCCAACTTGTCATGCCACCAACCACATGCAACCCTTCACTTTAGACTTTGACACCAGCATCCAAAACCATTATTCCATGGATGGAGAAAATATAACTGACACTACCCTCCCACTGCTGCTCCAATTCGCCCACTTCCTGCCTAAGACAGGCCACGACCTCTGAGTTCTTGGTAAAGCAACCCCTACCCTGCTGTGACTTCACACTTGGGAAAACCTGGGGAGTTCTTAGAAATGTCTGTACACTGAGGCCAGCTCCTGGTCTCCCAACAACCGCACCCTACTCATTCACCATCTCTTGCAGGCAAGGGATGTTTCTGTTTTTTTTTGTTTTTTTTTTTTTTTGGTTGAGAGGCTTGAACTCAGGACTTGGGTACTGTCCCTGATGATGATTTTTCCTCTAGGCCGGGGCTCTAACATTTGAGCCACAGCGCCACTTCCGATTGAAGAGTGGAGATGAGACTCTCAGGAAACTTTCCTGCCTCGGCTGGGAAACAAGATCCTCTGGATCACAGGCTCCCAATTAGCCAGGATGATAGGCGTGAGCCACCAGTGCACGGTTTATGGTTTCTCATTCTTTATAATTTCCACCTAGTCCTTCTCTAGACACTACCACCTAGACTCTCCTCTATTTCCCTCAGGGACAGCAAAGGGAGGCTCAGAATCTGGGTAGGGCCATGGGCATTAAAGGGCCCCCTCCACATCTGTACCCCTCTCTAAGCTCTCATCTGCCTCCTCTGGATGGCCTGGTCGTCCGGAGCAGATCAGTCCCAATAGGACTTCTGGAGCCTGCCCTGTATCCCCCTGCCCCAATCAATGGGTACGTGAGGATTTCTGGGGCCAGCTCCATGTCCCGGTGGAAGATATTGGGAGGGTTGCTGATAACTGGGTCCAGGGGTGCCCAGGGCAGAAGGATTGTCCAGATCCTTTCTGTCATAAAAGGAGACACAAAGCATGGATGGATCTACTAAGAACTACAGGGCATAGCCATCCACCTGTCACCAAGGTCCCTTGGAGTGCTGTTTTATGTTGACATTCCTGGGGCTTGAGCTCAGGACCTGGGCACTGTCCCCAAGCTTCTCTTGCTTGAGGCGATTACTCTTCCACCTGGGCCAAGGTGCCACTTCCGGCTTTTTCTGTGTATGTGGAACCTAGGAATCGAACCCAGGGTTTCCTGTGTGCTAGGCAAGCCCACTACTGCTAAGACACAATCCCAACCCTGGATAGCTCTTCTTCTGTGACCCCTCGGGTCTGTCTTGGGACAGTTTTGAACATCTGTACCGAGTTACCAACATTTCTGGCTGGAAATGAACACACTCAGCTATGTTGTCCTTTATCTACAGCATCATTGCTCTTTGTGCTCCCTGTCAGATCCTCCTTGTTCAGCAAGATCCCCTTTCAAGTGTTGCCTCTAAGAAGTCCACTTCAATTGCTCTGGCAGAGGAGGATCTTCTCCATTCTGCAGGCTGCCAGTCTTGTCTCATTGTGCCTTCCGGCCGGTGTGGTTTGAGAGCACACAAAGGAGAAGGACTGGCTTGCACCAACCAATTTCTGAAGGCTCTGATACATTACCAAGGGACTGGTGCTGTATCACCCTCTGTGAGAGGGCACTAGAGACCCAGACAGTCTGGGGGCAACAAGATTGGGCCATCATTTTTTGTGGGCTTGAACTAAGTATGTGGGAGCTGTATCTCTGAATTTTGGTGCTCAAGGCTGCTGCTCTACCACTTGAGCCAGAGCTCCACTTCTGGCTTTTTGGTGGTTCCATGGAGAGAAGAGTCTCACCAGCTTTCCAGCTTATGGCTGGCTTTAATCTTTGATCCTCAGATCTCTCCCTAGTGAGTAGCCAGGATGTCAAGCATAAGCCTGAGCCAAAGGTAATGGGCAACAGAGCTTTCTTTTTTATTGTGAAAATGTCATACAGAGGGGTTACAATTACATGGGCAAGATAAAGAGTACAGAGCCCTTCTTTTCAGTTTCTGTTTATCTCATGTCAATTAGCAAGCCCTAATTAAAATAGTCATTTACAGGGGGTCAAGTTCCTTTCCTAGGTCAGTTAATCTAAGGAGATAAAGAGTCTTTGAAAAGGATAGTTTGAGTTGACATAGATGAGTGTGTGTGTGTATGTGTGTGTGTGTGTGTGTGTGAGAGAGAGAGAGAGAGAGAGAGAGAGACAGACAGACAGACAGACAGACAGACAGCCCGACAGACAGAAAGAAAGACAGACAGACAGACAGAAAGACAGACAGACAGAGAAAGAGTATGAGTTCCAGGGATACCTACCCCCGTCTCTGCAGTGCCTCATCCTCCTAGTGGTGTGTCCATCCAGGATCCCCACCCCAAAGAAGATGGGTAGGGGAGGGTACATGAGGTCACATCGAGTGGGATGATCTGAATTCTATCCTGCAACTGAAGCCTGGAGAGATAATGGAGAGGAGAGGTTTAGAGGAATATCGAGGGAAGCCCCTTACCTTTGGCTACAAGTACTAGAGAGAAGACTGAATCCATCCTTTCTGGTAGTAAGATAACAAGTGCCCAATATTCATTTATTATTTTTTGTGAGGCCTAGGGCTTGGATTCAGGGCCTTGGTGTCATCCCTGAGCTTCTTTTTAGACTGAGACTTAAGCCACACCACCACATCTGGCTTTTTTTCTGGAGGGGGGGAGTTGGCTTATGGGAGATAAGTCTCTCACAGACTCTCCTGCCTGGGCTGGCTTTGAGTCACGACCATCAAACCTCAGCCTCCCAAATATCCAGGATGACTGGTGGGATCCACCGGCACCTGACTGCCACCATCCATTTATAATCCCGTATGGCCAGTGTCGGGCCACCTGCACTGCACCCCCATGGTTGTGAGTGGGAAGCAGACATGGGTGGGTTTAATACTTGAACAGCTTACCTGCCTTTGAACATTGTTCCAGGTCAGTTTGATGGAGGCTTTCTCCTTATTCACAGCAATCACTTGGCTCTGTCACAATAACAAATGTCCTCTAAGAGATGTCAGGTCTGGGGTCTTTTCTCTGCACACCAGCCCCACCCAAAAAAAGACACATACCAGCCAACAAAGTAGAGAAAGAGTGAATTCATTTTTTTAATAGCCAAGGTCTGGCCAGATAAGGGGTGGTGAGAATCAGAGGCCTGGGATTGTGCTTGGTGGTGGGAAACCCAACGCCTCCTTATCCATTTTCCTTTCACTATCTTAACAAAGGGTAGTGGGGAAGGACTCATGGGATGGATGGAAAATGAATAACCATCATGAGGTAAGCCCTGGCACAGAGGGGCTTACCTCAGGGAGCTAGTTCAATCAAGTTAGGACATTCAAGTACAATCTCATATGGGATCCCCTGAACTGATTTGCATTTCTTTTATGACCAGTGATGCTGAGCATCTCCCTTCTCTTTCTGAGAGGCCACACTATTACAGGTTTGTAGTGTCTCAACAGAGGCATAGAAACTTGTAATATTGTGTTCTTTGTAGTAAATTCACTTCACTTGGAGCTTCCAATGACTCCTATAATTTATAGTAAAGGTTTATACTATTTCCCTTACTGATTAAAAAAAAACACTGATTTTCTAAAAGCATATGAAAAAATCCCTTTGTCAGGGGTCCTTGTGAATACTAAGGAAAATTTGTTACTGGGAAATTTTATTTGGTTTCTTGTTCTTTACATCACTTAAACACATGTTGAATTTGGGGTTTCCCCACCAAATCTTCAACAAACCAGAGACTACGTAGCTTCATTGGATTTTGCTTCAAAAGTTACAAAATATTTTGACATATTTTTGATTTGGTGTTTTGGGCGTTTTTGGCTTTTGGAATGCTAGTGGGCCAGTACTCAGGCTTGAACTGAGGTCCTAGAGCTCTTGCTTAGATTATTTTACTCAATGCTGTCACTGTGTAACTCAAACCACATCTCCACCTCTGGCCTTTTGCTACTTAATTGAAGATAAGATTCATGAGGATTTATTAGCTTTGGTTGGCATCAAACTGTGTTCCTCAGATCCCACCCTCCTGAGCAGCTAAGATTATAAGAATGACCCATAACCTGGATATATTGTGCTCCCTATGAAACCTAAACAAGGGCACATAATTCTGAAGCATGTGTGTATGGTTATGTTTTTCTAAATTAGTTAGAAAAATATAGCCCTTTCTGTGTGTGTGAATGTGCTGAGGGAAATGAGGATGAATCTTCTGATTTTGAGGAAAGATTTCACCTAGGGCTTTTCACAGACTGAGCTACGCTGTACAGCATTCTTGAGACCAAAGATGAGGTAAATGATGTCATCATCCCATTCATCTACACCCCTTGCTAACATATGCATACACTGTGGAGTTGTCATGAGTATTTTGTGTATGAGAGCCAGTACTGAGGCTTGAATTCAGGACCTAGATACTGTCCCTTAGCTTTTGTATGCGATGCTAGCACACTACCATTTGAAACACAGCTCAGCTTTCTTCTTTTACTGTTTAATTGGAGGTAAGATTGTAATCTGCTATCCACTGAAGTGCCAAGCCTCAATCCCCTGGTGAAAATCACAACTGGTGTGCAAAGAAGAAAGTTGACTTTGATTCAGAAACCTCAAAGATACCAAGTTTTAAAGGACAAAACTTCTCTTTGTGCCAACGTCCAGTTACTTTTTAACTTGTGTATCTTCCTCCCAGTTATACTAGAAGGATCAGTACCAATGGGGGGAGAGAAGGAAGTTAACTCTATACTTCTCTTTTTCTGAACTAACAGGACACACATGGGACTGGCTAAGTCCCACTTGGTAATGTAAACATGACAGACAAAAAGTGGAGATATATCTATACAATTTCATGGAAATTTTGTGAGGATGCTTATATGCATCTGTCCAAATAAATGCACAATGAATCATGCCACTAATCCTACTAATCAGGAGGGTGAGATCTGAAGATCACAGTTTGAACCTAGTCTACTTTGTAAAATTCTAAAGACACTTATCTTCAATTAACCAACCAAAGGCCAGAATTGAACCTGGGGCTCAACTGGTAAAGTGCTAGAAATGGGACAGCACTCAGGCCCCAAATTCAAGTTCAAGTTGCATCCTTTCTTCTGTCTATATTCCTTTAAAGACCTGCAAGACAGTGATTTTCTAGGTGAGGGTTGATGTTGGCTCATTCCTTTAATCCTAGTCTCTCATCAAGCAAATTGCTAAGGCTCCACTAGCTTATGAGGCAAATTAAATGTTCTGGCAGCCCAGTCCTAAGGAATTAGCTGGAGAGTGCACTTCTTTTTCTCAAGCCAAGCTCCTTTGATAAGACCCCAGTGAAACAGTCTCAGAGACGTACCAAGTATTCCAATATTATGCCAGGGGGTCTCAGCCCTGGGTTTGAAGGAGGAACACTCACTTTTTTTTTGTCGCTCATGGGGCTTGAACTCTGGGCTTGGTTGCTATCCCTCAGCCCTTCAGCTCAAGGAAAGAACTCTACCACTTGAGCCATAGTACCACTTCCAGTTTTCTAGTGGTTTATTGGAGATAAGTGTCTCATGGACTTTCCTGCCGGGCTGGATTTAAACTGTGGCCTCAGATCTCTGCCTCCTGAGCAGCTAGGATGACATGTATGATTCACTGGCACCTGGCTTAAGAACACTCACTTTTTAAACAGAATATCCAGCAACTGCTCCATTGTACCCCTCTGTCTATAGTGGTGGAGTAAGTTTCCAACATGGAAGGGATCACTTTTCTGGTAGGCAGGGACCAGGTCCATTATCAGAATTTGCAGCAAACATGAGTCTAGGTTCCATATATTATAAGGCATATTCAGGATTTGGTCTGACTCATTTTGACACTGAGGTGGTAAAAAGGAATGGATCTTTGAAACATGGAAATGGGAGTACACCTCAAATTGAGTAATTGTAATAGAGTGGATTGAAAACTACACAGTAAATATTTTCTCAGTCTACACATACAAACACACACAAGAAGAAGGTTTTAGTGTGGACTAGGATGAGATTAAAGAAGTTTCCTGTCATAATTGTTCCTGGCCTGAGTTGCCTTGTGATTCTCTTGGTTTCTTCTTATAAAAAGGCTTGAGACATTGTATTCGTGGTTTGGCACTGATCCAATGTCTGCAGCATCGAGTGAGGCACTCACATTTCTCATGACTGAGACCTGACTCTCTTGAACTTTGAAAACAACACAGGAACATCTTTCTTTTTCCTGAGCCACAGGCCAAGTGAGCTGGCTTTAGCTGACTGTCAGTTCCATTCACCTGGCTCTCAGAGTTCCACATTCTATTCCATTGTGAGGGAGGTAGTGTCATCTCTTGGAGACGAATGATCTAAGCTGCCTGCTCACATAAGACCATCCCAAAGACAAACTGGAGGGTGAAATAGCTCCTTCTACATCACTCTATACACATGTGGACACTCAAATCCCAACATCCTCAGCTAGGCCTAGATACCGGCATGGCCTCAGCTTCAAAGAGCCTTTCCAAGGTCAGATCCATGCCTTATTTCTCACTTATTTCTCTCATCCTGCACAAATCATTTTGCCTCTCAGGACCCTCTCAAGCTTTCATGTGCTTCTCACATCTATTTTTGACATCTATTTCCGAGGACATTGTTAGGTTTTTGTTTCCTAATCTTCTGTTTGCTCTTGAAGCCCCTGTGTGCTGTCATCTTAAAAAAAGGTAAGTACTCAGAGGTGTGAAAATCAAACAAGTATTGAAAAACAAACATTACACATACAGTCAGACATTTTTACAGGTGTACATTCTTGTAAGATAAAAGAGTATTTTTGATAATTTTGTTATATTTTATGACAGAGGGGAAGGGGAGAAAGGAAGAGGTGCTGCATTGTCTTCTCATAATGCAATGATTATTATTTAAAAATAGTATAGTTGAATGAATATAAGATTTAAAGGTAAAAACTGTGCTCCTGTTCTTTTCATAAGCTAGTCATTTTAAAAGTATTTCTCACTAAAGTCTTGTGGTCTGTGTCCCATGAACTATCCTCCTCCTTCAAAATAATCAAGGAAAAACCTTTACAAATAAGTGGGCTGTTTTCCAATCTCTGGATAAGAATTTAAGGTACAACATTGTCTGCGATTTTATGCATGTACATGTGTGTGGGAGTGTGTGTGTGTATGTGTGTGAATGTGTCTGTATATATATATGTGTGGGAGTGTGTGTGTGTATGTGTGAGAATGTGTGTCTGTGCATATGTGTGTTTTAGGAATTGAACTCAGTGACTAAATGAAATGCAGAAGCATCTTTCCTTGACTGTAGTGCTCTACCAATTTTGCCACAGTTCCACTGCACACTTTTTTGCAGTGAACTGGAGAGGAGAGGCTCATAAAATTTCCTGCTTAGGTTGAACTAAATCTCAAGTCTCAACTTCCTGATTAGCTAGAGTTATAATTATGAGCCTCCAGAACCTGGTGATAAAGCATTGTTACTGGAGTCATTGGAGTTGCAAGTTTCAGTCCAGCTTCACAACATTCTATATCATAAAACAGCAACAGAAAAACCCTAAGTTAAAATACAATAATAACATGTAATTACAATACAATTTAGTGATATAGTCTGCTAGCAAAACTTTCAGGAAACCTTGGTCTTAATGATTCAGCAACACAAAATCAAACAAAATGAGAATTTCAGTAGACTCTACGAATTTTTTAATTCCATCTTATTAATTTCAAAACATAAGAAACAAAAGCATTCATACTTATAAGGAGAATGTAAAAAAGATAAAAGATGGCAGATTAGGAGGAAAATTCTACACTGAAGGAACACTTTGTCATGGTGAATATATGGTGGTATTCTCATGGTGAATATATGATAATGTTCTTCAGAGCAGCAATAGATAAATATATATTTACTACACATAGTCTAACTTGTCTATCCTTACCAACTTCTAATCTTCTAGCACACATTATCAATATATTCCAAAAAATAACTAGCAGAGTCAGGAGGTTGCCAAAATACATAAGCTTCAATGTGTTAGGTGATAAACGTGCTAATTGTATTGACTATTCTATATATTGAACATCTAGGGTGTTATCATTGTATCTCTAAATATGTACAAACACTACTTCAAAGTGAAACGAAATACAAGAAGGGTTTGAAGGCATATGCCTGTAAACATAGCTATTTGGGACAATAGTTCAAGACCAGTGTAGTTTTATCTGCAATGCTCCCCAACCACTGTCTCTGCGTGATGGACTATGTCTATCATCCCAGGTCCATGGGGATCTGAGAGTAGGAAGATTTCAATTCCATGCCATACTAGGCAAGAACTTCCACATGGCTCCATCTCAACCAAAGAAGGTTTAACACTGGCTAAGACCTATCTCCCCTACCCAGGTGAAAATGAAATTAAGAGCATTGTAGTATAAGAAACAAACAATATTGAGGGAGTTCCAGGGAGATGGTGGAGGAGAAGCTGGAGGCTAAACAAGCTCTTGCAGAGAAAGCAGTTTTAGAGTTCCAGTGAACAGTCCTAAGCCAGAGAACCACACCAAGTGTGCCATCACAGGACAGAGAGTTAGGCCAGAGAGGGAAAATCCAGGCAAGGAAGGAGACAGATCTGAGCTCTTGCCAGCAGCCGCCACCGCCACGGCGACAGCCATGATGGCAGTGGCCGACCCCCCATACCTGAATCACAGAGAGTGTGGGACAAAGGAGCCAGACGCAACAGGCGAGCAGATTCTACTCAACACCAGCAAGAACCGACAAGGAACAGACATCTTCATCCTGCAGTTCACAAACCAGAGACCACCCAGGAACCTAGAAGCCTGACATCCTCACTCCTTCTCAGGGAGCAGAGGAGGGCAGGCCACCCCTTCCCCCACCCCCAGTACTGGAGATCTCCATCTTGGATACTGACAAAGCTTGGCGGAGCTGCAAGCTCCAATTCAGGCCTTGGAAGAAAACAATACAGTCATTTAGCAGGTCACAAGAAGCTAACCTGACCTGACCTGCCAGACTCAGCTACATCCAGGGAAAAGTCACCTCGCTCAGGTGCCAGCCCTAGGAATGGGTTTCTTCACTGGGTAATCAGAGCCAGAGGCTGCCCCTCCCTTTAGCAGCTTTGACAATCAATTGAAATTCAATAAACAGAAACCCTGAGAATGGCTCCAGGCTGGGCTCTGTGAGTTTCTCACAAACTAGCCCCCAGGAAAAGCTACTGTTTGATGAAATGCTTCAACTCTACCCAGAACCTAGCCTCATCACAGGATCTCCAAACTTGAGGAAAAACCATCTCCCTCTTTTGTGATACTCAGAGCAGATCTACCTCCCATTGAACTAACCTGGGAGGAGGATCGCAAAATCCTGGGTAAAGCAGAGTATTTTTTTGCCTGCTCGAACAAACTGACTTAAGAAACTAACCAAGCAATAGGACCACAAGCAGACCAGAGTCTCCAACAAGAGGCTGGTTACAGACACAAGGGAGATACAGGATTTTGCCCACCCCTCCCAAAAAAAATCAAAGAACTTTTTTTTCTTCTTCTTCTTTTTTTAATTTTTATAATTTTTTTTCTTTTCTAAAACTTTTTTAAATTTTTACCTTTTTTGAAAAAGATTGTTTTGTAGTAACTTTTTTTCCTCTTATAATTTTTATTTTAGGGATACATGTGTGTGCGTTTTTCTTTCTTTTTCTAAAAATATTTTTCTTTTTGTTTTTTGTTTAGCTCTACTGAACTTCTGATCTTTTTTTTTCTTCCTTTCTTATCCTTTTCACCTTTTCTTCTCTTTTGTTCTTCTTTTGTGACTTAATTATTGTTCTGCACATCCTCAGATAAACCCGGAGTTGACTATTAGACCCTATCCCCCATTGCGTACACACTTAATCCACAAATTTATTACTCATTTCAAAACTTAAATTCCTTAATAGCAGTACAACTTCTTTATACCTTTATAATATTTTAAGTATTTTTATTTTTAAGTTTTTCACATCTCCTTTATATCCCGCCCCTTCTCTCATTATATTCACTTTCTTCTCTGAATAGTTTGTTTTCTGTTTACGTGATATTATTAATTTTTCCTCTTCTATTTTTTCTGGTCTCTTTTCTTCTCCCTTTCTTCTTTTTGTCTCTCTTTCTACTTTCATCTTATCCAACCTATTTCCTGCTTTGAGATTATTAGGACTTAGTTAACTCTCCCTGTGCCTTCCCATATCTCTCTATTGCTATTTTTTACCCACATCTCTCCCTAAACCTAATAATTTCTGGTTTTCTAAATGTTTCTTTGCGGTTGGTAGCGCATTAATATATAATTGCTTGATGTTGAATAGATGTATCTGTTGAACTACATTGTATCTGCAGACTATTGACTGTGCATATTCAGACTGGTTGATGCTTGCCTTAAGAAAGTGTTCTAGCACAAAACTGGTGTTATTTTCATCCCAAACGTGCAGAGTAAGCCGGAAAAACACAAGAAAAATGGCAAGTCCCGGTATCTCAACTCCCACTCATGATGATAAGGGGAAAGAACAGATAATGAGTAATCCAGAAGACAGTTCCCAAATAGCTCTAACAAACACTGCTGGCAAACATGATAAATGAAAATATTGAAAACATTCAAAGGACTCTGTATGAGCGTAATAGGGAAAGAGAGGAGGCAAACCAAAGTTCAATGCAGGAAAAGACTGAAAACCTACAAAGGAATCTGTATGAGTGTGATAGGGGGAGAGAGGAGGCAATCCAAAGGTTTATACAGGAATATCATGAGCATGAGGAAGCTACTCAAAAACTGATACAGGATTTGCTTGAACAGATTGAGAATACTCAAAGAAAAAGGCAGGAATGGAGTGAACAGGCTGAGAACACTCAAAGAGAACTACAGGAATGGCATGAACGGGAGCAGGAGGAGGCTAAGCAAAGAGTAATACAGGAATTGACAGAGCAAGATACGAATACACAAAGATCACTAAAGGCATTCATGGGATCCATTAACAAAGAGCTGGAGGAAGTAAGGGAGACCACAAAGGGAATGCTGAGTGGAACCCAACAGAAGGAAAGGGAGTCCAAGGAAACCATAACCAGTCAACTAAGTGATTTGAGAATAAACACTAAACACCAAATTAAGGAAGTAAAGAAGTTCATACAAGATCTAAAACAAAGCTTCAACAAAGAATTTGAAGCCATCAAAGCTGAACAATTAGAAGGAAAAGAAATAATAAACAAAGTAGAAAGTCTTGACAGCAGGTTAGACCATGCAGAAGATCGAATCTCAGGGATTGAAGACAGTCCAGATATTATAGAGAAAGAACATAAAACCATGCAAGACAAGCCCAAAAATATGATAGATCTATCCAACACTTGGAAGACACCATCAGAAGGTGTAATCTAAGGATAATCGTTGTAGAGGAGCACCTAGAAACATAAGTTAATGGTCTAGGAAATTTGTTTAACAGAATCCTAGCAGACAACTTCCCAAACATGCAAAAAGATAGGCCTATTCAGATACAAGAAGCTGTTAGAATTCCAAATAGACCAGACCAGAATAGGACATCCCACTGTCACATTATAATCCACACAGGATCAATCCAGAACAAGGAAAAGATACTTAAAGCTGTCAGGGAGAAAAGGTTAATCACCTATAAAGGGAAACCAATTAGAATCACCTCAGATTTCTCAGCAGAGACAATCAAAGCAAGAAGAGCCTAGAATGATATATGCCATGCCCTAAAAACAAACAAACACCAACCAAGAATACTGTACCCAGCTAAACTCTCCTTCATAACTGAAGGCCAAATAAAAACCTTCCATAGCAAAGAAAAATTGAAGCAATCTTCTCCACCAAACCAGCCCTACAAAAGATTCTTAAAGATGTCCTACACATAGAAAACCAACAAGACCACAATAAAGGCCAAGAAAATGCACCCAAACTGAGAATCCAAAACCATTAGAAGAACACAGTTTTCACAGTCCCCAAGAAGGTGGATAACATGGCAGGAAATCCCAAATACCTCTCAGTCCTATCTATCAACATTAACGGACTTAACTCTCCAATTAAGCGACATAGACTGTCTACTTGGATAAAAAAAAAAACAAGATCCTTCTATACGCTGCATTCAGGAGTCACATCTTGCCCATAGAAACAAACAAATTTTCGATGTTAAAGGCTGGAACGAAATCTACCAAGCAAACGGCCCCCATAAACAGGCGGGAGTTGCAATCCTAATATCAGCACCACATGGATCATTTTCTAAAGTAGAACACATTTTAGGCCACAAAGCAAACTTGTCCAAATTCAGAAACATTGAAGTTATACCTTGCATTCTCTCTGAACACAAGGGAATAAAATTAGAACTCAACACCAAAAGCCATCAAAGAAAATCCGGAAACACATGGAGTCTGAACAACACACTGCTGAATCACGAGTGGGTCATGGAAGAGATTAGAAAGGAAATTCAAATGTTCATGCTATTCAACAAAAATGAACACACAAATTACCAGCTCCTCTGGGACACAGCAAAGGCAGAACTCAGAGGCAAGTTTATACCTCTGAGCTCCTACATCAACAAATAGGAGAGATTTGAATCCAACAATTTAATGACATATCTAAACCTTCTTGAAAAAGAATAGCAAGATGAACCCCAATCCAGTAGGCGGAAAGAAATTATTAAAATTAAATCAGAATTAAATGAATTAGAATCCAATAAACAATAGAGAGAAACAACAAAACAAATAGTTGATTCTTTCAAAAAATTAACAAAATTGAGAGACCCATAGCAAATCTTATCAGAAAAAGAAGAGAACACATCCAAATAAATAAACTGAGAGATGAGAATGGAAACATCACCACGGAAAAAAACCAAGATTCAGAACATTATAAGGGAATACTTCTCAAAATTTTATGCTAATAAAATTGAGAACTTGGCAGTAATGGACCTTTTCCCTCAAATACTGACATGCCAAAACTAAACCAACATGAGTTAAACCATCTTAACAGGCCCATATCAAGCACTGAAATGCAAAGAGCAATAAGAGATCTCCCAGCTAAGAAAGTCCAAGACCAGATGATTTTACAGTGGAATTTTACAAGGCCTTCAAAGCAGAGCTCACACCAATACTCCTCCAACTCTTCAATGAAATTGAAAGGGAAAGTTCCCTACCGAAAACATTCTATGAAGCCATCATAACCTTCATCCCAAAACCAGGCAGGGACTCATCAAAGAAAGAGAACTATAGACCCATTTCTTTGATGAACATTGATGCAATACTTCTCAACAAAATTTTGGCCAATCGACTTCAAGAATTCACCCAAAAAATCATACAACACGATCAAACAGGATTCATGTCAAGGATGCAAACTTGGTTCAATATACGCAAATCAAATAATATTATTCATCACATCAACAGGAGCAAGAATAAGAACCACATGGTTGTAGCAATAGATGCAGAAAAAGATTTCGACAAGATGCAACACCCCTTTATGATGAAGGGTTTGGAAAAATTAGGAATCCATGGAACATTCCTCAATATGATAAAGGCTGTATATGACAAACCTACAGCCAGCATTATACTTAATGATGAAAAACTAAAGCCATTTCCTTTAACTCAGAAACAAGACAAGGATGTCCACTCTCTCCACTTCTCTTCAATCTAGTATTAGAATGCCTAGCTACAGCAATAAGACAAGATGCAGACATAAAGGGGATCCAAATAAGGAAATAGAAGTAAAACTCTCCCTCTTTGCAGATGACATGATCTTGTATTTAAAGAATCCCATAGACTCCACTCCCAAATTACTGAAACTGATTCAAAACTTTGGCAAAGTAGGAGGGTATAAAATTAACCCCCCAAAATCAATGGCTTTTCTGTATGCCAACAATGAGAAAAGTTTTGGTGAAATTAAAAAATCAACTCCATTTGTAATAGCCCCACAAAAAATAAAATACCTAGGAATTAAATTACCCAGAGAAGTGAAGGACCTCTATGATGAAAATTTTAAAATCTTGAAAAAGGAAATCAAAACAGAAAATGGCAAAACCTCCCATGCTCCTGGATTGGAAAGAGTAACATCGTGAAAATGGCAATACTTCCCAAGGCTATCTACAAATTCAATGCGATACTCATCAAAACTCCAACCTCATTCTTCAAGGAAATAGAAGAGGCAACCCAAAAATTCGTATGGAACAATAAAAGACCCTGAATAGCAAAAACGCTCCTCAACGGAAAGAACACTGCTGGAGGAATATCAATACCAAATTTGAAACTCTACTATAAAGCCATAATAATCAAAACAGCTTGGTACCAGCACAAGAACAGACCTTAGGACCAATGGAATAGAATTGAAAACCCAGAAATGAACCTAAAGACCTGTAGCCATCTAATTTTCGATAAGGGAGCCAAAATAATAGAATGGAAGAAAGACAGCCTCTTCAGTAAATGGTGCTGGCAAAATTGGTTAACTGCCTGTAGAAAACTAAAGCTAGAACCTTATATATCACCCTGCACCAGAATCAACTCCATATGGATCAAAGACCTCAGAGTCAAAGCATACACTCTGAAAACATTACAGGATGGAATAGGAGAAACCTTAGGTCTCCTTGGCTCAGGCCGAAATTTTCTGAATAGAGACCCGAAACACAACAAATCAAAGAAAGGTTGGACAAATGGGATTGCATGAAGTTGCAGAGCTTCTGCACGGCAAAGGACATAGCTAGCAAGATCAATAGAAAGCCCACGGATTGGGAGAAGATCTTCACTAGCCATAAATTGGACAAGGGTCTCATATCTAAAATACACTCGAAACCCAAAAAATTAAATCCCCCAACAACAAATCCTCAAAGAACAACTGCCCAATAAATAAGTGGGCTAAAGACTTAAAGAGAAACTTCTCTGAAGAAGAAAGAAGGATGGCTAATGGAAACATGAAGAAATGCTCATCTTCCCTAGCCATAAAAGAAATGGTAATCAAAACAACATTGAGATACCACCTCTCCCCAGTTAGAATGGCAAAAATGAAGAACTCTAACAACAGATGCTGGAGGGGATGTGGACAGAAGGGAACCTTACTGTATTGTTGGTGGGAGTGTAAACTTGTTCAACCACTTTGGAAAGCAGTATGGAAGTTTCTCAAAAGACTTCACTTAGAGCTCCCCTAAGACCCAGCAATCCCACTTTTGGGCATTTACCCAAATGTTTACAAACAAGACCACACTAAAGCTACCAGCATAACTATGTTTATGGCAGCATTATTTACCATAGCTAAGATATGGAACCAACCCAGAAGCCCCTGAGTAGATGAATGGATAAAGAAAATGTGGTATATATATACACAATGGAATTCTATGCCTCCATCAGAAAGAATGACATTGTCCCATTTGTTAGGAAATGGAAAGGCTTGGAAAAATTGTATTAAGTGAAGTAAGCCAAGCCCAAAGAAACATAGGTCCCATGATTTCCCTTATTTGCAATATCTAGTATATGTATGAGTCAAGCAGAAAAGGTCAGATAATATGATGTTAGGAAAATGAACCCTTAGATATGTATTTAAATGTTTTTTTTCTTTTACTCATTTGTTTCTAACGCATGTATAAGATTATTTCCTTGTTGCTGTTTATTTCCCTCCCCCACAGTATAACCCCTGCTTTCCCTATATTTTATGTCGGTAAAACTTGTGGAGGAGAAGAGGGAAATCAAGTCGTTTAAGGATACAGGTGGGCCGGTTGCAACACTGAAAAGTACAAGTTGTCATGTCAAAAACGAACTTTACAACTTTGGTGTGGCGGGGGGTGGGGGGAGGATTGGGTTGGGGGACTGGGAGAGACTGGGAAAGGATGTGAAGGGTAAACAAAGGAGGAGGCTGCAATGCTTGATTAGAAATGTACTCATTATCTTGCCCATGTAATTGTATCCCCTCTGTACAGTATGTTCATAAAAAAAATGAAAAAAAAGAAACAAACAATATTAAACCTGCCAAAATAAACCATCATGAACAACACACAACTAGTGTTTGTTCCTCAAACCATTCATCTGAACTATAGCTTGGATTATATATGTGAACCAGGGGCATTAAGCAGTTCATCATTTTACAAATGAGTATTTGAGTGTCTGCTTTGACTCCCAAGGTTTTGATCCATTTGGAGTTGATTTTGGTGCAGGGTGATAGATAAGGATGGAGATTTAGTATTCTATAAGTAGTTAACCAATTTTGCCAGCACCATTTACTGAAGAAGCTGTCTTTCTTCCATTCTTTTTTTAGCTCCCTTATCAAAGATGAGATGACTATACATCTGTAGGTTCATTTCTGGGATTTCAATTCTATTCCAATGGTCCTGAAGTCTGTTCTGTTGCCAGTACCAAGCTGTTTGGATTACTATGGCTTTGTAGTTGAGTTTGAAATTTGGTATTGATATTCCTCCAGCACTATATTGTCTGTTAAGGTTCGTTTTGGCTATTTGGGGTCTTTTATTATTCCATATGAATTTTTGGATTGCTTCCTTTATTTCCTTGAAGAATGAAGTTGGAATATTGAGAGGTATCACATTTGTAGGGAGCCTTGGGTAGTATTGCCATTTTAACGATATTAATCCTTCTAATCCAGGAGCAAGGGATGTTTTTCCACTTTGTAAGTTCTGTTTTATTGTCTTTTTCAGGTCTTTAAATGTTTTCATCATAGAGGTCCTGCACTTCTTGGTTAAGTTAATTCCTAGGGATTTTATTTTTTGTGGGGCTATGATGAATGGAGTTGCTTTCCTAATTTAAGCCATGCTTTTCTCATTGTTGGAATACAGAAAAGACATTTTTTTGAGGGTTAATTTCATACCCTGCTACTTTGCCAAAGTTTTGAATCAGCTGAAGTAATTTGGGAGTGGAGCCCGTGAATAGGAGAAACCCTAGATCTCCTTGGCACAGGACAAAATTTTCCTAATAGAGACCCAGAAACACAAATAATCAAAGAAAGGTTGGGCAAATGGGATTGCATGAAATTGCAGAGCTTCTTCATGGCAAATGATATAGCTAGGAAGATCAGTAGAAAGCCCACAGACTGGGAGAAAATGTTCACTAGCCATACAATGGACAAAGGTCTCATATCTAAAATATACCTGGAATTCACAAAATTAAATCGCCCAACCACAAATCCTCAAAGAAACGACTGCCCAATAAATAAGTCGTCTAAGACTTAAAGAGAAACTTCTTTGAAGAGGAAATAAGGATAGCCAATAGACACATGAAGAAATGCTCAGCTTCCCTAACCATAACATAAATGTAAATCAACAACATTGAGAGACCACCTCACCCCAGTTAGAATGGCTAGAATCAAGAACTCTAATAACAGATGCTGGAGGGGATGTGGACAGAAAGGAACCTTACTGCATTGTTGGTGGGAGTGTAAACTTGTTCAACCACTTTGGAAAGCAGTATGGAGGTTCCTCAAAAGACTCCACATGAAGCTCCCCTATGACCCAGTAATCCAACTTTTGGACATTTACCCAAATGATCACAAACAGGACCATAAGAAACTACCAGCATAGCTATGTTTATTGCAGCATTATTTACCATAGCAATGATATATCCAACCCAGATGTCACTCAGTAGATGAATGGATCAAGAAAATTTGGTCTATATACACAATAGAATTCTATGCTTCCATCAGAAAGAATGACATTACACTTTTTGTAAGGAAATTGAAAAGCGTGGAAAAAATTATATTAAGTGACATAAGCCAGGCCCAAAGAAACAGAGGTCCCATGTTTACCCATATTTGCAATAACTAGTATATGTCTGAGACAAGCAGAAAAGTTCAGATAAGTGGATGTTAAGTGAAATGTACCCCAAGAGAAGGATCCAAATGATTTTTCTTTTTTGTGATTGATTCTCACATATTTATAAGATGATTTCTTTGTTGCTTTGTATGTCCCTCCCCTACGATATAACCCTGCTTTCACTGTATTTGATTTTGGTATAATTTGTGGAGAGGAATGGAAACAACAAATGGTTTAAATAGGGATACAGGTGGACCCATTGCATCAATGAGATATACAAGACGTTGTTGAAAAACAAACGTTACAACTTTGGCCGAGGGGGGATGGGGAGTGCGGTGTGTGGTGGTGGGGAGGTGTGTGTGGGGGAGATAAGAAGGGATCAGAAGGGGAAACAAAGGATGGGGCAACAATGCTTGAGAAGAAATGCACTCATTACATTGCCCAAGTAATTGTAACCCCTCTGTATTGTATTTTCACAATTAAAAAAAACTTTTTGAAGACAGGTGTCAATGGCTCATGCCTGTAATCCCAGCTTCTCATGAGGCTGAGATCTGAGGATTGCAGTTCTAAGCCAGCCTAGGAAGAAAAGTCCCCATAAGACTCTTTTTCCAATTAACATCTCAAAAGCCAGAAGTGGCTCCGTGCCTCAATTCGTAGAGTGTTAACTAACTTGAGCACAGAGTCTCAGGGACAGTGCCCAGGCCCTGAGTTCAAGCTGCACAATTGACAAAAAAATAAACATTTCAAAGTCTGAATTACTTGTGAATTAAAATGTCAGCATTGGTATAGAATTCTATAATCTTCTACAGATTTCATTATATTTGTGGTTAGAAAAAGTAGCACTTGAATAAAGGACTTTCTTTTCATAAATTAGGACAGATTGTTCTCTAACTAGAGGAAATTGCTGGACTCATACATAATATTTTGGTTGATTTTTGTTTTGTTTTTAGGACAGGATGAGAAACCTTATTTCTGCCAATGGCCATTTGGATATGTATAACATCATTCACAGGCCATGCAGAATTAACAGTAAAGACAGGACACAGTCAACTGGCAATAAACTTATTTGTCTTTATGCCATGTTCCAAATGATTTTTTTAGCTTATATTTCCCCATGGCCTATAGTTTCCTATTCCTGATTTCCTCAAAATACAAGCATGTTCCACCAATTCAGATTTGAGCCAGGCAATATGTAGTATTAGTGCCAAGAGTCGAAGAAAATTGTAATACAACCAGGGATGCATGAAACCAACACTTTAGCAGCTGGACACTGAGGACTCAGGCCTATAATCCTTGCTACTCAGGAGGCTGATGATCACAGTTCAAAGCCAGCTGGAGTGAGAAAATCTGTGAGACCTTTTTCTCCAATTAACATCCAAACAGCCATAAAGGGAGCTGAGGCTTGAGAGGTAGAGTAACCTTGATTACAAAAACTCAGGGGTAGCACCCAATCCTGAGTTCAGCTGAAGGTCAAGCACAAAAACAAAACAATCAACAACAACAAAAAAACCGGGAGAAAGCTCAGGAAGGGTGGCATTGTCTACAAGACAAATGTACACATTACATGAATTGTGAAATGGTAACATCGCTGTACACACCTTAGTAACAATTACATTTAAAAAATAATCTGAGAAATCCCGAAGCCATGGAGCCTAATGATGCACATCTACTTTCTAGAATTTCAAAGTCCCATTCTCTGACCTGGTAGCACACA
This sequence comes from Dipodomys spectabilis, assembly GCF_019054845.1. NCBI lineage: Eukaryota > Metazoa > Chordata > Mammalia > Rodentia > Heteromyidae > Dipodomys > Dipodomys spectabilis. Next base: position 147,572 of record NW_024871112.1, on the reverse strand, counting down.
GGTTGTAGCCCAGGGTGATGAGAAAATATGAAGCCAGAGATCCTTTCAGATTGTCCTACTAACTCTTTTATTACTTTAAGCAAAAAAACAAAACAAAGCAAAGTAAACAAAATAGACTTTATGGTTAATTAAGCTTCAATTAAATATTCCAGGCCAAATTATATTGTTAAATGATGAGTTAGTACATATGTTTTGTAGATACTGAACTCACATGTGTCACAAAAATATCCATGAATTCATAACTAGAAACTTTGAAGTGTAAAGTATATTAATTAGGTGAGTTTCATTAGGTAGCCAATGAAGAGAACACCGCACTGTATTCAGTCAGGTAAAATCGTTTATTTACTGAACTGCTGCCCATGCCATATGTGGTGGAAAGGCATGTACAAAAAAATAGAGTGACCCAACCTTGAGCCAGGATTCATCTAGGCGAAGGACCGAATGAGGTGTGGCCAGGTGGGGGAAAAGTCTGGCCACACTGGATCTAGATGTGACTTCAAGGCCTGGGACTCTCCTCTGGTCAGATGGAAAGTGTGACCAGAGGCTGACCAGGTTGTGACTTAGCAGGAGGGGGAAGTGGCTGCCTCCAGGTGTGCCAGATACCTAGATAATACATGAAGGGTGGAAACTAAGCCAAGAAGTGGGGAGGTGTCTGCAAAGAGTCTGCATGGCCTGGAGCAAACCTAATACCAAATACAGGTAGTACCTCTGCCATGTGACTCTTGACTCCAAACAGTTCATTCTCAATTATTTTCTTTCTTTCTCTCCTTCTTTCACTCTCTCTCTCCTTCTTTCTCTCTCTCTCTCTTTCTTTCTTTCTTTGTATCTTTCTGTCTTCCTTCCTTCCTTCCTTTTTTCCTTCCTTCCTTCCTTCCTTCCTTCCTTTCCTCCTTCTCTGTCTCTGTCTCTGTCTCTCTGTCTCTCTCTTTCTCTCTGTCTCTCTCTTTCTATTTCTCCTCTCACTCATTCTCCCTCTCTCCCCTACTGAACACTTTCTGAGTTGAACTCACAGGCTTGGAAGAGCAGCTCAATTGACGAATGTGAAATTTAATTTAATGTTACCTTACACCTCAACAGCATGGCATCTCATGCCATTTGGAGGAGGAAAGCAAGCACGCTCACTGCATTTTCTGAGGTCCATCCTGGGAAGGTGTGGAAGATTCCACCCTCCTCTTGGGGAAATCTCAGCCCAGTTTCTGCATCAGGAGAGGTGACTGCCTCCAAGTGTGCCAGTTACCATGTGACGCAGATACTAGTCAAAGACTTAGCCTCTTGTGGTGCTGAGATTAATGGCATGATTCAACATGATCCACTAGATTGTTAGGATTGGGACTTCCTAAATTTTTGGTTAGGCTTTGTTCAAATTGTGATCTATTTATTTCTGATTGCTAACCATGATTAAACATGTGAGCCAGCACATCAAACCATTTAAAGTCCTTTATCACACATGGAAGACATGAAGTTTCTTTTCCCAAGTGACATACAAGTTGACAGACAGCAAAAGTAAATCCTTAATTCTGGTCTAGATGTGTTTTTAATGTGAAACAAAATTACTTAGCAAAATATCTGACTACTGTGATTATACTTTCAAATTTACCTTATATTTCAATATCAAATCACCTATATTAGCCAATGATTAACTCAAATTACCTGTAATCATTTATTTCTGTCATATCTTCTAAAGGTAGGCAGAACAAGAAAGACTAGACTTGTTAGGGGCGGGGTCTTTTGTGGAGTAGGTGGGACTTTAGGATGGAGGCTGGCAGGTGGACAGGTTTTCAGTGGAAAAACGTGGCGTCACTGTGGAGGAGGCTGTTTGGGGCAGAGCTTGGAGGAAGAAGATCAAGGTTACAAAGGAGGAGGTTACTTAGAGGAGGGGTTCTGGTGGAACATTGTGAGCCCTAGTGGGCATGTAGGGTGGTGATTCACATAAGGCAGGAAGAGAAAGGAGCCTGACAGAATTTGGGGTTTCTGATGCAGTAATGTGGAACTATTAGGGAGAGGCTTTTTGGGGTCTGGTTTTGAGAGCATAAGGCGATGCTAGAAAAACGTGGGCTAGAAAGTGACAGGGTTCCTCGTGGAGAATGGCAGGCCTTTGGAAAGTGTGTTAGGGTGGAGGTGGGGTTTCTGGCAGAGCAGGATGTAGTTGCAATATATGGAGGAGTTTTTCAGAACCAGGGCTTTGTGACAGCAGGGATAGGATACAGTGGACTAGACTGGTTAGGACGGGGTTTCTGGTGTAGCCAGTCACCACTTCGAAAAGAGGAGTAAGTTTGGGTGGGGAATTAAGTGTTGCAAGGCAGGAAAGGACTTTGGACAGGGTTTCCAGTAGTGCAAGGCAACCTTCACCAAGGGACTATTGAGGGACAGTGATTTACAGTTGAGCCTGTGAGGCTTCCAGAGGGAAGCCAACTGGTGCAGTGGTTTCCAGTGGAGCAATGTGGGTGTTGAGAGATGGGATAGTGTGGTGGGGGTTTTCTAGTGGGGTTTTTCTGGAGCAGGGCAGGGCTTGGATCCATGGGCCTATTGGAGGAAGGGCTATGAAAAGGAGTGGAAGGTCTACAAAGGTGTAGGATATTATGGGCAGGATATCTGGTGTAGTACAGTGTGTATCTGAGGGAGGACCCAATAGAGGGAGGTTTATCTGGGGAGCAATGCAGGGCATTGAAAAGGTAGATATGGGAGGTGGAGAGGCTTGTGGTGAAGCAAGGCTGGCATTCCAGGCAGGAGATGGGCTGTGTGACAAGCTTCTGACCAACCAAGGTGGGGCTTCAAGGGCAGTTATAGGGAAGTGGACGTGTTTGGTATAGCATGATGGGCTTTGTGGGAAAGATTATGTTTAGGGCTAGATTTAAGAGGTTAGGCCACTTAAAAGTAGACTAGTTATGGGCGGAGTTTCTGATGAAACAAGGTAGGGCTTGAGGAAGAAGTCTGCTTGGGGGTGGGGAATGAAAGGAAAGGGAGGAGCTTGGAGGTACTACAATATGGGGCCAATGGGAATGTGAGGGACTAGCATAGTTAGGGATGAGTTATATGGTGGATGAAGTGAGAATTAGAGGGAAGAGCCAATGTAGGTGTGGTTGTTGGTGCAGCAAGGAGGGACATAGAAGGAGGCGATATAGATGTGGCCTGGTTTCTGGTGGTGCAGAGCAGGGATTCCAGGAAGGGGTGGAGTAGAGGAATGCTTTCCCTGTAGCAGAGGAGGACTTTCAGGAAGGTCGCAGTCAGGACTTTGAAAGTTTATAGCAGGACTACCAGGGGGTAGGTTACTTAAGGTTGTGCTTTTTAAGGAGGAGAAATGTGTTTCCAGTGGATTCAGTCAAGTTTTATAGGAAGTAGGGATAGGAAAGTGGCAAGACTTATTGAAGAGTGGATCTACAAAAAGTAAACCGTTACTGTTAATAGAACACAATTTTCTGTAAGTTTTGAATTATATTACTTTTATGTATGTGAGAGATACTGGAGAAAGTAACCAAGTAATAATTCCTTCCTAGTGAAATTTTTCTTTATTCCAATTGAGTGAAAATAAAACCACAGGTCACATTAGGCTGAGAAACACAAAGTGGACTAAGACACATAAAGCATTGGAATTGATTCCCTAGCACAACCTTTAAGGACCACAAATAAAATTTGAAAATGTCTCACTTAGTCACAATGGACACTCTATTGTCTTAAAATTGTGAATGAATAGAACCTTTTCTCTGACCATTTTAGAAATCATAAAAATAAGTGGCAATGTTTTAACTTTATATAACATTGGAAAGTATACTAAAAATAATTAGGAAAATCTAAAATTGTACACAGAATGTTTGTTCTCCAGCAACAATTTTAATCTAAAAGAATTTAAAACCAGAAAATTGCCAAATAGTGAGTTTGCAGCATTGTTTCCTTTTAGTTCTCAAAATGGTGACTTAAGCAATGTGTCTTTATCATTGGATGCATCGATGTTAAAACATATCTAATAATGTGAAGCACTACTATACAAACCCTGAAGAAACTCAGAAGGATATGTGAAATGATGTTGCAATAAAATTGATGACTAATTACAGTAGGAATTGATCTTCACTAGGCCCAAAAATATTTTCCAGAAAAGGCTACATTGAAAAAAAAAAAAAAAACAATGAAAAGAAAGCAGGGAGGCAGACTTTGAAGTAAACATTATCCAATGAACAACATCTATGGAGCCATGATTGCAATCTTCTTTTACCTAGGTTACAGTTACTGACCCATGTTCTTCCCTAATGCCAAATAACAATACCATGACAATGCAGTAATCATTTTCAAGGCATTAGACTTTACAGAAAGAATTCAATGAATGTATTGCTAGAAAATAAAGATAGATGTCTGAGATAAAGATTGAAGAAAATATCCCGAATTTCTGTCCCTTCGAGGTGAAGAGGGGTACAAGCCAAAGCACAAGGAGAACAGATGGAAGTACAGTAGTGCACACCAGTAGTTCCCAAGGTGCAATGTTGAATGTAACAGGGGAGAAAATCAACATGACCATCAAAGGACTTAGCACTTGAGAGTAGAGGGAATTACATGAAAATACATGGAGAATTGCAAAGGATGCCCTTGCATATTTGGCAGAAGTGTGCATGGCATAGAATTCTAAAATATGTGGAGATATTATAAGAAACTACTTGTACTCAAATGGTGCGATGATCAGTAATAAACATGATTACAGGACATTGAATAATCATAAAGATCTTGCTTCAGTAGTAGATAAATTCTGTTTTGAAACACCTAACACCCTATAAAACCAAGAGAAGAAGTTTCAAATTATATATAAGTGACTTGACTGCAACAAGAGAGTTCAAAAAATAAAATCACATAATGTGGATGCAAAAGGTTAACATTATAAAGGTAATCTTTAAACAATTCATATTTTATGTGACTAGTACTGATTATAAATTATTTTTTTCCTTACATATTTTTGATTCACAAAACAACAAACAACAAAACAAAACAAAACAAATGACCCTTGACAATATAGCTGGATGCCAGTATCTCTATCTTACTAGGCTGAGATTGGAAGCTCATGGTTCACACACATAGCTGGAGTAGCAATCCATGAGACAATTTATGTTCAATTGTTCAATCAAAGACAGAATGAAACATTGGTTCAAATAGTACAGACTCAGTCAGTCATGAGTGAAAAAAAAAACTAGCAAGAATTTGAGGCTCCAAGGCAAGTTTCATTACTGCACACACACGTGCGCGCGCGCACACACACACACACACACACACACACAAACCCACGCACACAAATGGAATCAGAGAGGAAGAGGGAGAGAAAAAAGGGATTGTTAATAGTTTAAAAAGTGAACCTTTCTGATGGAGGCATAGAATTCCATTGTGTATATATACCAAATTTTCTTGATCCATTCATCTACTGAGGGACATCATGGTTGGTTCCATATCTTAGCTCTGGTAAATAATGCTGCAATAAACATAGTCGTGCTGGTAGCTTTATTGCGGCCTTGTTTGTGATCATTTGGGTAAATGCCCAAAAGTGGGATTGCTGGGTCATAGGGGAGCTCTATGTGAACTTTTTTGAACCTCCATACTGCTTTCCAAAATGGTTGAACAAATTTACACTCCCACCAACAATGCAGTAAGGTTCCATTCTGTCCACATCCCCTCCAGCATCTGTTGTTGTTAGAGTTCTTGATTATAGCCATTTGATACAGGTGGATCCATTGCAACAATGAGATGTACAAGTCGTTATGTGGAAAAACAAACATTACCACTTGGGGGGAGGAGGAGGACATGGTGGGGGACGGGGGACTGATGGGAAGGGATGGGAAGGGGAAACCAATAGGGAGGCTACAATGCTTGATAAGAAATGTAATCATTATCTTGCCCATGTAATTTTAACCCCTCAATACAGTATTTTCACAATGAAAAAAATAAAAGTGAACCTATCTGCCAGGACTATCCTAAGCATACATTAATTAATGAAAATGAGGGAAACCATGGATACTATGTTACTTTGAGTCTGGCTTCCTTCACATAATATGATTTTTCCAAGTCTTTCCATTTTGTTAAGAAAGAGGCTCTGTCATTCTTTCTGATAGAAGCATGAAATTCCATTGTGTATATATACCACATTTTCTGGATCCACTCATCTATTGAGGGGCATCTGGATTGGCTCCATATTTTAGCTATGATAATAATGCTGCAAAACATAGTTGTGCTGGTAGTTTTAGTGTATGTGTATGACAAAGATATGACAATAAGTATATATCTAAAGGTGGAGGCATGAATATGTTAAAAACAAGAATGAGAAAAGGTTGTCCACTCTCTCTACTACTCTTCAATATAGTAGTGTACTTTCTAGCAAGAGCAATAGGCAAGAGAAAACCATGAAGGGGATGCAAATAGGGAAGAAGTAAAACTATCCCTTTTCACAAATGAAATGATCCTGTATATAAAGGACCCTATAGCTTCCTTCCTCAAGTTAGTAAAGGTGATGCTAACTTTCAGCAATGTAGGAGGGTATAAAAACCACAAGAATCAGTAGATTTTCTGTGTTACCAACAATGGGACTGATAGATTAAACCATAATATTCTGCAATTGTGGCCAGCCTGGAGCACATTTTCCCAAGAATATTCTGTAGTGTAAAAGAGGAACAACTATCAAAATAAAGGTGAAAATACTTGTCTGCTACAGACTGATTCATGTTGCTTATATCGGTTGTTGTTTTCATTACTTCAAACACATGGATAATTTATATTGGGATTACAAAAATTGCAAAGGATTAATGGAATCACCATTCAGTTTACTTTCATATATCCAATATAATACACTTAACCCCTTACGGAAAATTAAGTCCAACTGTATAAACAATGTCAGGAATATAAAATAAGCCTCAGTAAGTATTATCTGGCACAAATACACCATCATCTACTCAGAAATTCAGTCTCTCTATAAATATTTATTTGGTACAAAATAACAAAAATTTAATTATTGAATATGACTTTTAAGTGTCATCTGAAATACTCCTCGTGTATATAATTTATATAATTGTATAGCTGTCACCTAGACAGGAATTTAACATGCGTGTAGAAATCAAATTTCCACAATTTAAGCTAGATGAGAGGAGTCATACCTTCGTGTACTGTGTGGTGTGAATTTTACCACAAGGCTGCACCCTTCAACCTAAGACCAAATTCATGTGCAATAATTTCCTATTTGATGTTGAGTGCTAAGTGTAGAATACAATTTGAATTACCACATCAATTTACATAAATGAAACAATAATGACGTATTGTTTAAATTTTAATGCTTCTCAATTTTACAATTCCTGAATTATATCATTAAAATTAGTTTCACATTTTTCTTTTCTATAGCTACTAAAATTATACTTTAAACATTCAATATTAAGAAATCAATAATAAGTAACCTATTATTATAATGATATAGTATTAAACTGTGATTTGAAGTATATTTCTAACAAATTGTGATGTAAAAAACATTTAATAGAATTATGGGTAATATTTTTTAAACTCACCAGCTTGTTATTTGTTTCCTAGTTGTGTTATTTGTTATTGTTCCAAGTCATCTCTCCATGTTCATTGTTTTTATATATTTTTTGGGGGGGGCGTCCGGCCGTGGGGCCTGAACTCTGGGCCTGGGCGCTTTCCCTCAGCTCTTCAGCTCAAGGCTAGCGCTCTACCACTTGAGCCACAACACCACTTCCACCTTTTTTCTTTTTGTTTATGTGGTGCTGAGGAATTGAACCCAGGGTCTCAGGCATGCAAGGCAAGTGCTCTACTACTGAGCCACCTTCCCAGCCCTCCACCTTAATTGTTTAGTTTTCTATTTTATCTCTATTGGTTTGCTGATTGTGCATTTTCCCCTTTTTAGTGACTGACATGAGGATGAAAATCTGTATGATAGCTTATTACTTCCTATGTTACTGTAAAATTCCTGTTGTCTACAGCTGTTCTACTCTTCATTGTATAATACAGTATTTCCCCCACTTCCATCTCCTGTATTTCTGCTCTCATGTATGTTATTTTATTATTTAAATTTTATTGTCAAGGTAATGTACAAAGGGGTTATAGTTACATAAGTAAGGTAATGAATTCCTTTTTTTCTAACTTGTTACCCCTTCCTTCATTTTTCTCCCTCTTCCCTCCCAAACCCCCCAAGAGTATTTCCAATATATTGTCTTGTGATTATCACTTTTGCATAGGTTTCCCCTTTGTCCTTTGTCTCTCCATTTTTTTCACTTTCACTTCCCTAGTTGAGACCAACATATTTACAAAACCCAGGGTATCAAAATCAAATATAGTGATAAGTCGGGAAAACACAAAAGGTTAAAAAGAAATCACATAGTACATTAAGAACAACAACAACAAATAACATGTCTTGGAGTTCATTTCGCTTGGAATCACCTTATATGGTCATATGTACTTAACAATTGAGCTATTCTGCTCATCTACTAAGATTATCCTTGATGTACACAATAATCCTCCCCTATTACCCAGTAATCCCACTTCTGGGTATTTATCACAGTGACCACAAACAAGGCACAATTATGTTTATCACAGTATTATTTACCATAGCTAAGATATGGAATCAACCCAGATGCACCTCAGTAGATGAACTGATCACGAAAATGTAACACACACACACACACACACACACACACACACATACACACACACACATACACACCTATATACACATGGAATACTATGCTTCCATCAGAAAGAATAATACCACCTCTTTGTCAGGAAATGGAAGATATTGGAAAAAATCACATTAACTGAAGTAAGCCAGACTTAAAGAAACATATGTCCAATGGGTTCCCTTTTTTGTAATAATTAGTTTATATCAAAGATAATCTCATGTATTTTAATTTGACATTTTGTTCTATGTTGAGCATACAACATTATTGCTATCTTATTTGTTATTATTTCTACAAACCGGCAGGTATATTTAAAGAATTATGTTAATCTCATCCATTACTGAAGGAGAACAACTAAAAGAGCAACCCCTACAAGGAAGAACAACTCCTACTTAATTAGCTTCATTCCTATGTAAAGCCAGTGTTGTCCGCTGCATCCTCATATTGTACATTACAACTCTATACTTGGTCATCCTGTATATCTACTATCATCTATATTGTGACATAAATGCCCCAGAAATTCCAGTTTGCTTTACTTTTTGAAAAATTTCTCTGTTGTTTTAGGTTGGTGTGTGTGTGTGTGTGTGTGTGTGTGTGTGTGTGTGTGTTTGGACAAAGATCAGAAGACAACATTTTTCTTTATTTAGAATACATCTTTCAGGTCATTGTAAGTTGTGGCTAACGGGAGAAGTCTCTTGTTAGTTTAGGGATGAAACAAAAATGTATTTGTGCATGCACCACAGTTGCTTTATTAGTCTGTAGTTGAACACATAACTTTGATTTATATCTTGCTTGTTGTGGATAATGTGAATAACAATGAACTATAGATGTATTTACTAGTTACCCAGAGAGAAATAATCATATGATTGGTGGGTCAGATGATATTTCAACTCTGTATTTCTTTAGAAAACTCCATGCTACTTTCTAGAATGAGAATAATAACCGGTATTTTAACCACGAGTGTAGAAAATTTCCTTTTCTCCACACTATCACCAACATAATTATGTTTTGAGTTTTTTGAAAAGGCAGGTTTTTATTATGTGCAGTACCCAGACTGGCCTTAGGCTCAAATCCTCTTACTCCAACCTTCCAAATGCTTGGAATTACAAGCCTTTACCACCACACCAAGTTCCTTTGATTTTTTTGATGAGTTATAATAGTTATGAAGTAGAATCATAATAATTTTGAATTGCATTTCTCTAATGACTTCTGTTCACAAAGCATTAATCCAGCATAGAAGTGGTATTAAACACAACTTTCTAAACCCACTGGTGATTTTCAGGGCATTTTGCAAAATATGGCTATTCAGAAATTTTGTCGATTTTTAATCAAGTTCCTTGTTAATCTCATCTTTAATCTCTATATACAAAATCAATAATTAATTCAATATAGTAGAAAGGAAAAAAATTGAGCAACTCCTCACAATTTTCAATTTTCAATAACATGATATTGCTTAAATCATTTTCTGTTTACGCTTGAGACTATATAAATCAATTTATTTAGACCTTTTACAAGGCTCTCTGTATTTTATTTATTTTATGCTGATTGCTCTTTCCAAATCCTGCATGTCTAATTCTCCTTGGTTTCTTGCAGTCTCATGTAGTTCAGGTTTCAAACTGAAGAATAAATTGAAGGAAGCAACCCAAAAATAGAGTTCCTCTCATCTAATGATGCCTCTACAAGAATGAGGAAAGAGTTCATCCTGCTAAGGACCTTTGTATGATAGGATATCAAAAGGAGAATTCATTCTTCTATGTCTTCCCTGCCTTTGCAATTTACCTTAAATGATGTAAAACTCAATATACTGCTCAGTTACTTTTACGTTTTATGAGTTTTGCACATTATCATATGGACTTCACCCCAGTCTACAGCATTCCTTCATTATTCTGTCACTGATAGTTTTACACTATCAAGACATAAGATAACCAGTTTGATTTACAGCATGAGAAGTTATCCAGCTGGTTTCCTTGGAAGCACAGCATAGTCAATAAATAACATTACTTCTGGTTGCTCACTACATGTAATGATTCTTGTGATATATATCACATTCTGTTTAATATTAAAAAATACTACTGGGTAAACTGAAAGCTCATTCATAGAAGTTTATGTTAAGTATTTCACAAGTTTTATGTCTCTTAGGTCTTAAAAAATTTGCTGTAATGCTAATGTTATTACCATTTTAGTGTTGAGAAAAATTGTAATTCAAGGCACTAAGTGCATTGCCCAAAGACATATAGTGAGGAAGGAAATGAGTCAAAGTTTCCAAAAGCCTTTCAGCAATACAAAAATGTAGGTAAAATCTCTCCATTCTCTTATACTCTCAATTCAATATTCATATTGTCCAATAAATAATAGCATAAAAATATTGCCCACGGTAATTGTTTTCTATCACATTTTGTCTTCAACACAGACTGAGTTGGTGACTTTGGGTTATCATGCACAGTGATGAGATTATAAGTTGAGGTCCAAAGAGAGCCAAATTTTTCTGTCCCACAGTTCCAGTATTCTTTTTAAAAAGTACTAAAACTTTTAAATACCATTACTTACTGTCTTTTAAGTATCCCAAAACGTAAACAATTCACATATAGTCACTCCAAAATGCATTAAAAGTAGGAAATAATAAAACAGGCCCTCCTAAACTAAAGTTTCTTCTACATTTAAAATTATTCCTAAAGCCTTGTACTGGTTTGTCATACCTGTAATCTTGTCTACCCGGCATATCTACAAAGGAGCATGGGATCTGTGAATAGGAGTTGGAAGCCAATTAAGGCAAAAAAAAATCAAAATATTATTTTTCAAAAATTTAAATGAACTAGCAAAGGTCCAGGAATGGAGATGTAGCTCATATAATAGCTCACAAAGCTAGAGAGGAAAGGCCTTGCAAATCCTTGAAGCTCTGAGTTCAAACTCTGGGCATGCCAACATGCACGCACGCACACACATGCACACGCACACACGCGCACACACACGCACACACATACACTTATTCAAAATATCTTCAGGTCAGTATTTTGCATTAATTTCTTGTTTAATGATATTATATGTTAAAATAATGGAAATAAACTCTTCCATCATTTTTAAACGTTTTTTATTGTAAAAATACTGTACAGAGGGGTTACAGTTACATGAGCAAAGTAATGAGTATATTTCCTATCTAACATTGTTACCTCCCCCTTTGTTTTTCCCCAACTACCTCTCCCTTACACCTCCACAAGTACACACTTCACCCCCCCCCACCCTGCCTAAATTGTAAAGTTAGTATTTCAACATAATGTCTTGGGCAACTCATTGTTATAATGGGTCAAACAGTATCTCTATTTGAGCATTTTGGTTTTTCCCTTTCCCTCTCCAAATTAGAGAAGTGTATATAAAAGATGCAGGTGCATCAACACCAAATACAGTGAAAACAGGGGTTATACCGTGTGGGACGACCAAATTAAAAAAAAAAATCTCATCGTACATTATAAGTGCATTAGAAACAACAGCAAGAAAGGAAAAACACACACTTGTGTCCCTAGCTTGGGTTCATTTAGTTTAACATCACCTTATCTAGTCATATGCACATAGCTTTTGACCTTTTCTGCTTTTCCCAGACATATATAACTTATTGTAAATAAGGGATACCATGGGACCTATGTTTCTTTGGACTTGGCCTATTTCAGTTAATATAAATTTTTCCAAGTCTTTCCATTTTCTAACAAATTGGGCAATGTCATTCTTTCTGATGGATGATAGAATTCCATCACACACACACACACACACACACACACACACACACACACACACACACACACACACACACACACAATGTTTTCTTGATCCATTAATCTATTGTGGGGCATCGGGGTTGGTCCCATATCTAAGCTATGGTAAATAATGTTGCAATAAACATAGTTGTGCTGGTAGTTTTAGAATGGCCTTGTTAGTGATCATTTGGGTGAATGCACAAAAGTGGGATTGCTGGGTCATAGAGGAGCTCTATGTGTAACCCTTTGAGGAACATCCATACTGCTTTCCAAGTGCGTGAACAAGTTTACACTCCCACCAAGGATATAGTAGGGTTCCCTTCTGGTCACATGCCCTCCAGCATCTGTTGTTGTGGAACGCTTCATGAATTTGGGTGTCATCCTTGCGCAGGGGCCATGCTAATCTTCTCTGTATTGTTCCAATTTTAGTGTATGTGCTGCCGAATTGAGCACAGAACATTTTTTATACATAAAGTGGAATTGATTTTTTTAAACTAGATAATTCAACAAAAAGCAAGTTCAAAAGAATTGTGAAATTTTAGAACCAGATATTTGTTACATAAGCACACATTTAAGAATAAAGTCAAGATTGATATGACAAAAACAAAATGAGTCCAGATGTTTGTTGTTCAAGAGATGTGTAGGAGGAGGAATTCAATTATTCTATACAGGGCACCTCTCATAATGAACACTGCAGCAAGTGTTAAGGTGTGTTAAAAGTTTTAATGTTTTAAATATGTTTAATTTTGGGAACCTGCTTATATATGCCAAAATTAAGACTGTCAGGTCATAAAACTTTTCCATAAAGTATTTAAGATTTATGGTAGCTGACATATATTACTAAGTATGTACATTTCAGAGTTTATAGAAAATTTATTAATGAGAAGTTGCAAAGTCTTTGTGTAAAGAAACAGAGCAAAGAGATAAGACTTTAACTACACAATTTCTGTTGAAACTTTAGGGCTTCTTTTCTTTATATGTTAGCAAGGAACAAATGATTATATAAGCCATGTATCAGTGATGAGTGAGACATAAAAAGTTATCTTACAGTGTAAATTTAAAGGGTACTCATAGCTTATAAAATTCTTGTTGAACATCATAATCTTAGCCAGTTTTAAATGTACAGGAATATGAGGAAATTGTAAAATCTAATATGTAGTATACTTCAAATATTGGAAATACTGGTATTTGGCTTTTATTTTATTAATCATTAATATTTAATTATTGGTTTTCTTTATTTTTTGTATTGTTTTCTTTTTTGCAATATAATACAACTTTTTTAAGTCGTCATTACGAGGTATTTTGAAAATGTTACTGGGATGACCATTTTTTATAGGTGCATGTGAATTCACAGTGATCAAAATTAAGAACAAAATATTGATTAAAAATTTTCTCAATTAGAGTCTGAATCAGGAGTGTTGATAAATGTCCACACATAAAATCTTAGCCTTAAGCTGAAGCAGTGGTTTTACAGAGTTGAGGCCACAAAAGTGAGAGACTGTGTTTTGTTTAGTTTTTTGGTTTGGTTTTTGTTGGTTGTGGGGCTTGAACTCTGGGTCCTGGGTGCCGTCCCTCAGCTCAAGTCGAGTGCTACCACTTGAGCCACAGCATCACATCTATCTTTTTCTCCTTATATGGTGCTGAGGAATCAAACTAAGGGCCACATGCATGCAAGGCAAGCACTCTAACACTGAGCCACCTTCCAAGATCTGGAGAGACTGTTCTTTTAAAAATCATCTGAACAACATTTACTTTCTGCTTTGGGTTATATAATGAAATACATGAATATCTTTTTATGTTTTTGTGAATTGTCATACTTCTAAATTTATACTAACTTCAGCCACTTCATCCTTTTCAAAGTCATGAAATATCTCTGAGAGTTTGCTTCTGTGAAGACTGTTTTTGCATTTATAATTTCTTCTGAGTAATCTTTAATTTTTATCAAAATTAATTTATATTTTTATATTGATGGATTATCAGACATCAAATACCTTCAAATGTACATGGAGAGTCTAAAGATAGCAGTATGAAGGTTCTCATACAGCTCTTGTTTATCTGTTATGCACTTCCTCAGTATTATGATATTTCTCTCTCTCTCATTTTCTCTCTTTCTCTTTCATGCTCCATGTCTGCTATTTAGAATTTCTGCTGGTCTACTATTATCCTTCAGGATCCACTGGTTTTGTGGGAACATGATAGGGACCATCAGTTACCCTTGCACTCTTTAAAAGTTATAAGAGTAACGTGATATTATTCTTTGCCATTCTAAATGTCAAAACAACAGATCTAGGAATTCCTTTTCACTTTTATTTCTATTATAATTTTATCTCATAGGCATCCATTTGTGACCTAAAAGTTCTTTTTCTTTTACAAAGAATGTTTTTCTTTTATTATCAGTCAGTAACCAAAACAAAGCTATCCTAGGGAAAGTAGGCTGAAGTTGTTCACAGGGATGAAAAACAAGGTAATGGGGGAAATGAGCACAGATCCTCAGAGCAGTTTATCATGTACACTTTGTGAGAATGGCAATGTGCTGGGAACTCTAGATTAAATCACTGAACAGCTGATATATATATACACATATATTTATATATATATATATATTTGTATATGCATATATGTGTGTATATGCCCTTATATATGTACACATGTATGTTACTATACACACAAATATACACATACATATACACATGTATACATGCACACATGGAGAAAGACACATAGATACAGCCAACACAAGTTTCACTAATTGTTGAATATGCCTTAGATGGAATGCTTGGAACCGAATATGTTGAAGATGTCTTTGTCTCTAAGAGTTTTTTTTCCACTCATCTTATCTCCTAAAATTGGTATTTTTTGCCAGAATCGACTTGCAACATGCCGTACAAGTGATAACAAATCACTCAGAAATCTCAGTAAGTAAAGGTCTTATGGTGTCTCCTTGCTCCCCATGGAATTCTTGTTCTTGTAGACAGTCTCAAAAACCAAAGCAGAAGAATATCCTGGTAAAAAATAAGGTTATAAGGCTTTAAATGAGATCCTTCCTTGAGCTTTTTTACAAAAGCTACCATCAATTCCTTGAGAGCTTTTTTGGAGGTTCTAGCAGGAGAGCTCAGCTACCCGGATATCCTTGACCTAAGACCGATCCTCCTCTATTGGGGATGGTCGTCCTCCTCCACCGAGTGCACAGTTTTGGGAGGGACACACATGTAGCGGTGAGGGAGGAAGGGGACACCCACCTAGCCAGCCAGAGCAGCCGAATCAACCCTGGCCATCAATGGGGTGACAGATGTCGCAGCAGATTGCCCTCACATCCAACTACCATCAATTCCTAAGCAGATGAATGAGGCCTCAGAAGACTGGACCTCAGGTCAACACTTAACCAACCCATGTGAAAAGTCTAAAGTTAGAAATGCTGACTGAGGTCTTCCATTTCCTGGCCAAGAAATTTAAAAAAAAGAAAGTTTTTTAATGTATTAAAAATTGAAAATAATTTGTAACCTGTCAATAAATGTGTACAATACAATTATACCAACTGACAAAAGATGATGTGCATTTCACTTATGTGCTTTTGGACTTGGTGAGTGACTATAGGTGTGTCTACACAAGTAGAATAAGCATAAATCAAGCCAGCATTTCTTCATTTAAGATACAAGGAAAGGATACAGGTTGACCCACTGTAGCAATGGGATGTACAAGACAATATCAGACGGGGGTAAAGTGGGGAGTTGAGGAGGTGTGCAGGGAAGGGATGGTAGGGGAAAATCAAAGGAGGGGGTAACAATGCTCAATAAAAAACGTACTCATTACCTTACTTATGTAACTGTAACCCCTCTGTATATGATATTTACAAAAAATATATTTAAAAATACGAAGAAAACTTCTTCTATACTTATATGAAGTATTTGTCACCCAATATCAGTAAGGTACTGGTTTTAGGACCACAGGCATATTAAAATTTTGGATGCTCAAATTCTCTACATAAACACAGTATATTATTTACATTAGAATCTGCCCACAACCTAGTGCAGTATGATTGCTTTTAAAAATTTTACTACATTTTATATTTGTAGTGGAAAAGTATATGCACTATCAACGGATACAAATTTTTCAGATAATTTTTGTCTGCATATTGTGGATGGAATTGGAAGAGCAATTATGAAAAACCCAAATTTCATCACCATGAGCTGTCTGTAAAATGTAACAAGGATCTAATACAGCATCATTGAATGGTGTGGATCTTCAAGAAGAAGTACTTGAGTTGAGACATTATCAGAAAGTGTAAGCACGCAAGGACTTTTTAGAAATGCAGCTGTTAGATTTCTCATAGAGAGCTTTCATAACACTTTGTGAAACACAAGTCAGAACCTCACTGAAGTGTAGAGAGATTTCCCTCACCTTTCTGTCAAGCTCAGTCATTATCAATCAATTTATAGCTAATCTTGTATAATCCTCTAATAAGAAAATGTTTATGGAATGTTATATGCAGAAAAGCTGGTAAGGATAACTTTTTCCAATTAGGACTGAAGGATTGACCTGCCCTCCCCACCACGCTATTGTCCCAGGCCCATACAGACTCCAGGCAAAATCCCAGGTACATGTGACCTCCTTGGAAGTGCAGGGAAATCCACGTAAGCCCATTGTGGGCCAAACTGAAAGTTCCCCACCTTCCTTGACTTAGGGGCTTTTCATTAACTTCTACCTCCTTGTTCAGACCTCCTATAAAAACCCAGATCCTATCCCAGCTCCCTCACACAACCTCCCAATGCACTGGAAGGATGGTGCCCCTCATTGTGCCTCAATAAACAGTCCTCACCTGTTGATGATGTAGTTCAGCCTATTCCTTTTCCATTCTCCTCCATTTTCCTAACATATGGTTCTGACACCCTGGAGGACTGGGTGCCCTCTGCCCAGGGGCCACACCCCTCCTTGCCACCCCTCATGGAGGCTTTCTGCTACCTTCCTCCTCCTTCCAAGGCCTTTCTCCACTGGGAGGACAGAGCCCTCAGAGCTTACTTTGGGCTAAACAGCCACATGAAAGACCTCTTGATCTTTGCCTTTGTAAACAGTGCAAGCAGTGGACAGCAACCCTGCTGTGGCTTGAGGTATTATTGGCCCCCTGCATAAACCCAGAAAAGGTCTCTCCCCCTATTCTTTCTCTTTTACTCTGTTCCTGGACTCTTATCTCCAGGCTGGAGGGTCTTTGCCTTTTGGTCAACTTCACTCACCATGTAAAAGCCTCAGTACAAGATTACCAGCCCAGTCTGTGGTGGAGGTGCAACGAAACGGACCCCAGGAATCCAGGATTCCCTTCCTTCCTTCCTTCCTGTCTGTGGGAATCCAGGAGACTCCAGGAGTGTCTCTTTTCCTGACACCATGACCCCCTGTAATTAGGACCTTTGGGGATGCTCTATCCTAATTAATTGGATATGTCCATCTGCCTTCCCAAAACACCAGGGATGCCTGGAACAACGGGACAGACTCAGTAGTCCTACCAAATTTTCCAAATTGTCTCCCAGAGACACCCCATTGGTATGACTGTGGTCTAATCTTAAGAAACTGGGCTGACTGATTTACAGTAAAAAAATAATCTGACGTGTTTTTCTTCCAAAATCTGGTCTCACTATCATGGCCAGCACTGGCCTAAATTCGGAACCTTAGGTTTTCCTCTTAGTGATTTAAACAATTCTCCAACAAAACGGTGGGGAGTCCCAGGTCCCCTATACATAAGCCCTCCTCTACCTCTGCTCCAGAAAACCCCCCACTCTGCTTATTCTGTTCTGTTCACCAAGTCCTTCTCTGACCTCCACTCCAGAGTTCCCCCTACCCGCTCTCCAGCCTTGCTCACCAAGCCCTTCTCTGCCATGATTCTCCTATCTCCTCTAAAAAGTAACTCCTCATCTTGTAGCAGCTCAATCTGTCTCTCACCCCTTTTCTCTCCCCATCTCCCTTTCTCTCTCACTCTCTCTTTTCTTTGATGACCTCTGGCACCAAAGATCCTTTTCTCTTTCCTTGCCCTTCTAACTGCACTCTTGCTATTTGCAGTTGGTCCAGCTTATCTAGGCTAAGACTGTCTGCCTGTGTCAAGCAAACTCCTTCTGCTCACCCCTGTCCCTGTGCTTTCCTGTCTGCCTACCTGTGTAGCTGACACAAGTGAGGATGGGCATAGGCCTCCAAAGTTAAAACAGCAAGGGCTGGGAAGGTGGCTCAGTGGTACAGTGCTTCCCTTGCATGCCTGAGGCCCTGAGTTCAACTCCTCAGCACCAAATAAGCAAAAAGAAAAAAGCCAGAAGTGGCACTGTGGCTCAAGTGGTAGAGCACTAGCCTTGAGCTGAAGAGCTGAGGGACAATTCCCAACCCCAGAGTTCAGGCTCCACGACCGGACCAAAAAAAAGAAAAACAAAAAGATAAAACAACAAGCTAACAGCCCTGTTAAAAATCCCTCTACACAAACCCCTCCATACTTATACACTTCTCAATCCTGTTCTATGGCTAATACACCTTCTTCCCTTCCAGACCCTAAATAAATAGGCCTCTGCTCTGGAACTTTCGTTAACCTGTCACTGAAAGTGTATGAAAGTCAAAAACCCTGAGGACAGCCTCTCTCTTTTACGGCTCTCTCCCTTTATCACACTGAAATCCCATAAAAGAAACAAACCAGTTCTTTTTCTTTTTGGACTTAGACAATAATCCAATCCTTTTCTCTTTCCTGAGTCCACTCACATCAAAATCTTTATTCTTAATTTCTTCTCTAGGAGACTGCAGAAGAGAAATCCCTCCCTCTCACATCTTCCAATAACTCTCTCTATCCACTCACTCAAACACTCACTTTTCAGCACCTTCATTATGCCACATCATCCCTTTAAATGTCTTCATGTTAAAAGTGTTATTTCTTCTCCTTACAGTGGCTGTTCAGCCACTCTCTCCCCCAATTCTCTCTACATGCCCTGGAAGCTGACAGCTAGAAAGAGACAAAGACCACATAATGGATTTTTCTACAACCTCCACTCTTCCACCAACCTTATTCCACTCTCCTCTTCACTCTTCTAGGGGTTAAAATATTTAAATCATATAATATGCCTCATCACCAAAATCGATTTAAAGATTTTCTGCTCTTGTTATTAATGTTTGTTTAAGGGTGGAAATTCTGTTTGTCAAAATTTGCCTTGCATATTGTTTGGTATTGCCTACTTTTCTGACATTGACACGTGTTTTTATCATATTGGGCAAAACAATATCACTTTGCCACTGGAATTAAAAAAAACCCATATGGTTGGTTTTCATTTTTTTAAAAACTTAAGTGCACCTTAAAACTTTGGTTTAAGTATAAGTGTGTGAACATGTTCAGCATAATCTTATTATAATACATAAAACCTGTGTAAAAAGTTATCTTCTTCTATTTCTTGATACAGATATTTCCTATCAAATGTGCTATTTGTTAAAAGAAAACATTTTTATCAAGGGTAGTAGTAAAAGGAATGAGACCCAGCTCATCTACTAACCAGCTGTGATGAAAAACTCCAGTAAGGAGGTAAGAATTGTCTTAATTTGTTCCACATATCTGTTTCTGTCCTCAGAAAGTTCGAGTATGTAGGAGATGGTATGAGTATGCCTTAAAAGACAGCTTATGAGTAAAGTTTGTATGTAATTATTGGCTGTGATTTAACATTAAAACTAGCATGTTATTCTCTATATCCATCTAAAGTCAAGTGTCTTTAGCCAGTCTGTGTATAATGTTGTAAGTAATTAACCATTCATCTGAGGGATGCAGTCTAGCCAAGATCCTGCCTGAAGCATGCTACCGCCTCCATGGTATACTGGACTCCTGCCTGACTCGATCACACACAGCTGATTCTTGGTAAAAGACTCCTTTAGATTTACAAAAACTAGACTCTTGTGGGACACTCTCTATAAACCTTACCCAGCCTGACCGAAAAAGCCAGCTATGTTGTTATGCTATTAATACATGTATAGGCCAGGAGAGCCTCTTATACACTTTGGTTATAAGGTTTCCCAGGCAGCCAAGCTATACTCAAACCCTCATCCTAGCTATTGAGTTGTGTCATTGCAGAGTTCTGGCAAGTATTTGTTGATCAATTTTTGACAGGGTGCACATAAGCTCTACTTGTTCCCACTGATCTCCTTGTTACTTTGATTGGAAATTATAAAGTGTTTTTGTGGCAAAGATTGCAGTTCAAAGCCAGCCCAGGCAAAAAATCCCTGAGACTCTATTCCTATACAACCAGCAAAGAACCAGGCTGGAAGCTGGCTCAAAAATTAACCATCCAAATGCTAAATGTGGCCCTGTGACTCAAAGTGGTAGGATGCTAGCCTTGAGCAGAAGTGCTCAGGGAAAGTGCTCAGGCCTTGAGTTCAAAGCCCATTATCCTAGCCACAAGCAGCTAGATTCCAGGACAAGGCAGAAAAGTATAAGAGGAGATGATGTCACATCAGCCACTTTGTGCCTGTCCTTTCAAAATTAACCAGAGCCAGGAGGTCAATAGAAACAAGTTGAGAAGCTTGTCCATCTAATGTCCATATCTGTCTAACTTCTAACTGGACAAGAATTTACATTCTTGCCTTTGTTACCAGCTATTTATAGGAAATGATCAAAGTCTCTCACCAGGCCCTTTACCTTAACTACTCCAATCCAGCCCTAGTTTCTGACTGGCTATGGACTCATGATCCAAATGGAACTTTTCTGGTTTGTGCCCTGGGTGTGTTTTCCTATGTAACTCATATCAACCAGTCAGCCTTTTGCTTGATCTCAGCATTTTCAAGTTTCTCTCTAACAGGATAATAGCCCTGACTCAAGACCTGGGACCACGTCAAGGCCATCCTATTACTGCAGGCAACCAGAGGCTTTGCTTACACTGCCTTGGACCGAGCACAGACATGGACCTGAAGACCCCAGCCCCAGTGACTGCTCGACACCCCCATGCCAGCTGAAGGCAGCCAGAAAAGACCCCTTTTTATACTCCACCTTTTATACTCCAGGTTTCAAAATGATTGGAATCTGCTTTGTTCTCATAACTCCATGTTAATCCTCTATCAGCCCAGTTCTTTTTATGTATCCAAAGATCCTATATGAAGAACTTGCCTCTCCCCTCTTGGCCCTATCCTTTTATGTATCTGAAGATGGAATATGAAGGATTGACCCCCACCCTACTATCCTAGGCCCATATAGACTGCAGGCAAAACCCAGGAATATGTGAACTCCTTTGAAGTGCAGGCAGGGCAATCCACGTAACCCAGCTGTAAACATCCCATTGTGGGCCCACACCTTCCTTGAGCTAGGGGCTTTCCATTAACCTCTAAATCCTTGCTCAGACTTCCTATAAAAACCCGATCCTGTCCCAGCTCCCTCACACAACCTCCAAACCTGCTGGAAGGGCTGTGCCCCTCGCTGTTCATCAATAAACAGTCCTCACCTGTTGATGATGGAGTTCGGCCTATTTCTTTTCCATTCTCCCTCATTTTCCTAACAAGGGCATTCTGTTTTCTATGATCAAGAAGAGAGAAAATTAGATAAGCATCCATTTACAGCCTTCTGAATAATTCTGATTCTGCCCACGTCAGTTATCTATCCATACCTATGTCCGAGTGAGAGGATTTTAGAAGAATTTAGTGTTTTAAAAATTAAAATTAAATGTAGAATGAAATTGGTTCCAATGCATCACTTTAAGATATTTAGAAACAACTGAGAAACCTAAAGGTCTATAAGATTTTTTTTATTGGAAGTGAAGGGGTTGTGGAATTTGGTTCTCTATATTTTAAGCAATTTGCAAAAAGAATTGGCAAAATAAAATTTACATTTGCAGCAGACTTGACACATAAATTTTTGTATATTGAAAGAAACACAAGCCATAACAATATGTCAATGCTATCCTCTTATTTATTTCTAAACGTTTATGATTTTTGTCTCTTAATATTAAAACTTCAAATTTGTTTTAATCTTTATCAAGTTGTGCAAAGGGGTTTCGCTTCATCATGTCAGTGTTTAATAGAGTATATGTGCATTTCAATGTACAATACATCTGAAACATTGAAATCTTTCCACTTTTCTTCCTTCCCTTACCCCAACACCACCTATCCCTTCAAGTATCCTACTTATATTCTCACATATGTACATTGAGTGATATGACTGTATTAGTCCACCATTTCCATTAGGGCAGAAGTGCCCTACTCCCTTTAAGCCCAGATCTCCCTTTTAAGAATTGTTTCAGCTTCATGGTATTTTGTTAAATTTCTCTGCTTTTGGCATTTGGCTTTGGGCTAACCACATTCTCTCTTCCATGTTTAACCTACATAAATGAGGTTATTTCTCCACATTTCTAATCTCTGAATGGCTGAGATAGGTCTCCTTTACTATGCATCTGTCTTTTTTTATTATAATTTGTGATATTAACTCAAAACTGCTTTGCCTTTTGTCAGCAATTGGGCTGTTATAAGAGAATACTTCAAAGTAAGTGGCTTAAAAACAAGAGAATTTTATTACCCATATGCTAGAAGCTTAAGCATTGATTATAAAAATGCTTGTTCAAAGTAATTCCTTGTCTTTTGGGGGTCCACTTTCTGGTTCATCACAATCTATTTGCTGGACATTCATATGGCAGAGTAGTTATATTGGGCTTCTTTTTATCAGGATCATTATTGTAATGCCATCTCTGAAAGGTTGATTCTAATGTCACCAGCCGGAGGAACAGAATTTCCACATGTGTATATGAAAGGAATTACAACGCCCAATACACTTTGCAATTTTTTCTTTAACTCAGTGTAGTGTATCCTTTGGATATTATTTCATAGAAATAATAACTTAAGGACAAGTTTATATCATGTGACTTATGTCAATGATTCTTCTTGCAATGGGAATAATTAGAGTGATGGCAAAGTGAAGTATGATTGTTCAGTGGCTCTTGAATCACATCATAGGTAATCATGTAAACGTGGTACAGCCTATCTACGGCCCTTCTGATGTATTTGAACAAACTCTGATGAGTTAATCGCTTTCAGAAATATTCGATTGAGCCAACAAATACAGATCTCCTTTGATTTAAATCATGGCTTGCTTGTAGGACTCAAATAGACACCAAAATCAGAGGATGCTAAATTCTCTGATAAAATATATAATAAAATTTTTATAATTAATATAGCATGAAGACTGTAATATTAATAGCACTATAAATACTTGTATTCATATTATATAATATATTGACATCCTTTGGTTTAATCAGTTTTTAGAATATTTATAACTAAGTGTAAATGGTATGCAAATAGTTATTTGATGATGTATAGAAAATGAGAAAAAGATTTGCATACATATTACTACAGATGCAAACATATTCACCTGGTTATATATGATCCTTCATTTGTTGGTTTCATTCATGCATAGAGAACATACAAAGAAGTGAAAATTGCCAACTTGAACTTACTAAAGGATTAATTAAATGAAGTTTATGTTGGGCTAAATAGATTTTATAAATTAAATTGTTTGTCCCTTCCTTTCTCCCACCCTTCCTTCCTTTGTTCCTTCATTCCCTCCTTCCTTCCTTCCTTCCTTCCTATTTTCCATCCTTCCTTTCTTCTGTCCTTCCTCCTTCCTTCCCTACATCCCTACCTCTCTCTCTTTCTCTCTTTCCTTCTTCTTTCCTTTCTTGCCTTTTTCTTCTTTCTTTCTTTTTTCCTTTCTCTCTTTCTATTATTCTTCCAATCTTCTTTTTTTTCTTTTACTCAGAATATTTTTTATGTTTATAGAAAAATACGAACTGCTGTACTCTAAGGTGTTATGAGTAATTATAAATATTAACTAGATTGATATTAATTTTAATGACCTATATTGTATCTTAAGACATATTGTACTAAAAACAACTTCACAAATGTTGCAAGATATGTAACAAATATTGCTGTTCCTGATATTGTTTATTTCTTCAAACTAAAATAAGCATTTAGACATATATTGTGTGTGTGTTTGTGTGTTGTTCCTGTGATTTTAACTCAAGACCTGTCCCCTAGTTGTTTTTATTTCCCTCAAGGATATTGCTCTATCATTTGAGCCACAATTCTATTTCTGGCTTTGTGTGTGTGTGTGTGTGCAGGTGTGTGTGGGTGTTGTGATGTGTGTGTGATTAATTGAGATGTGTCTCACAAACTTTCTTGCCAAGGCTGGCTTTGAACTCCAGCCTCCTGAGTAGCCAGGATTACAAGCTTAGACACCCATATGTATCACAGATTTCATATATCCAAGAATACAATAAATTTCATATTATTTGAATGCTAGAGGATCAATTTAACAAATAACATAGATATTTATTTAGTTATTAAACCTGAACCTGTACTGTGAAAAAGTTTTCAATTTTTTGAAAAAATATGCACTCAAAGATTTAAATGACAGAATCTTTGGACAAATTGAAATACTCTATTATTCAATAGCAAAAAAGGGATCATTAATCAAATTTCTCATGTAAGCTAAAGGCAATAGGCTCTATCAGGCTGAATGAAGCAATTTTTCATTAAATTAAATATTATCTAATGTGGTCACATGATTTTCTCTTCTTTTTAACCTAAAAGTTTTTGACACAAAAATGTAGCTTCATACATTTTTTGATTATTTAAAAATCTTAGTTACTGGTCATATATTTCTGATATTTGATTACCTAGTCCTTTTACAGAAACAGTGAATTTCATTTATTTTATGTCAACAGTTATTTTTACAAATTGAATCAATCTCAGTATAAGATAACTAAAGCAAGATATTCCATCACTTATCCAATTATTCCTATAGACTTGAATATAAGTTATTTTTGAATGGTAAGAAATTCATATTATACCTACACTCTATAGAATAATTAAGATAAATGATTGTTTTTCCTTCAACTGGAAGGAAAAAAACCTCATTATAAATAATAAATACTTGAATGGAAATGCTATAAATTATGAAAAATTCATGTCATTATGAGTTAGATGAAATAGTCATTTTTGAAGGTCACAGCATGAAAACTCTTGAAGCTTCTGCATCTGCTAAATAAAATGTATTTGCATTCAAAATATTTCATTCATCTCTCCAGTAATGGTATAACCAAATCACTGCTATGCCAAATAGCATCTCTGATATTTAGGAACAGAAGTTATCACAACTGTATAGAAAGATCTACCCACTACACTAGAAATTAAATCTGAAATCATAAAGGATTGTGATTAATAATTAGCTTTCACTACATTGCCATAAAGAGGTGAACCCTTTCAAGTGGGCACAGTTGAAGAGATTAGGTCACTCAGAACTTGAAATCAAAGAGGATGTTAAGATCAAAGTCCTTTCTTCCTCTTCCTTCTTTTACTTCTCCTTCTCCTTTTCCTTCTCCCTCTCCCTCTTCCTCTCATCCTTTTTCTCCCTTTCCCACTCCCATTCCTCCTCTTCTTTACTTCCTGACTTCCATGAATACAAAAAGGCCATCACATGTTCCTGAGCAATGAGGATAAGAAATGTAAATTGAAATGTATAAAATCAGAAGCCAAGATAAAACTTTCCTCCTTTTAATTAATTTTATGAAGTATTTTGTCATATTGATAGGAGTCTGACACAGCATGCTCTCATTATTATAAGGGATAATAAATCGACCGAAAATGTCCTAATGAAATGAATGAATTAATATTATATTTGGAGAACCCTACATGAAAATATCAGATACACTTCAATAAGAGGCAAAAAATATGTTCAGATGAATATGGTGGAGGAGAAGCTGGAGGCTAAACAATTTCTGGCATACAAAGCAGTTTTAGTGATCAAGTGAACAGTCCTAGGCTAGAGAACCACACCAAATGTTCCATCAGAGTACAGAGAGTGGCCAGAGAGGGAAAATCAAAGCAAGGAGACAAATCTGAGCACTTGCTGGTAGCCGCAACTGTGGTGGCTGCGGCAGCAGCAGCGGTGGCCATAGCCTCCATACCTATAGCACAGAGAGTCTTGGGTAAAGATGCCAGATGTAGCAGGCAAGCAGATTTTACTCAACACCAGTAAGAACTGAGGAGGAGCAGATATCTTCATCCGGCAGATCGCAGGCCAGACACAGCCCAGGACCAAAGACTCTGGAGTGAGTAGAAGCCTGACATCCTCACTCTAAGGGAGCAGAGGAGGGAAGGCCACCCCTCCCTGCCACCACCATCAGAGATCTCCATCTTTGATATTAAAAAGGACCATTTGAACAGCTATCTCCAACTCAGGCCTTGGAAGAAAACAAGAGTCATTTAGGAGGTCACAGGAACTTGACTTGAACTGCCTGGCTCAGTTCCCCCCAAAGGAAAGTCAACCAGCCCAGGCAAGGAAGCCTCACCATTGGAGGAGTGACTTTCTTCTCTGGGTAAACTGAGCCAGAGGCTGCCCCTCCATACAGCAGCATAGACAATCAATTGAAATTCAGTAATCAAAAACCTGAGAATGTCCCCAGGATGGGCTCTGTGAGTGTCCCAGGAGCTATTCCCTCAGGGAAAAGCTACTGTTTGCTGAAAGACCTCAACTTTACCCAGAACCTAGCCTAAAAACAGCATCTCCAAACTAGAGGAAACAGCCATCTCCCTCTTTCGTGATACTCAAAGCAGATCTCCCTCCCACTGAAGTAGAATGGGAGGAGGATCACAAAATCCTGGGTAATGCAGAGCATTTTACTGCCTGCTCAAACTCACTTAAGAAACTAATCAACCCACAGAAACAACAAACACCACAAGCAGACCAGAGACTCCACCAAGAGATTGGTTATGGACACGGGGGAGATGCAGGATCTTCCCATTCTACCCCCTTCCCCACCCCACTCAAAAAAATCAAAGAACTCTTCTTTGTACCTTTTCTTAATTTTTAATTTTTTTCAAAAATTGTTTTCTATTAATCTTTTCTTCCTTTCATAATTTTTATTATCGATGTGTGTGTGTGTGTGTGTGTGTTTTATCTCTTCTGAACTTTTGGTCCTTTTTATTTTTTTCTTTTCAATTTTTTCTCTTTCTTTTTGGTGAGAATTAATTGCTGTTCTGATCATCCTCAGATATTTACCCATCGTCGATTATTAGACCTTATCCTCCATTGTGTACACACTTCATGCAGCAATTTATTACTCAATTCACAATCTCTTAGGATTAAATTATTTTATTTTTATTTTTTGTGAACATACTGTAAAGAGGGGATAAAATTTCATGGACAAGATAATGAGTACATTTCTTATTAAGCATTGCATACTCCTCCTTTGTTTACCCTTCACATCCCTTCCCAGCCTCCCCCATCCCCCCACCCAATCTTCCCCCCTACCCCCCGCCCACACAAATGTTGTAAAGTTCGTTTTCGACATGACAACTTGTACTTCTCATTGTTGAAACCGGTCCACCTGTATCCTTAAATAACTTGTTTTTCCCCATCTCCTCCACAAATTATACATTCATCAAATATAGTGAAAGCAGGGGTTATATTGTGGGGGAGGGACATACAAAGAAACAAAGAAATAATCTTATAAATGTGTTAGAAACAAATGCATGAAAGAAAAAAAATTTAAATACATATCTAAGGGTTCATTTTCCTAACATTATATTATCTGACCTTTTCTGCTTGACTCATACCTATACTAGATATTGCAAATGAGGGAAACCATGGGACCTATGTGTCTTTGGGCTTGGCTTACTTCACTTAATATAATTTTTTCCAAGCCTTTCCATTTCCTAACAAATGGGGCAATGCCATTCTTTCTGATGGAGGCATAGAATTCCATTGTGTATATATACCACATTTTCTTGATCCATTCATCTACTGACGGGCTTCTGGGTTGGTTCCATATCTTAGTTATGGTAAATAATGCTGCAATAAACATAGTTGTGCTGGTAGTTTTAGTGTGGTCTTGTTTGTAAACATTTGGGTAAATGCCCAAAAGTGGGATTGCTGGGTCATAGGGGAGCTCTATGTGAAGTCTTTTGAGAAACCTCCATACTGCTTTTCAAAGTGGTTGAAAAGGTTTACACTCGCACCAACAATGAAGTAAGGTTCCCTTCTGTCCACATCCCCTCCAGCATCTGTTGTTTTTAGAGTTCTTGATTTTTGCCATTCTAACTGGAGTGAGGTGGTATCTCAATGTTGTTTTGATTTGCATTTCCTTTATGGCTAGGGAGGTTGAGCATTTCTTCATGTGTCTATTGGCCATCCTTCTTTCTTCTTCAGAGAAGTTTCTCTTTAAGTCTTTAGCCCACTTATTTATTGGGCAGTTGTTTCTTTGAGGATTTGTTGTTGGGGGATTTAATTTTTTGAGTTCCTAGTATATTTTAGATATGAGACCCTTGTCCGTTGTATGGCTAGTGAAGATCTTCTCCCAATCCGTGGGCTTTCTATTGATCTTGCCAGTTATGTACTTTGCCATGCAGATGCTCTGGAACTTCATGAAATCCCATTTGTCCAACATTTCTTTTATTTGTTGTTTTTCCTGGTCTCTATTAAGAAAATTTCGGCCTGCTCCAAGGAGACCTAGGTTTTCTCCTATTCCATCCTGTAATGTTTACAGAGTGTCTGATTGACTCCGAGGTCTTTGAACATTTGGAGTTGATTCTGGTGCAGGGTGATATATAAGGATCTAGCTTCAGTTTTCTACAAGTAGTTAACCAATTTCACCAGCACCATTTACTGAAGAGGCTGTCTTTCTTCCATTCTATTGTTTTAGCTCCCTTATCGAAGATTAGATGGCTACAGGTCTGTAGGTTCATTTCTGAGTTTTCAATTCTATTCCATTGTTCCTGAGGTCTGTTCTTATGCCAGTAGCAAGCTGTTTTGATTACTATGGCTTTATAGTAGAGTTTGAAATTTGGTATTGATATTCCTCCAGCAGTGTTTTTTCCGTTGAGGAGAGTTTTTGCTATTCAGGGTCTTTTATTGTTCCATATGAATTTTTGAATTGCCTCTTCTATTTCCTTGAGGAATGAGGTTGGAATTTTGATAGATATCACATTGAATTTGGGGAGAGCCTTGGGAAGTATTGCCATTTTCACGATGTTAATCTTTCCAATCCAGGAGCATGGGAGGTTTTGCCATTTTCAAAGTTCTGTGTTGATTTCCTTTTTCAAGATTTTTAAGTTTTCATCATAGAGGTCCTTCACTTCTTTGGGTA
Source organism: Dipodomys spectabilis (assembly GCF_019054845.1). Lineage (NCBI taxonomy): Eukaryota > Metazoa > Chordata > Mammalia > Rodentia > Heteromyidae > Dipodomys > Dipodomys spectabilis. Next base: position 118,061 of record NW_024871112.1, on the reverse strand, counting down.
AGTTAATTCCTAGGTATTTTATTTTTTGTGGGGCTATTATAAATGGAGTTCCTTTCCTAATTTCAACCACACTTTTCTCATTGTTGGCATACAAAAAAACCATTGATTTTGGGGGGTTAATTTTATACCCTGCTACTTTGCCAAAATTTTGAATCAGCTTGAGTAATTTAGGAGTGGAGTATATGGGATTCTTTAAATACAAGATCATGTCATCTGCAAAGAAGGAGAGTTTTATTTCTTCTTTCCCTATTTGGATCCCCTTTATGTTCGCATCTTGTCTTATTGCTGTACCTAGGCATTCTAATACTAGAATGAAGAGAAGTGGAGAGAGTGGACATCCTTGTCTTGTTCTTGAGTTAAGAGGAAATGGCTTTAGTTTTTCACCATTAATTATAATGGTGGCTGTAGCTTTGTCATAAACAGCCTTTATTGTATTGAGGAATGTTCCATGGATTCCTAATTTTTCCAGAACCTTCATCATAAAGGGGTGTTGCATCTTGTCGAATGCTTTTACTTCATATATTGAAATAACCATGTGGTTCTTATTCTTGCTCCTGTTGAGGTGATGAATAATATTAATTGATTTGCATATATTTTACCAGTTTGCACCCTGAAATGAATCCTGTTTGATCGTGTTGTATGATTTTTTGGGTGAATTGTTGAAGTAGATTGGCCAAAATTTTGTTGAGAAGTTTTGCATCGATATTCATCAAAGAAATGGGTCTATAGTTCTCTTTCTTTGATGAGTCCCTGCCTGATTTTGGGATGAGGGTTATGATGGCTTCATAGAATGTTTTCGGTACTGAGCTTTCTCTTTCAATTTCATTGAAGAGTTGGAGGAGTATTGGTGTGAGCTCTGCTTTGAAGGCCTTGTAAAATTCCGCTGTAAAACCATCTGGTCTTGGACTTTCTTAGCTGGGAGATCTCTTATTGCTCTTTGTATTTCAATGCTTGATATGGGCCTGTTAAGATGTTTAACTCATCTTGGTTTAGTTTTGGCATGTCAATATTTGCTAGGATAAGGTGCATTTCTGCCCAGTTCTCAAACTTATTAGCATAAAGTTTTGAGAAGTATTCCCTTATAATGTTCTGAATCTTGGTTGTTTCTTAAGGTGATGTTTCCATTCTCATCTCTGAGTTTATTTACTTGCGTGTGATCTCTTCTTTTTCTCCTGAGATTTGCTAAAAGTCTGTCAATTTTTTTAATTTTCTTGAAGAACCATCTCTTTGTTTTGTTGATTGTTTCTATAGTTGTTTTGGATTCTAATTCATTTAATTCTGATTTAATTTTAATTATTTCTCTCTGTCTATTGTATTGGGCCTTATCTTGCTGCTCTTTTTCAAGGAGGTTTAGATGTGTCATTAAATTGTTGGTTTCAGATCTCTCCTATTTGTTGATATAGGAGCTTAGAGCTATAAACTTGCCTCTGAGTACTGCCTTGGCTGTGTCCCAGAGGAGCTGGTAATTTGTGTGCTCATTTTTGTTGAATAGCATGAACATTTGAATTCCCTTTCTAATCTCAATGACCCACTCGTGATTCAGCAGTGTGTTGTTCAGTCTCCATGTGTTACCAGCCTTTCTTTGGTGGCTTTTGGTGTTGAGCTCTAATTTTATTCCCTTGTGGTCTGAGAGAATGCAAGATATAACTTCAATGTTTCTGAATTTAGACAATTTTGCTTTGTGGCCTAAAATGTGGTCTGTTTTAGAAAATGTTCCATGTGCTACTGAGAAAAACGTGTATTCTGATGCTGCTGGGTGAAATGTTCGATAGATGTCTGTAAAATCTAGTTGATCTATGCAGCTGTTTAAATCTGCGGTTTCTCTGTTGAGTTTTTGCCGAGTTGATCTATCTAGTGGGGAGAGTGGTGTGTTAAAATCTCCAATAATTAATGTCTTTGGATCTATGTGGGATTTGAGGGAAAGTAGTGTTTCTTGGATAAATTTGAGTGCTCCATTGTTTGGCGAATAGATATTTAGAATTGTATTCTCCTGAAGGAGAGATCCGTTAATTAGTATGTAGCGACCTTCTTTATCTCTTCTCACGAATTTTAATTTGAAGTCAAATTCATCTGATATTAGGATTGCAACTCCCTCCTGTTTATGGGGGCCGTTTGCATGGTAGATATTGCTCCAGCCTTTAACATTGAAAATGTGTTTGTTTTTATGGGCAGGAGATGTGACTCCGGAAGGCAGCAGATAGAAGGATCTTGTTTTTTAATCCAATTAGACAGTCTGTGTCTCTTAATTGGAGAGTTAAGTCCGTTAATGTTAAGAGATAGGACTGAGAGGTAATTGGGATTTCCTGCCATGTTATCCACCTTCTTGGGGGCTGCAAAAACTGGATTGCATCTGTGGCGGCTGCTGGCAAGAGTTCAGATCTCTCTATTTGCCTTGATTTTCCTTAGCTGGCCTAACTCTCTGTCCTGTGATGGCACACTTGGTGTGATTCTCTAGCTTAGGACTGTTCACTGGAACTCTAAAACTGCTTTCTATGGGAGAGCTTGTTTAGCCTCCAACTTCTCCTCTGCCATCTTCCCCGCCACCTCCTTGGCTTAACTTGTTCAATAGCAGCATTTTCTCTTTATACCTATATAATTTTCAAGTAACAAATTTTGAGAATTTTTAGTTTTCAATTTTTCGTATCTCCTTTCTATCCCTCCCTTTCTCTCATCCTATCCTTTTCTTCTCTCAAGATCATCTATAAACTTACATAATTTTTAAGAGTTTCATTTTTTAAATTTAAATTTTTGTTTTTTCCATTTTTTCTTGTTTTTTTTTTTAAATTGTGAGAATGCATACAGAGGAGTTAAAATTACATGGGCAAGGTAACGAATTCCTTTCTTATCAAGAATTGTTGCCTCCTCTTTGTTTCCCCTTCTATCCCTTGCCATACTCCACCATCCTCCTACCCGAACTTCCCCCCCCCCCACCCACCAACGTTGTAAAGTTCTTTTGTTGACATAATGACTTGTACATCTCTTTGTTGCAATGGGTCCACCTGTATCCCTAGTTAAATGCTTTTTTTCCCTTCCCCTCCACAAATCATACCAACATCAAATACAGTGAAAGCACGGGTTATACCGTAGGGAAAGGACATACAAAGAAACATAGAAATCATCTTATAAATATGATAGAAACAATTGCATGAAAGGAAAAAAAAAACTTTTGAATACTTATATTGGGGTTCATTCCCCTAACGTTAATTTTTCTGATCTTTTCTGCTTGACTCAGACATATACTAGTTGTTGCAAATAAGGGAGACCATGGGACCTATTTTACTTTGGGCCTGGCTTACTTCACTTAATATAATTTTTTCCAAGTCTTTCCCTTTCTGAACAAATGGGGCAATGTCCTTCTTTCTGATGGAGGCATAGAATTCCATTGTGTATATATACCACATTTTCTTTATCCATTTATCTACTGAGGGACATCTGGGTTGGTTCCCTATTTTAGCTATGGTAAATAATGCTGCAATAAACATAGTCGTGCTGGTAGCTATAGTGTAGTCTTGGGGTTTTATTGTGGTCTTGTGTTTTTCGTGTCTCCTTTCTATCCCTCCCTTCTTCTCATCCTATCCTTTTCTTCTCTCAATATCATCTATAAACTTACATAATTTTTAAGTATTTATCTTTTTTTTTCATGGCACTAACATTTAATGAGAAGACAAATTTTAGAGTAGATAAAATTGAAGGTGCATGCCTCATTGTTGTAGATTTGAAACCATGCATATCCTTCCTCATAAAATGTCTCAAATGCCGTTAAAAACACCACACGCAAAACCAAGCAATTATAAGTCCTTCGAAGCATGTAACTGTGATTAGCTGCTATTCTCAGCAATATAAAAATACTTCCACCACAATTTCATTCCAGTCTGTAAAGTAATTCAAAACAAACAAGTTGGAGACATCGCTCAAATGGCAAAAGCAACAAATACAGATGCTTTGTATCAAGGAAATGAATCCACTGAAGAAACGAACCCATCTGAGGAGGGGTCCTCTGGGGCCTGGCACTAGGCTTCTGGTGGAACGCTGAGTCCCCCTTCTGGGAAGAGACGTATACTGCACCTGGGGTAGCTCTGCCAAACGTCAGGACACTTCTTGCACCCAGTAACACTGAAAGTTTTGTTGTGGATATTCTTTCCTGTGCAGTTTCAAATTTTAGGTATTAAATTTAACAGTTATAACCTGTATTTTCAAATGAGGAACAGCTGATTTCGGATTAAATGTATCATGCTACTTAATTTTGCAACTGGCATTCACACCAGTGGGCATTCTTCTTCACCTTGTTCCTTTTTAATTTCGCTGTAACTTTTTGCTTTGACAGTGTCTTGTTGAACTCCCTCAGCTTTCCAAGTGATGGGGTTACAGATGTGTATCACTATGCCCAACTATTGTTGGAACTCTTCACCCTCCAGTATATAACTACGTTTTTTTCATCCATCCTTGTGAGAATATAATCTTGCTGAGGCAGAAGACCCTGTTTTGGTTCAGGGAACCAAAGAACTGTCTTATTTATGTTATTGTCCTTTAATGCTTTGCCCCTTAAAAACAGAAATATCTTAAGATTCTATTATAGCAACATGGTACAATTTTTAAATGACCCTTAGGCACTTGTTTAAAAACATTTTTTCTATGTATTTAATAAAATCAATAGATTTCACAATCACATGTATACAGTGTATACAAATAATATACAATGTAGAAAAAAGCCAGACTTGCCCAGCACTGGTGGCTAACACCTGTAATCCTAGCAACTAAAAAATGCTGAGATCTGAGGGTCACAGTTTGAAGCCAGGCTGGGGGGAAAAGTCCGTGAGACTGATCTGCAATTAACCAACATAAAGCTAGGACTGGAGGTGTGACTCAAGTTTGAGCAAAAAAGCCAGAGAGTAACAACATGTTGAGTTCAAGCCCTAAAGCCAACACACACACAAACACACTCACACTCATGCAGCCAATACACTGGGAGACCACAACAGCTATAAAGAATGAAAATCCAACTCCACCTCCAAAAAGCCAGTTGTAAAGGACACACGTGACCATGGCTTTCTATTCCAAATGAGTGCAAGTGATGGGGTGTGGATGGACACTGAAATCCCAGCCTGCACTCAGCTGGAATGGATTGAAGCTGTGGCTTAAAGACATGTACTGTTTGCTAATTCCTAAAACCTCAAACTTTAGTTTTTCCCCCCTTCATAAAAATGTTCTTTCAGCTGTGGAGAAGCTAATAGTTGTTTACAATTGTCAGCCTTTTAAAAAGCACTAATTTGTTCCCTTAAGAGTGCAAATGTTATTCTCCGTCTTCCCGGAGAATAACAAACAACACATAATATATGCTCCCTCCATGCCAGCAGCTTTTCAGGCTGGGGATTCCATCCAGGTCACCATGGGGCTTTCGTCTTTCATTACAAGTTCAGGATTTCTGAAATTCCTTCTTCCGAACTTTTGATTTTGGTGCATTAGGATTTTCTTGCTTGTAGAAGGCCTTTAACAGTTCCACAGCTTCCTCAGCCCGATATCCAGGGATGCGCTGAAATGGTTTTCCCGTATTTGGTAAGTCAGCAGAGGCAACATTTAGAACGGAGCCACAGCCACCAAATCATTCATTCTGACAGCGGTAGACGACCAGCGGGATTTTCATCAGGCCGAGAGCAGCTGCACACATAATGCAGGGTTCCACAGTGACATACAACATGGTACGTTCAAACACAGCAGAAGGACTCTGGCCATTTCGTTGACACCAATCTAGGACTTGATCAATGGCCACCATTTCTGCATGTCGAGTAGCATTTTTGGTTTGATTCACTTCATTTCTTCCCTTCCCCACGATTTCATTGTTGTAGACCATAATACAGCCAACAGGGACTTCGGTATTTTCAAGGGCGTCTTTGGCCATGCGCATCGCTTTCTCCATCCACCGTGCCGTCTCCAGGGCCAAAGACACGGCGGTCGAGACGCCCGCCCGGGGCTGGCATGGACGCGGCCAACGCCTCCGCCTCCATCCAGCCGGGTTAACGCACAGCTCTGACCCGCGCGCCTCCCGGGCCGGGAACCAAGTATTTATCTTTTTAAATTTAAATTTTTGTTTTTCTATATTTTCTGGGTTTTTTTTTTTAATGTCTCTCCTATCATTCTGTCCAATCCATTTCCCTCTCTGAGATTAGGCCTTGGTTAAATTCACTCTCATCTTACCTGGCCACCACCCTATAATTCTATTTTTCCCCACATTTCTCCCTACATCTAATAATTTCTGGTTTGCCAATTTTTTTCTTTGCTATTCTTAGCCCATTAATCCATAGTTGTTTGATGTTGAATAGATTGTATCTGTTGAACTAGATTGTGTCTATAGCCTTTTGACTGTGCAACTACCAAACTTTGGTTGATGCTTGCCTTAAAATTATGTTCTAGCACAAAATTAGTGTTACTTTCATACCAAATGAGCAGAAAAAGCCAGAAAAACAGAAGAAAAATGGCAAGCCCAGGTATCTGGACTCCCACTCATGATAAACAGTTGACAGAATAGTTAGTGAATAATCCAGAGGACAGTTCCCAAAAGTCTGTACAAACAATATTGGTAAAAATGGTGAATGAAAAGATTGAAAACCTGCAAAGGACTCAGTGTGAGCATGATAGGGAGAGAGAGAGGCAAACAAAAGATTAATACTGGAATCTCGTGAGAGTGCAGAAACTACTCAAAGATTGGTACAGGAAATGCGTGAGCAGATTTAGAACAGTCAAAGAGCAATACAGGAATTGCATAAGCAGGCTGACAACAATCAAAGAGAAACACAGCAATTGCATGAGGAGGAGGATAACAGAAAAAGAGAAACACAGGTATTGTGTAAGCAGGTTGAGAACAGTCAAAGAGAACTTCAGGAATTGCATGAACATGAGGAAGCTAATCAAAGAGTAATACAGCAATTGTGAGAGTGGAATGAGAATACACAAAGATCAAGAGAGACATTAATGGAATCCATAAAGAGACAGCTGAAAGAATTCAGGGATACCACAAATGGAATCCTGAATAGAGCCTGGCAGAGGGAATGGGCAACAAAGGAAACCATAAACAATCAACTAAGTCATTTGAGAATAAATACTGAACACCAAATTAAGGAAGTATAGAAGTTCATAAAAGATCTAAAAGAAAGCTCTAACAAAGAATTTGAAGCCATTAAAGCCGACCAACTAGAAGGAAAAGAAATTAAAAACAAAGTAGAAAGTCATGACAGTAGGTTAAACCATGCAGAAGATAGAATCTTGGAGATTAAAGACAGCCTTGATATTATGGAGAAATAACATACTACTATCCAAGACAAATCCAAGGAATATGGGATAGATCTATTCAACATTTGGAAGACACCATCAGTAGGTCTAATATGAGGATAATGTTTGTAAAGGAGCACCTAGAAACAGAAGTTAATGGTCGAGAACATTTGTTTTACAGGATCCTAGCAGAGAACTTCCCAAACATGCAAAAAGTTAGGATTATTCAGATAGAAGAAGCTTTTAGAACCCAAAATATACCAGACCAGAACAGGACATGGCAATGTCGCATTATAATCTGCACAGTAACAATTCAGACCAAGAAAAGATCCATAAAACTGTCAAGTAGAAAAGATCAATCACCTATAAGAGGAAATCAATTAGAGTCCCCTCAGATTTGTCAGCAGAGAGAATTAAAGCAAGAAGAGCCTGGAATGATGTATGCCATGCCCTAAAGACAAACAACTATCAATCAAGAATACTCTACCCAGCTACACTCTCCTTCATAATCGAAGGTCAAAGAAAAACCTTCCATACCAAAGACAACCTGAAACAATATATCTCCCAAGAAGTAGCCCTACAAAAGCTACTTAAACATGTCCTACAAATAGAAAACCAACAAGATCACAATAAAGGCCAAGAAACAGCACCCAAACTGAGAATCCAAGAACCATAGGAAGAACCCATTTGCCGCAGCCCCGAGAAGGTGGATAACATGGCAGGAACTCCCAAACACCTCTCAGTCCTAACTCTCAACATTAATGGACTTAACTCTCCAATTAAGCCACGTAAAAAGGCTAGTTGGATTAAAAAGCAAGATCCTTTTATCTGCTGCCTTCAGGAGTCACACCTTTCCCATGAAAACAAACACATTTTGAAAGTGAAAGGCTGTAACAAATCTACCAAGCAAATAGCCCCCATAAACAAGTGAGAGCTTCTATCCTAATATCAGATAAAATATACTTCAAATTAAAATTAGTGAAAAGAGATAAACAATGTCGTTTTATACTAATTAAGGGATTTCCCATTCAGGAGGATATTACAAATCTAAATATTTATTCTCCAAACAAAAGACCACCCAGATTTATCCAAGAAACACTACTTTCCCTCAAAGCTCACATAGATCCAAAGACATTAATTGTAGGGGACTTTAACACACCACTATCCACACTAGATAGATTAACTCGGCAAAAATTCAACAGAGAAACTGCAGATCTAAACACCTGCATGGATCAATTAAATTTAACAGGTATCTACCAAATATTTCACGCAGTAGCATCAGATACATGTTTTCCTCATCAGCTCACAGAAAATTTTACAAAATATACACCATTTGAGGTCACAAATCAAACTTGTCCAAATTCAGAAACATTATAGTTTTAAATTGCCTTCTCTCAGACCACAAGGGAATAAAATTAGAACTCAACACCAAAATGCACCAAAAAGTCCTGTGACAAATAGAGGGTGAACAACACACTGTTGAAACACCAGTGGGTCATGGAAGAGCATAGAAAGGAAATTCAAATATTCATGATATTCACCAAAAATGAGGGGCTGGGAAGGTGGCTCAGTGGTAGAGCGCTTGCCTTGCATGCGTGAGGCCCTGGGTTCGATTCCCCAGCACCACATAAGCAAAAAGAAAAAAAAGCCAGAAGTGGGGCTATGGCTCAAGTGGTAGATCGCTAGCCTTGAGCTGAAGAGCTGAGGGACAGCACCCAGACCCAGAGTTCAGGCCCCACGACCGGACACAAAAAAAGCCAAAAAAACAAAAAATAAAAATGAACACACAAATTACTTGCTCCTCTTGGACATGGCAAAGGCAGTATTCAGAGTGTTTTATAGCTCTTAATTACTAAATCAATAAATTGGAGAGATCTGGAACCAACAATTTAGTGAGATATCTGAACCTCCTTGAAAAAGAGCAACAAGATAAATCCCAATTCAGTAGACGGAAAGAAATAATTAAAATTACATCAGAAATAAACGAATTAGAATCCAAAATAAAAACATAGAAAGAATCAACAAAACAAGAGTTTGTTCTCCAAAAAATTAACAAAATTTATAGATTCTTAGCAAATCTTATCAAAAAAACAAGAGAACACACCCAAATAAATAAACTCAGAGATGAGAATGGAAACAGCATCCCAGAGAAAACCAAGATTCAGAAGATTAAAAGGAATACTTCTCAAACCTTTATGCTAATAAGTTTGAGAACTTGGCAGAAATAGATCTTTTCCTAGCAATTATTGACATGCCAAACATCAACCAAGATGAGTTAAACCATTTTAACTGGCCCATATTAAGCATTGAAATAGAAACAGCAATGAGACCTCCCATCTCAGAAAAGCCCAGGACCAGATGGATTTACAGCGGAATTCTACATGGCCTTCAAAGCAGAGCTCACATTAACATTCCTCCAACTCTTCAATGAAATTGTAAGAGAAAGTTCACTACAAAAATCATTCTTTGAAGCCATCATAGCCCTCATCCAAAAACCAGGCAGGGACTCATCATAGAAAGAGAACTATGGACTCATTTCTTTGATGACCATTGATGCAAAACTTCTCAACAAAATTTTGAGCAGTTGACATCAAAAATTCATCCAAAATATCATACACCACGATCAAACAGGATTCATTTCAGGGATGCAAATATTGATCAATATACACAAGTCAATTAATATAACTCATTACATCAACAAATGGCAAGGATAACCACATAGTTATTTCAATAGATGCAGAATAAGCATTTGACAAATCCAACAAATCCTTTATGATGAAGGTTCTGGAAAAATTAGGAATCCAGGGAACATTCCTCAATACAATAAAGGCTGTATATGACAAACCTACAGCCAGCATTATAATTAATGGTGAAAAACTAAAGCCATTTCCTCTTAACTCAGGAACATTACAAGGATGTCCACTCACTACACTTCTCTTAAATTTAGTATTAGAATGTCTATCTACAACAAGACATGATGCAAACATAAAAGGGAGAGGCTGGAAAGGTGGCTTTGTGGTACAGTGATTGCCTAACATTCTTGAGGCCCTGTATTTGATTCCTCAGCACCACATAGGCAAAAAGAAAAAAGCTGGCAGTGGCACAATGGCTCAAGTGGTAGAGGGCTAGCCTTGAGCTGAAGAGCTGAGGGACAGTTCCCAGGCCCATTGTTCAGGCCGTATGACTGGACCCCCCAAAAAAAAAACATAAAAGAGATCCAAATAGGGAAAGATGAAGTAAAATTCTCCCTCTTTGCAGACCACATGATTTTCTATTTAAAGAATCCCATGACTCCACTCCCAAATTACTGAAGCTGATTCAAAACTCTTGCAAAGCAGCAGGATATAAAATTAACCCTCAATAATCAATGGCTTTTCTGTATGACCACAATGAGGAAAGCGTTGGTGAAATCATGAAGGCAACTCCATTCATAATAGCGCCACCAAAAATACATTATCTAGGAATTAACCGAAGAAATGAAGTACCTCTATTATGAAAATTTAAAAACCTGAAAAAGGAAATCAAAACAGAACTTAGAAAGTGGATAAATCTCCCATGCTTCTGGACTGGATGGATCACAATCGTGAAAACGGCAATACATCCCAAGGTGATCTACAAATTCTATGCAATACTAATCAATATTCCAACCTCATTTTTCAAGGAAATAGAAGAGGCAGTCCAAAAATTCATATGAAACAGTAAAAGACAACAAATAGCGAAAATGATCCTTAGCAGAAAAAACAGTGCTGGAGTAATATCAATACCAAAATTCTAACTCAACTACAATGCCATAGTAATCAAAACAGCTTGGGACTGGCAAATGAAAAGACCTCAGGACCAATGGAATAGAATTTAAAACCCAGAAATGAACACACAGATCTATAGCCCCCTAATGTTCGATAAGGGAGTTAAAAAAAATAGAATGGAAGAAAGACAACCTCTTCAGTAAATGGCGCTGGCAAAATTGGTTAATCACTTGTAGTAAACTAAAGCTAGATCCTTATATATCACCCTGCACCAGAATCAACTCCAAATGGATCAAAGACCACGGAGTCAAAGCAGACAGCCTGAAAATATTACCGGGTAGAATAGGAGATACCCTAAGTCTCCTTGGCACAGGCCGAAAAATTTTCTTAATAGAGACCCAGAAACACAACAAATTAAAGAAAGGTTGGACAAATGGGATTGTGCCACGCCTACTCCAGTGGAGTCTGCTTAGCATGGGAAACCATCTTTCAGACCTGAGAAAGGGGCTTCAGAGACCTATCTCTGAGTATTGGGACTTCACCGAAGTCTACCTCAGAGAATGGGGCTTTACAGAGACCTATCTCCGAGTTTTGGGACTTCACTGAAGTCTACCTCGGAGAATAGGGCTTCTAAGAGGCCTACTCCTGGAAAGGCTGGCAAACCCCTGGGAAAGATGTGTTTCTGCCTTTCTTTTCCTCATAAGAGTGCCTATTAATCTTTTACTGCTTCTACTGCTCTTTGTACTTACTCACTGTCAACATTCCTTTATTCAAAGCTCTCTCTTAAGAGTGTTGATGACTCCAATATCTTATGAGTGTCTTAAAAAATATGACTAACTCACCAGAGTTAAGTGCTACCTTGAAACCCTTCTTATGGAGGCTAGTAGACAAGTTATAAGTAATTATAAAAGTATTGGGGGTTTCACGAAGTCACTTCAGCAGAAGGAATTGTTTGTAAGGGACTTACAAGAAGCTGTAGGCTCAGCTAGAGCAGAAAGAATGTATGGCAATTGCTGAGATAACTATTTAGGAGAAAGAATTTCCTGCTACTCTCTTTTATTTACTAAGAGACTTGCTAGATCTAGGTCTCCTTGAGGTTTACTATTAAAGAAGAAACAGGAAAGATCTTATGGGAAAGTTAAGGCCTCTATAAAGATAGGTAATGGTTAATTGGTGACAAACATCGTAATCGTTGTATTTCTTAGAGATAAGCCGGAAACAAGTGCCTATCAGGTGACCAGCTGGTGACCACCCAAAAATGAAGCCATGCAGCAAGATTGTGTAGCCTTTTGCCCTTTCTCATGGAGACTTTTGCTATAAAAGTTTGTTATCCTCTGCATTAAATCACACTCAGCATCCACTCCTATTGTGTGTGAGTTGTCTGTTTGCCATCTCCCCATCCTATACCAGGTTCCTCCCCTAGGTGTCCTCCATGGTCCCGACAGAGCCCGGTCAGCGGCAGGATTGCATGAAATTGCACAGCTTCTGCATGGCAAAGGACATAGCTAGGAACATCAATAGAAAGCCCATGGATTGGGAGATGATCTTCACTAGCCATACAACGGACAAAATATACCTGGAACTCAAAAAAATTAAATCCCCCAAAAACAAATCTTCAAAGAAACAACTGCCCAATAAATAATGAACTAAGGTCTTAAAGAGAAACTTCTCTGAAGAGGAAAGAAGGATGGCCAATAGACACATGACGAAACGTTCAACCTCGCTAGCCATAAAAGAAATGCAAATCAAAACAACATTGAAATACCACCTCATCTGAGTTAGAATGGTTATAATCATGAATTCTAATAACAACAGATGCTCGAGGGGATGTGGACAGTAGTGAACCTTACTGCATTGTTGGTGGGAGTGTAAACTTGTTCAACCACTTTGGAAAGCAGTATGGAGTTTTCTCAAATGACTCCACATATAACTCCCCTATGTCCCAGCAATCCCACTTTTGGGCATTTACCCAAATGATCACAAACAAAGGTATCAGCACAATTATGTTTATTGCAGCATTATTTACCAAAGCTAAGATATGGAACCAACCCATATGCCCCTCAGTATATGAATGGATGAAGAAAATATCGTATATATACCCAATGGAATTTTATGCCTGTATCAGAAAGAATGACATTGCCCCATTTGTTAGGAAATGGAAAGACTTGGAAAAAGTTATATTAAGTGAAGTAAGCCAAGCCCAAAGAAAGATAGGTCTCATGGTTTCCCTTATTTGCAATAACTAATGTACTTCTGAGACAAGCAGAAACGGTCAGATAAATTGATGTTACACAAAATGAAACCCAAAATAAGGATTTAAATGTTTTTTTTTCTTTCTTGCAATTGTTTCTAACATATGTATAAGATGATTCCTTTGTTGCTTTGTATGTCCTTCCCTCAGGATACAACCCCTGCTTTCACTGTATTTGATGTTGTTTTAATTTGTGATGTGGAGAGAAAAAATAGATTGTTTAAATATGGATACAGGTGGACCCATTGCAACAATGAGATGACAAGACTTTATGTAGAAAAACGAAATGTACAACTTGGCTGGGGGTGAATATGGGAAGTGATGGGAAGGAGAAACAAGAGGAGGCAACAACGTTTGATAAGAAATTTACTCATTCCCTTGTCCATGTAATTGTAACCATTCTGTAAGGTATTTTCACAATTGAGATAAAAAAGAGGCAAAAAATCACCTCTACGGTTTTCTATGAAAATACAGCATAATACAATCTGTTCCTCAAGGAAATTAAACAGTAACTGGCAATATTGTCAATTTCATAAATGATATAAGAAGACTGAAGAACAAATTTCAAATCAAACTGGGTGATATAAAATTTACTTTGCCCCTGTAAACAACCTTTCAATTCTATCTATATCTTGTTCCCAAAATGGTTCATATTTTATTCTAATCATATTTTTAATTAACTTTAATTAATTGAATGGGATTTGCTATTTGATAAAGCAGTTTATAAATAGTGTTTAGTGAGGTTTTTTTTTTCTTTTTCTCTCCTGAGGTTTGATCTCTTATTCTGGGTGCTGTCCCTGAGCTCTTTTGGATGAATGCTTGAACTCGACCACTTGAGGCACAGCAGCACTTTCATAATTTTCTGAGATTTAATTGGAGATAACACTTTCACAGACTTTCCTGCCAGGGCTGGCTTCAAACCTCAATCCTCAGCCTCCTGTGCATCTAGGACAAAAGGTGTGAGCTGCTAGTGCCCAGCTTAATACAATGCATCTTTTTATTTTGGGCTAGTTCTGGGGCTTGAACTCAGGGCCTTGACAATGTCCTTGAGCTTCTTTTCCTCATGCTAGCACTCTATTACTTGTGTCATAGTGCCAATTCCAGCTTTTTTTGTTTATGTAGTACTGAAGAATCAAACAAAGGGCTTCATACATACAAGACAAACAGTCTACCACTAAGCCACATTTCATGGCTAATACAATGCACCTTGAGGTCCATTATCCCTTATCCATCTCAATCCTTTCTCATCCCTAAATTTACATAAACTTGCAATGTCATATATAGTCACTCAGAGGATATGCCACTGATCATATTTTCTTGATAGTCTTATTCACCAACATACTAAACTTATCCATTACAGAATTCTGTGATTTTAAATTCTTAATTGTCACTTAGATTCACCCACTACTATTCTAAAATTTTTCCTAAGGTTAATGCAAATGTAATCTGTAATTCTTCGATAAAGTACATTCATAGAATGTCAAAGAGTTGGAATATGAACGTCACCTTCCGTTCTAGAATATTTTATTATCACTGCCCTCTCAAAATACTCCAATATTTATTAGTAGTCACTTCCTGTCATCATTTCAACCTACCATCCACGTGACTAACCATTACTTCATAGTCTACCACTACAGATGTGCCAATATAAAAAAGCTCATATAATTAGAAAATGTAATCTATTTTATCCATTTCTCCCATGCAATATTAGTGTTTCCCAAGTAAGTAAGTCCATGTAAATTTTTCTCATTGATAGAGCATATTGTTTTGTATGCATATGTATAATTGTATAACGTCCTCAATGCGCATTTCAATATTTTATTATATGTTATTGTAAAAGGTTTTGTACATGTGTCTCATTGGACATAAGTTGAAATATATTTTGTATATAAAATTATGATTGAAAATGCTGGACCATAGGGGCAACTCTATATGTAATATCTTAATGATTGCCAATATGTTTATCAAACTGACTATATCACTTTAAGTGTGAAGCACCAAGGTATAAGGATTCCAATTTCTACATACTGGTTGTGCAGGGCTATCTTATTGTTGCTTGTATTTCCACTAATCACTACATGTATGCAATGTCTAGGTATGATATGATCTTTCCATATGTTCTTTGGTTGTTGTTATATTATTACAGAGATATGTATTTGGATTTTTTGATAACTTATTCAGGAAGGTTAGTTTTTAATTGGCATTAATATTTATAAATTTATTACATTTTCTAAAAACAGCTGACCAGCACTCTTTGATTCATTGACAAATGACTATAAACTGGAATATATTTCTCTTTCCAATATTAAAGGTGTTAGTGTAAAATTGTTACGTTTGTAGAGGAAAGAGTGCAGAACTCAATGGGTCTGTAAGGCACCTGATTAAGTCCATATAATTACTTTCAAGGAATATTAATAAGGAGTAAAACCAAACATTTGTGGAATTACAGTCTCTTTAATAAATGGTGATAGGTTAGACAATATTGGGAAGAATAAAAAATGAACATTGACTTAAACATAACAATTTATTCAAATATTAACTTCAAGCAGGATTAATACATGGCATATAAAACAAAAAGAGTCATGTAAATGTAAAGCAAAGGAAGATGTCTTGACAATTTTGGAGATGAAGCATTCTTAACTTAGGCATTAAACTTATGGGAAAGCAAAACTTGATATAGTAGAACTCAATGAAAGTGTAAAAAATTTGTCTGTGAAAGCTCATATACAAGTAGTGAATAGAAGTTGGGAGCAGAGGGCTCATGTATATCATCCTAGCTACTTAGGAGGCTGTGATTTGAGTATTGCTGTTTGAAGCCAGCCCACAAAATAAAGTCCCTGAGAATCATATCTCTGATTAATCAGCAAAGAAGCAGAAGTAAAGAATGACTCAAAGGGTAATTTTTTAACAAACTGCAACAAATCTCAATGACCCTGAGTTCAAGCCCCAAGAACACACATACATGTACAATTAATAGTAGTAATACTAATAGTGATGATAATGATGATGATGAGGAGGAGGAGGATGATGATGATGAGGATGAAGGGTACTCCTCATCAAGGATAAAATATTTGCAAATCCTATACCTGAAGAATGCCTCAAATCGAGACTCTACGTAGAACTCTCAAAACCTAATGTTAAAAACATCAATTAGACACCAGCATAATATATCTTGTAAAAAATAAGCACAAGGAAAACATCATCAGTCATCAAATGAATGCACATTAAAACTAAAATGACCTCATAAAACATGGATGCGAATTACTTCACATAATACAATAATGACAATACTAAATGCTATCAAGAAACAGAGAAACTGAATGCTGGCAGGAATGTCAAATGGGAAATCCACTTCTGAAAAGATTTCTACAGCTTCCTAGAATATGAAATTTGCAACCAACAACAGCATAGCATACGAATTGAGATCTTCAGGCTTTGTCTCATAGACATAAAACATAACATTCACCCAAAGGCTAAAACACAGAGGATTATAGCAGCATTATTTCCTCAGTCAAAGAAATGGAAATAAATTCAGGCTTTCTTCAGGTGAATGGGAAACGAATTGTGCTACATTCTATAATGACAGAGCCAAAAGGCAACTCGAGTGAATACAATAAAATATTAAGGCATACAAATAACTGGGAATAATCTATCATATATTTGAAGGCAATCTTAAAAGCTTATTTATTGCATGATCTATAAGTCAGAGAAACAAAATGTGTTGGTTTCCAGGATACAGAGTTGGGGATGGGTCAAAGAGAAGTAGTGGGTTTAATTATAAAAAGGAATCATGAGACAAACACATTTTTTGTAAAGAAACATATTTGTAAATATGGTATGTTCATATCGAGTTGATAAAATTATATTGGATTTAATATGTGCACAAAATATTTAAAACTACTGAAGTCTGCATAAGGTACTTGTGAAATATTAATGTCCTACTTGTGATGTCATACTATAAAAATTTAAAGAAACTGGGAAAAGTATTCAAGGGACATCTCTGTGTTCTTCGAATAACATCATAAAACCTCAATAAAACTTAATGATATCTATAAAACAGAAGTCAATGTTGAATGTTTACAATGAAAAATAGTCTGGGTCCAAGCTTGAGGTGAAATATATCTTGCTATTTAGAAAGCAGAGATTTAGAAGGCTGATATCAGGGACAGTTTCGAAAAAAAAAATCATGAGAAATTACAAAACCAAATTAAGCTAAATATAATATTCTTATTATCTCACATTTGTGGAAACCATAGGTAAAAGATCATTGCTCAAGGGAGGCTTGGCCTGAAAAATAATCTAAAGTGGTTAGAGCTTTAACAACTTCAAGCACCAGTAGTGCCAAAGGAAAAAAGAAAAGAAGAAAACAGAAAAGGAAAGAAAGGATAGAAAAGGGAAACTATTTCCTCTTCATTCTTGTAGTTTCATGTCATTGGGTACAAGAATTGAAAATATTTTGTTTACTTTTCAAGGATTCAGACCTCTCTAATATGAAAGCGTTTATTTCAAGTAATTATTGTGTTACTACTATTTATTAATTTATTATTAGGCCTTCTTGGAAATATAACCCATGGCTTGTCTATATTAGTCTAGTTCTACAACTAAGCTGTACCCAAGCTCTGTGGTATAGTTTTGGAAATTGTTTATGATTTCTTCAATAGTTAGCTATTCTACTTTTCATCTTATCTTTTCTCTTCCATCTTTTCCCCTATGTGTAGTTTATGTGTTGAAAACTTTCAATTTTATCTTCTAAACTTAGAATGTTGCTGTTGAGTTTACAGAGAAGTCAGTTGTTTTATGAGATCTATTAAAATTATATATAGATATATGAATTTCACATGTATGATTGATTCTTAGAGTTCATTGCAATAAGCAACATTTATCTTGTAATATGCACCATAGGTATTGAGCCATTGTGATCCTCTCATAAGAATAGCTTCCATTGTTCTTGCCATGTGAATGCTTAGAGTGCTGTTAGTTAATCATGTCCAAGTGTAATTATTTATCTTTTACTATCTATTGGATTAACTTGCAGATTTATGGACATAGTCCAATTATTACAAATGAGGAAAACCATGCAGCATGTATTTAATTGGATCTAGCTTATTTCACTTAATATCATTTTTCCCAGTTTTTCCCTTTCCTCAGGAATGGGGTAATGACATTCTTTCCAATGGAAGCACGGTATTCTATCAATACAACGGAACTGAAGAACCAGAAATGGAATTCACACCTCTAGTCACATAATCTTTGATAAGGAAGTAAGAAACACAGGATGCAATAAAGACAGCCTCTTAAAAAATTGTGCTGACAGAATTGGCTGTACAAAGAAAACTGAAGTTAGATTCTTATATATCCCCCTGTACTAAGATTGATTCCAAATGGATCAAAGACCTCAATGTAAGTCCAGATACTTTGAGAATGTTACAGGAAGAGTTAGGAGAAAAATGAGGAGGGCTCCTTGGCACAGGAGAAAACTTTCAAAGTAAGTTTAGATAAATGGGAATACATCAAGCCAAATCAATCATTAGTCAGACTCGAAAGTCATGAAGGAAAAGAGATAGTGTAGCACAGATTTATTAGGGAGCAAACTTACATATGAGAGCCTGAGACAACGTATACCAATACTCCCTTATCTACATAGGTTATTTATAGTGGGTTTACATGAATATAAGAGTTTTCTGGTGGGGATTATTAAGAAAATGCTAAAACATAGATAGTACGTGAAATGAGTTGTAACTGAATCAAGGAAGGGGGATCTAGTTCAAAGTCTTGGCTTGGTGCCAGCAAACTAATGTATATCTGCACAAAGGATGAGGGGTAAAAGAGGAGTGGATATAAATAAAAGCACTGGTCTGAAGCCTCAAAGTAAGGACCCCAGTTTGGTGTGATCCAAGCAGTCTCTAACCTGAGTTTTTTTTTTTTAAATTAACAAGCATTATTTTAGATTTTTAAAGAGTGGAATGGTGCATAGTCACAGGCAATGTCTGCTATGTCAGGTAATCCAGTCTGCTCATTCACATGTTACCCAATAGCCAGGTTTCAACACAAATTACTACAATGAGATTGTACAAATGAGACTGTAACTTTTCCCTCTCATGAATCAAAATTCTGTCAAATGATTTCTGTCTTCCAGATGTTTACACAACATTTCTCATGATCTTTTCTACTATTTTGTCTTCATTATTGATGTACATAGTACTTTTGTTGTTGTCTTGTATGTATATGCCATTTTTGGGCCTTGAACTCAATGTTTAATGTTCTCCCTTTAATAGTCTCCCTTGTATTTTTTGCTCATGGCTGATGACACTATTCTTTGAGCCACATCTTTACCTTCTGCTTCTGGCTGGATAGTTAGAGATAACTTCACATTTTTGTCTGTTTGGACTGACATTGAACTAAGACATTCAGGTCTTAGCCTCCTGAGTTTCTAGGATTCTACACATGAATGGCTAACACCAAGCTTTGCTATACTGTGATTTTAATTATGTGTTAGGAGAAAGTGAAAGTATATTTGTGCTAAGAGTGCAATTTTCAAATACAAGTTTGAATCAACTTTATATAGTGTAACTGTTATCAATTTTAACAGTTAAATCAATGTATGTTACACATTCCCACAGAAATATAATTGAAAATAAAAGGCATAATTTTTTCTTAAAACGAGTAAAGGAACCATGAATTTCTTTCACTTTACAATTCATGTTTTATATAACTTTAATTAGCAGACTTCCATGATCAAAAGTAAATATATTAATTTTATACTACAAGAAGCAAAGTGATTATAGTTAAAGATAGATATTTCATCACAGCCAGAAGATAACTTTTGAGCATTCTCACTAAAATGTTACATGCAGAAATTAACGGATATAATGTAGCTTGATCATTACATTGGGATTACCACTCCATACTTCATAAATGTTTAAAAAATAATTATGTAGCTAGGTGCCAGTGGCTTATGCTTTTAACCCTAGCTACTAAGAAGTCTGAGAGCTGAGAATCATGGTTCAAAGGCAGCCTAGGCAGAAAAGTCTGTGAGACTCTTATCTCCCATGAGCCTCCAGAAAACTCACAGTGGCTCAAGTGGTGGAGCACTAGTTTTGAGCTGAACTGCTGAGGGACAGCATCAATGCCAAGATTTCAACCCCATGACCAGCAAAATTTAAAAATAAAGTTACAAATAAATATTTTGACATAAATGTTAAAATACATACTTTAATTGTACATCTATTTTTTTTCTGCCTAATATCCTATTCCTTAGGAAGACCTTTTTGTGTAACCCTGTGTTCTTGATTAGAAGACCGGAGCAAAGGCAATAATGAAAATATTCAAGGAAAATACTTGAAAACAATAGTAAAACAAACGCAGACAGTCCTGTTTTCACTGGTTCCAATGAGAATATACATTAAAGTATCACCTTTTTGTTATCATTTAAAGAGCAATAATTAAACTTTAATTAGCAGTGAAGAAGGGAAAAGAAAAATGTGCTTGAAGTCAGCTTGACTTTGAACAATCCAACATAAGCTAATGGATTTACCTTGTTTTTCTATGTAGTTACCAAAATAATAGAGAGAAATACCTTAAGGCAGGAAAACAGCTAAGCCTAAGCAGTAAACTTTTGTATATAAAACAATGGTAAGGGTCTGACTCTTTCAAAGTCAGGCTTGCAAAGTGGAAAAGTGTATTTGCTTTAGTGTGAACAAAAAAATATATAAAAATCCTTTATTAGTGTTTTACATATGTAGACTAGGACTTCTCATGTTGGAGAAGAGGAAAGGTATGAAAAAGTTCAAGATTGACTATTCCCCAAGATCATTCTTATTTATTTAATTATTTATTTTATATTGTTTATTAAAAAAAATTTTTTGGTCCGGTCGTGTGGACTGAACTCTGGGCCTGGGTGCTGTCCCTCAGCTCTTCAGCTCAAGACCAACACCACATGAGCCACAGCACCAATTCTGGCATTTTTCTTTTTGCTTATGTGGTGCTGAGGAGTCGTACCCAGGGCCTCATGCAGGCAAGGCAAGTGCTCTAACACTGAGCCACCTTCCCAGCCCTATCATTCTTATTTATAATGTATATCAATGAAAGTAGCCTTGATTCCTCTTAGTATCATGCTTGTTTACATTTAAAAGCATTATTTGTTGCTGGGTTATAAGCTGCAAACACTTGAGTATTAATAAGCAGTCATTTCCTAAGAAAGGAAAGTTATTGTGTTAACAAACCTAAAATATCAAAGACTCAGCATAGTGGAAACTATTTTCTAGCTGTATCACAATTAGTAGGTATAGAATTTGTTTCCCATTGTTCTAGTGGACCCATTTTTGTTATCTTCTTTTTCACCATCTAGTGATCTTATAACATCCTATACCATCCTGGGATGTCTGTATCTTTACTGGATTCTCTAATTTCTGTTGGAAAGTTAGGTAGGATAGGAGATTGTATTTTTGTTTCTGTTGTAACTTATTTTGTATTACTTTAGAAACTGTAACTCAAAATGACATAAATTATCCTTATGATATTAGGAGACAGATTTCATTTCCATATTCTTATCCTAGCCTTCTACATAACTTTGGTACTTAGTAATCCTCAAATGTGAAAATAAATATAGGGAGCTTCTTATTTAAATATTATTTAGAATTTCAAGACTTCATTAATGCAAGGCCCTTAGTAGTATGTTCATCATACATGTGTCCAAAGCCGGTGGCAACTTTTTCTTATTCTCAGAAGCTAGTGAAGGGTTAAAGTCTTGAGGCAGTGACCACTTGTTGCTTGTTTAAAATCAGCAAATTAGCAGAGCAACACGTGGTGGTAATCCAATCACCTGGTTGGTTGTGTGCCTTTATAAGTCCTGCAAATCTTTAGCTTGGGGCTCTCTTCCTAGGCTCTGCTGTGTCAGAGTGTAGTATGAGGCCTGAGCTGCAGCCCATTTAAATAAAACCTTAAAACAGCTGTAAAGTCTGACTCTCAGTGGTCTTCTTGGTGGCAGTTCTGCGACCTGGGCCCAACATATTAGTGGGGACTTATCCAGGGTTCCCCCAAAGACCCCTGAGACCTCAGTCTCCAAATGTAAAACAGTGCTGTTTTTGTTAATTTGTCTTGCCCTGTTGTTGTATGTTTTACTTTCGTTTTCCTTTGTGAGGTTGGCCGCTCTGATTCATACTGTGAAAAGCGATGTTAAAGCAGACATGCTTGCATGACAACCATGGAGCAACTGGGAGACTTCCCAGATCCTCTTGTGAAGGGGTTTCCTTGGAAACCCGCCATGTGAATTGTGGTATAGGGGTCCTTGGAACCATGCCGTGAGAATTGTGGGGCATGGGTCGGTTCGGTGTTGGGCCAGAAATGGCAAAGAGTGCCTCCTAACCGAGGCTTAACTAGCCACTGTGGGTCGGATCTTTCTGCTGTGGGGCATGGGTTGGTGTGGAACCCCCCAGTGTCAGGAGTCAGCGGACCAATTCGGGAGATCTCCACTTAGTAAATGTCAGACCTGCGTGTGTTTTGTTTGTAGTATTTATTGTTGTTTTTTTTTTGACTGTACCACTGACAAGACAGGAAACCATGGGCAACAGTTCATCTAGCCCCCTAGTCTTACAAAAAGAAACTAAGAAAAAGAAATTGTACCCCCCCCCACAGTATTTCAGGAAGATAACTTGGAAGAAGAATTGTTTCCTCCCCCATAGTACCCTTCCCAGGTTCCTTTTGCAGAACCTGAGAATGTTCAAGAGGAGGAGGGAGCTATGGAACCATCAGCTGAACCCTCAGCACCTGCTCTTAAACTTTCTGAGGGGCCAGTCACTCAATGATGCTGTAGGATCAACCCCCCTTATAATGTAGTGCTTTTCCCTTACACACCATAGGTCCTGTGGATGCAGATGGTTGACAGCAAATCCAATATTGGCCATTTTCTACCAGTGATCTATACAATTGGTGCACCTAATATGCCCCCTTTTCTAAAAAGCCCCAGGATTTAAATTGTTTGCTTGAAACTATTCTCTTTACTCACCAGCCCACTTGGGATGATTGTAGTCAGCTTTTGCAGGTCCTTTTTACCACGGAAGAGAGAGACTGTATCCTAGAGTCCACTCGGAAACATGTCCCTGGCCCCACAGGAGCACCCATCATGGATCCTGCCCTAATCGCTGCCTATTTTCCTGAGCTCTAACCAACGTGGGACTACAATACAGTTGAAGGTAGGGAGCAACTCCTCATCTATCGCCAGGCTCTGTTGGCAGGTCTCACGATGACTGCTCGCCAGCCTACTAATATGGCAAAAGTTTATGATGTTAGACAGGGAGGAAGTAAAAGTCTGGCAGCACATCTTGAGAGGCTCACGGAAGCTTTTAGTCAACATACCCCATATGATCTTGAGACCCAGGAGTAGGCTCAGATGATTGTTTGCCTATATAAATCAAGCTGCACCAGACATAAAGTTAAAGTTGCAGGCTCCAGACAGACTTGGTGAAAAGTCTATTAGGGATCTAGTAGCAGTGGGGAAAAGGTTTACAATAAGAGACAGACAGAGGAGCAAAGACAGGAAAGGAAGGACAGAGAATGTGAAATTGAGCTTGAAAAGAGAGACCGGGCCAAGGAAAAGAGGACAGACTTGTTGGACTCGTCACTATCGCATGCCGAGCATACCTGGTTCACAGACTGCAGCAATTTCATTCGAGATGGAAAAAGATTCGTGGGCGCAGCAGTCACCACGGACACTGAGATCGTATGGGCAGAAGCACTTCCCTGGGGAATGTCTGCACGAAGAGCAGAACTAACGGCACTAACAAAAGCCCTACAAATGGGAAAAGGGAAGAGACTAAATATTTACATGAACAGTCAGTATGCTTTTGCCACCGTGAATGTCCATGTAGCCATTTATCAAGAGATGGGGCTGCTGACAGCTGAGGGAAAGGCTATTAAAAACAAATAAGAAATTTTAAGTCTCATCCAGGCCTTTTGGGAACCAGCAAATATTGCCATTATGCACTGCCCTGGCCATCAAAAGGGAACATACTCAATAACCAAAGGAAATAACTTGGCCGATCAGGCAGCTAAGGAGGCGGCCCTCCAGCCCAGAGCTGAAGTAGACCCAGGGCCATGAGCTTTGACTCCTGAGCCCAATTCTCCCAAGGCTTGGAGTGGATAAAGAAAATTCCCATGGCCTATAAACCCTCAGACAGAGAAGTAAATAAAGACTGGTAGGAAACTGGTGAGGGGAAACTTATCTTGCCACAAAGATTGGTCAAGGGGTTTCTTAAGAGAATCCATCGGATCTCTCAAATGGGAACCCGAAGAACGCAGGACTTGCTCTGACACTCAGAAGTAAAAATTAGGCAAGGAAATTAACTCATTGAGGACATTGTTAAAAATTGTAAAGTTTGTCAGCTCACCAATGCCCCTAATCAGCCGGTTACAAAAGGAACTTGCTTCCGTGGAAATAGGCCAAGTGTGTATTGGGAAGTAGACTTCACAGAAATTAAAACTGGAAAATTTGGATATAAATATTTGCTAGTTTTTGTAGACACCTTTTCAGGATGGGTTGAAGCCTACCCAACAAAGCATGAGACTGCTAACATCGTGGCTAAGAAGATCCTGGAAAAAATCTTATCCAGGTATGTCTTCCCATCCACCATCGGGCGGACAATGGACCGGCCTTCGTCTCAAAAGTAAGTCAGGGAATAGCCGTGGCACTGGGGACAGATTGGAAATTGCACTGTGCGTATAGACCCCAGAGTTCAGGGCAGGTAGAAAGAATGAATCGGACTCTAAAAGAGATCTTAACTAAATTGGCTTTGGAGACTGGCACAGACTGGATATCGCTCCTTCTTTTTGCCCTATTTAGAGTAAGAAATTAACCCTTTTTTCAAGAGAATTTGATTGTTAGTATTTTGGAATTATGCTTAATATTTATTTGATTGCTATTTTTAAAGAATGCACCACCCAATACTGGTTCTCTTCTAACTTTTTTAGGTCTAATCTATTTCTGAAAGAAACACAGCTATTTGAATAAATGAACTGCTTATTGAAGTTGAATCAGAAGAAAAGAGATGTTTCTGTGTGTATGTCACCTTAAAAATATACCTACAAGCTATTTATCTTAAAATCATCTATTTTTCATTATGTTTAGATTCTGATAAAATTTAGCCTCTCAACTCACACAATGATAATGCAGTCTTATTTCATGCCTCCTAAAAGCAACCAACAAATTACTTTGTTTTAAAAATATTTTTTTAATTTTTAAAATTATTATTGACTTAAAAATATATTTTTTTACAAAATTATCCAAGGCAAGTGGCATATTAGATATTTAGAGTCATGTTCAGACTCTATGGTGGAAGCCAGAAAGGGAAAAAAATCATGTTTTTATTCTTCCGTTCCACTCTGATTTACTTCATCTATTTCTGAAAGAATAAAATTCTGGCTTTGCAGCCTTTTGCTTGATATCCACAATGTGACATGCTTCTTTTATTAATAGAAGAATTTGGAGAAAGGATGCGAATTCACACTAGAAAAAGGAGAAGAGGAAAAGAGAAGGAGAAATCTAGATATTTTATTCTTCCTCGTCTCACTCACAAGGTCTGGATAATGATTGTGGATATTAGATACATGCTCTAGAGTGATTAAACACTTTGTAGAACAAGTTAACCCCTCAAGTGATCACATAAAGAATGCTTATTTATAAATAAATAATAGCTTTAAACAGGAAGTGTTATCTATTTGTTTAGTACTTATTTAGTATTTGTTTAATTCTGGTGTGCTGTAGTCAACTATCATAAAGGTATACAAGAATGGTAAGAAACTAATATCTTAATATCATATTCTAATATTAGCTTTATTCTTTCTGTGTTTGAGTTTTGTATCAATTTCACATGATATATTCTTCCAGTGTATATGTTGAAAAAGAACATACCCTGTGGAAATATGCTATTTTTTAGCTAAGGGAAAAGAAGTTAGCTCTTAGACACAGACAATGCGATAGAAATCTTCCCCTAGAAATAGTCTTTGATCATTTCTGATTACTTTTTGTAAGCTAAAGTAAGACACATGACCCATCTTGACATTGCAGAGTAGAGGTAAACCTCACCTACAAGAAGCTGATGCAGGACAGAGTAAAATGCCAAGATATGCACCACTTGAGATAAAGAGGAAAAAGAAGAGAACTACAATACAATCAATCATAATTACCATCACATGTCTCTGCAGGAAGGAAGCTATTATGTACCTTTGTATCTAAAACTACTGAGATCTTCAAATCATGACTTTTATGCTTGGATGTTACTGGAATTAGAGAACATTTTGATACTGAGACAGCATAAAATCACAAAGAAATCTGGGGTAATCATTTAATACTACATTGTGTTTTGCTAGGAAAAGAAACCATTTTATAGACAATAATTTATACTAGTAACTTTTTTTCAGGAACTGGATTTTGTTAATATATGTGACTATCCACCGGCATAAATGTCTTCATTTATCTGGATCTTGTGCAGCATAGTCAAGTAGATATGGGAGTTCTTCAGTAGCACTTTTTTAAAAGGTAGAAAATGTGGACAGGGAACCAATGCACATATTTTTCCACTGTTTAACATCCACATCCTCTGTCTTCCTTCCTAGGAAACACACCCAATCAATAAAAAGGCTTGGATATTTAGTTCTTGACCTTGAAAGTGGAAGCAGAATGTTATGGATGTTAGAGATGACTGTTAATGATTTTTTTACATAATAATGTCACATGCAAAAGCCCTATGAGTCCTGCAGATCTTAACACTGTACTTCCTTAGGGATGTGGTAGGAATGTCAGGTTTACTGGAATTAGTATTGTTTTCCACTTCCTTTTGTACCACCTGACCTAAATTATAATACATAATAATAGAATGAAAAAGTAATGCCATCTTAAAAAAGTCATTTAGAGCTCTGGGAATGTGGCTTCACGGTGCAGTGATTGCTTAGCATGCATGAAACCCCTGGGTTCAATTCATCAGTACCACATAAACAGAAAAAAGTGGTGCTCTGCCTCAAGTGGTAGAGTGCTAGCCTGAGCCAAAAAAAAAAAAAATTGCTCAGTAAGATTTCCCTCACCCTGAGTTGAAGCCCCAGGACTGCCATAATTCATTTAGCTAGTAAATGCCAAATAAAGAACCTATACTTGCAATATATAATTGCTCATTCCAACTATGACCTATCAATAGTTCATAATTCATGTACTTTACCTACATTAGAATATTGCATTGAGAAAAAAAACGTTTTGTTAATAGGTCATGGCAATTAATGTCAGGAATGTGCTTAGATATCAGGTGAAATTCAAAGATTTCAGGCTATTGAGTGGTCACTACTAATCACAATGGGAAGGGTAGTATAAGTGAGATTTGGAAATCTTTTTGCTCAGTTATGGCAACAAAAATGCACAGGCTAATTGATACTTGTGAAAGAAGTGAAGGAATAAATCCAGATGAAAGAAATAAATGATAATAATAACTAAATTATACTAGAAACTGTTCTAGGGAATCATTTTTGGTTATTGAAGAACTAGTTATCAACTAGGCTTATTCCTCATAGCCTTTAGCATTCTAAATCACTTAATTTAGTTCTTAATGTCTGTGTGATAAGTTGTATCACACTCAATGTTGTTCTATCATATCTGATCTCCTTTGCTTTCTAAAAATCTCAATCTTTGCTGGGTCATAGAGGAGCTCTACGTGGAGTCTTTTGAGGAACCTACATACAGCTTTCCAAAGTGGTTAAACAAGTTTACATTCCCATCAACAATGCAGTAGGGTTCCCTTCTGTCAACATCCCCTCCAGCATCTGTTGTTACTAGAGTTCTTGATTATAGCCATTCTTACTGGGGTGAGGTGGTATCTCAATAGTGTTTTGATTTGCATTTCTTTTATGGCTAGGGAGCTTGAGAATTTCTTCATTGGTGTCTATTGGCCATCTTTCTTTCCTCTTCAGAGAAGTTTCTCTTTAAGTCTTTAGCCCAGTTATTTATTGGGTAGTTGTTTATTTGAAGAGCTGTTTTTGGGGATTTAAGTTTGGGAGTTCCAGGTATATTTTAGATATGAGACTCTTCCCATAAATTGTTATATACACACAATGGAATTCTATGCCTCCATCAGAAAGAATGACATTGCCCCATTTGTTCGGAAATGGAAAGACTTGGAAAAACAGTATATTAAGTGAAGTAAGCCATGCCCAAGAAACATAGGTCCCATGGTTTCCCTTATTTGCCGTAGCTAGTATATGTCTGAGTCAAGCAGAAAAGTTTAGATAAGTTGTTAGGGAAATGAACCCTAAGATATGTATTCAATTTTTTTTTCTTTCATGCAATAGTTCCTAACATATTTATAAGATTATTTCTTTGTTGTTTTGTATGTCCCTCCCCCACGGTATAACCCCTGCTTTCACTGTATATGATGTTGGTGTAATTTGTGGAGGGTAAGGGAAAAACAAATCGATTAAATAGGGATACAGGTGGACCCATTGCAACAATGAGAAGTACAAGTCATTATGTTGAAAAATGAATTTTACAACTTTGGTGGGGGGGGAGGGAGGGAAATGGATTAGGTGGGAGGACGGGGGCAGGATGGGAAGTGATGGGAAGGGGAAACAAAGGAGGAGGCTACAATGCTTAATAAGAAATGTACCCATTATATTGCTCATGGAATTGTAACCCCTCTGTACAGTATTTTCACGCTAAAAAAAAGAAAAAATCTTTCTCTATTAACATTTATTTATACTAAGTTCACATATGTGAACATCAGAAGATGCTAAATTAAGAGTCCCATAGCTCATGAGTCATTAATGTAACAACATGGAAAAGAAGGGATTATTTATTGTTACCTCAAATTTTCTGAAAAGCTGTAATGTCATCATTTGATTCAAATTTCGATTATTTGTCTAGTGTCATTAAGTGCACATAAATGCAAATATGAGCTGGATCCTGGTTGTTCACTCCTGTTATCCTATCTACTCAGGAGGTTGAGACCAGAGGATTGTGGTTCAAAGCCAGCATGGTGAGGAAAATCCATTAGACACTTATCTTCAATTAGCCACAAAAACCTGGATGTGGTGCTGTAATGAAAGTGGTAGAGTGCTCAACTTGACTGGAAGAGGTGAGGGACAGTACCCAAGATCAGAATTCAAGCCCCTCGACCAAAAAAAATTGAAATACGACTTTAATTTTCCCCAAAAGGAACTATGAAGTCACTCGTTATCTTCCAAAGCAGAGAAAATAATTCCAAAGTGATTCAGTACACCTACTTTTGCTGAATTATTGACATTATGGCTTCTTTGCTGGACATATCTTCTTTTAAAAATTGTCAAATATTAGCTTTATAATACACTTCATCTTGTTCAAAACAAAAGTCCATACAATTGATGTCACTTAGATTTCTTATTACCTCAGTTCAAAGCCAACCCAGGCAGGAGAGTTTGTCAAATTCTTATTTCTACTTAAACAACAAAAAGCCAGAAGTTGAGTTTTGGCTCAAGCATAGCTTTGGGGGCAGGGGGGCACGAAAGACAACTGTTCAGGGACAGGGTCCAGCCTCTGAGCTCGAGCCCCAGAAGTAGAACAAACTAAACAAACAAGCAAACAAAAAACCCCAATATTTCTTTGGGACCATCCTTAAAGCACTGGTTTGAGTAGAGGCTCCTTTTGCTGATCATACTCACTGTATTCTGTTTTTTGGAATCCTTATTGCTATGACTAACTCAGGAATGGATAACTGACTTTTGCAACAAGAGAATCATCTCAGGTGTTAAATATCCATGCATATGACATTTTAAAACATCCATGTCTTTGTTTCTTTGCAGTAGTACACTGTAAAACAAAGTTATTTCCTTTTGTTCTATGCTGGCCTTCAAATGGCATATTGTTTCCTTTTGTAATATTCTCAAATAGAATTTTACAGAAAAGTTTTATATGAGTAAAGAGCAACTTGAAAAAGTCAGGAACAGAGTTTCCTTCGAGCCTTCGATTATTTTCTTGTATAGTAAAAAGGACAGCCAGGGGCTGGAAAGGTGGCTCAATGGTAGAGTGCTTGCCTTGCATGCATGCAGCCCTGAGTTTGATTCCCCAGCACCACATAAGCAAAAAGAAAAAAAGCCGGAAGTGGCGCTGTGGCTCAATTGGTAGAGCGCTAGCCTTGATCTGAAGAGCTGAGGGACAGCGCCCAGGCCCAGAGTTCAGGCCCCAAGACCAGACCCCCTCCCCCATGAAAGGATAGTACAAATTAACTTGAACTTTGTCATTTCCTATGTTCAATTTCTCCCCTGGATTCAGTTTCCACTTCCTATATCAGTTCGTTCCACTTACTTCCAGTAACAATCTACCGTGCTGCTCCAAGCAAAAATGAATGTCTTCTAGGTTCATTGAAATAGCACAAAAACATCTTTGGACATGAGGTAACACGTGTTTCAGAGACAAATTAGTAATGAGAAAATATGGAATTTTCATGTCATAAAATATTGTCCATGTGCATATGGCCATATAAGATGATGTTAAGTAAAATGAACCCCAAAATAGGGACACAGTTTGTTTTTCCTTTCTTAATATTGTTTTTTAATATATCTAACTTGTACTATGTGTTTTTTTTGTTTCTCTTCTATTTTCTTCCTCCATGGTTTAGACCGTTCCCATTGAATTTGATGTTGGTTACCTGCATCTTGAAAATGCATTTTTCTAATGTGGGGAGGGGAAGGAAAATAAAATGCTGAAACAAGAATACAGCATGACCAGTTGTAACAATGAGAAGAACAAGACACTATGTTGAAAACAAA
Organism: Dipodomys spectabilis; assembly: GCF_019054845.1. Lineage (NCBI taxonomy): Eukaryota > Metazoa > Chordata > Mammalia > Rodentia > Heteromyidae > Dipodomys > Dipodomys spectabilis. Next base: position 87,026 of record NW_024871112.1, on the reverse strand, counting down.
CTTTACAACTTGGGGATGGAGGAGGTAGTTGAGGCGGTGAGGAAAAAAGGGATGGCAGGGGAAAAACAAAAGGGGTAATAATGATCGCTAGATAATGTACTCATTAACTTACTTATGTAACTCTAACCCCTCTGCACACCATTTTTACAATAAAAAACATGAAAAAAAAACATTATCCTGGTGTACATTTAGTTCAAATTTCCTAAGTGCTCTGTAAATTAAGATCAAGTTTAAGTTTAAGGAAGTTTTCAGAAACATTTTACTGTGAGTGTGTGTGTTGTGCTTTATTTCCCAAGTGTACATAAGTTAACAGAACGAGAAACAATAGGAATAGGAAAAAGAGAAGTTCAGTTTTTAAGTATAATGTTTCAATACACTATAGAAGACTCTGCAAATAAGACAACTTTGAAACAATAAAGCCAAGATCAGTATGTAGATTTATGCGAGTGATATAGACAAAGCATTACTCCTAAGTGGAACATGAAGGATGAGGCGATGCTCTTTCTTCTACTAGCTCTAAATCATGGTAGCTAATCATGCACATTTGAGAAAAGTAGAATGGAAGAATAATTCTGGTTCCAAGCAAGTCAGATATAAAAGCATGGACTTAACTGGAAAAAGGCCATGTTGAGAGAGCAAGAATTATACTATCAATGAACTGGTGGCTAAGATCACATTTCTTTTTCTTTTTTGTTTCCTTTTCTTTTTCTTTTTTTTTTTCCTTTTTTTGATAGTAGTGGGGTCTGGACTCCTGGACAGGGACTGTCCCTCTACACTTCAGCTCAAAGATTGTGCTCTACCTCTTGGGCCACAGTGCCACTTCCAGTTTTCTGGTGCTTTATTGGAGATAAGTGCATCAGAAACTTTCCTAGTCATGCTGGATTTGAACTGCAATCCGCAGATCTCAGCCTCCTGAGTACCTAGGATTATAGGCGTGAGCCACTGGAACCCTGCTTATGATTATATTCCTAACTGTGTACACTCGGCATATGTAATGTGTATGTTCATCTATCTTTATATGAATTTGAGTTTAAAATCTGGTCTTCAGCTTAGATTTTACACTCACAAAAATGTTTGTATTTTAAAAGTTGATACTCCTGGAGAAATAAAACTTAAGAATGTAAATGATTCTGGGATGTTTAGTTTGCATCCAGCCTGGGCAGAACAGTTTTTAAGACACTATCTATAATTAACCAGCCAAAAGCTGCATTGGAAGAATGCTTCAAGTGATGGAATACTAGTTATGAGCAAAATTGCTGAATAAGAGCTTGAGGTTTTTGCATACATATATACAAACATGCACATACACACAGAGGCACTTATATGTTCAAATACACATATGAAACAACTCTCAGAATGTGTAGAAAATTTAGGAAATAATAGAAAATATGTCTTAAGACTAGAATCAAGTGATAATTTTTAATATGAGAAATTCCACAAGTGAATTTTCTTCAAAAAAGCTTGAGAATATTACAAAGGTAGGGACCAGAGATAATAAGAAAGTCAAGTAATCATTATTCAAGGGATCAGATCCATGGAGGAATGAATCAGAGACCCCTTCAGGTGCATCTGAATAGGTTCATATCCTGTGTCAAATGTTAGAACATCTTTGAAAATAGTAGATAAAACAGTCTGAGGAGTCACTCTGGTGGATGATATCACTGGAGAAGTTCAAAATTTCTAATCTGTATCTAGATTAAAGAAGCCAACAAACTATGGTTGGACAATGTAATACAAGCCAAAAATTCTAGCACTTAGACTAGGACATGGGATTAGAGAGTGGAATTACATAGTGATATATTCCCTGGACTATGTAGTATAATTTTTTCTCAATAAAACAAACCAAGAAAGGAATAAAAAATAAAGAAGAAAGGAATACACAGTTGGAAGTTTGAGCTAATTTTGTCATTATGTTTTCAGAAGTCAAGTTTCCTATTGAAATGCAACTCATATATAATCCTCAGTTGTGTTTTAAAGGTTGTCTTCATTACAGAACATTCATACATGCAAAAGAGCTCACGATTCCCAACCAAAAATTTGAAAAAAGTAAGCATCATTCTGTTGGATTCCAAAGAAATGTTGAAGGATTACAAAAGCTTAAGCCTGGAGAAATAAGAAAGTTCATTTAATGTAGGACTTTGTAGAACTGGCTGAATTAGAATTTAGATTTAAAAGAAATATTTTTGTTTGTAATTTCATATTTTATATGATACTACAAAATTGTTTTCAAGTAGAAAATTTAATTTAGAAATTCACAAATGATTCTGGCATTCTATTTGCCTAAAATATTCTCTCAATGAGGTATAATTAGAACTTAGTTAATAGATAATTCCAACAGTTCATGTGTAACATGATAATGTGAATATTCTAGACAAAGTTGCTAACAAATTGATTATATTAATTTATAAATTTATAAAAAGAGCAATTTTTTGAGACTTTGGTGTGACACAGTATGAAGAGAGTAATTGCGTGACATCTTTTTCTTCTACCTATATATAACAGAGGAATAAATTTTCTTATTTATGTACCTCTGTATGCAATGAGAAAAATGCTAGGTTTGGGGTTTGTTTTTATTTTATTTTTGTTAGTTTGTCCTAGGGCTTAAACTCTGGGCCTGGGCACTGTTCCTGAGCCTGTTTTTGCTCAAGCCTAGTCCTCTATTACTTGAACCTCAGTGCCACTTGTGTCTGGCTTTTTGTGAGCAGTTTAATGGCAATAAGAATCTAAGGAACCTTCCTGTCTGGGTGGGCTTTGAACCATAATCTTCAGATCTTAATATTCAAATATTCAGATCTCCTAAATATCTATGATAGATAAAAATATGACTATAAATAATATTTGCAAGTGTTCTGATCTCAAGAATAGCAGTGGGGGAAAAATGATGCAGCAAAGTTTAGTGTTGTGTTCTTTCCACGATAGGAAAGGCATCACATTAGCAGAAGTGAAGTATTTCTTCACAATAGTGATAAGCTAGTCATGATGTGAATTTAGGAAATTTTATAGTGCACCTTACAAGTTGGAAACTGTTGGGCTAAGATGACTTTACGGCATATAACTTAGGAATCATGGACATAGAAATAATAGCTTACACTGATGAACAAATGTTTACTCTTGAGGAATTAATTATTATAGATACTTCATAGTTTTATCTTCTACAAGAATGTGGTTATTTTTTCTGTTGACTTTTAAATATGTAATGCCCCATTGGAAACTGCATCTATTGCAGAATTAAATAAAATCCAAACAGGTACTGTTTTGAATGTCTCTGGTATGGCATGCTTAGAATTTGTAAATGAGTATTACTACTCATAGGAATCTTGAAGAACACATATATTCTATCCTCTTAACAATTCATTAGTTTTAAAAGTTAGAAGTTTCCATAGAATTGAACAGTTTTCTGTTTTAGTATGAGACAATACTAAAATAATATTTTCTTCAAAATAATGGCAAGTATCTTCTGAAAATATTGTATAGTTTGATAACATTCAAGTTGATGACCGTCTGATAAAGAAAGGTGTAATTAATTCAAATTAGCAGCCAAAACGTTCATTTTTTTAAAAAAGGTAATACACATAGAATAATATTTACTATACCAATACAGAAAAATTATATTTTATGCAACCCATTTTTAATTTAATTTTATTGTCAAGGTGATATATAGAAGAGGTGTAGTGATTTTAAGGTAGTGAATACATACCATGATGAACTTTTACCCCTTCCCTCATTTTTCTCACACTTTTCCTTCTCCCCAATACCCCGCACAAGTAGTAATGTAAATTTACAACATGTTGTCTTGTGAGTTTTGCTATTGCATTGGTTTGCCCTTTGTCGTTTTTCTCGCCATTTTGTTGTTCCTCTTCCCTTGGCAAATTAAGATAAACGTATATACAATACACAAGATGCTGAAATCAAATAAAACAGGGGATAACCCAAAGGGGAAAACAAAAAAGAAATTCTGCTCAACTGCTAGGACCATCCTAGACATTTCCTACTTATTACAAATGAGGAAAACCATGCCATCTGTTTCTTTGTGTCTTGTTAATTTTACTTAGTAGGATTTTTCCAATTCTTTCAATTTCCACATGAATTGGAAACATATAATTCTATCCTGCATATATAAACCACATTTTGTCAATTCGTTCATCTACTGAGTGACATATTGGTTTAAAACATGATTGCATGTAAGTATCACTTAGGCTCATTAAAAAATGACAGATGCCATTTCCCATGACATTCTAAAATCATGATTTCTAAGTAAGATAGGATTTTATGGAAGTACAAGTGTTGAGATATCTGGATGAGTCTATTTATGTATTGCACTGAATTAAGCAGGAAGACATCCAATATCATATAGGAAAAAATGGTAGTGACAAAATATGTCCCTTGAGTAAGATATAGGAGGCTGCCAGAAGTATGAAATAGTTCAGATCATTTTGAAGAATTTAGAAATGCAAGCTCAAGTATTTGTCTATAAATAATAATTATATAATTAGAAGGGCAAAAGAAGGGGAAGAGAAGAAAATAACTGACAGCAGATCATTGTCTCAAGTTAGAGTATAAAAAGACCTAATTTATAACTTCAAGTTAGCGAGAGACCAATATAATATGTCCCACTTAATTTAGGTACATGCAAAATATTTACTTGGCATTTTCCTACTTTAATGCTCAAAAATAAATGAAGACTTATAAGAAAAGTTATGTGATTGCCATTGCTTCAAAATGAACACTAACTGTGAGGAGCCTTTTTTCTCACTTTGCACTTTGAAAATAATCCCTAAATTGGTGATGCTGTGGCTGATTAGAGTAAGAGTTAGGGGCTCTCACTTGTACAATTATCCCAGAATAGTTTAAAGCAGTTTTTCCCCTAAGTTATCCAACTACATTTTTTGAAGCTGTACTTTGAACACACCCTCACATCTGAGAATACTATTTGAAATTATACTTCAGCATTTCTTGGGACAGTCTGTTTTGTGCCTTTGTCTGTATGCACATTCCTTTTGAGTTCATAGTTGCTCTATTTCCATTTCATTTTTATAAACTAATAAGAACATTGTTCAACTACCACTAATTGATTGCACAGGCCCAGTCTATGTATGAAGGTACTTTGTCTAGGTTAAGCAATAGGATAATACTCACTCTCTGAGGAGAAAATTTCCACAATATAACACTATGCCAAAATTAGAGGATGTAGAATTTGAAGCATTTTGAGACTGCGATATTAGAATTGAAAGGCTCCTTAAGAACATTTTCTTGTAGCTCATTAGTTCACCCAGGAGAAATATATATATCCACAAAATTTGGAGCTAATTATCCGAATTAATACTAGATCCTAGATGTTGTGTTAATAAAAGTCACCATTGTAGTATTGTTACGTCAGAACCCTTCACTATGAGAAAATGAAAGAAACTCAATAAAGCAACATGTCTTATCTTTTTAGGCATTTAATCCCAGTGGTGAGGGTAATGTCTGAGCACTTCCATTCAATAAAAGCTTGAAGTTTATAAGAGCACTTTCTACATATAAAAAATTTTGGCAGGTTGATTGACAGGGTTATTTCAGCATGGAGATATCCCTAACAAGAACTAGACTTAGAGTATATGGCAGATATGATGTGTCCAGGGCTATTGAGGCATTTTCTATTCTAAAGAAGAATCAATTCGAGCAGTCTTCAGTAACATCAGTAAATTGTATGTTCAACCTAATGCTTGGTGTTACTTTTCCTACATTTATAATGAGTAGGCTGATAAATATCCAAACATATCTAAAGATATTTCAATCAAATCCCAAACTGATATGGATACATTGGTCACTCATTGGAACTGTAGGACAAATTATGCTTGTCTGTGCTATAGTTCAATCTATAATCTCCTGGCGAAACAAAGTTTTCAAAAATATTCACAGGATACCTCTAAGTAAAGTTCATGACAGTTATATCTGTGTAATACTTCTAAGGTCAGGATAAAAGCATTTGTTGCCAATATTTACAATCAACAGGATCTGTTGAATTCATTGATCTAGAATTTTATGGCTTCACATTCATATCTCAAAATTTTATCAATATGATTTTCACCAAAACACTGTTCTTATTGAACTTGCCTATGTCCTTTTAGTTTTCAAATCCAGATAGTATATTTCCTTGAATAGCTTCCTGAGAATTCTTTCTTTTCTTTACTTCTGTAAATCTGTTTATTACTTTCTTGATTCCTTATTTATCTCTTTCTTCCAATCTTGTCCACACTAGTGCTTACATTGCTCACACTTGTGTCAGAACTTTCCTTTTCCTCTTCCCTTTAATTATGTCCCCGATTTTATTATTCTTTTTCATATTCATGGTCGTGTATATTTTGATGATGTCTAAACAGAACTTTCTTTGTGTCTGTTTAACATAAACTTTAGAAATATCAGAAAATTTTAACACTAAATCCATCATTTCCACCTGTAGTCCTTATTATCAAGAATATAACTAACACAGTTGCCAGCCAGAGCTGTGGACACACTTCAGATTTCTTCTTAACCTTCTACTCCTGCACATTAGATAAGATAAATGATCAAGATTTTCTCAGTTTCTGTCACTAATATAATTTGTATGTACCCCTTTTTATGCCCCTGACACCAGCCTGTTTCAAGTATTCATCACTGGTCACCTATTCCTAAAACGACCATTTACAAAGTATGCTTTTTCCCCATAATCTTCTCATATTGGTCCTCTCCATCAACAAATTACTCTCCTTGTAAGCAAACAGAATGAAGAACTCAGACACAAATTCCAGTATCATTATTTACTCACTACATTGACTGTTGGCCTTACATTTCTCATAAGTAAATGGATGTAATCTACCAGAAATATTGAAGAATGTATTTGTTGACTTGTAGAGCAAGAAAAGAGAAAAGTGACGAATCTTTACATTTTCCACCTTAGCTTGCAAATAAGGAAATAGTCAAATTCAGTTTGTTGGTGTAAAGTCACAAATTGTTTCATGCAGAAATAAAAATAAATTTTACCTTCTGGCTCTAAGGCTTGTGGCATTTTAAGGCAACTACAGATATTTAAGTGGTATTATGTAAATTGTGTCATGTATTCACAGCTGTATTGAAGAACATACTCTTAATTTATTATTGTAAATCATTGGTTATTGAATAATATCTATATAAGAATAGTATTTGAAATAATCACACTAAGTTGAAAACCATATCTTAGTCCATCAAAATGTGGAAATAAACGATTTTATTTTAAAAAATACCACCAAGAAAAGTCAGTATACATTTGAGACTGCAGGGATAACATTAGGGTTTTTACTGTCTTTACCTATTTATGTGATTGTATTTCTTGAAATCGAAACTCTACTCTTGTTATTCTTATTGTATGTAATCCAATGTTGTCTATTACTATGTATTTAATGTAGGAAATCTAGCTTCAAAAATGTCTAAAGTTTTTCCTTTTCAATCACAACATTGTCATTATCGTGCTACACCGTGATCATCATCATCATCTTCTACAAAATTATTATTATCATCATAAGTGCTAATTATTGAAAGTGTGTTTTGTGTCTATGATTTTTTCTTTTTTCTTTTGATAAATAATTTAAAAGTTTATACTTTGCATGCATCCATATTAAAATTTTAAACAAATAAAGAGACAAAAAAACTAAACCATATCAGATAGCTTGACTATGTGCTTATAACAAATTATGAATTAACTTCCTCTCTCCCTGATACTACACACAAATATTCAAGTGTTTGAACAGAACTTTTTCAAGTGATATATCGTAAATGTTACAATATCATGTGCATATCTAAAATTTCATTGAAAGTAATAAACACTACTTTCTATTGAAATATTAGTTATTTTATTCTAGGAAAGTTTTAGAAAAATAGACTGTATATCTTTGAAATGAAAAAAGATCAAAAAGAGTAGCATACAAGTTTTTCAGGGATTCTGTCTTTTATATATATATATATATATATACATATATATGTATATGTATGTATATGTATATGTATATGTTATGTGTAGAAAGATACATTTTTAGAATTGTCTTCAGAAATATATACATATATCTAAATTCATGTGTAGACTGATATATGTTATAATGACACAAACATCTTAAAACATAATTAAAATTTTAAAAAATTCTTCATACCAAGTTCGGGTAACTCAGGCTTATAATTTGAGCTATTCTGGGTGCTGAGATCTTAGAATTGTGTTCGAAACTAGCCCAGACAGAAAAGTACATGTTGGATTCTTATCTCCAATTAACCACCAAAAACAGGTATTAGCTCTGTGCCTCAAGTTGTAGAATGCTGGCCTTGAGGATAAAAAGGCTTAGAGACAATGCCCAGGCCTGCAAACAACACCCACAACAACAAAATGTATCACATTAATTTCACAAAAGCATCTTTTAACTGCTGTGAACATTTCTTAGAAACATGAATACATCCCCCTGGAAAATGTTAAGTAAAAAGTATAGAATATGTTGAAGACATGACTATTTAGATTGTTTAAGATATTTAGGTAATGATTAGGAATTAAGAATAATGATAGGTAGATAATATATTGGGACTGGTTTCTTATTCTATTTTATGATAGTAATAGAATGATATTTGTAATGATTTTATAAAATTATTCTTGCTTGGTATTTGAATTATAATAAGTGATAAACATTTTAAACGATTTCCAAACAAAGGAATATCAATTCTTTTGTAACTTCAAAACAATTAAGAAAATTATTCCAAGGCTGGTTCACTCTAAGACTATATGTTTTCTTGTTCTAGTTTTCATATGTTGGTAGAAATTAAAATTAAAAAATTCAATGGATTTTGGCATTCAGGTACATCTTCATAGATACTAATATTGGAGTTCCTTATGTGGAGTGGTTTAATTTCATTTGTTATATTCACAAATAAATCAAGATGATTGTGTATTTTGTTTCTTTTCACTGCTATTGGCTCTTATCTTGAGAATATTTTTTTGCTAGCAAAGTAGAGAAAAACAATGGATTAAGCAAGTCATATATGCCTTTCATAAAATTCATATGCCTAGATTTGGGTCTTCTGTCATTTGCTAAATGTTACTTCCAGAAAAGGTTATCAATTATTTATAAGTGATGCATAATTCCTAGGTATTCCAGTTATCACATACACTTTTTATTAAGTTATCTCTGTATAAACTAAAAAGAAACGGAAAAAACTCTCAAAATGAACAGAAATCACATCTTTGTTTTAATGCTGTAATTTATAAAGAGTTTTCAGCCAACACAGAAAACATCATTATAGGTAATCTACATTTTGTTTGCAGAGTTTTTAACAAAAGTTTTTTTTTTCCTGACATGTAATTCACTTGCAATATATTATCTCCTTTTATTGTATACATTTTAGTGATTTGGATGTGAATTGTATCTTCATAGGTTTTCAAAGCCTAATTTTCACAAACTTGCATTTCTTCAAATAGAAATGCTGTAAATTTTAGAACAGACATTAAAATAGATAAAAAATTCAGTTACAGGAATTTGCCCAGCATATATCCTCTATAGTGTGCCTTTTAAAATTTGTTTTTGGGGATTATTTCCAGGGTCTCACACATACTATTCATGTGCACTGTCAATGAACTACATTCCATATCCAAACAAGTTTTATTACTTTTCTTTAATACATTCATAGAAGTGTAATGCATGGATCCTATACAATTCTCTTTGACCTTTTGAAGACTTGAAAATGTGCTTGCTAAAATTATCGCAGTATTATAAAAATCAATCACTATGATCAATTTCTCCACAAATGAATTAATATATTTTGTGTCATGTTCTTATAATCATACTAGTGCGTTTTCTTTTTCTTTTTTTTTTTTAGATACTAGAGTGGAGATTATTTCATATGCTTTTCCTATTGACTATTAAGTTACATATGTTCTTTAAAGAAATACCCTATTCGGGAAAAAATTATATAGAATTAGAAGATATAAAAATACTTAAGATGGGCTGGGAAAATGGCTCAGTGGTAGAGCACTTGCCTTGCATGCATGAGTCCCTGGGTTTGATTCCTAGGCACCATATAAGCAAAAAGAAGTGGTGCTGTGGCTCAAGTGGTAGAGCACTAGCAGTGAGCTGAAGAGCTGAGAGACAGCGCCCAGGCCCAGAGTTCAGGCCCCATGACCGGAACCCCCAAAAAAGTACTTAAGATTCAGAATCATTGTAGCATTAACAATGTAGCATTAACAAGTATGTACCCTTTATCTGTTTGTCATGTTTTCACTTCTGTTATAGTGTCCTTTGAGTTATGGAAGGTTATCACTTGAGATATAATCCAGTTTATTCTTCCTTTTCTTTAGCCACTAATGCTTTCCATGTCAAATTTTTAGAAAACTTTACTGACCCAATGTCATGAATTTTTACATTTATGTTTTATAGGTTTTTACATCTCACATTTGATTTGATAATCATCTTTCTTATTTTAAGTTTTTGTATTAGGATTGAGGTTGGCCCGGCACCCGTGGCTCATGAATGTAATCCTAGCTACTCAGGAGGCTGAGATCTGAGAATCGCAGTTTAAAGCCAGCCAGGGCAGGAAATTCGGTGAGATTCTTATCTCCAATAAATCACTAGAACCCGGAAGTGGTGCTGTGGCTCAAGTGGTAGGGCACTCGCCTTGAGCTGAAGATCACACAGATAGCGCCTAAGCCCAGAGTTCAAGCCCCATGACTGACAAAATCAAAACAAAACACAAAAAGGATTGAGGTAGTAGCCTAAGATCATTCTTTAAATCTAGAGAGGTAATAATGCCAACACACCCATTGAAGATTATATTTGTATTTCATAAGGTCATGTCATCCTTTTCAAAATCTATTGACCATAAAACTAAGAATTTATTTTTGACAAATGTGTTAAATTCTTCTATATATCTGTTCTTATAGTAGAATTATGTTGTCTTTACTACTTAACTTGGTAATAAGATTCAAAGCTAGTATGAAGGCTCAAGTTACACCATTTTACATGATTGTCCTATAGACCTGTATTCCTTGAATTTACATATGAGTTTATTGAGCTGGTGGAACAATATTCTACAGAGATATATAGATGTTTGATAGTCACTCATATTTTGCACCTTGTGAAAACACAATATCCTAGATATTATATATAGAAAAATGTTTTAGAGAATGCTTGAAACAAATAAAATTAATTTAGGAATGAGTTAAGATTTAGATAACGCTGTAGCACAATAAAGCTGAATGATAAAAACTTGAGCTGTGCAACAGAGGATAGTGAGAGGGGAAAGAATGATGGACCACATAGGAGCTGCTTGTCACTGGTATTGTGCTTCAAAAAACAGAAAGATTTCAGAGATGAGAAGGAGAAAGATAAACTGTCCTGAATCAAGTTTCTTTTTAATCCACCTAATAGTTTGTACTGAAAGTCAGAGAAAAAAGGGAAAAAATAAATTAGAAAATACTAGACCTGTTACAATGTAAAGATATTTTAATAAGAATATGATAATTAATTTCCAAAGATATAGGAGAAAGAATAGGTAAACTCTCAAAGGAAAAAGAACGAAGATAGAAAAGAAACAAAGTAAAACCATTGTCAATAACAAACAAAAGATTTTGGAAGTGTAAAGTCAGTGGAAGTATTCTAAATAACATTGAAAATAGCTAACGTGGATAGAGATGGATCACATTTTATCATATATAATTTTGAAAAAAACATATTGGAATGAAAGTTTTAAAGTCATAATTTAAAACACTATTTGGATTATAACTAGACAGTATAGCTCAATGGTAAAATATTAGCCTAGCATATGTGAAGCAATGGTGTTATCTCCCAAGCATTATAAAGTACGAACAAAGCACACACACACAAAAACCACATAAACACACATGTATACAAGTATAAACACACCACTTACACTTAGAATATTGATATTATCATATTAAACAGGAAATTATCCCAAATAATACAAGTATGTTAATATATAAAATCATAATATTGCTCATAGTATTTATAAGTTTAGTAGGAATAAAATAGTCATAATATACTTAGATTCTTATAGATTAAGTAAATTGAAAATTAAGAAATAGAAGACATGAGAACCTTTGCAAATAAGTTTTAAATAATAAACATTTTGAAACATGTATCTTTTTATTTTGACAAAAAGACTGATGTTATTGTGTTTTAACGCAATATTTAGAATGTGATAACCAGGTTCTCTATATCTTGCTATGGATGGCTATACCTATAATCATTTCACTCTGAATATTTTTATAATAAGGTCTCATAGTTTCTCAGTCTCTCCCGAATTACAAACCCTATTTACATTTCCTGCCATGGCTAGTTAATGGAAGCCACAAATCACTATGCCCACATCAAACATATTTTTTTTTAATTCCAGTACAAATATTTCCAAAAAGTGACCAGGTAATGAAACCTTTCTTAATAAAGTATGTGCTTCTTGAAAATACAGTAAGTATTTGTTACCTGGACAAATAGGTTTAGAACTGTAAGAAAATAAATATATTTAAATTCACCAACTATATAAAAATTAAGAAAATAATTTTTAAATATTCACATGTTAAATATTTTTAAAGCAAAATATACGTGTCTAAATAATTTACATGTGTAAAAATCATGCAAATTTAAATTATACAACTTTGAAAAAAGAATTACTCTAAAGAAACAAAAGAAAATAAATGAGTTCAAAATTTGAAATTTAGAAAATAAAGTGAAGTCTACTGTTTAGTTTACTTAAGTAACTGTAAACCCTCTGTATATCAAGTTTTTTTAATAAAGAATGCATGAACAAGAAAGCAAAAGTACCCATAGATCAATAGTAACAGCAAAAGCATCAGTAGTTCTTTTTTTGATTGTAAAAAAATCGATGGGAGAGATAACAATGTTGCTTCTATAAGAAATGTACTTATACCCCTATTTATGTAACTATAACCCCTCCGTACATTACCTTTATAATAAAATTAAATTGAAATTAAAACTAAAGCAAATAATATACCAATTAAGAATTCTTAGAAGCCATTGATTAAAACTTTGTAAAAAAAACTGCCCTAAGAACCTAAGGAATATAATTTGATAATATTATTTAAATACTTCAACTTCAGCAGAGAAGCAAAATGTTTAAAAACTGTTACAAAATAAAGTAATAAGTCAGAATATATTACCACTACTAATAATCATAAGAAGAATTTATAGTGGTCGTCAAATAGGTAAGAAATGAGGCAATTTGCCATGTGTTTGCATTTAATAATTGAGAAAGAATTTTTCATGTCGTTTTAAATATATATTAGGTTTAATGAAGAAACTATTCTATCATATCATATGATAATCAGATAAAGCTGATAGTTGAGCAAAGAACAGATTGTACTAAGTTTTTGGATGTTAATGTATATTCTTATTTTGGTTGTGCGAAATTGTGGGGATTTCAACTTGGGGTATTGTTCTTGCTAGGCTGGCGTCATATCAGTGGTTAATCTTAGGATAGGTGTTCCCTTTCCACAAGAACATGCACCTGATCTGTCCTTTTAGCCTTCCCATCATCAATGGCACAAGAGTTGCACACCAACTTGTCTAGGTTCCTACCTTGGCTGGCCTGGATTCTGCAGTCCTTCCAAACTTAGCCTGAAGATAATGCAGGATAGTGGAAATGATCCAATTCACCCAGCTATAGATTGAGAAGGAAGTCCACTAAACTTTTGGCCTGGGTTCTGTTCTCAAGCCTCGTAACTAGTTAAAGAGTACAGATGGGAGCCACTTGTGCCAAGCAGTAACAGTATTTTTAAAGCCATTAGAAATATATATGTCTTAGACTTGTGATTACCTCAGGAAAAGAATAAAAGAGCAGTGAAACATAGAGGACAGGCAGAATTTTAACTAGCTATTCAAAGGCTGAATCAGGTTATCTAGCTACTCAGGAGGCTGTGATCTGAAGACCACTGTTCCAAGCCAGTCCAATCATGAAAATAAATGCCATTATCTCCAAAAAAAACCAGAAGTAGAGCAGAGGCTCAAGTGGTAGAACACTATCCTTGGGCACAGAAATTTAGGAACAGTGCCCAGGCACTATCAAGCCTCCAGAATGATGAATGCATGCATGAGCCTATGCACATGTGCGTGTGTGTACTCACACATGCATGCACACATAGACAAACACAAATAAGTATTTCAATGTGAAGTTCTTTATTATTTTTTTAATTTAATTTAATTTTATTTCAGAACATACTGTACAGAGGGGTTACAATTACATGGGCAGGATAATGCGTACATTTCTTACCAAGCATTGCAGCCTCCTCCCTTGTTTACCCTTCACCTCCCTTCCCAGCCCCCCCACTCCCCCCACCCAATCCTTCCCCCCTCCCCCCCCCACACCGACATTTTAAAGCTCGTTTTTGACATGACATTTTGTACTTCTCATTGTTGCAACAGGTCCACCTGAATCCTTAAACGACTTGTTTTTCCCCATCTCCTCCACAAGTTATACTGACATCAAATATAGTGAAAGCGGGGGTTAATCTGTGGGGGAGAGACATACAAAGCAACAAAGAAATAATATTATAAATGCGTTAGAAACACATGCATGAAAGAAAAAAAACATTAAAATACATATTTAAGGTTTCATTTTACTAACATCACATTATCTGACCTTTTCCGCTTGACTCATACATATACTAGATATTTCAAATAAGGGAAACCATGGGACCTATGTTTTTTGGGCCTGGCTTACTTCACTTAATATAATTTTTTCCAAGTTTTTCCATTTCCTAACAAATGGGGAAATGTCATTCTTTCTGATGGAGGCATAGAATTCCATTGTGTATATATACCACATTTTCTTGATCCATTCATCTACTGAGGGACATTTGGGTTGGTTCCATATCTTAGCTATGGTAAATAATGCTGCAATAAACATAGTTGTGCTGGTAGCTTTAGTGTGGTCTTGTTTGTAAACATTAGGGTAAATGCCCAAAAGTGGGATTGCTGGGTCATAGGGGAGTTCTATGAGAAGTCTTTTGAGGAACCTCCATACTGCTTTCCAAAGTGGTTGAACAAGTTTACATTCCCACCAACAATGAAGTAAGGTTCCTTTCTGTCCACATCCCCTCCAGCATCTGTTGTTGTTAGAGTTCTTGATTTTTGCCCTTCTAACTGGAGTGAGGTGATATCTCAATGTTGTTTTGATTTGCATTTCTTTTATGGCTAGGGATGTTGAACATTTCTCCATGTGTCTATTGGCCATCCTTCTTTCTTCTTCAGAGAAGTTTCTCTTTAAGTCTTTCACCCACTTATTTATTGGGCAGTTGTTTCTTTGAGGATTTGTTGTTGGGGGGATAATTTTTTGAGTTCCAAGTATATTTTAGATATGAGACCCTTGTCCGTTGTATGGCTAGTAAAGATCTTCTCCCAATCCGTGGGCTTTCTATTGATCTTGCTAGTATGTCATTTGCCCTGCAGAAGCTCTGCAACTTTATGCAATCCCATTTGTCCAACCTTTCTTTGATTTGCTTTGTTTCCGTGTCTCTATTCAGAAAATTTCAGCCTGAGCCAAGGAGACCAAGGTTTCTCCTATTCCATCCTGTAATGTTTTCAGGGTGTCTGCTTTGAGTTCAAGGTCTTTGATCCATTTGGAGTTGATTGTGGTACAGGGTGATATATAAGGATCTAGCTTTAGTTTTCTGCATGTAGTTAACCAATTTTGCCAGTACCATTTACTGAAGAGGCTGTCTTTCTTCCATACTACTGTTTTAGCTCCCTTATCGAAGTTTAGATGGCTATAGGTCTGTAGGTTCATTTCTCGATTTTCAATTCTATTCCATTGGTCCTGAGGTCTGTTCTTATGCCAATACCAAGCTGTTTTGATTACTATGACTTTATAGTAGAGTTTGAGATTTGGTGTTGATAGTACTCCAGCAGTGTTCTTTCCGTTGAGGAGCGTTTTTGCTATTCGGGGTCTTTTATTGTTCCATATGAATTTTTGGATTGCCTCTTCTATTTCATTGAAGAATGAGGGTGGAATTTTGATAGGCATTGTGTTGAATTTGAAGATAGCCTTGGGAAGTATTGCCATTTTCACGATGTTAATCTTTCCCATACAGGAGCATAGCAGGTTTTGCCATTTTTTAAGTTCTGTGTTGATTTCCTTTTTCAAGATTTTAAAGTTTTCATCATAGAGGTCCTTCACTTCTTTAGTTAAGTTAATTCCTATGTATTTTATTTTTTGTGGGGCTATTACAAATGGAGTTGCTTTCCTAATTTCAGCCACACTTTTCTCATTGTTGGCATACAGAAAAGCCATTGATTTTGGGGGGTTAATTTTATACCCTGCTACTTTGCCAAAGTTTTGAATCAGCTTGAGTAATTTGGGAGTGGAGTCTATGGGATTCTTTAAATACAAGATCATGTCATCTGCAAAGAGGAAGAGTTTTACTTCTACTCTCCCCATTTGAATCCACTTTATGTCTGCATCTTGTCTTATTGTTGTAGCTAGGCATTCTAATACTAGATTGAAGAGAAGTGGAGAGAGTGGGCATCATTGTCTTGTTCCTGAGTTAAGAGGAAATGGCTTTAGTTTTTCACCATTGAGTATAATGCTGGCTGTAGGTTTGTCATATACAGCCTTTTTGTATTGAGGAATGTTCCATGGATTCCTAATTTTTCCAAAACCTTCATCATAAAGGGTTGTTGGATCTTGTCAAATGCTTTTTCTGCATTTATTGAGATAATAATTTGGTTCTTATTCTTGCTCCTGTTGATGTGATGAATAATATTAATTGATTTGCATATATGGAACCAGGTTGCATCCCTGAAATGAATCCTGTTTGATCGTGTTGTATGATTTTTTGGATGAATTGTTGAAATCGGTTGGCCAAAATTTTGTTGAGAAGATTTGTATCAATGTTCATCAAAGAAATGGGTCTATAGTTCTCTTTCTTTGATGAGTCCCTGCCTAGTTTTAGGATGAGGGTTTTGATGGCTTCATAGAATGTGTTCGGTAGTGAGCTTTCTCTTTCAATTTCATTGAAGAGTTGGAGGAGAATTGGTGGGAGCTCTGCTTTGAAGGCCGTGTAAAATTCCGCTGTAAAACCATCTGGTCCTGGACTTTTCTTAGCTGGGAGGTGTCTTATTGCTGTTTCTATTTCAATGCTTGATATGGGCCTGTTAAGATAGTTTTCTTTTTTTTTTTAATTTAATTTTATTTTATTTGTGAACATACTGTACAGAGGAGTTACAGTTACATGGGCAGGATAATGCGTACATTTCTTACCAAGCATTGCAGCCTCCTCCTTTGTTTACCCTTCACATCCCTTCCCAGCCTCCCCTTTCCCCCCCTAATCCCTATCCTTCTCCTTCCCCCTCCTGCCCCCCCCCCCTCCCCGCACCAACGTTGTAAAGCTCGTTTTGGACATGACAACTTGTACTTCTCATTGTTGCAACAGGTCCACCTGTATCCTTAAATAACTGGTTTTTCCCCATCTCCTCCACAAGTTATACTGACATCAAATATAGTGAAAGCAGGGGTTATACTGTGGGGGAGGGACATACAAAACAACAAAGAGATAATCTTATAAATGTGTTAGAAACACATGCATGAAAGAAAAAAACATTAAAATACACATCTAAGGGTTCATTTTCCTGACATCACATTATCTGACCTTTTCCGCTTGACTCATACATATACTAGATATTACAAATAAGGGAAACCATGGGACCTACGTTTCTTTGGGCCTGGCTTACTTCACTTAATATAATTTTTTCCAAGTTTTTCCATTTCCTAACAAATGGGGAAATGTCATTCTTTCTGATGGAGGCATAGAATTCCATTGTGTATATATACCATTTTCTTGATCCATTCATCTACTGAGGGGCATCTGGGTTGGTTCCATATCTTAGCTATGGTAAATAATGCTGCAATAAACATAGTTGTGCTGGTAGCTTGAGTGTGGTCTTGTTAGTAAACATTTGGGTAAATGTCCAAAAGTGGGATTGCTGGGTCATAGGGGAGCTCTATGTGAAGTCTTTTGAGGAACCTCCATACTGCTTTCCAAAGTGGTTGAACAAGTTTACATTCCCACCAACAATGAAGTAAGGTTCCTTTCTGTCCACATCCCCTCCAGCATCTGTTGTTGTTAGAGTTCTTGATTTTTGCCGTTCTAACTGGAGTGAGGTGATATCTCAATGTTGTTTTGATTTGCATTTCTTTTATGGCTAGGGATGTTGAACATTTCTTCATGTGTCTATTGGCCATCCTTCTTTCTTCTTCAGAGAAGTTTCTCTTTATGTCTTTCGCCCACTTATTTATTGGGCAGTTGTTTCTTTGAGGATTTGTTGTTGGTGGGTTTAATTTTTTGAGTTCCAAGTATATTTTAGAAATGAGACCCTTGTCCGTTGTATGGCTAGTAAAGATCTTCTCCCAATCCGTGGGCTTTCTATTGGTCTTGCTAGTATGTCATTTGCCCTGCAGAAGCTCTGCAACTTTATGCAATCCCATTTGTCCAACCTTTCTTTGATTTGCTTTGTTTCCGTGTCTCTATTCAGAAAATTTCAGCCTGAGCCAAGGAGACCTAGGGTTTCTCCTATTCCATCCTGTAATGTTTTCAGGGTGTCTGCTTTGAGTTCAAGTTCTTTGATCCATTTGGAGTTGATTGTGGTACAGGGTGATATATAAGGATCTAGCTTTAGTTTTCTGCATGTAGTTAACCAATTTTGCCAGTACCATTTACTGAAGAGGCTGTCTTTCTTCCATACTACTGTTTTAGCTCCCTTATCGAAGATTAGATGGCTATAGGTCTGTAGGTTCATTTCTCGATTTTCAATTCTATTCCATTGGTCCTGAGGTCTGTTCTTATGCCAATACCAAGCTGTTTTGATTACTATGACTTTATAGTAGAGTTTGAGATTTGGTGTTGATAGAACTCCAGCAGTGTTCTTTCCGTTGAGGAGCGTTTTTGCTATTCGGGGTCTTTTATTGTTCCATATGAATTTTTGGATTGCCTCTTCTATTTCATTGAAGAATGAGGGTGGAATTTTGATAGGCATTGTGTTGAATTTGAAGATAGCCTTGGGAAGTATTGCCATTTTCACGATGTTAATCTTTCCCATATAGGAGCATGGCAGGTTTTGCCATTTTTTAAGTTCTGTGTTGATTTCCTTTTTAAAGATTTTAAAGTTTTCATCATAGAGGTCCTTCACTTCTTTAGTTAAGTTAATTCCTATGTATTTTATTTTTTGTGGGGCTATTACAAATGGAGTTGCTTTCCTAATTTCAGCCACACTTTTCTCATTGTTGGCATACAGAAAAGCCATTGATTTTGGGGGGTTAATTTTATACCCTGCTACTTTGCCAAAGTTTTGAATCAGCTTGAGTAATTTGGGAGTGGAGTCTATGGGATTCTTTAAATACAAGATCATGTCATCTGCAAAGAGGGAGAGTTTTATTTCTTCTTTCCCTATTTGGACCCCCTTTATGTCTGCATCTTGTCTTATTGCTGTAGCTAGGCATTCTAATACCAAATTGAAGAGAAGTGGAGAGAGTGGGCATCCTTGTCTTGTTCCTGAGTTAAGAGGAAATGGCTTTAGTTTTTCACCATTGAGTATAATGCTGGCTGTAGGTTTGTCATATATAGACTTTATTGTATTGAGGAATGATCCATGGATGCCTAATTTTTCCAAAACTTTCATCATGAAGGGGTGTTGGATCTTGTCAAATGCTTTTTCTGCATCTATTGAGATAACCATGTGCATCAATGTTCATCAAAGAAATGGGTCTATAGTTCTCTTTCTTTGATGAGTCCCTGCCTGGTTTTGGGATGAGGGTTATGATGGATTCATAGAATGTGTTCGGTAGTGAGCTTTCTCTTTCAATTTCATTGAAGAGTTGGAGGAGTATTGGTGTGAGCTCTGCTTTGAAGGCCTTGTAAAATTCTGCTGTAAAACCATCTGGTCCTGGACTTTTCTTAGCTGGGAGGTCTCTTATTGCTGTTTCTATTTCAATGCTTGATATGGGCCTGTTAAACTGGTTTAACTCATCTTGGTTTAGTTTTGGCATGTCAATATTTGCTAGGAAAAGGTCCATTTCTGTGAAGTTCTCAAACTTATTAGCATAAAGTTTTGAGAAGTATTCCCTTATAATGTTCTGAATCTTGGTTGTTTCCGTGGTGATGTTTCCATTCTCATCTCTGAGTTTATTAATTTGGGTGTGTTCTCTTCTTTTTCTGATAAGATTTTCTAAGGGTCTGTCAATTTTGTTAAGTTTTTCGAAGAACCAACTCTTTGTTTTGTTGATTCTTTCTATAGTTTTTTTGGATTCTAATTCATTTAATTCTGATTTAATTTTGATTATTTCTTTCTGTCTACTGGATTGGGGTTTATCTTGCTGCTCTTTTTCAAGGAGGTTTAGATGTGTCATTAAATTGCTAGTTTCAGATCTCTCCAATTTGTTGATGTAGGAGCTCAGAGCTATAAACTTGCCTCTGAGTACTACCTTTGTTGTGTCCCAGAGGAGCTGGTATTTTGTGTGTTCATTTTTGTTGAATAGCATGAACATTTGACTTTCCTTTCTAATATCTTCCATGATCCACTCTTGATTCAGCAGTGTGTTGTTCAGCCTCCATGTGATACCGGACTTTCTTTGGTGGCTTTTGGTGTTGAGTTCTAACTTTATTCCCTTGTGGTCAGAGAGAATGCAAGGTATAACTTCAATGTTTCTGAATTTAGACAAGTTTGCTTTGTGGCCTAAATGTGGTCTATTTTAGAAAACGTTCCATGTGCTGCTGAGAAAAACGTGTATTCTGATGTTGCTGGGTGAAATGTTCGGTAATATCTGTTAAGTCTAGTTGATCTATGCAGCTGTTTAGATCTGCAGTTTCTCTGTTGAGTTTTTGCCGAGTTGATCTATCTAGTAGGGAAAGTGGTGTGTTAAAATCCCCAACAATTAATGTCTTTGGATCTATATGGGATTTGAGGGAAAGTAGTGTTTCTTTGATAAATTTGGGTGCTCCATTGTTTGGCGAATAGATATTTAGAATTATAATATCCTCCTGAAGGAGAGATCCTTTAATTAGTATGTAGCGACCTTCTTTATCTCTTCTCACGAATTTTAATTTGAAGTCTATTTTATCTGATATTAAGATTGCAACTCCCGCCTGTTTATGGGGGCCGTTTGCTTGGTAGATTTTGTTTCAGCCTTTAACATTGAAAATGTGTTTGTTTTTACGGGCAAGATGTGACTCCTGCAGGCAGCAGATAGAAGGGTCTTGTTTTTTAATCCAACTAGACAGTCTATGTCGCTTAATTGGAGAGTTCAGTCCGTTAACGTTAAGAGATAGGACTGAGAGGTATTTGGGAGTTCGTGCCATGTTATCCAACTTCTTGGGGGCTGCGAAAACTGGGTTCTTCCTATGGTTCTTGGATTCTCAGTTTGGGTGCAGTTTCTTGGCCTTTCTTGTGGTCTTGTTGGTTTTCTATGTGTAGGACATCTTTAAGAATCTTTTGTAGGGCTGGTTTGGTGGAGATGTATTGTTTCAATTTTTCTTTGCTATGGAAGGTTTTTATTTGGCCTTCAGTTATGAAGGAGAGTTTAGCTGGGTACAGTATTCTTGGTTGATAGTTGTTTGTTTTTAGGGCATGGCATACATCATTCCAGGCTCTTCTTGCTTTGATTGTCTCTGCTGAGAAATCTGAGGTGATTCTAATTGGTTTCCCTTTATAGGTGATTAACCTTTTCTCCTTGACAGCTTTAAGGATCTTTTCCTTGGTCTGAGTTGATCCTGTGTGGATTATAATGTGACGGTGGGATGTCCTATTCTGGTCTGGTCTATTTGGGGTTCTAAAAGCTTCTTGTATCTGAATAGGCCTATCTTTTTGTATGTTTGGGAAGTTCTCTGCTAGGATCTTGTTAAACAAATTTCCTAGACCATTAACTTCTGTTTCTAGGTGCTCCTCTACACCCATTATCCTTAGATTAGGCCTTCTGATGGTGTCTTCCAGGTGTTGGATAGATCTATCATACTTCTTGGACTTGTCTTGGATGGTTGTATGTTCTTTCTCTATAATATCTAGGCTGTCTTCCATCCCTGAGATTCGATCTTCTGCATGGTCTAACCTGCTGTCAAGACTCTCTACTTTGTTTTTTATCTCTTTTCCTTCTAATTGGTCAGCTTTGGTGGCTTCAAGTTCTTTGTTGAAGCTCTGTTTTAGGTCTTGTATGAATTTCTTTTCTTCCTTAATTTGGTGTTCAGTGTTTGTTCTCAAATCACTTAGTTGATTGGTTATGGTTTCTTTGGACTCCCATTCCTTCTGTTGGGTTCCATTCAGCATTCCCTTTGTGGTCTCCCTGACTTCCTTCAGCTCTTTTTTAATGGATTCCATGAATGCCTTTAGTGATCTTTGTGTGTTCTCTACCTGGTCTTTCAATTGCTGTATTACTCTTTGATTAGCTTCCTCCCGTTTGTGGGATTTCTGCAGC
Organism: Dipodomys spectabilis; assembly: GCF_019054845.1. Taxonomy (NCBI): domain Eukaryota; kingdom Metazoa; phylum Chordata; class Mammalia; order Rodentia; family Heteromyidae; genus Dipodomys; species Dipodomys spectabilis. The sequence goes on along the minus strand of NW_024871112.1, from coordinate 64,571 downwards.
TCTCTTTCCTCCCATTCGTGGGATTCCTGCACTTCTCTTTGAGTGTTCTCAGCCTGCTCAAGCCATTCCTCCCTTTCTCTTTGAGTATTTTCAAGTTGTTCATGCAAATCCTGTATCAGTTTTTGAGTAGCTTCCTCACGCTTATGATATTCCTCTATAGACTTTTGGGGTGCTTCCTCTCTCTCCCTATCACGCTCATACAGAGTCCTTTGTAAGTTATCAAACTTCTCATTTATCATGTTTGCCAGCAGTGTTTGTAGAGCTATTTGGGAACTTTCTTCTGGATTATTCATTATCTGTTCTGACCCCTGATTATCAAGATTGGGAATTGAGATACCCGGATTTGCCATTTTTCTAGTGTTTTTCTGGCTTACTCTGCCCATTTGAGATGAAGATAGCACCAGTTTTGTGCTAGAACACTATCTTAAGGAAGTTCTTTATTTTTTTACCTTGTTGTACTTTATTTCCCTTTATTACTTCACAAATTAACAAAATCAGCTAAGGACCCATTTACATAAAATTCATCATGTTTCTCTAAAATCTACTCTCTTTTTGGAAGCCTGTTTTTAGTTGACCCAAAAGTATATTATTCAGGAGGTCAATTCATCTCTCACAAATCTGTAGTATTAGATTATCATTTAGGATCCTCCTAGCAATATGATTTTGTGTAATATTGCATCAAGCAGCATATTTCTTTCTCCAGAAGGGAAGCCTCTGTCAAACAATTAATAATAGGTTTTTCTCCTCCTGGCCAGCATCTGTAGTTATATTATCTTCATCTATTTCATGATCTGTTTGTGTGTGCTAAGGACTGCTGTGAAAATAAAAAGGCCCTTCTCAGCATTTAGCATTTGTATACCATTCATAGATATGAAGGTGTTTAAATATTACTAAAATTGCTTTGGAATAAATAATGTTCACCTTGACTATCTTGAGAAAGAAGAATTGGTTTCTCAGAATTTTAGATAAAAACTTGAGTGAAAGAAACAAAAGGAAAAGTGAGGAAAAACTCAACACATACATTCAAATTAAACAAAACAACCCAAGAAAACACAAATTAATTCAGTACTCAAGAACCTGCAGGAAATGCAATGATTAAAAAAAAAAAGCTATGACAAGCTTATCAAAATCCTGAGTACATGAGAGTGTGAACTGTTGTGAGGATAGTGGTTAAAGCCCAGACTGGACAGAAATATCTGTACACAATGCCATTCACCTGTTATTATAAATTTCAGGAAGAATAACATAAAGTGGGCTGAGCCCAAGATCATACACAAGTAGGAAGCCAAATTCTATATGAAAAATAATCAGGATAATTTAGGGCTGAGAACATGACAAAGTGGTAAGAAGACCATTTAGGGGCACAAGACACTCAATTCAAAATCTATTATGGGTATTAAAAAGTTATGATTTTAAATAAATTGTAACATTTTAATATGTGAGTGGAGAAAAGTCCATGAGACAGATAGAATGAACCCACGTTGCAATGCTTTCTACTTAAGTGATAATGTTTTGTGGTACTTCAGACAAAACAAAGTTACACTGCAAATGAACATGGATGTTCAGTTGGGTAATGGAAATACTCTACTTAACAGGTGTAAATTAAATAGATTTTTTTGGGGTAGATTTTATTTCTTGAACTAAGAAACTGGATGATGTCCCTGAACTTTTTCTCTCAAGGCTACCACTCTACTACTTTGAGCCACAGTTCCAATTCTGATTTTCGGTTGGTTGTTTGGACATAAGAGACTCACGGACTTTCCTGCCCAGGATGGCTTTAAACCATGGTCGTCAGATCTCAGCCTCCGGAATCCAGGCATGAGCCGTCGATGTTTTTAATAACTTAGTAAATTGTGCCATTACAGCAGTTATAAATGATCATTATAACCTGTGTAATATATGTGTGTACGTATATATCAATGCATACATGTAGAAATATTTTATCACATTTTTGTATCTACAGAAATTTATGAAATCATCCTTCATTATAAAACAAAAAGGAAAAAAAAGTTAATAAGGATCAAAACAAAGGGAATCGTCACACGTTTCTTGTTGTTGAATGGAATGTGAATTGTGAGAATCAGTTTGGGAAAACCATTTCTACATTAACAAAATAGATAATAGCTATTAATTCCAATCCATCTATTTTCACATATTGTGCATCCTCACACATTAGTGTCAAAATCAAAGCACACATTTTTGCCTTTGTATTTAAATCATCTGTTATAATTTAGGTGATAGATGAAGTAATCAAATAAAGATTAAAATAATAGTATGTGAGGCTATGAGTTAGAGCTGAAAAAGATTTCAATATGATGATAACTTAAATTGCATATTTCTTACTTTTACTCTCTTGTCACGTCCCGCATTCTCACATTAGGATTGCATAGAAGGTTCTCACTAAATTATATGTACAATTATGAAAAAATATATTGAAAGAATATGGGCACAGTGTGTTTTAGCTTATTGAGACCTGTAAGGAGTAGTGTGTTTTTGAGGACTTGAAAAACGTTGTGATGGAGATGAAGGAAGGCATGTGCTTATTCTGGAAAACTGTCTAGAGGATTGCTCCCAGAAAGATAGTGATGAATTCTTCCAAAAGGTTACAATGAAATCACTTTCAGAAGCATGTTCATTGCTACACTATTCACCATAGCCAAGTTATAGATACAGCCCAGATGCCCTTTGGTGGAGGGATGCTTGGAGAAAGTATGGTACATATACATAACTGGATTGTACTCATCCATTATGAAGACTGTTAAATTATTTGCAAATAAGTGGATATATCTAAAAATATGTTAAGTAAACTAAGTCAGAGCCAGACACACAAGGGAGCCATGTTCTGTCTCATATTTGGAAGCTAGAACTTTATACAAGTTTACACAACAATATTAACCAAAGCATGCTATTTGCAGAGGGGTATTTAAAAGGTGTAATTTCTTATAAAATTGAACTCTTAATCCCACAAAATCAATACTAGGAAACTATCACTTGGAAGATGTGAGGGGAAGTCAAAAGGAAGGAATAAAGAATGTGATGGAGGAAGAGAATGAAGGCCGATAGAATGAAACTAGAAAAACATTAAAGTGGGGGTGAAATTTGGAAGGGTGAGTGGAAGTTATATAAAGATCCATTGTACTTAAAACTGATTTGTTGAATGGAAATTCCCTTGTACAACTGTTTAAGATAATGAAAAATAAAATTAAAAACAATGGAGACATCTGTTCTTAAATTGTATTCTCTTAAACCTTGACTCAATATAATAGTTTCCTCCTCAGAAATTTTCTTTGCAGTTATTTTCCTCATAGTGACAGAAAAGTGACCAATACAACGAATATCAATACATCACATTGCACATCATAAAGATACACAATATAAAATCTCAGTAAAATATTAGAATTCATTACATGATAAAATAACAGGTAGAATGTGCCAAAAGCTAATTGATTTTTTTCCAAGTACTTAACCTATGATATCTAATTTAATCCTCACAACAATTCCATAAAGTGTAACTATTTCCATTTTGAACTCTCAGATAATGATATTGAAGTCTTTAGAGTTGGAATTACTAGTACAACATTGCACACATGGTAAGTGTTAGCCTAAGGTCCATCTCCACTGTATCAAATAACTTCATTCTATTTTATGAATAAAATACCAGCACTTAGTCTACTAATTCTAGGAAAATTACCCAGAATTATTGTGTAGACTCTAATAATATTTCACTTTGTTAGAAAATAGGTAACTGTAATATGAAAACTCCACGGTCATAATCAATTTACACCTCCCTTGTGAAAGGAACTGCTAAACTATAACGTTCTTGATTTCTAGCTCAAAATAGTAAAAATCGTATTTTACCCATGACTCAACACTGCACTGCCTGGGGACGCCATCTCTGGTTAACTCAGTCTTACTGAAAGAATGACCTGCCCAATTCCTGCTGGAAACAGACTGCAGGGCTTATGGACCAATCATTTCCACATTGTAGCTCACCTAAGTTGATTACCATTAGACCTATTTTGATTGCTTTTGATACCCAACAGTTTGAGAGAAATTTACAACTTTAAAATGCTATTAAAGGAAGACTGATATAAAAATCACATTTGAACCCAGATAAATATTTTACCTTTCATATACGCAAAAAATGCAGTCTGACTTATCATTAATGTTAGAAGCAAAAGGTTAAAAATTATAGACACCAAGACCTAAGCAAGAATTAAAGACTCTCCAACTTGTGAATACAATTGGTTTAAAAAGATATCAAGAAAATTTTTGCCTGTGCCATGGAAACCTAGGGTTTCTCCTATTCCATCCAGTAATGTTTTCAGAGTGTCTGCTTTGAATCCGAGGTCTTTGATCCATTAGGAGTTGATTCTGGTTCAGGGTGATACAAAAGGATCTAGCGTTATTTTTCTACAGCAGTTAACCAATTTTGCCAGCACCATTTACTGAAGAGGCTGACTTTCTTCCATTCTTTTTTTTTTTTAGCTCCCTTATCGAAGATTACATGGTTATAGGTCTTTAAGTTCATTTCTGGGTTTTCCATTTTATTCCATTGGTCCTGAGGTCTGTTCTTGTGCGGTACCAAGATATTTTGATTACTATGGCTTTGTAGTAGAGTTTGAAATTTGGTATTGATATTCCTCCAGCATTTTCTTTCTGTTAAGTATTGTTTTTGTTATTCAGGGTTTTTATTGTTCATATAAATTTTGGGATTGCCTTTTCCATTTCCTTGAAGAATGAGGTTGGAATATTTATAGGTATTGCATTGAATTTGTAGATAGCCTTGGGAAGTATTTCCATTTTCACAATGTTGATCTTTCCAATCCAGGAGCATGGGATTTTGGGCCATTTTTAAAGTTCTGTGTTGATTTCCTTTTTCAGGTTTTTAAAGTTTTCATCATAGAGGTCTTTCACTTCTTTGGTTAAGTTAATTCCTCGGTATTTTATTTTTGGTGGGGCTATACAAATGGAGTTGCTTTCTTAATTTCAGCTACACTTTTCTTATTATTGGCATATATAAAAGCCATTGATTTTTGAGTGTTTATTTTATACCCTGCTACTTTCCAAAGTTTTGAATCACTTTCAGTAATTTGGGAGTGAAGTCTGTGGGATTCTTTAAATACAAGATCATGTCATCTGCAAAGAGGAAAAGTGTTACTTCTTCTTTCCCTATTTGCATCCCCTTTATGTTTCCCTCTTGTCTTATTGCTGTAGCTAGGCATTCTAATATTAGATTGAAGAGAAGTGGAGAGAGTGGACATCCTTGTATCATTCCTGAGTTTAGAGGAAATGGCTTTAGTTTTTCAGCATTGAGTACAAGGCTGGCTGTAGGTTTGTCATATAAAGCCTTTATTGTATTGAGGAATGTTCCATGGATTCCTAATTTTTTCAGAACCTTCCTCATAATGGGGTGTTGGATCTTGTCAAATGCTTTTTCTGAATCTATTGAGATAACCATGTGATTCTTATCCTTGCTCTTGTTGATGTGATGAATTATATTGTTTTTCGTATATTGAACCAGCTTTGCATCCCTGAAATGAATCTTGTTTGATAGTGGGGTATGATTTTATTAGATGAATTATTGTGGTTGATTGGCCAAATTTTGTTGAGAAGTTTTGCATCAATGTTCATCAATGATATGGGTCTATAATTATCTTTCTTTGATGATTCCCTGCATGGTTTGGGGATGAGGGTAATTAAGGCTTCATAGAATTAATTCGGTAGTGAACTTTCTCTTTCAATTTAATTGAAGTGTTGAAGGAGTATTGTTGTGAGATCGGCTATGAAGGCCTTGTATAATTCTGCTATAAAACATCTGGTCCTGGGCTTTTCTGTGATGGGAGGTCTCTTATTGCTGTTTCTATTTCAATGCTGGATATGGGCCTGTTAAGATGGTTTAACTCATCTTGGTTTAGTTTGGGCATGTCGATATTTACTAGGAAAAGGTGAAGTCTGCCAAGTTCTCAAACTTATTAGCATAAAGTTTTGAGAAGTATTCCCCTATAATGTTATGAATCTTGATTGTTTCTCCGGTGTTTCCATTCTCATCTCTAAGTTTATTTATTTGGTATGTTCTCTTTTTTTCTAATAAGATTAGCTAAAGGTGTGTCTATTTTGTAAACTTTTTCAAAGAACTATCTCTTTGTATTGTTGATTTTTCTATGGATTTTTTGGATTCTAATTCATTTAATTTTGATTTAATTTTAATTATTTCTTTCCGTCTACTAGATTGAGGTTTATCTTGCTGCTCTTTTTCAAGGAGGCTTAGCTGTCTCATTAAATTGTTGGTTTCAGATCTCTCCAATTTATTGATGTAGAAACTCAGACCTATAAACTTGCCTCTGAGTACTGCCTTTGCTCTATCCCAGAGGAGCTGGCAGTTTGTGTGCTCCTTTTTGATGAATGTCATGAACACTTGAATTTCGTTTCTAATCGCTTCCATGACCCACTGGGGGTTCAACAGTGTTTTTCAGCCTCCATGTGTTACAGGACTTTCTTTGGTGGCTTTTGGTGTTGAGTTCTAATTTGATTCCCTTTTGGTGTGAGAGAATGCAAGGTATTACTTTAATGTTTCTAAATTTGGACAAGTATGCTTTGTGAGCTAAAATGTGGTCTATTTTGGAAAATGTTCCATTGGCTGCTGAGAAAAACGTGTATTCTGATATTGCTGGGTGAAATACTCAGTAGATGTCTGTTAAATCTAGTTGATCTATGCAGTTGTGTAGGTCTGCGGTTTCTCTGTTGAGTTTTTGCCAAGTTGATCGATCCAGTGGGGATAGTGGTGTGTTAAAGTCCCAAAACAATTAATGTCTTTGGATCTATATGAGATTTGAGGGAAAGTAGTGTTTCTTGGATATATTTGGCTGCTCCGTTGCTTGGCGAATACAGATTTAGAATTGTAATTTCCTCCATAAGGAGAGTTCCCTTAATTTGTATGTAGTGAACTTTTTATCTCTTCTAAGTAATTTTAATATGAAGTCTATTTTATCTGCTATTAGGATAGTAATTCCTGCCTGTTTATGGGGGCTATTTGCTTGGTGGATTTTGTTCCAGTCTTTCACATTCAAAATGTGTTTGTTTTTATTAGCAATGTGTGACTCCTGAAGGCAGCAGATAGAAGGATCTTGCTTTTTAACCCAATTAGACAGTTTATGTCGCTTAATTAGAGAGTAAATCCCGTTAAGATTGAGATAGGACTCTGAGCTATTTGGGAGTTCCTGCCTTTGATAAAATGGCAGGTGGATAACACCTTCTTGTGGGCTGAGACAACTGGGTTCTTCCTATGGTTCTTGGATTCTCAATTTTGGTGTGCTTTCTTAGCCTTTATTGTGGTCTTGTTGGTTTTCTAGGTGTAGGTCATCTTTAAGTATCTTTTGTAGGGCTGGATTGGTGGAGATATATTGTTTCAATTTTCTTTGCTATGGAAGGTTTCTATTTGACCTTCGGTTATGAAGGAGAGTTTAGCTTGTACAGTATTCTTTCTAGATAGTTGTTTGTCTTTAGGGCATGGCATACATCATTCCAGGCTCTTCTGGCTTTAATTGTCTCTGCCGAGAAATCTGAGGCGATTCTCATTGGTTTCCCTTTATAGGTGATTGTTCTTTTCTTTTTGACAATTTTATGGACCTTTTCCTTGGTCCGAATTTATCTTGTGCTGATTATAATGTGATGGTGGGATGTCCTGTTATGGTCTGGTCTACTTGGAGTTATAACAGATTCTTGTATCTGAATAGGTCTATCTTTTTGCATGTTTGGTAAGTTATTTGCTAGGATCTTGTTAAACAAATTTCCTAGACTATTAAATTCTCTGAAGAGGAAAGAAGGATGACCAATAGACACATGAAGAAATGCTCAACCTCCCTAGCCATAAAAGAAATGCAAATCAAAACAACATTGAGATACCACCTCACCCCAGTTAGAGTGGATATAATCAAGAACTCTAGTAACAACAGATGCTGGAGGGGATATTTACACAGGATATTTACTACGTTGTTGTGGAAGTGTAAACTTGTTCAACCATTTTGGAAAGTAGTATGGAGGTTCCTCAAAAGACTCCACCTAGAGCTCCCCTATGACCCAGCAATCCCACTTTTGGGCATTTACCCAAATGATCACAAACAAGACCACTATAAAGCTACCAGCACAACTATGTTTATTGCCGCATTATTTATGGTAGCTAAGATATGGAACCAAAACAGATGCCCCTCAGTAGATGAATGGATCAAGAAAATGTGTTATATATACAAAATGGAATTCTATGCCTCCATCAGAAAGAATGACATTGCCCCATTTGTTAGGAAATAGATTTGCCTTTCTTTTATGAAGAAAAGACATCAATTCTATTGCATTTTTAATGCCTTATGATACTGAAGATTAAATTATAAACTATTAAAGCTTGAAAATAACTCATTTTCTTAGGAGTAGGACACAAAAGACAAGCTTAATCCATTTTAAAATACCCTTATTTATACTACAAATTCACTCTTATAACTACAAAGATTCTAAAAATAAGAAGTGCAGTGACACAAATGAAATAATTTAACTGAATCATCTATTCAAAGGACTATGTTAATAGAAAACCAAGTTATAATAATAGTTAGCTTACCTAAGTCACTTACATCCTTTTATTCTATTTTATTTAGTTTCATAAGAACTGGTTTTTCATAAAATGATGCACAAATCCTATATACCCACTTACATTTTCAGATTTTAACAATATTTATTTCAGAAATGATTTTTGCTCTATAGTCAATGAACTTAAATAATACTAAAATATTCAAAGGGTCTTCAGAAATTACAAGACTCACTCTGGGATGTTATTTATATTGGAAAAGATTCGAAAAGCCTTATTTGTTAATGTTGTGATAGTTACTCCCATAAAAGAAACATTAGTGAAGATCTCATTGCAGGTACAAAACAACTTCAAATGCATCCACAATCTGGAGGTGACACATGCTTTTTGTTTGTTTGTTTTTGAAAGGTATATCTAACAAGCATATCCACAATACTGATTTTCAGTCAATATGATGGGATATTCAAACCTAATAAATACAGGGTAGATTATCTTAGTGAGAATAGATATGATCTTACGAAGAAAGTTGTTTTCAATAGAAATCCGGAAAGAGTTTATCCACTTTGTGTTTCATAGGATTAACCAGAGAGTAATACCTGTTTGGTCAAGTTGGCCAAACATACTCAATGCGTATATGTTAAAAGTATGACCAATTTAAGAGGTCAAATACATATTTTGTACTGACAGTCATCTTACAGAAATAACTTACTACCTAGTTATTTCTGTATCTTCCTACCTAACATATAAAAGGAATTGAAAGTGATCTCTTTTATCTAACTTAATGTTGTAAATATTTTGATTATGATGACATTATTTGACATATATATGTACAGAAGGGTGGTTCCAATAAAATGACATGACAGAATGCTGATAAATAAAAACATTGCAACACAGCTCTTTTCAACCTCACCCTGTCCACATTGGCAAACAACATTGCATCAGCACACGCGCACATATACATGTACACACATGTGCGCACATGTACACACACATATACATTCAGAGTTTATCATACAAAAAAGTTCAAATAAAATATTAGTGGTTAGTACAAATGATAGTTTTCCTTATTAAAAAAAGTACACAATCTAGTCACCATGCATGTTTCATTGTACTTGCCTTTCCACAAATGACCACTTAATTTATTTTAATTAATTAATTAATTTGTTTGGTTCTAATACTAAGGCTTGAATTCAGGGCCTGGCTCTGTCCCAGAATTTGTTACTTTTTTGTTTTAGTTTTCTCAAGGCTAGCATTTTACTGTTTTCCCACAGCTCCATTTCTAGCTTTTGCTGGTTACTTTCAAATCAGAATCTAATGGCGTTTTTTTCCCCTGCTTTTTCTGGTTTCAAACCACAATCCTCAGATTTCATCTTTCTTATTAGCTAGGATTAAAAACAAAAGCCACCAGTGTGGCTTCTTTTTCCTCTATAGTTATTAATGCACATACTTATATAGTAATTTAAAACTGAGTGTATAGAAACAAGATGTATAGTGATGATATTGTCCTGTCAGAAATTCATGGTAGTAAATTTCTTCTTAAGGCCATAAACAAAAATTACCATGATATAATATAAGAGGACTCACTATTGAACATATGAGGTATAAGAGCTTTCTAATAGGTCCATTATTTATTGTTGCCCAACATTAGGAAAAAGTATAACGCAGTAATAAAATAGAAGTCCTTTGTATGACTACTTAAATTTCTTGTTTTTATAAAGACACACATTTTCATCTAAAATGAGTAGGCCTGTCTATTGTCTTCATGTGATTTTGATGATTGAAGGTGCTTAAAGAGAAGTCAAAATGTATTAGTAGTTCTTTGCTATCAATTAAATCTCACTTTTTCTTCCTGGAGAATATAATGATTAAAGCAATAATTCAGAATCAGCAAGCAATAGTTCAGAATCACGCTTCCAGTGCAAGTGGATCACCAGTAAGTAATCCTCAATACCATTTTCCACAAAGTTTTGTTACAGATACAATCGGCCTTCCTCCTCTAGCTGCTTTTCTAGAATAGACACATTCGTTCATTGTACAGGAAAAGTGTGATTTAACTGATTTGTCAGATCTGTTACTAGAATTGTCAAGGATTTATATTCTTGTCTGTAATTTAGTCAAAGCTATGTATCTTTGGGTAGGCTACTAAAATGTATTTACTAATTTCAAGTAAATACATAAATTCTATTTTCATCTCTTTTTTAAAAATAAAATTGTTTCCTCTATAAATTGATCAGAGGCATGGATGGAATTTGTGGCTAGCTAGGTCATTGTACATCTTTCTCTTCCTCTCTCTTTTTCATGGTTCTCATAGATAATATGATTGCTCCATAATTATCTTAATTTATTTTGCTTTTATATTTTTGCTTGCATCATTTCACTTTCTGCTCTGCCATTATCCCAATCATTTTCATAGAAAGCATTATTTCCTATTTTCTCATTCCTAGAATAAGCTGCACATGAAGACACCACTGGTCATCATTTTCAGCCTATAACTTTGAATATAGAGGAAAATCTTTCTCTTTTCTCTATCAATTCCCTATTCACCAGTGAGAATAATTTAGAATAGAAAACATGGAAAAAGAGAAAACAAATCATGGTGAAAAACAGAAGCAGAAAATTCATTGGATTTTTCTGACCAGTTCAACCAATGTGAATTATTGGGGAAATACATAGGCACCTCATTCCCAGTAGTACTCAAAGTCACTGGTTAGGCAATTCTGATGAAGACAAGGAACAAGATGAAAATGTGAGGAATGGTATCATTTGCAAGAAAAAAGATGGAGAAGGATCCAAGCAAATTTCTTCTTTGGGCTGCCGAAAATACTCAGCTTACTACAGTGTAGACACTACTTTCCAAAAAGGCCACTCATGTGAATATTAGGAATGAGGATGAGTATACCCCACTTCATTGGCAAGCCTACAATGGACACTTAGACATTGTCCATGAGTTGGTGGCTCGAGGCAGATATTCATGAAATAATTGCCGATGGCCGGACACCCCTGCACAGTGCTTATACATGGAATAATACCAGAATTGCTTCTTTTTTACTTCATCATGATGCAGATACCAATGTCCAAACTAAATGCCTCTTGACCCCCTTGCATCTTGCTGCTGGGAATAGAGGTAGAAAAAATATGCTGGATTGCCTTCTGTTGAACCATTTTATCAAACCAGGTCTGAAGAACAACTTGGAAGAAACTGCATTTGATATTGCAAAAAGCATAATATGTATCACTACATCTTTGAAGTTGTGGAAGGCTGTTCAAATTGTTCTCATATGTTGTAATGGTTCGGTTAAGTTTCTTAAATTTCAAAAATGATGGTCCATCTTTGTGTCCTTCCAAAATATTCTCACAATACAGCAATATCTTACTGTAAAAATTCATGGATTCCATGGTATTCTTCCAAGTGAATTGCCTGACTTTGATATCAAAATGTATTCAAGACTTGTTTGTATATATCTATAATGATTTCTGCAGAGTTTGTGATTTTTTAAAATCAGAAATAAGTTTAACTTACCTGTTGAAATGAGTAGTAAAGAAACTAAAGATATTTCTGGTACTTGTCTGAAAAAGTTTATTTTAAAATAGTCTGTATTCTGTTTGTATAATGTCCAAAATCTATTTCATTCTCTCCAAATATAATACTTTGAATTCTACATTGATTTATAATATATAGGTTCATTAATAAATGTGTCCTTTCAGATTGCATTCCATATAGAAACAGTTTAAGATTCCGTTTTTCCTAGGTCCTTATAGTATTTTATTTCTTTGGGATAAAATGACAATGTTATCTAATTTCAAATGTTTTGTAAAGGTTATGCTATGTAAAGGCCTTTCTAAGATGAAGAGTTAATACACTGAAGACAAACTTTTAATTCTATGAACTAAATGTATTCTTTCACTTGTATCTTTGTAATCAACTTTTTAATAACTGTTTTTCATTTCTTGAATCCGAAGAATACTTCACAAATTTCCATATCATCCTTGTGGAAGTGCCATGTAATTCTCTGTATTGTTGCAATTTGGGTAGATGTGCTGATGAAGCATGTAGTATCTTGTAAATTTAAGTAGTTAATGATGCAATCTTAATATAGGCATATATCTTTCGTTGCCTATTTGTAAAAAGGAAACCTTATTGTTCCTAGCAATGCTATTGATCTTATTTCCCTAAAATTCTGTGTAGAGTGGGGAAAAAATGTATATTGTTTAATCGATTGCTCACATTTCAACCTTTTTTGTCAATGACTATTTTAAGTCTTTTTCATTTTAAACCTGATCATACTTTGAAGCCTTTATAGCTAGGTCCAAAGGTGATGGCTTTTTCAAGTACTTATTTGTCCAACTGAGTTAGATTTGTGGAGCTAAGGGATTCAAAGTAAGCTTTGCTCAAGAGCTACTTCTAAACTTGTGCAGCTTAAAATGTCCCAAATGAGGTCTTACTGGCACAAATGTCTCCCTGACCCTTTCTCATTCTTCCATGTAGGAACAGACCAACCAGAGTATCTTACCCTGACAGCAAAGATTGTCTTACTGCAACAAAATTAATCTTAGTTACAAGGGATCATAGAGAGATGAACAGTTCAGACAGCACTGTTCAGACTAGAAGGCATTTTATCAAAATATAATTGTTTATTATATCTATCATTTCAAAAGTAGCTAAAGCCAGGAGGTGAAAAATCATTCATATGCATGATTACCTAAAGTCCTGGTCTGTCTACCTTCCAACCAGGCAGGAACTTACACTACAGCATTTACATCACCAAATATTTCCATAGCTGCAGGAGAAGTCCATATATTTCTCCTCGATTTTAGGCCTTAAATTGGTAATGTTTTTATCACATTGTTTCCTCTTGCCTCCAGTCTGTAAATCTACAAATGGTAAATCTTTAGGCCTAACCCTACCAAACACTGAGGTAGAGATAATGGAATAAAACTTTAAAACAGAGTTGCCTTTGATATCCTAACAAAAACAGAACAATGCAAAACATGTGCCTTTTTATTATATTACATATAGTTATATAATTTATACTTATATGTGCTGATTCTTTATTTTACACAGTGAAACTTACTAGAATCAGTTGATAATTTGAGAAATAAATTTATATTTATTTATTCCAATAAATACAATTGGAATATAAATAATTAGGTTTAGAGTATATATTAGAATATAAAAGTATCAATGCAATGTCTTCGGTATTAACTTGGGATACCTTCTAAATATTCTTGGTCATCTTAATTCACATGGTAAAAAAACAATGTTGTTTTCCTCTAATCTATAAGGGATTTTACACTGCTGCTCTGTTTATTGTTTAACTCTCTGGTCCCAAACTGTTTTCTCCATATTTTTGAATCATATTTTTGAACCCAAATTTTGCTGATGTTATTTCGAAAAAGTATTATTCTTTTGCAGGACCCAGGGTTCCTAGTATCCCAGGTCCCAGTTATCCACATCATCAGATAAGAAGGGCAAGACGTCTCACCTAGGCCCATGCAATATGCCATCAGAAAGTAATTGAAGACCCATCTCAAATTCTCATTTCCTATAATATTTCAGGTCCTCAATTCCTTGAGACATAGGAATTAGCAGTAAGCAATTGTGAAATGCAAGGCAACATAAAGATGAGATAAAAAAAAATCTGAGAGAAAGTACTGTAATTCAAATTTCCAATTTACAGATGACCAGCCCATATGAGTGAGCAAGATCACAAATTTCACAAGATTACTTTTAATACCTCTCTCCTAACGATTAATGAAATATTTCAGTCCAGCATATGTAGGCCAAAAAAATAGTTCCTGGAATGATAGATCCATAATTGGTCTACCAAGGCCAGAAAAATTTGACTTAGAGGTCAAATATAATTCAGAAAAAACATTAATTGAGAAGATCTTTAGTGCTTCAAAACACTGGTACTTCAGTAAAACTTGGTTCTGTAGTATAAAAATGTTGTCATTCTCAATCCAATGATAACCTACATTTAATCTCCTGAAAGTATACTCCTTTTCAAATAAACTTTTTAAAATCACATTTGCCAAAATAACATTTGACAAGTAGATGATACTTAATGACATTAAAAGTTTTTCAAGTGGAGGGAGCAATTTACAATAGAGTGGATTTATTTACCCAGCACTAATGTCAAATAGTTTCAACCATTCATTAAACTGTAGAAATAATACCACCCAACCTTTGTGTTGTTCAGTAGGTGCCTTGCAGAAATGTGTTAAATAGATCAGCCTCCCATGTTTCAAACCCAAACATTAGCTAATAAAGTAAATTTCATCACATAATGAGGTACATTTTAAAAAGTCACAAATAGTTGCCTTATCATATGTTGTTTTATGTTTTCCCTGTCTGTCTAACATAGTAAAAACTATGACTTGAAGTCTTGAATATGAGTACTCATCAGAGATGTGACAAACAAAAAATCTGTCTTCTATATCTATCATATTTCTCTTTGGTAGTAATTATTATTTTTCTTTTTTTCCAAAACATATAGGTAGCAGAAAATACTATCCCACGTAAAATAAAATAATCACAAACCATTGTACAAAGGCATTTATAAAAATTGGTAGTTAGGAATACATTCTAAGCCATTTTTAAACTTTCTTGTTGACTAAAGATTCACGTCTCCAGACTTGCGAATTTTTATTGCAGATGAATGAATTATGGAAATAGAAGTTGACATAAGTTGAAGTATTTGCAGGATTGAAACTCCATGGAATGTGTATAAACCTTTAAAAATATTAACAGACATTTTAAGAGAATGACTATCTGGAAGATGAAACCAGAGAAGAATAATAGTAAAGACATAGAATGAATGAAAAATGGAACAAGGGACAAGTACAGCTAGAATACTCAATGTACACATGTGATAAAGGAAGTAGTAAATCGGAAATAAATCTTGGAGAAGGGGTTGGTTCAGAATGATAGAAGGAGTAACTCTGATCCAGGAGCATTGGACAATTAGATGGACATATTTAATTGTAACATACTTGCACAAGCTTTTGAAATGCAGCTTAAAAACACAACAAAAAAAAACAAAATCACACAAAAATTACAACCAAACAGCAATCTCAACGAGTTTGAATATAACCTCTCAAAATTTTAAGCAGTTAATGAAGGCAGTCTTGGGAAAGCAAAAAAAAACTGTTCAAAGAGGGCAGTACGGGGTAGGGGAGAATTTTGAACAGATTTAAATAGATTGTCTAAGGTTATAAATCACCTACATCTGCTGCAAATATTTTCTTCTTCGAGTTCTCTTTGTCTGAACTGGATCCTCCAGTCCTGAACCGCACTTGATAGCTTGTGAAGATAGAATGATAGAAACAAGATCAAGAACCCATTACTCCACTGGAGAAAAAATAATCCTCTGTTTTCTCGCATATCTCTTCATTACTATATTTTCATAATTTTAAGTCAAGTGATTTTGAATTATATCTTTCCTTCTTTTTTCTGGCAAAGTAATTGGTCAAAGTAATTCACTAAATATTATCTGCCATTTTTTTCTATCAATCTGTTTACTTGTCCAAGCGAGTACATTAAACTTCCCCCTTGCATTTGGTTGCCACGAAAACCCAACATCTATGATAATGAGGACAAATTCTAATGTAAAACTTTGTCTCCAAAAAACCAGTCCAAGAAGCTGTGATCACAAATATTTAGGATTCTTTTTTCTTTTACCTTGAAATTCTTCTTGTGTCTAAAGTGCCCACAAAAATAAATACTCCACCACTTTTTGCTTCAATCACTTCTAACCTCAAAGATGTATTTTGCTAACAATATGCTTAGAGGAAACAAAAAAAATACTCCACTTTTATCTTCTCTCTTAATATTCTACTTAGATACCATATCAGGAACAGTGAAGTTATTCTTTGGAAAATTATTACAATAGATTATTTTTTGTCTTCATTTTGCATTTGCTCAACAAGTTGTTGAGCAAATAGAGAAGAATAGAGTTAAATCACCCATTTCTTGGATGACAGTGTCTGTTACAAAGGACAATGCTTCTATGTCCTACTTCTATGTCCTCTTCTTAGCTCTTGCATGATTTCCAATTAATCACAGATTATTGGCTTCAAGTCTAGTGAAGCTGAAGGACTATAAGGCCTCCCCCACTGCTACATCTTCATGGTTTCTCTTTTAAAACTCTTTTATTTGGATGTGGAATTTATTTCCATGTCTTCGTTCAATCTATTCCACATTATAGTGAGGCAAATACGCTCTGTAAAATCACTTTAGGTAGCAAAAATATTATGACAATCTATATCAAAAAGTTTTGGCTTCTTTCCACTGCTTAGGCCAATACACTGAGCTACGGCTTCTAAGACCACGTTTTCTTACCTTTTCAATTTGCTCAATTCTTTTCTGATCCCAAAACTTTTTGCCGAATGTAATAAGAGAAGTCCTCACTATCTCATGTTAATAAGGATATTATGTTTTTGTGAGATACTTAGAAATATGAAATCATTGGTTTGAAGTATCCAATCAGATTTTTTTCTCTTTTTCAGTATTTCACATGCAAAGGCATTTTGGAAAATATTACAAACAGAAAAATGTATACCCAATACCTTCTTTTATTGTGGAGGGCACTTTCTCCCTAAATATTTGGACCCAAATTATCTTTTTCAGAGAATTACTGTTTGATAATTAACGGTCAATGCACAAATTTTGATATCTTATTTTTTAAAGAAGTTTGAATTTAAATTACACTACAACATTGTTTCACATAGTAAGAGTATATTTCCTGGGTAAGGACAATTCTCAAGGAAACCTACAGGATTGATAGCAAGGTTTCTGAGGTTTGTTTGTTTAATGTAAAAATGAGCCATCTTTACCCACATTGCTCCCTCTCAGTTAAGTCTCCATGGATTTCTTTGCATGAAAGCCTTTTTTCCCAGGCAATTTTAAATTTTCTTCATAGGCTATGTTGTTAAAAACTTTGAACAATTAAAATTTACCTGCCATAATTTTAAAACTCTTTTGAAATTCCTTTATCAGTATCGCGAATTCACCAACGCTAATTCCAACTTTACCATCAATAACAGTTAAAATGTTGTTTTCATGACATAGTGTCCATGAAACTATTATTTTCCAGTGGCTTTGTTATGCATATATATGTCCATGTAAGCTGATGCTGAGCAAAATGAACTCCAAGATATGGAAACAGATTTTTATTTACAATTGTTGTTTTTAATGTACTATGTAACTTCTATTTTCTTTGACCAAGGACAAATCAATTTAATAGCAATACTCACAAAATAATATGTTGGAAATGTACATTACAACTTGTGAGGAGTATTGGGGTGAAAGAAATTTATGAGAAAAATGAGAGAGGGGGGTAACAAGTTTGAAAAGACATGTATTCAGTACCTTACAATTACTGTAACCACACTGTACTAATCACTTTGCTAATAAAAAATTTAAAAAATAAGCTGCATGAAATAAATATCATGTATTAGTATAATAAATACTATTCTTTATGTAGTAACTTTTTAAAAATCAATACTAGCTGGCATCTAATTTGAATTAATTATCCCTTTTTAATCAGAGGATCATCAACTTGAATGTTATCCAACTTGACAATATTTTCACAATATACTTGCCTATATTTTCAAAAAAGAATAAATATAGTACTTTCTCATGCTAAAACCGAAAACAGATTAATTCTGGTGAAACCCGTAACTTTTAAAAGTAAATAAGTTGTTAAGAAGACAGGATATATGTGTTCTTCAAATTCCTATGACTAATAACTACTCATTTTCAAATTCTGAACATTCTATATCTGAGAGATTGAAAACAATACGTGTTTGCATGTTATATAATTCTGCAATAGATGCAGTTTCCAATGGGGTGATACAGATTGAGAAGTCGACAGAAAAATAGCCACATTCTGGTAGAGGATAAAACTATGAAACATCTGTAATAATTAATTCTTTAAGAGTAAGCAATTGTTTATCAAAGTAAGCTATTATTTCTATGACCATCAATCCCAAGATTTATCTCATAAAGTCATCCTAGCCCAACAGTTTCCAACTTGTATGGTGCACCTCAAAATTCCCTTAATTCACATCACAAATAGCTTATCTCTATTGTGAAATAATACTACACCTCTGTGTGATGCCCTCCTTGTTTTGGAAAGAACACCTCAATAAAGTGGGTTCCATAAATTTTACCCCCAGTGGTATTCTTGACATCAGAACACTTGTAAATATTATTTATATTTTATAATTTTTTAACTATCATAGATATTCAGGATGCTAAGATAGGAAGATTACAGTTGAAAGTCAACCCAGGCAGGAAGGTTCCTTAGATTCTTATCTCCTATAAACTTCTCAGAAAACGCCAGACACAGGTGGCACTGAGGTTGAAGTGGTAGGGCACAAGCCTTGAGCAAAAACAGGCTCAGAGACAGTGTCCAGGCCCAGAGTTCAAGCCCTAGGACAAACCAATAAAACAAAACAAAAATAAAAACAAACCTCAAAGCTAGCATTTTTCTCATTGTATAAAGAGGCACGTAATTAAGGAAATTGCTTCCTGTGTTACATATATGTAGAAGAAAGAATATGTCACACAATTATTCTCTTCATACCATGTTATACCAAAGATTCAAAAAATGCTATTTTTCTTAATTTATAAATTAATTTCATCCATTTGTTGGCAACTCTGTCTATATTATTCACATTATCATTTTATATATGAACTGATGGAATTATCTCTTAAATAACTTTTAATTATAACTCTTTTGAAAGAATCTTCTAGGCAAATAGAATGTTAGAATCATTTGTGAGTTTTTCAATTAAACACTCTACTTAAAAATAATTTTGTAGTATCATATAGAATATGAAATTACAAACAAAACCAAAATATTTATTTTAAATCTACGTTCTAATTTAGCAAAATCTACATAGTCTTACATTAGATGAACTTTGCTTTTTCTCCAGGGATACCCTTTTGTAATCCTTCATCATTTCTTTGGAATCCAAAAGAATGATGATTATTTACTTTTTCAAATTTTGGATGGGAATCATGAGCCATTTTGCATCTAGGAATGTTCTGTAAAGTAAAGAGCATTTAAAACACAACTGAATATTATATATGTGTTGCATTTCAATAGGAAACTTGACTTCTCAAACCATAATGACAAAATTAGCCCAAACTTCCAACTGTGTATTCCTTTCTTGACTGGTTTGCTTTATTAAGACAAAATTATACTACCTGGTCCAGAGAAGGTATCACTACATAATTCCAATCTCTAATCTGCTAGAATTCTAGGCTTGTATCACATTGCCCTGCCTAGTTGGTTGATTTATTTAATCTAGGTAGAGACTAGCAATTCTAAACTTCTCCAGTGATGTTATCCACCAAAGTGACTGCTCAGACTGTTTATCTACTATTTTCAAAGATTTTCTAACATTTCACACAGGATATGAACATTTTCAGATGCACCTGAATGGGTCTCTGATTCATTCCTCCATGGATCTGATCCCTTGAATTATGATTACTTGACTCTCTTACTATATCTCGTCCCTACCTATGTAATATTCTCAAACTTTTTGAAGAATTTCACTTAAGACTTTCTAATATAAAAAATTATCACTTGATTCTAGTCTTACTCAGGACATATTTTCTATTGTTTTCTAACTTTTCTACATATTCTGAGAGTTGTTTCATTTGTGTGTACACATATAAGTGCCTCTGTGTGTATGTGTATATTTGTATACATGTATGCAAAAGTGTCAAGCTCTTATTCATCAATCTTGCTCATCAATCTTGTTCATGACTGGTATTCCATCACCTGAGCCATTCTTCCAATTCAGCTTTTGGCTGCTTAATTATAGGTAGTGTCACAAAGATTGTTCTGCCCAGGCTGTATGCAAACTGATATTCCCAGACTCCTTTACATTCTTAGGTTTTATTTTTCTAGGAGTATCAACTTTTAAACTAAAACATTTTTGTGAATGTAAAGTCTAAGCTGTAGCCCAGATTTTTAACTCAAGAATTGATATAAAGATAGATGAACATACACATTACATATGCTGAGTGTACATTGTTAGAAATGTGATCTTAAGCTGGGTGGCAGTGAGATCTAAGGATTGAGGTTCAAAGCCAGACTGGGTAGGAATGTCCTGGAGACTACTTTCTCGAATTAACTACCAGAAAACTGGAAGTGACACTATGGCTCACGTGGTAGAATATTAGCCTTGAGCCAAATAGCAGAGGGACAGTGCCCAGGCCGAGTTCAAATGTCAAAACCACCACCAACAAAAAATATAAGTAAAGAAAAATAAATGTCAGCCACCAGTTCATTGCTAATATAATCCTTGCTCTCTCAAGATGGACATTTTTTTTTCCTAGTTAAATTCATGCTCTTATATCTGACCTTTATTGGGGAAGAATTATTCTTCCATTCTACTTTTAACAAATTTGTGTGATTAGCAAGCATTATTTAGAAAGGGAGTGGCCTCATACTTCATGGTCCACGTAGGAGTAATACTTTCTCTATATCACTCCCGTAAATCTACATACTGGACTTGGAATTATTGTTTCAATGTTGTCTTATTTGTAGAGTCTTCTATAGTGTATTGAACCCTTATACTTAAACACAAAACTTCTCTTTCTCCTATTATTGCTATTGTTTCTCTTACTGTTAACTCATGTGCACTTGGGAAATAATGCATAGCATCGACACTCACAAAAGAATGATTTGAGAACCTTCTTCCTATTTCAAATTTGCCTTAATTTACTGAGAACTTTAAAGTTTGAACTCAATGTACTCATGGATAATATATTTATAAGCAATATAAATTTCGTATTTTCTCTTTAGTAACTTTCTCTGAAACATGTGTTACCTTAGGTCCAAAGATATCCTTGTGTTATTTCAGTGAAGAAAGAAAACATTCATTATACCTCAAGCAGCACAATTGATTGTTACTTGAAGTAACTGTTACTGGATGTGGACACTGATCCCAGGAGAGGAATTGAAAATAGAGGAATGACAAAATTCAAGTTAACTTGTGCTTTCCTTTTTATTGTACAAGAAAAATATCCCAAGGCTTGAAGGAATCTCTGTCCCTGACTTGTTCGAGTGTGTTCTTTACTTATATGAAACTTTTCTGTGAACTTCTAGTTTAGAATATTACCAAAAGAAATAATATGCCATTTGAAGGCCAACAGAGAACAAAAGGAAATAACGTTGTTTTAAAAGTGTTCTACTGCAAAGAAACAAAGTCATGGAGGTTTTAAAGTGTATTATGGATGGATATTTGAACCCTGAGATGATTCGCTTGTTGCAGGAGTCAGTTATCAATTCCTTTAGTCTGGTCCTGATTTCTCCATAGCAATAAGGATTCCAAAAAAGCAGGATCCAGTGAGCATGATCAGCAAAAGGAGCTTCTTCTCAGACTAGTACTCCTTTAAGGAGGGTCCCAAAGAAATATGTGGAGTTTTTTGCTTGTTTGTTTACTTTGTGTTGGTTCTGGGGCTTGAAGCCAGAGGCTGAACCCTGTCCCTTAAAAATTGTCTTTCCTGTCCACCTGCCCCCAAAGCTAGTACTCTACTGCTCGAACCAAAACTTTTTGGTCCTAATTAGCGATAGAGTTTGGCAGAGTCTTCTGCCTGGGTTGGCTTTGAACTAAAATATTAAGAAAGCTAAGTGACATCAACTGCATCGACTTCTCTTTTGAAACAAGAAATATTAAATGAAGTTTATTATAAAGCTAATATTTGACAGTTTTTAAAAGAAGAAAATGTCCAGCAAAGAAGCCATAACCTCAATAACTCAGCAAAAGTAGGTTCACTGAATAATTTTGGAATTATTTTTTCTGCTTGGGAAGATTATTTACATTTTCGTTCCTTTTGGGAAAACTTAAAGTCATATTTTCACTTATTTTATTGGTCGTGGGGCTTGATCTCTGATCCTGGGCATTGTCCCTCAGCTCTTCAGGTCAAGTTGAGTACTTTACTACTTTAGCTACAACACCGCTTCTGGGTTTCTGGTGGTTAAATGAAGATAAGGATCTCTTGGTCTTCCCTAACCAGGCTTGCTTTTTTGAACCACAATCCTCTGGTCTCAATTTACTGAGTAGATAGGATTACAGGTGTGAACAACCAGGAGCCAGCTCATATTTGCATTTATGTGCACTGAATGACACTAGCCAAAGAATGGAAATTTGAATCAAATGATGACATTGAAGCTTTTCAGAAACATTGAGGTTGCAATAAATATGTCCTCCTTTTCCACGTTGTTACATTAATGACTCATGAGCCATCTGTATAGATGCATTTAGTATCAGGAAATGTTCATAGAGAAATATAGAAAGAGAGATTTTTAGAAAGCAAACGAGATCAGATATGAAAGAACAGCACAGAAGCAGATACATTTATCTCACAGAGATTAAGAACTAGCGTAAGAGACTTAGAATGCTAAAGGCAATGTGGAGTAAGCCTAGTTGATAACTAGGACTTCAATAACCAAAAATGGTTCTCTAGAAGAGTTTCTGGTATACCTTAGTTAATATCATTTATTCCTTGCATCTGAAGTTATTCCTCCTCTTCTGTTACAACTGTTACTTAGCCTCTACCTTTTTGGTGTCATGACTGACCAAAAAGTTTTCAAATCTCACTTAGACTACCCTTCTCTTTGTGATTAGCAGTGACCACACAAAATCTTAGAGTCTTTGAATTTCCAGAGTTAATCTTCACCTGACATCTAAGCACATTCCTGGCATTAATTGCTGTGACCTAATGAACAAAACATTTTTTTTCAACACAGTATCCTAATATAAGTAAAGTACATGACTTAGGGACTATTGTCAGGTGTCAGTATGGAAGGAGCAATTTTATATTCCAAGTATGGGTTCTAACCAAATGTATTTTGTTGTGTTTTGTTTTCTTTTTGCCAGCCCAGGGGCTTAAACTCAGGGCTAGGGAATTATTCCTGAGCTTTTTTTCTCTCTCTGAAGGCTAGCACTCTACCACTTGAGTCATAGCACCACTTTCAGTTTTTTTCTGTTTATGTGATATGAGGAACTGAACCCAGGGTTTTATGCATTCTAGGCAATCACTGTAACATGAAGCCACATTCCCAGAGCCCTAAATGACTTTCTTAAGTTGACATTATATTTTCATTTTGTAACTATGTATCATAATTTTGGCCAGGTGCTATAAAATGATGTAGAAACAATACAATACAATAAGTCCAGTAAGGCTGGATGGACAATGAATAACCCTTAAATTCTAGCCAGGGCACAGAGGGGCTTACCTCATGGAGCTGTTTCAACAGGCTGAATGAGACAGCTCCTGACCCACAGCCAACCTCCAGAAAGAGAGGGCCACTTTGGGTTCCAGCATTATGGGGACTCTGGGTCACTTCCTCCAGCACCCATTCAACCAATTCCTGTGAGAAAGAGAAAGAAAGAAAGTCAGAATTACACAAGTCGGGTGCTGGTGGCTCAGAACTCTAATCCTAACTACACAGGAGGCTGAGATATGAGAATCATGGTTCATAGACAGCCCAGGCAGGAACGATTATGAGACTCTTATCTCCAAAGATCTACCAGAAATCTGGAAGTGGCACTATGGGCTGAAGTGGTAGAGTGCTAGCCTTGAGCTGAGGAGCTCGGGAACAACAACCAGGCCTAGAGTTCAAGCACCACGACTGACAAGAAGTGGACTTCCCACCACAAGAAGTGGACTGAATGGAACCCATTGTCCTAGGGAACATGGTAGAGAAGTCAGGCCGAGGTCCTGTGAAGTTGAGGTCATAAGAAGGTCACCTGGCTTTTCTGTGCCTTGGTTTCCCCAGCTGAAAAACTCAACAGAGTGAAGGCTCCCCTCCTTTATGGGGATAGGGGAATGATGAAAGAGAGCCATTCTTTGTTTCATAATCCCACACTTGTTGTACGATTAGTAACAGGCCCCACCTGAGCCCTTTCCAGGTATCTTCCTGTCATATGCTCACAGAATTGCCAGCAGCCAAGAACTTTATCTGTATGCTGCTCCCTCTGTTCCTAGCCATGCTCCAGAGATCCCTCTGTATAAATGTTTCCTCACAACTCACCTGAGGAGACTGAGTTCCCATGGTTGAGGCCCTACATAGAGCTTCACCTGTGGTCAAGAATCGGCTGCTGTGGACTAAGAGTTTGGGTTAATAGATCTAAACTGATGACTGAGCATGGAGTTACATGTCTACCATCCCAACTACAGAGGACCAGGCCTGGTGGATCATACCTGTCACAGATACAAGGACCACTATCCAGCCAATCCTGAGCATATGTTGAGTCTCTACCTCAGAAATGCCCAAGACAGAAAGGTGGCCCCTCAGAGCCAGGGAGAGGAATTAAGCAGGGGCTCATGGTTACCCCAGAGTGGTGTCTGACCCAAGGTGGGGGTGTTGTTGGGGCAGCCACTGGGAGAAGCTGTTGGTGGCTGCTCCAGGTAGTGCGAGCAGCCTGGGTGGTGGCATTATGGACACATGGGCCCAGAGCAGAGGACCAAGGGCAGGGACCAGGTCAGGGCCTTAGGTTGGCTGGCAGCGCACCATTGCCAGAGTTTGAAACCCGGCACCTCAGGAAGGTAGGAAGGGGATTGGGGGGCCAGGGAGTGCATCAATTTCCTACTATACTCCAAAGTCACATTGAGTCTCTTGCTCAGCACTCAGTCAGCTCTAAGTTCCTCAACTGCTGGTAGTGGTGTAAACTAACAGAGGGAACCCTGGTGCTACTGGGCAGCATGGAATGTGGATGTGGTCACCATTCTTGTATCCCATTGGTCAGAAGGAAACATGAAAGAATGGAGATGTGGCCAGAATCCTGTGATGCAAGCAGCATGGGCAGAGTCAAGATGACAGCGGATCCCCTAGCACTTTTCCCATGGAACTCTGCACAATTCAGTTGGGGACAAGAGGGTGACCTGCTTTAGCTGGATGGCTGCACAGATAGTTGTATATGTTTATTTGTTCCCAGTCCTGACCTTGAACTCAGGATCTGGGCACTGTCTGTGAGCTTTTTTTTGCTCAAGGCTTATCCTCCACACAGGAGCCACAGAGCTTCTGGCTTTGTTGACAAAGAATTTGGACAGAGGTCTCAAGGACATTCCTGCCTAGGGTGTCTTTGACCATTTTCCTCCTATCACAGCCTTGTAAGTATCAAGAACTACTTAGAGCTACTGGTGCCTGCCTAATTGGTCTTGCTGTTGTTCTTGGACAGACCAGTGAGTTCCCTATCCTTGGGTTGAAGTAGGAGTTGGAGCCCACAGTTCAAGTCCTGGTCCTGCCACCACCTCCAAATGGCAGGAGATCCTAAAAAACTTGTTCCCATCCATATGATTACCAATGGAATGTGATGTATGTCAAGACTGAAGGAGCATTTTTTGAATGATTCTAGGATAAAATTATACACAAATATAGGACACTGATTGATTTTAATTAATACTTTATGAAGCATTTAAACAATCACAGTAATAAAATGGAGGCCTAACGAAATATCTAAGAATTGGACATCACATAGTATAAACGTGCCATTTTTTCTGCCAGGACTGTGATTGGAACTCATTGTCTTGGTAACTCTGTTCCACTGTGCGGGAAGGGGAAGCTTGCCCCCTTGAAGTCAAGAAATTCAAGTCTGTTCCTTAGGCCTGAAATCAATCCCCACCTATAGAAAACGTCATATTCATGTACAATTCACATATATGATTTCTATTTATATACATATGTTGACTCCACATTGCATTCAGTGTAGTTATTTTATTTTTTAGTTTTATTCATGTATTGACCATTTATTTTATTGGCTATTATGGCACATAGAACATTGATTACATTGATTACATAGGATATAGGTCTGCATATGTATTCCACTTCATACCTGGTACCCAGGACATTCACAGAAAAGGAAAACATGTGTCACCATCAGTTTCTTACTCCATGATTCATTGTTTGGGAGTGCTGGCATCTGAACTCATGGCCTACAAGGCCAAATTAATGAATGGGTGAGTGTCAACATGCCATCCTGGGGCAAATTGAGCAGACAGGCAATTCCCAGGACCTGATATTGAGTCCCAGTGGTTAACAAAATAAGAACAGATTGACATGAAGATGGCAGCACGCTAATAAATATATAATTTTTAGAGTGCCAGAGATGTCTATACATTAGTCAGTTATATAGACTACATTCCTACCAATTCCTGGGTATTTATTATGCCTCTATATAATTAATGTTATTGTTTTCATCCATATACTATGAATGAAATCAATCAGTGTCCTGAAATTATTGCATTCCCGTAAGTAATAATATTCTTTTAATTCTTTATAAATAATAAATGAAATCAATGAACCTCCTGAAATGATGCTGCCTAATTTTATAGGAGCATGATTCACAATCAACTCATTCAACCATGACATTGATAACATTCCATTGTTATTCTTATGGATAGGAACCAGTTTCTTAGTATCTCTTGCCATTGGTTGGTGTCAGGACGGGGATTCGAAATCAGGGCCTATGTTGCTACGTAGGCCTACGGCTTCCCTGATAGTCTGCCAGCCTTTAGCAATGCAAGGTGAAGTACCTTTTGCAACAGTGTAATTCAGACTCAGGAAGGTCACCGTGCAAGGGAAGAAAATGTAAAAAGGCATTTTTCTTGAGCATTGTTTCTGCAAGACCTAGGTGACTAGGATCTCAGGAAGAGCTGTGGGTCCAGTGGCTGTATCCTAGCATACGGTGATAGAAGCTGAGGCAGAGTTGCCAAGACCTGAGTTCAAACGCGGTGCTGAGAAAAATTAAAAAAAGTAAATTAGTTCCCTGGCTTGCACTTCGTGCTGTTTATTCTTCCAGGCTTTGGATTTGAACTCAGGATCTGGGTAAATCTGCAGCAGTGTGGATGAAGGGGAAGATAACTGTACTTGAAGATAAAATCAGGCCTGTTCACTAGTCCTGAATTCAAGACCCAGCCCTAGAAACATATTATTTATACACATTGTAAAGATGGTATTTATACTTACCCATAGATGTTCAGTCCATACATGTTTTGTGTGGTTGTTCCTTGTATTTTTTGTTTTGATCATTTATTAACCATTGATTTTACTATGTTTTACTATTACCTTTATTACATTGATGACATCCTATCACAGAGCATCTAGATTTGTAGAAATGTTCTCCATCATGCCTGACACCCAGGATTCTCAGAGAATAGGAAACCAAGTTTCACACTCGGCTTTTTACTCCACGATCCACTTGTTGGTAGTAATGGGGTCTGAACTCAGGGCCAGCAGGACCAATTGTCCAATAAGTCAAAGTGAACACACCAACCTGTGAGCAACTAAAGAGCTAGGCCATTCCCAAGATCTTACATTGATCCTCAGGGGGTGGTCCAATATAGTCATAAATCCATAATTTAAACATAGGATCTATATTGACATATTTGGGTGGTCAGCATCTTGTGTTTGGTGCACTTCTCCTTTTTTTGTCTTTAATTCATGGAGGTATTTTGTATGTTACAAAATATGGTGACACGTAAAACTGTGCTGACATGAATGACAACCTGTTCCCATGGTTAGAGGTTTGCCTATGCATTCTCCATCATAGTTGAGACCCATGACTTTCGCAGGAGAGGAAAACGTGTGCAACAACTGGCTTCTGATATCAGGATGAATCTTTTGTCAGCGTTGAGATTTGAACTCAGGTCTGGGTAGCTCTGTTGCACTTTGGGGGAAGTGAAAGCTCACTATCCATGAAGACTAGAATGTCAGGCCTGGTCCAGGGCCTGATTTGAAGCCCAGCACTGGACAAAATAGCAAGCCCACCTTTTATAAACATAGGATCTCTCTTGACCTACAGGTGTGGTATGCATCTTGCATTCAGTGTAGTTATTCTTTTTATGTTGTGTCTTATTCATGGATGTATTGTGTATTTTATTAAGTATGGTGACAGATATAACTGTGCTGATATGGATGACAACCTATTCCCATGGCTATAGAGTTGCCTATAGAGCATTCTCCATCCTCCCTGAGACCCAGGACATTCACAGGACAGGAAAACATGTGCAACCATAGGCTTCTCACATCAGAATGAATCTTTTGTCAGTGCTGGAATTTGAACTCAATGCCTAGCAATCCCAATTGGTGAATGGGTCATGGTGAGCACACCAGCCTGTGAGCCACTAAGGAGCTAGGCCATTCCTGGGACCTGAGATCGAGATCTGGTGGGGGCCAATATAGTCATACATTCATAATTAAACAGGGGATCTATATTTCCAAACATGGGTGAGCGGCATCTTGCGTTCGGTGTAGTCATTCTCTTTATTTTGTGTCTTATTCATTGATGTATTGTGTTTTTTCTTGAGTAAAGGATGGTAGATATAACTCTGGTGAATTGGATGACAACCTATTGCAATGAATATAGAGTTGTCTATACAGTCTTCCTCCTAGGTGAGGCCCAGAACTTGCACAGCACAGGAAAACAGATGCAACGACTGGCTTCTCACATCAGGGTGAATTGTTAGCAGTGCTGGCATTCAAACTCAGGTCCTAGGAGGCCCAACTGGCCAATGGGTCCACGTGATCACACCAACCTGTGAGCCACTAAGGAGCTGGGCCGCTCCCAGGAATAGAGATCGAGCCCCAAGGAAGTCAAAATATTCCTCAATGCATCATTGAAACATGGAGTATATATTCACATCTGTGTGAGGACTGCATCGTGCGTTGAGTGTAGTTATTCTCTTTATTTTGTATGCTATTCATGGATGTATTGTGTATTTTCTTGAGGATATGGCGACAGGTATAACTGGGCTGACATGGATAACAACTTATTCCCATGGCCACAGGGTGGACCACAAATTCTCCATTATAGCTGAGACCCAGGACTTGCACAGGAAAGGAAAACAGGTGGAACGATTGGCTTCTGATATGAAGATGAATCTTTTGTCAGGGCTGGGATCTGAACTCAGGGCCCAGCAGGCCCAATTGGTGAATGGGTCCACATGAACACAACAGCCTGTGAGCCATAAAGGAGCTGGGCTGTTCCCAGGACCTAAGATTGAGCCTCCCTGGGGTGGGGGGGGAGTGAGAAGCATAATAGTCATCCATTCAAAAGCTGAAGGTATCATGCAAGTAAGTACATATTTGTATAGAGTAGGAGAGATGGTGACCTGTGATGGAATCCAATCTGTGTGACTACCGATTCTTGGATCTTTCCTGATGACTCCATTTCATGACAGTGATGATTATTGTCACACTTCCTCAACTGCTCTTTACAAATAATAAATACCCCATGAGTCTTGCCTATCATTTCCTACTCACATCATGCACGAACTACTCACTCAAAGATGAGATCGATTGCATTCCATGACTCTTCCTAGGTCCAGAAACGAGTATCTCAGGATCTCCGCCATTCCCTCCTCATAGGGGGGCTGAATTCAAGCCTCAGGACTGGAAAAGATACTCCTTATAGACATTTTAAAGATAGGATTTATACTTCTGTCCAGATGTTCAGTCGACATTGTGTTTGTTGTGGCTATTCATTTTATTTCTTGTTTCATTCATTTATTTACCATTTATTTTATTGACTCTGATGACACCTATACAATTTATTTCATTGTTTACATCCTATCACATAGCATCTAGATTTTAGATGTGTTCTCCATCATGCCTGGCAGTGAGAGGATCTGAACTCAGTGCCTATCAGGCCCAATTCATGAATGGGTGAGTTTGAGCATGGCAGCCTCTAGCCAATGAAGCTGTATCGTGGTCCGCAGGCACTGAGATTGACACCCAAGTTTGGCCAAAACAGCTATACATGAATAGGTAGATGGTGGTATACGAGTAAGTATATATTGGTAAAGAGTGCCAGAGCCATCTATCTATGATTTAATGACACCTACTACGTTCCTACTAACTCTTAGGTATTTATTATGCACCCATTGGAGGAATATTATTCTTTTCATGTTTAATAAACTATTAATTAAGATCAATCAGCATTCTAGGATTATTGCATCCAATTTTAGACTAGATGGATTCATGAACTACTCTTTCAAACGGTATTCCTATCCTTAGTAATGAGTCTCTTGTAATCTCCTGCCATTGGCGTGAAGACTCGGATTTGAACCCAGGTCCTATTTGGTAATGATGAGATCATTCTTTGGAAAATGAACACTGATCTACACCAGAATTGGAGTTAGAGCTCCAGGTTCAAGTGTAGCAGATCCATATGCCCAGACTCTCAGACTCTAGCATTGTAAACTTGTGTCCACAGGGTTCTGAAAGGTCTAATATTGAAAGGCTTAATATGCTCTCCAATCCCTTTGTGATAAGCAGTTGACTTGTATTGTCAATGTCATTACAGTTCTGAACCTAGCAGAGCACTAGTAACTCAGGCCCTCCCCCCTTGCTCAGGAGGCTGAGGTCTCAGGACACAGAGTAAAACCAGCCAGGGCAGAAAAGTCTATGATAATCTGACTTCCACTTCTGAAAATTCAGATGTTCAAGAGTTCCCTGTTTTTCCTTGGTGATGAGAAATTACTGGCACTCTAAATGTTCCTAGAGTTCTTGAGCTATAGAAGCAGGAAAGAAACATTATTGACCCATCCTGTGTTCAAATGAAGTTTTCAGGATCCAAGTCCTAGTCCTGTTAGCAGGAAGAACTCCAGTGTAACACTGTATTTGAATGACAGAAAACAGTTGCAAAAGCCAGGCTAGTTGCAGAGAGCAGGCCTGTAGGATTAGGAGGCAGAATGTACACACTCAACAGGGAAGTTAGTTGCAAAACCAACTCATTCCAGGCACTACCAGCAATGGGGGGAAACCTGAAACATTTGTTAGAGTTAAACCAGGGTCAGGCTTTTGTCAGCCTCTTCAAACAATTACTAATTAACCTTCCTCTTCAGGTGAAGGGAGACTCAGGCTATGTTTAGTTTACCAATAGAGAACCAGTTTAGTGGGGGAGAGGGGAGGAGCAGAGAAGAAAAAACCTGCTCTCTGGTCTTAGGGAGTGGGTTTTTTATTCTCCATCAGTCAGATCTGAAGGCCCTTCTTTTACCTCTGCCAGTGATTCTCCTTCCTTCATTCTCCAAGTAATTAATGCAAATCCCAAGACCAACTAGAGGCAGGGCTGTTTCTCTTCTCTCTCCAAGCACCTAAGTTAGAACCTACCTCTGCCATCTTGGCTCTGGGGCCCTTGGCTGCCTAAGAAGTGGGAAAGAGACAGTCTTCCTGCTCTGTGATTGTGTGAATGCGATGCTGGTGGCCTGGCACACTGCAGAAGGCCTCATGACTGGGAATTGTTCCCTTCTTTCCTCTTGGTGTCCAAGACCCAATTCATCTATCATTTTTCTTTCTTTCTATATATCTATGTATCTATCTATGTTTCTATCTATGTATCTATGTATCTATCTATCTACCTACCTACCTACCTACCTACCTACCTACCTAACTATCTATCTAGCTATCTCTTTGCCAGTTCTTGGGTTGAACTCAAGGCCTGGGCATTGTCTGTAGCACACTATTGCTTGAGCCACAGCACATATTCTGGCTTGTTCTGTGTATGTACTACTGAGGAATCATACCCAGGACTTCTTGCATGCTAGACAAGCACTCTCTCAGTAATCCACATTCCCAGCCCCCTCATCTTTTCCTTAATGGTAGTTTTTACATAAGTATGCTACCATTTTATGTCCCCAAGTTTAACTTTCTGAATACTGGTTACTTCTATGAAACCTGATTTTCTCTTCCCCTGCCTGATTTGTGATGGCTCCTGAATTGGCCTCATAATAAATTGTAAATAAAGGCTGCTGAAAGCTTCATTGTGCATCATATAAGGACACAGGCCGGGAATCCTGGAAGAGAAAACCATGGGTCTGAAATGAAGAGAATGATGCAGTATGCACAAGGAATATATCTGAAAAATAATCCAGTAAATAAAAGCAGAATTATTGCATACAGTCTGTTTGTACTCAGGGAAGTAATATACACACATAAGTAGGTAGGGCACTGATATAT
The DNA here is from genome assembly GCF_019054845.1 of Dipodomys spectabilis. Lineage (NCBI taxonomy): Eukaryota > Metazoa > Chordata > Mammalia > Rodentia > Heteromyidae > Dipodomys > Dipodomys spectabilis. Next base: position 32,015 of record NW_024871112.1, on the reverse strand, counting down.
AAACTTGGCCTTCTCTTTTTGAAATTTTTTTGTGGCCATCCCAGGGCTTAAACTCAGGGCCCGATGCATTCCTCAGCTTATTTTCCCAAGGCTGAGGCTTTACCACCCCCACAGCTCCACTTCCAACCATCTGGTGGTTAATTGGACATAAGCACATACCAGGCTTTCCTGCCTGGACTAGGCTGTGTCTCCTGCTCAGCTTTCTCCCTCAAAGCTGGAGCTCTACCCTCTGTGCCACTGTTCAACTTCTGGTTCTCTGATGGTTTGTTGGAGATTAGAGTCTCACAGACTTCCTGCTCAGGCTGACTTTGAATGGTGATTTCCTGAAGAGGCTTCAAGTGGCTTTCCTCAGGGATTCCCTTAGGAGCCTCTCCACACAAACCCTTAGTCGAAATCTCAAGAGATACATGAAGATACTTCTAGTGTGTTCTAGATATTTAAGGTTTTGAGACACCCAACAATCATAATTATTAGATCATTTTATAGGCAAAAGGTGCAATTCAGACAGTGTGAGGATCACTCCAGTTTTTGGTCCTCTCATCCTGAGACAGTAAATTCACTTCAACTCAATGTTAAATGGCAGAGCTTGCATATCCTGTGGACATTTGCTCCCAAATGCTGTGGCATTCATTTCTCACTTTTGGTTCAAACCTGTGGCCAGAGGAGAAGATGAGGAGAGAAAATACTTTTCATAGAAAGCATTTATAAAGAACGTTGGGTAGTTGACTTATAAATTCAAACCATTGAATTACTCTTTTAATGAGTCAGATTGTCCAGATTAAAAAATGAAGAAATAAGGAAAGAAGGTGTCAGTGGCTTCTCACTGTAATCCCAGCTCCTCAGCAGGCTGAGATGTAGAGAATATGAGTTTGAATCCAGCCAGCTTAGGAAAGTCCATGACACTGTTATTTCTAAGACATCATAGAAAAACCCAGAAGTGGGGCTTTGATTCAAGGTTAATGCACTACTCTTGAGCAAAAGGAGCTCAAGGACAATGCCTAGGCTCATAGTTCATCCCTAGGACCTGCCCCCTCAAAAAGAGCCTGTACCTCCATATCTTTGTGTATATATGTATGTATTTCTGTAGGTGAAGCTCCAGAGTAGCTATGATGAACAGCACCAAGCTAGGAAATTTGTATTCAATACAAAGATTTCATAACAGAGAGTGTTTTGATGACAGTGCATGTTCCTGGGCTCCTCTCACTTTTCCCAGTGTAGCCTGAGGGTTTCTCTGCATCCCAGGCCTGCTGGAAGAAGTCTCTCTCATTGACTGGATAGGCAGACAAAAGGCCTCAGTCCTGTACAGCTGTGTAACAAACAACTTCCTCCAGGTCAGATAGTGAGGATGAGTGTGGGCAGGATCTGCAGGTCAGAAGAAAAAGGTCTCTTTGTAGCCTTAGCTATCTCTCCCCCCAGTGCTCTGGTTTGACAGGAAGCCTTCATTTGTTACACGTTCAGTGGCAGGCCAAGTCCTGTGCACTTATTCTGCCTTTGGGAGACTGTATTATGCTGTTCACATACAGTGCTTAATATAACTCAGGAGTCCTTCAGGCAGATAACTAGGGAACTGAACCTCATGAAGTGTTTCATTGAGGGCGATGATGGGCCTATAATGCTTCTCTTAGGTTTCCAGAAGCTTCGGAAATCCAAGCACATATGTGATATCACAAAGCTTCCTGTCATACAAGGCTAGTGAATCTCATCAGGTTTTGGAATGTTTGACCTCTCCTAGTTGGGCCCTGGATGTCTAGGATTTGGGGTTGAACACAGGGCTGGTTGAACACAGCATCACTTTCTAGTCTGTGTGTGTGTGTGTGTGTGTGTGTGTGTGTGTGTGTGTGTAAGCACACATGTGCGCAAGCACATACACCATTCTTTGAGTTTGAACTCAGGAACTGAGGACTGTATGTAGTTTCTCTTATACAAGGATTGCCTCTTCCACTTGAGCCACAGAGGCACTTCAGCCTTTTTTTTTAGTGATGTGGTCCTGAGAAATTAAACCAAGGGTTTAATACATTTAAAGCACTCTACCACTAAAGCACATTCTCAGCCCTCTACTTCAGGTTTGTTAGATTGTTTCTGTCTTTCTTTTATTGTTGTAGGACCTGAAGTCTAGCCTGGGTGCTGTCCTTGACCTCTTTGGCTCAAGTCTTGTGTTATACCACTTGAGCCAAAGCGCCACTTCAGCTTTTCTTGTGGTGCATTGGAGCTATGTGTTTCAAGGACTTTCCTGCCCAGGTTAGCTTTGAACCTTGATCCTGAGATCTCATCCTCCTGAGTAGCTAGGATGACAGGCATGAGACACAAGCACCAAGCTTCCACTTCAGATTTCTTGGTGGTGAATTGGAGATAATAGTCTCATGGGACCTTTAATGTCTGGGATAGTTTGGAACTCAGATACTCAAATCTCAGCTTCCTGAGAAGGCAGGATGACAGACCTCAGCTATAGAACACTAGGCTGTGGCCTCTGCTAAAAGAAGGTTTTTGGTTCAACGTGGTGGAGTGCTAGCCATGAGCCCAAGGGGTAAGGGACAGCACCTAGGCCCCTATTTCGAGGTTCATGACTGAGAAAAAAACAAAACAAAACAATTGTCTGCAGTAGACAACTGACTAGTCTTCAGTAATACATAATTTTGTTCCTGCCAAGGGGACATATCTTAGTCTCAATATTCTCGGCATGATCATCTCAGTTGTAGAGCTCTTACAAGGGCCATATGGAAGAATGCACTCTGTGAAGGACACAGTACATGGCACTCTTTGCATGACTCAGCACAGAGCATCCTGTGGAAGACTCAGCACCCAGCTCCCAATGCAAGACTCAGCACAGAGCACCCTATGAAGGACTCAGCACATAGCACTCTTCCACAAGCTGTCATTAGAATTAGGGTGCTTTCATCAGTATCACCATTCTTTGAGGAACATTTCACAAACCACACAAGTTCACATCTAATGGTTTAGTGGGGTGGGTTTTTTTTGGGGGGGTTAGCCATGGGTCTCTAACTCAAAGCATGGGGATACTTTTCTAATAACATTTGCTCAAGGCTAGAGCTCTACACTTCGAGCCATATTTCCAAGAATCTAGCAGACTTCCTGCCACGTTTTAAAGCCCCGAGCAGCCAGGATATCGTGGATAAGCCAGGGTAAGCCAGGATGATGGGGGTAACCCATGGAGCTGGGTTGCAGCAGTTTACATCTGGTTAAGTCAGTTTAGGTGGCAGCTGTCAGCACAAGACTACTAGTTTTCTCTGTGATGAGGTACTTGAAGACCTGTCCTTATATAGTTGCATTTAGAACATTCTACCTTTTTCTGGCGGCACTCCTGGGGCTTGAGTAAGGGCTTTGACACTGTCCCTAAGCATTTGTACTCAAGGCTAGCACTCAATTGATTGAAAGACAGTAGAACTTCTGAGCTTTCTGTTTATGTGGCTCTCAGGAATTGAACCCAGTGCTTCGTGCTTATAGGTGAGCACTCAAATACCGAGTCCCAGGAGTGAACGAGGTATAAATAGAAATAGATTGCTATATATAAATATTATATACACAAAAGATGTTTGTATATATTAATTTATGGATATTATTACTATCAAACATTAAATATTAAATTATGGCTCCATTTAATGATGTGTCCAAGTTAACAATTAATAAAGCATTAATTAATAATTAGTAGCCTGTTATTTTTATCACACATGTACATACATCCATTCATATAATTACATATTTTATAGAATGAGACAGATGTCTAGATATTATTAAATCATGCATCATGTGTTACTACCAATTATTAGGCATTTATGTTTCCATGCAATTTTTATTCTTTTAATGATTGATAAAATATTGAACTTAATCCACGTTCTATAATTATTGTGTCTAATTTTATCCTACAATGATTCACTACTAATTCAATCTGTTTTTCATTTATTGTAGTGACAATGCTTCCACCTAGGACATTTTTTATATTTATGACATCCTATTACATAGAATATAGATGTGCAACTGAATTATACATCCTACATGTCACTGATCACTTTCAAAGAAAAAGAAAATGTGTCACGCTTGGCTTCTCACTCCTCGATTACACTTTTGGCAGTACTGGGATATAAACTCAGGGCCTAGAAGGTTCAATTCATGATTGGGTGACTGTCAGCACAGCAGCCTGTAGCCAATTCAGCTGCCTAGCAATTCCCAGGCCCTGAGATAGAGACCCGTATGTTGACCCCATATTGTGCTTAGTGTGGTTGTTCATTTTATTTTTTGTTTTATTCATTTATTTATCATCTATTTTATTGACTGTTATGACAATGAAATATTTATTACATTTATTATATAGGATATAGTTTTGCCCATGTATGAAACTTCACAGCTGACACCAGGAGTTTCACAGAAAAGGAAAACATGTGTTACCATGGGATTGTTACTCCATGATTCAATTTTTGTGAGTGCTGAGATCTGAACTCACTGCCTACAAGGCCCAATTCATGAATGGGTGAGTGTCAGTATGCCATCCTGGGGCATATTGAGCTGACAAACATTTCCAGCACCTGAGATTGAGCCCCAGGGGTTGACAAAATAAGAACAGATTGACATGCAGATGGTAGTACACAAATAAATACATATCTTTATAGAGTGCCAGAGTTGTCTATACATTATTCAGTTATATAGGCTACATTCGTACCAATTCTTAGGTATTTATTATGCCTCCATGTAATTAATATTATTGTTTTCATCCTTAATGAATTATCAATTAAATCAACCACTGTTCCAAAACTATTGCGTCCATGTAATTAATAGTATTTTTTGAATGTGTCAAAAATATTCATTAAAATCCATTGGCCTCCTAAAATCACTCTGTCTAATTGTATAGTAGTATTCAGAAACAACTAATTCAACCTTGCCATTCATAGCATTCCATCAGTATTCCTCTGAATAGGAATGAGACTCTTAGGATCTCCCTCCATTGGTAGGGGTCAGGACTGGGTTTCAAACACAGGACCTATGTTGCTATGTTGGCCTATTGCTTCCCTGGTATCCTGCCAGCCTTCAGCAATGCAATGTTACCAACATTTTTCAACCGTGTCATTCAGACCCAGCATAGTCACCTTGCAAAGAAAACAAATGCAAAACCGGCAGCCATCTGCAAGATGCCAGGTTTGATTTTTTTTTTCCTGTGTAGCATTAATTATTTTTTTTTCCTTCTGCCTTTGGGGCCCAGGAACCCAGATTTGGTTTTGGGTCTAGTGGTTGTACCCTAGCCTAGCGTGATCAAAGCTGAGGCAGAATCGCCATGAACTGAGTTCAAGCTCTGTGCTGGACAAAATATAAATAAATAAATAAATACATTCATACATACATACACACATATATACACACATACATACATTAAAATATTTGAAATATTATGAGGCCCCTTGGCTTGGAATTCATGACCTTTTTTTCTACCAGGCCTGGGATTTGAACTCAGGGTCTGGATAAATCTGCAGCACTGTGGGAGATGGGGAAGATCACCGTGCTGTAAGACAAGAAAGTCAGGCTTGTTCCTAGGTCCTGAACTCAAGTCCTAGCTCTCAAAAAATAATATTCGTATACATGCTTACTGCATTTTGCGGTTAGTGTATTCATTTTATTTTTGTGTTTTATTTATTTCTTATGTATTTTAGTGAGTATGATTACACATATAACATTTTTTACATTCTATTACATAAGAAATAGATTTGCCTCTGTATTCTACATCATTCGTGAAACCCAGGACTTTCACCAATAAGGAAAACAAGTGGGGCAATTGGCTTTCCCACCAGGATTCAGTTGTTGGCAATTCTGTGACTTGAACTCAGAGTCCAGCAGGTCCACTTCATGAATGGGTAAATGTTAGCACATCAGTCTCATGCAAGTGAAGTTGATGGGCAAATTTGAGGACCTGAGATTAAGTCCTAGGAATGGCCAATATATAAACAGACAGATGTTTAGATTGCAGTGTGTGTCTGTGTATGTGTGTGTGTGTGTGCATGTGTGTGTATTTACATATGTATATACATCTATAAATGAATAAAGAGAGACAGATAGACATTTATGTAGATTCTAGTGTATAACCCTATATAAAGTGTGATGTCTATATCTTATTAGCTTATATTCTATTACTACCAATTATTTGGTCTAAAATTATGCCTCCATTAATTAGTCACGGTAGAAGACTTAATAATTTATTAATCAATGACTTATATTTATTGCATACAATCTTATACTGGAATGACTAGCTAATTAGTAATTCAATTAGTACATTTCAAACATTCTATTAGTGTTCCTATATATAGGAATGAATTTCCTAGGATCTTCAGCCATGTGTAAGTGGCAATCTCAGGATTGAACTCAGGGCCCAGGTGTCTGAGTTGGACTCAGGCTGCCAGCCTGCCAGCCTCCAGCCATGGAAGGTCACATACAATTTTCAAGCCAAGTCACTGAGACCCAGGAAACCAAGGAAAAACTGTTTTGTAAATTCCTGTTTTTTTTCCTTCTCCATTTTGTTGGTTTGATGTATTTTTGCCAGTACTGAGAGTTGAACTAGGGCCTAGGATTCCTGTATCATCACACCCCAGCCTAGGGTAATCATGGTTTTCGACACAATAAAATGCTTCCTAGAGCAAAAGGAGCTCAGGGAAAATGTCTAGGCTCACAGTTCAAGCCTCGGGACGTGCCACACACACACAAAAATAATGAGCCAGTAACTCCATGTGTCTGTGAATGTATGAATGTATTTGTATCAGTGAACATCCAGACTTTCTATGTAGAAAGGCACCCAGCTAGCAAATTCGCTTTGAATAGAATGATTTCATGGCACAGACAATACTTTGGAGACAGTGCATGCCCGGGGGCTCCCCTCACTGTTCCCAGAGTAGCCTGAGGGGTTCTCCATACCCAAGGCTGCTGGAGGAACTCTGCTTCATTGTTGGAACAGGCAGACAAAAGGCCTCACTCCTGTACAGCTGTGTAACAAACAATTCATCCAGGCCAATTACTGAGAATGAGTGTGGGCAGGCTCGGAAGGTCAGGAGAAAAAGGCCTCTTTTTACCCGAAGCTCTCTCTCTCCGCAGTGCTCTGTTTTGACAGGAAAACTTCATTTGTGCCACATCCCGGGGCAGGCCAAATTCCCTGCACTCATCCTGTCTTTATAAGACTATGTTTCAATGTTAAAACAAACTGCTACCATTAATTCAAGAGTGCTCCTGGTAGACAATTAGGGAGCTATACCTAATGAAATGATTCATTATTGGCAACGATGCCTCCATGTGTGTGTGTGTGTGTGTGTGTGTGTGTGTGTGTACACCAATCCTGGTGCTTGAACTCAGGACCTGACCACTGCAACTGCTTCTCTGGTACAAGGACAGCACTCTACCACTTGAGCCACAGAGCCACTTCAGGGATGAGGTACTTTTCTAGGGATGAGGTACTGAGGATTCAAACCCAGGGTTTCACACATGCAAAGCAGTCTACCCCTAAGAAATATTCCCAGCACTCCACTTCAGGTTTCTTTCTTTTTTTGTAAGTTGGAGTTGTTCAAGTCTGGGCCTGGGTGCTGTCTCTGAGCTCTTCAGCTCAAGTCTAATGCTCTACCATTGGAGCTTCAGCACCCCTTCAGGCTTTCTGTCAAAGAATTTCCAGCTCAGGCTGGCTTTGGACTGTGATCTGGGATAGTTTTGAACCTAGATCCTCAGCTTCCTGAGCAGGCAGGATGATAGACCTCAGCTAAAGACACCTAACCAGTGACACTTTGCTGCAAGGGGGACCTTGGCTCCCCATGGTAGAAAGTTAGCCATGAGCCCAAGAAAAAAAAATCAGCACCTAGGTTCTGAGTTCAAGGTTCATGATGGAGAAAACTAAACCAAAACAATTGTCTGCAGGGGACAAGTCACTAGAGCTCAGTATATACAGAAATTTGGCCCTACCTTGGGGACATATCCGAGCCTCAACTTTCTCATCTGCACAATCATCTTACTTGTGTAGCTCTTATAAGGACCAGATAAATGAATACAACTCGTGAAGGACTCAGCACATTGCACCATGAGAAGGACTCAGCACACAGTACCCCATGAACGACCCAGCTCCCCATGAACAACCAGCACCCCAGGAAGGACTCATCACATAGCTGTATCCCACAAACTGTCATTAGATTTAGGTTGCTTTCATCAGTATCACCATTCTTTCACAAACAACACAAGTTCACATCAAATGTTTTAGATGTGAGGAGGGTCATCAGCCTCGGGGATTGCACTCATAGGTTGGAGGTCCTGTCCTAAGAACTTTTCCTCAAGGCGAGAACTCTACCACTTTGAGGCACAGCTCAGAGTCTCCCAGACTTCCTGCCAGGGCTGAGTTTTCAACCCACCAGTGTCTGATCTCATCCCCCAAGCAACTAGAGGTAGGAAGCAGTGTCTGGTTCCATGGTGCTGGGTTGTATCTGTTCACTACTAGCTAAGTCAGGTTAGTTGGCAGCTGTCAACTTCATACTCCCAGCTTGCTCTGTGATGAGGTATTTGAAATCCTTGCCTTGCCTTCTATACTTGCAGTCAGAACATTCTAACTTGTTTTTGGATCCAGTCCTGGGGCTTGAGTAAGGGCCTAGACACAGTCCCTAAGCGTTCATGCTCAAAGCCAGTGCTTGACTTCTTGAGTGACAGCACTATTTCCGGCTTTTTCTGTGCATGTGATAGTGTGGAATCGAACCCAGGGCTACATACATACTAGGCGAGCACTCTAGCACTGAACCTCAGGAATGACAAGTGTAGAAATAGATATGTAGATTGTTACATATATATATATATATATATACAATGTGTGCATATATTATGTATGTATGTATAAAACAAGTCAGAGATGTATGTATATTTAATTATGCATACTATATTACTACCAATTATCAATAAATCATTCCTTCCTTTATTTAAGTATTATGGTTGAATACATAACAAAGTATTAATTGAAAATTAGTCAATGTACTATAATTATTGTGTATTATTTTATAATATAATCATACACTAACTACGAATGTAATTGTTACTTTACAACATTCTATTCATATGGATGTATATCAGAATGCGTTTCTTAGGATCTCCCGCTATTCATAGGTGGCAGTCCTGGAATTCACACCCTGGGCCTAGGTTGCTGGTTTGGCTATGGCTTCCCTGATAGCCCACCAAACTTCAGCAGTGCAAGGTAATGTACACTTTCCGGGCCCTGTGAGTTAGACCCAGGATGTTTCCAATGCAAAGGAAAAAACAATGTAAAAGTGGCTTCTAGAACTTCCCAGTTTTATCCTTCTCTTTTTTTCCTCCCTCTCTTTTTTTCGGTTTTGGGGTGAGAACTCTCGGTCTGGGTGCTGTCTCTCAACTCTTCAGCTCAGGGCTGTTGCTCTACCACTTGGGTCATAGCACTACTTCAAGCTTTTTTATGCTTATGTGGTGCTGAGGAATCGAACACAGGGCCTTATGCATGCAAGGCAAGTACTCTATTTCTGAGCCACCTTCCCAGCACTTATTGTTTGCCAGTCCTAAGATTTGAACTCGGGTCCTAGGATCTCAGGATGGGCTGTGAGACCAGAGGCTGCATCCCAGCCTACGATGATCGAAGCTGAGGCAGAGTTGCCCCAGGCCTGTCCAAAAAAATTTAAGGCCCTGGCTTGGAATTTGCACCATTTTTCTGGCAGGCCTGAGATTTGAACACAGGGTCTAGGTTACTCAGTGGCACTATGGGGAAGAGAAAGCTCACCATCGTTGAAGACAAGAAATTCAGCCCAGTTTATAGGGCCCAAATTCAAGCCCCAGCACTGAAAAAAATAATATTCATATATGAGATCTATTTGCATACATGGGTTTACTCCATATGACATTTATTATCCTTATTTTTTTATTTTATTGAGTATTACTACATATATAACATTTATTTCATTTATTACATCTTATCACATGGATTTATTTGCATATGGATTATACATCATACTGAGACCCAGGACTTTCACAAAGAAGGAAAAAATGGGTCAAAATTGGCTTCTGACTCCACATATAAAATTTTGGCCATGGTGAGATTGGAACTCACAGCCCACAATGCCCAATTCATGAAAGGGAGAGTTGTAGAACAAAAGACTTTGGCAAACTGAGCTGCCAGCCAGTTCTGAGGGCCTGGGAACAAGCTTTGTTAGTGGCTGATAGATATAGATATATATCTATATCTATAGATATAGATATAGATACAGATATAGATATAAATAGATAGATCGATTGATAGATCAATCGATAGATAGATAGATGTATAGCTTGCAATGTACATGAGAGAGACAATGTGAGGATATTAAATTATATATATTATGAATTATTATTAAATTTTGCCTCCATTTAATGAAGTATCATGGTTGAATACTTATTAAAGTATTAATGTAAAAGTAGTCTGTATTGTTTAATTAGGAGAATCATAGCATGGTGCTGGAATGGAAGACATAATCCACTACTTTTTGTGTGTCATTCTATACGAGAAACATGAACTAACTGCAAATTTAATTGTTAATTTTATAACATTCCATTAGGCATTCCCATGGATAGGAATGTTTTTCTCAAGATCTCCCTTCATTTGTAGGTGGCAGTACTGGCACTTCAACTCCAGTCCTGGGTATTTTACTTTGAAATGCAAACCATTGGAATGACACTGTGAAGATTTCAGTTTGTCACAATGAAAGAAACGAATGAGAAGAAGAAAAGAAAGCCAGGTGTCATTTGCTTCTGCCTGTAATCCTAGCTCTTCAGGAGGCTGAGAGTTAGAGAATGCCATTATGAATTCTGCCATGACAGGAAAGTCCACAGCACTCTTATTTCTGAGGGATCACAGAGATAAAATATCGCCATGAGTAGGGCTGTGGCTCAAAAGGAGATTGCTACCCTGGAGCAAAAGGAACTCAGGGAGAGTGCCTAAGCTCATAATTCAACCCCTGGACCTGCAAATACAAATTAAAAAAAAGTAACTCCATGTCTCTGCATGTAAGTATGCATGCATTTCTATCTGTTAAGGTCCAGAGTCATTATGATGAAAGGCACCCAGCTAGGAAATTTGCTTTGAATAGAATGATTTCATTGCACAGACAGTGCATTCAAAACAATGCATGTTCCAGGGTTCCCTTCACTGTTCCTAGTGTAGTCTGAGGTTTTCTCCAAACCACAGGTTGCTGGAGGAAGTCTCCCTCATTTTTGAATAGGCAGACAAAGGCCTCACTCCTGTACAGCTGTGTAACAAACAACTACATCTGGGCCAATTAGTGAGGAGAATTGTGGGCAGGCTCTGAAGCCCAAGAGCAAAAGACCTCTTTGTACCCCAAGCTGTCTCTCTCCCCAGTGCTGTTTTGACAGGAAGCCTTCATTTTTGCCACCTCCCATGGCAGGCCAAGTTGCCTGCACTTGGTCTGTCTTTGTTAGACTACGTTCCAGTGTTGAAATAACCTGGTACAATTTATTCAAGGATCCTTCTGGCAGACAAGAAGGGAGCTGAACCTAATAAAATGATTCATTATTGGCAATGGTGCCTTTCTAGGTTTCTGTAAGCTTGCTAAATCTAAGCACATGTGTAATATCACAATGCTTCCTGTCATTTAGGGCTCGTGAAGTTCATCAAGTTTTGAAAATTTTGACCACTCCTAGTTGGGCCCTTGGTGGCTAGGTTTTGGGGTTGAACACAGGGCCTGGGTGCTGACCATAAGCTCAGAGAAAAAACCAAATGGGACGTTTCATTTCCATTGTGACATTACGGATCACATTGTGCCATCCCAAAACTATCATGACTTCTTATCACCTTTGAAAACACTCATGGCCTCTGTGACATCACAGAACCATTTTGTACCTATATCCTCATGGGAACTAATGACAACTGACATCAGACATACCATTGAAACATAACAAATCCTTTCTGACATCATAATTGTGACATCATGTTGCCATTATGACACCATCAGCTCATTTTGACATATAAAACTATAATGGCATCATAGCTTTGTAACATGACATTGTCATTCTAGCGTCATAACACTTTGTGTTTGCCTATGATGTTATTTGATTCTATTTCTAATGTAGCATGTCGGTTTATCTCAGAAACTCATTGTGAATTCATGACCATTGTGATATCACAATGCCTTAGTAGCATCACATTGCCATTGTGATGTCACATTGCCAAATTGATGTCACAAAGGGATTTTGATGTGACCATGGTTGTTTCTGATATCAACCCACATGCCACATTTCAAATACAAGGAAATCACAGATTAGGTATTCATAATGTGACTATGATATCACAATGACATAATGGCAAATGTTTAATGTCATTGTCATTTTGTGATGTCACCATAAGCTAAAGATTTCATAACAATGTGATGTCAGAATTGTTATGATGTCACACAAGGTTTATGATGTTATAATGGTTATGAGGTCACAATGTGTTTCTGTAATCAACTGATATGCACATGTGAAATAGAATGAAATCACAGAATATGCATTCAGAATGTGTCCATGACAGCAAAATGGCAATGCGATGTCATAAAGCTATGATGTCACTGTAGCTTGGTGATGTCGCAATGAGCTGATGGTATCATAGCAACAGTCTGATGTCACACTGGTGATGATGTCACAAAGGGTTTTTGATGTTACAATGGCATGACAGATCTTAATTGACATTAGTTTAAAGTGAGGACAAGAGAATGAAGTCACAATGACATACACAAATGAGCTGTGATGACACAAACGCCATGATTTTTGTCAAAAGTGCTAAAGTTCATGACAGGCTTTGTTGTCAAAGTATTAATGATATAAAAATGGGTTAGTGATGTCAAAACTAGTTTGTAATATCACATCTTATTTCAAGTTTCAATTGCTACAAGTTCATAATGATACAATTTCACAGAAGGAGCTTGATGTCCCAAAGGCCATGAATTTTCTAAGATGTGATGAGGTCATAATAGGTTTGTGAAAGCATGATGGTACAGTAATATCACAATTGCAATATGATGTCAAATGATGTCATAAGAGAGTTGTTATGTCACAATTAGTTGGATGCCATTATAGTGATAAGTTCAAAATATTTTTGTGATGTCACAGTAGATTGCTGATGTGACAATGGCATTCCAGACCTCAATTGTCATTAATTCACAATGAGTATATAAATTTAAAACAGGCTTATGAGGATTCCAAAGCATTTGTTGGCACAAATGTGATGAAGTCAGAACAGATTTGTGATGTGACAATGTGACACAATGGTCATTACATCTAGCAGTGTGATGTCACAATATTCAGGATGTCACAATATTTCATGTCATACCTGAAATAATATGAGGTCGAAAATAGATTGAGCTCTCAATGGGCCTAACAACACAGTGGCAACATGTCACAAAACTTATCAGGACAGGATATGTTAGAATTTTCACAGTTGTTTAGAGATATAACAATGGCAAAGTTATGTCACAAAGGGATTGTGATGTCACAATGCTTATGAAGTCGAACTGTGTTTTTGATATGAACCCACCTGCCACATTTGAAATATAATGAAATCACATAATAGGCATTCATAATGTCTATATGATGTCACAATGACAACATGATGTCATAGTGGTATGATGTCATTAAAGATTTGTAATTTCACCATGAGCTTATGTCATAATGACAATGTGATGTTACATCAATGATTATATTGTGAATCCTTTGTGATATTACATTGGCATATCTGATCTCAGTTGACAATGAGGATATGGATAACAATGGGACTGTCATGTCACAAAGGCCATTTGATTTTTTTTGCCTGTAATAACATGATTTATAATAATCAAGAATGGAAACTCAATGCCAATAAGCAGATGAACCCATAAATCCAATACAGCCTGAATATTATACAGGAATATTGTACATAGAATATTATACAGTTTCAAACTAAAAGGGAATTCTTATGGTTCACCAAAGACAAACACTGAAAATGTTATTTCAAGTACACTGTCAGTCACAAGAAAACAAACACTGAATGTGCATTAGAAGGTGGAATTGAAAGTGTAGCTTACAGAGAAAACAGGATGACAGCTGTTGGGGGTGGAGGAAGTGGAAAGGTTAGGAATTCTTTTTTGGTAGGGAAAAAAGTCACTAGAGATGGCTGGAGAGTTTGTCTTACAGTAATATGAATGCGCTTAATAACCTTGACCTGTCCTCTTAAAATGGCTAAAATGCTATGTTCTTTGTTTAATAAATGTTTCCAGTGGCCTTTCTTATGTTAAATGAAACAAGTAAGATGTAAGTCATCCCTGCTCTGTGAAAGTGGTCACTGCATACTGGAAAGCACAGGAAGGGACAGGATGAAGCTCCCCAGGGAGCATGGAGCACACAAAAGGAATCACCATGGTTCCTCTTGGGCATAGCTAACAGAAATTACCATACACTGCAAAACTGCCCAAGTGGGCCATTTGAATTTTCAAAGGTGCTAAAGATGTCATAATGGGTCTCAAGGTGATTGTAATATCACAACAGCAAGGTTTTATCACAATGGCTTTGTGATGTCACATTGGTGATGAGGTCACAATGGACAGGACAGGGTTGTGATGTCACAACAGGTTAATGATATCACAATGACACTGTGATGTCGCAAAGGATTTTCATGTCACAAGGCTTTGAGGTTACAATGGATTTCTGATATCCACCAATATTGCTCGCTTGAAATATAATGAAGTCACAGAATAAGCATTCACACTATGTCTATAATGTCACTCTGACTTATGATGTCATAATACTATGATATTTATGTTTAGTGATGTCAAAATGGCATGTCTTATGTTATTAGTCATTAGATTACCATGAGGATCCCAAAGGTTGCTATGTGCTGAGTCCTTCAAAAGGTGCATATTGCTGAGTCCATTACACAGGGTACTTTGTGCTCTTTTTTAAAATGTGCTGTGTGCTATCATCCCAAATGGTGCGATGCTCTGAATCCTTGAAAGGTAGGTATCCCGAACAATCACACACGCACACACACACACACACACAAACATGGAGGTCACCGTGCACCTATTGGTGTGTGGGGTGGAAGGAGAAGAGTCCCACAGCAGTTGGGCTGAGGGGAGATTTGATCCCCCAAGCAGCTGCTGCTGGGGTTGGGGGAAGCCTTGACCTGAGGTGAGGCTGCTTCTGTCATGGCCTGGTAGCATTAGGGCAGTCAGAACAGCACAAACCCAGTGATGGAGGTGTGGCCGAGGCGGGGAGGAGGCATGACCAAGGGGAGGACAGGGCGTGGCTGAGGGAGCACGTAGCTGCTGCAGCAAGGAGCACACTGGGCTGGCCACTTGCGCGGCAGAGGCAGGGCAGCCAGGAAGAAAATTAGGGGCAGAGAGAGAGCAAAGAAAAGAGCAGGCACATGCACCAGGGGAGGTAGCCTCAATGGCTGGCCTCTGTTGCTGTAGGAGCACGGGTCTGGGACAGGAGCATAGAGCACACAAAGCCAGTACATCAGGCACATCCCTAGCACAGTTAAGGCTGGTTGTTTCCAAGGGGAAGGGTCTGACCCTGGAGAAGGGCAGAGGTGCTTCGTGTTGTGTCATTAGAGTGGTCCTCTCCTTTTGTGAGAGCCCTTGTTTCTGACAAGGGTACGGGGAATGAGAACCCGCGTGCTCCAGCTTCTACATTGTCCCAGATGACGAACCAACAAAATTAGGAGAGGTACAAATCTGTCTCTGTGTGAGTGTGTGTATGTGTGTGTGTGTGTGTGTGTGTGTGTGTGTGTGTGTGTGTGTGTGAGAGAGAGAGAGAGAGAGAGAGAGAGAGAGAGAGAGAGAGAGAGAGAGAGAATCTTTCTCCTTGTACACCCTGACTGTGCTCAGGTGAGTGATCAGTTGGCAAATTGCAGGTGCTGAATGGATAAGTCTTCTGTCACCGTTCTGGATTTGTGTGTGTGTGTGTGTGTGTGTGTGTGTGTGTATGTGTGTGTGTGTGTGTGTGTGTGTGTGCGTGTGTGTGAGTGTGAGTGTGTGTGTCTGTGTGTTTGTACGTTGGGATAGCAGGGAGATGAGAGCAATGAAAATATATGTGAGTCATCATGTCTAAAAACAGCTAAAGCATTTTATTTCTGTGTGTGTATTTGTTGTTGTTCTTTTTTCAATACCAAGTATGAGCACAGCCACAATTTTTGTTTCCTCCTTCACAGTTTCTTGGCTCCTTTATGGGAAGATTTCAGTAGACATTCCTTTCCTCCTATTTCCACCTCTCTCTTAGCCCTTTCCTATAGCCCACATTAGATGCTGGGCCTGCATGTGCCTCCCCTAGGTGACCTGTGTGAATGCTGGACTAGAGTGGACACTGCTGGACTAGAGTGGACACCTGTCCTTCTATCCACAGCCAAATGTTTGGTGAGGCGAGTGTGACCACAGTCACAATCTTCCAGCCAGACACTCTGCTTTTGTGTTTATAGTTAGAGCTAATTCAAAGGTTGGGAATGTGTCTGCCAAACAAAATTAGGGAATGAGGTGAGGGAGAGGATAGGACAGGGGCTGTGAATCTATGAGGTTTTGGGGGCTGGCATAAGTTGTGACATGGCAGATGGTTCACCCTGACCGAGGATGAGAGGGGAACCTTACCTAGGGCATTTATGGTTTCTGTGGGCATCCGGGCACAGGGCTCTGGGCCTGCACTGGTGGCATGGATTCCCTCCTGGGGCATTGCACCAGTTTTCTGACTCCTCCCTGGAGTCCTGCAGACTCCAATCTGTGTCCACCCTGGCCTGTTTCCAGCTGGGAAGTGGTACACAAGTCCATTCCCCCTCCTGGAGCCTTCTCCATATCAGAAGGTGGCAATTAGCTAGGGCTCACTGAATGCCTGTTTCTGCAAACTGCTGTAGGCTGTCTGGAAGGAAAAGGAGACCACTGACTTGGGAACACTTTAAGTTGGATTGAGAAAAATTAAATGCCACGTTTTCCAGGGTATTTCTTTTATTTAAGTTGGCAATTTTCACTAACGCCTGGGATTATGAGTCAAATTAGATGGATGATTTCAACCGTCAAAATATGATTTTCAGAGGTCAGGAAGATGGCGGAGGAGAAGCTGGAGGCTAAACGAGCTCTCCCATACAAAGAAGTTTTAGAGTTCTAATGAACACTCCTAAGCCAGAGAATTACACCAAGTGTGCCATCACAGTACAAAGAGTTTCGCCAGAAGGGAAAATCCAGGCAAAGAGACAAATCTGAGCACTTACTGGCAGCTGCGGCCACAGCAGCGGTGGCTGTAGCCACCATATCTTCAACACAGAGTCCGGGTCAAAGGTGTCAGACACAGCAGGTAAACAGATACTTCTTAACACCAGCAAGAACTGACAAGGAGCAGATATCTTCACCCTGCAGATCTCAGACCAGGGACTACCCAGGGACCAACCCTCAGGCGTGTGTAGAAACCTGACATCCTAATTCCTGAAGGAGCAGAGGAGGGAAGGCACCCATCCCCAACCCCACTACAGGAGATCTCCGTCTTTGATACTGACAAAAGCCAGGCTGAGCTGCCAGCTCCAACTCAGGCCTTGGGAAAAAACAAGACAGTCATTTAGCAGGTCACAGGAACCTGCCCAGACCTGCAAGGCACAACTGCTCCCAGGAAAATGTCATCCACCCCAGGCAGAGGAAAATCTGCCCCCAGGAGTGGCTTTCTTCACTTGGTAAACAGAGCCAGATGCTGCCCCTCCGTACAGCAACCTAGACAATCCATTGAAATTCAGTAAACATAAACCCCAAGAAAGGCTCCAGGCTGGGCTCTGTGACTGTCTCAGAAGCTAGCCCCTCAGGGAAAAGCTACTGTTTGCTGAAAAGCCTCAACTCTATCCAGAACTTAGCCTCAACACAGCATCCCCAAACTAGAGGAAAAAGCCATCTCCCTCTTTTGTGATACTCAAAAGAGATCCCCCTCTCACAGAACTAGCCTGGGAGGAGGATCACAAAATCCTGGGTAAAGCAGAGCATTTTTTGCTTGCCCCAAAAACTGATTTAATAAACCAATCAAGCTACAGGAAAACCAAACACCACAAGCAAACCAGAGACTCCACCAAGAGACTGGTTATGGACACAAGGGAGATACAGAATCTTTCCATTCCCTCCAAAAAAAAAAAAAAAATCAAAGCACTTTCTTTTTTTTGCATCTTATTTTTATTTTTTTTTTAAATTTTTAATTTTAAAAATGTTTTTTCAATTATTTTTTCTTTTCTTCCTTGTATAATTTTTATTTTAGGTGTATATGTGTATGTGCTTTTTAAAATCTCTACTCATCTTTTGATCCTTTCTTTCTTTCATTCTTTTCTCATTCTTTTCATTTCTTCTCTTTCATTCTTTTCTGCGTGACTTAATTTCTGTTCTGTTCACCCTCAAATATAACCGTCATCAATTATTAAATCTTATCCTCCATTGTGTCCATACTTAATCCAGAAATAACTCAATTCCAAACCTCTTAGACTTAAATTACTTAATAGCAGTATTACCTCTTTACACCCATATAATATTTTTGAACATTTTTATTTTTCTAGTTTTTCATGTCTCCTTTCTATCCCTCTCCTCCTCTCATCCCATCCTCATTCTTCTCTGAATACTACTTCTTCAAACTTACAGTTTTTAAGGGTTTAACTTTTTTTTTGGTGGGGGTCCGGTCGTGGGGCCTGAACTCTGGTCCTGGGTGCTGTCCCTCAGCTCAAGGCTAGCACTCTACCACTTGAGCCCCAGCGCCACTTCTGGCTCTTTTCTTTTTGCTTATGTGGTGCTGAGGAATCAAACCCAGGGCCTCAGGCATTCAAGGCAAGCATTCTACCACTGAGCCAACTTCCCTGCCCCCTAACTTTTTAATTTAAAATTTTTGTTTTTCCTTTTCTTCTTGTCTCTTTTTTCTTTTTCTTCTCTCTTTTTTTCTTCTCTTTTTTTTCTTTTTTTCACTCTCTCTGCTATCATTCTGTCCAATGCATTTCCCTCTTTGGGATTAGGATATGGTTAATTCCACTCTCCCTCACATTCCCAAATCCCTCTAATCCTATTTTCCCCACATTTTCCCTAAACCTAATAATTTCTGGTTGTCAAATTCTCCTTTGCTGTTCTTAGGCCATTAAGACATAGTTGTTTGATGTTCAATAGATTGTATCTCTTGAACCAGATTCTATCTGCAGATTTTGGACTATGCAACTATGGACTTTGGTTGATGTTTACTTTAAAATAGTGTTCTAGTACAAAACTGGTGTTATTGTCATCCCAAATAGGCAGAACAAGCCGGAAAAACACAAGAAAAATAGCAAGCCCGGGGTTCTCAACTCCCACTCATGACAATCAGGGGACAGAACAGATAATGAATAATCCAGAGGAGAGTTCCAAAAAGCTGTATAAACACTACAGTTAAACAGGGTAAGTAGGGCTGGGAAGATGGCTCAGTGGTAGAGCGCTTGCCTTGCATGCCTGATGCCCTGGGTCCGATTCCTTAGCACCACATAAGCAAAAAGAAAAAAGCCGGAAGTGGCGCTGTGGCTCAAGTGGTAGAGCGCTAGCCTTGAGCTGAAGAGCTGAGGGACAGTGCCCAGGCCCAGAGTTCAGGCCCCACGACCGGACCAAAAAAAAAAAAAAAAAACAGGGTAAGTGAAAACTTGCAAATGTCTCTGTGTGAGCATGATAGGGAGAGAGAGGAGGAAAACTAAAGATCAATACAGGAGTCTCCTGAGTGTGAGGAGGCTACTCAAAGATTGATACAGAAATTACATGAGCAGATTTAGAACATTCAAAGATAAAAAAAAAGGATTTGCTTGAGAAGGTTGAGATCAAAGAGATAGATAGGAATTGCGTGAGCTGGCTTAGAACACACAAAGAGAAAGTCAGGAATGGCGTGAACAGGCTCAGAACACTCAAAGAGAACTACTGGAAATGTGTGAACGTGAGGATGCTAATCAAAGAGAAATACAGGAACTGAGAGATGGGGATGAGAATAGACAAAGATCAAAGGAGGCATTTGTGAAATCCATAAACAGAGAGCTGAACGACATCAGTGAGACCGCAAAGGGAATGCTCAGTGGAGCCCTACAGAAGGAATGGGAGTCCAAGGTATCCATAACCAATCAACTAAGTGATTTGAGAATAAACACTGAATACCAAATTAAGGAAGTAAAGAAGTCCTTACAAGATCTAGAACAAAGTTCTAACAAAGAATATTAAGCTCTCAAAGCCAACCAATTAGAAGGAAAAGAAATAAAAAGCAAAGTAGAAAGTCTTGAGAGTAGAATAGACCATGCAGAAGATCGAATCTCGGGGATTGACGACAGCATAGATATTATAGAGAATGAACATACAACCATCCAACACAAATCCATGAAATATGATAGATCTATTCAACACTTGGAAGATACCATCAGAAGGCCTAATCTGAGTGTAGAGAAGAATCTAGAGACAGAAGTTAATGGTCTAGGAAATTTGTGTAACAGCATCCTAGCAGAGAACTTCCCAAACATGCAAAAAGATAGGCCTATTCAGATACAAGAAGCTGTTAGAAGCCCAAATAGACCAGACCAGAACAGGACATACCACGGTCACATTATAATCTGTACAGGATCAATTTAGGCCAAGGAAAAGATCTTTAAAGCTGTCAAGGAGAAAAGATCAATCGCCTATAAAGGGAAAACAAATAGAATCACCTCAGATTTCTCAGCAGAGACAACCAAGAATACTGTACCCACCTAAACTCTCCTTCATTATGGAAGGTAAAATAAAAATGATCCATAGCAACAAAAAATTGAAACAATATATCTCCACCAAACCAGCCCAACAAAAGATCTTAAAGATGTCCTACACATAGAAAACCAACAAGACCACAATAAAGGCCAGGAAACCATACCCAAGAATCCAAGAACCATAGGTAGAACCCAGTAGCTGCAGCCCCAAATTAGGTGGATAAAATGGCAGGAACTCCCAAATACCTCTTACTCCTATTTCTCAACATTAACGGACTTCACTCTTCAATCAAGCGACATAGACTCTCTATTTAGATTAAAAAGCAAGATTCTTCTATCTGCTGCCTTTAGGAGTCACATCTTGCCCATAAAAACAAACACATTTTCAATGTGAAAAGCTGGAACAAAATCTACCAAACAAACGGCCCCCATAAACAGGCGGGAGTTGCAATCCTAATACCATATAAAATAGATTTCAAATTAAAATTAGTGAGAACAGATAAAGAAGGTCACTATATACACATTAAGAGATCTCTCCTTCAGGAGGACATTACAATTCTAATTATGTATTTACCAAACAAAGGAGCACCCAAATTTATCCAAGAAAAACTACTTTATCTCAAATCTCATATAGATCCAAAGACATTAATTATTGGAGACTTTAACACACCACTATCCACACTAGATAGATCAACACGGCTAAAACTCAGCAGAGAAACTGTAGACCTAAACAACTGCATAGATCAACTAGATTTCACAGACATCTAACAAATATTTCACGCAGCAGCATCAGAATACATATTCTTCTCAGCAGCACATGGAACATTTTCTAAAATAGACCACATTTTAGTCACAAAGCAAACTTGTCCAATTTCAGAAACATTGAAGTCATACCATGCATTCTCTCAGATCACAAGTAAATAAAATTAGAACTCAAAACCAAAAGCCACCAAAGAAAATCCTGTAACACATGGAGGCTGAAAAACACACTATTTAATCACCAGTGGGTCATGGAAGAGATTAGAAATGAAATTCAAGTGTTCATGATATTCAACAAAAATAAGCACACAAACTACCAGCTCCTCTGGGACACAGAAAAGGCAGTATTCAGAGGCAAGTTTATACCTCTGAGTTTGTACATCAACAAATTGGAGAGATCTGAAACCAACAATTTAATGAGACAGCTGAGCCTCCTTGAAAAAGAGCAGGAAGATACCCCCAATCCAGTAGACAGAAAGAATTAATTAAAATTAAATCAGAATAAATGAATTAGAATACAAAAGAAACATAGAAAGAATCAACAAAACAAAGAGTTGGTTCTTCGAAAAAATTAACAAAATTTACAGACCCTTAGCAAATCTTATCAGAGAAAGAAGAGAACACATCCAATTATAAATAAACTCATAGATGCGAAAGGAAACAGTACCAAAACAACCAAGATTCAGAACATTATAAGGGAACACTTCTCAAAACTTTATGCTAATATGTTTGAGAACTTGGCAGGAATGGACCTTTTCCTAGCAAATATTGTCATGCCAAAACTAAACCAAGATAATTTAAACCATATTAATAGGCCCATATCAAGCATTGAAATAGAAACAGCAATAAGAGACCTCCCATCTAAGAAAAGCCCAGGACCAGATGGTTTTACAGCGGAATTCTACAAGCCCTTCAAACAGAACTCACACCAATACTCCTCCAACTCTTCAATGAAATTGAAAGAGAAAGTGCACTACCAAATTCATTCCATAAAGCTATAATAACCCTCATCCTAAAACCAGGCAGGGACTCATCAAAGAAAGAGAACTATAGACCCATATCTTTGATGAACATTGATGAAAAACTTCTCAACAAAATTTTTGCCAATCCACTTCAATTCATGAAAAAATCATACAACATGATCAAACAGGATTCATTTCAGGGATGCAAAGCTGGTTCAATATACTCAAATCAATTAACATAATTCATCACAGCAACAGGAGCAAGGATAAGAAACACATAGTTATCTGAATAGATGCAGAAAAAGCAATTGACAAGATCAAATGCCCCTTTATGATGAAGGTTCTGGAAAAACTAGGAATCCATGTTACCTTCCTCAATACAATAAAGGCTGTATATGACAAACCTACAGCCAGCATTATACTTAATCGTGAAAAACTAAAGTCATTTCCTCTTAACTCTGGAAAGAGACCAGAATGCCCACTCTCTCCACTTCTCTTCAATCTAGTATTAGAATGCCTAGCTACAGCAATAAGACAAGATGCAAACCGAAAAGGGATCCAAATAGGGAAAGAAGAAGTAAAACTCTTCCTCTTTGCAGATGTCATGATCTTGTATTTAAAGAATCCCATAGACTCCACTCCCAAATTACTCAAGCTAATTCAAAACATTGGCAAAGTATCAGGGTATAAAATTAATCTTCGGGGCTGGGAAGGTGGCTCAGTGGTAGAGCGCTTGCCTTGCATGCCTGAGGCCCTGGGTTTGATTCCTCAGCACAACATAAGGAAAAAGCCGGAAGTGGCACTGTGACTCAAGTGGTAGAGTGCTAGCCTTGAGCTGAAGAGCTGAGGGACAGCGCCCAGGCCCAGAGTTCAGGCCCCATGACCGGACCCCTCCCAAAAAAATTAACCCTCAAAAAGCAATGGCTTTTCTGTATACCAACAATGAGAATAGTGTGGCTGAAATTAAGAAAGCATCTCCAATCGTAATAGCCCCCAAAAAAAGAAAATACCTAGGAATTAACTTAACCAAAGAAGTGAAGGAACTCTAAGATGAAAATTTTAAAAACCTGAAAAAGGAAATCAAAAGAGATGTTAGAAAGTGGCAAAAACTCCCATGCTCCTGTATTGGAAAGATAAACATCATGAAAATGGCAATACTTCCCAAGGCTATCTACAAGTTCAATGTGTTACCTATCCATATTCCAACTTCATTCTTCAAGGAAATTGAAGAGACAATCCAAAAATTCATATGGAACAATAAAAGACCCGAATAGCAAAAATGATCCTTAACAGAAAGAACAGTGCTGGAGGAATATTAATACCAAATTTCAAACTCTACTACAAAGTCATAGTAATCAAAACAGCTTGGTACTGGCACAAGAATAGACCTCAGGACCAATGGAATAGAACTGAAAACCAGAGATGAACCTACAGACCTATAGCCATCGAATCTTTGATAAGGGACCTAAAAATGTAAGGGAAGAAAAATAGCCTCTTCAGTAAATGGTGCTGGCAAAATTGGTTAACTACTTGTAGAAAACTAAAGCTAGATCCTTATATATCACCCTGCACCAGAATCAACTCCAAATGGATCAAAGACCTCGGAGTCAAAGCAGACACTCTGAAAACATTATAGGATGGAATAGGAGAAACACAAGGTCTCCTTGGCACAGGCCAAATTTTCTTAATAGAGATCCAGAAACACAAGAAATCAAAGAAAGATTGGACAAATGGGATTGCATGAAATTGCAGAGCTTCTGCATGGCAAAGGACATAGCTTGCAAGATCAATAGAAAGCCTATGGATTGGGAGAAGATCTTCACTAGCCATACAACAGACAAGCGTCTCATATCTAAAATATACCTGGAACTTAAAAAATTAAATCTCCCAACAACAAATCCTCAAAGAAACAACTGCCGGATAAATAAGTGGGCTAAAGATTTAAAGAGAGTGGCTGGGAAGGTGGCTCAGTGGTAGAGTGCTTGCTTTGCATGCATGAGGCCCTGGGTTCGATTCCTCAGCACCACATAAGCAGAAAAAGCCGGAAGTGGAGCTGTGACTCTAGTGGTAGAATGCTAGCCTTGAGCTGAAGAGCCAAGGGACAGTGCCCAGACCCAGAGTTCAGGCCTCACGACCAACCAAAAAAAAAAAAAAGACTTAAAGAGAAACTTCTCTGAAGAGCAGAGAAGCATGGCTAATAGACCCATGAAGAAATTCTCAACCTCCCTAGCCATAAGAGAAATGCAAATCAAAAAAACATTGATATTCTACCTCACCTGAGTTAAAATGGCTGTAATTAAGAACTCTAACAACAGATGCTGGAGGGGATGTGGACAGAAGGGAACCTTACTTCATTGTTGATGGGAGTGTAAACTTGTTCAACCACTTTGGAAAGCATATGGAGATTCCTAAAGACTCCACATAGAGCTCCCCTATAACCCGGCAATCCCACTTTTGGGCATTTGCCCAAATGATCACAAACAAGACCACACTAAAGCTACCAGCACAACTATGTTTATTGCAGCTTTATTTACCATAGCTAAGATGGAACCAACCCAGATGCTCCTCAGTAGATGAATGGATCAAGAAAATGTGGTGTATATACACACTGGAATTCTATGCCTCCATCAGAAAGAATGACATTGCCCCATTTGTTAGGAAATGGAAAGACTTGGAAAAATTTTATTAAATGAACTAAGCCAGGCTGAATAAAGCATAGGTCCCATGGTTTCCTTTATTGTCAATAACTAGTATATGTCTGAGTCAAGCAAAAAACGTCAGATAAGTTGATGCTAGTGGAATGAACCCCAAGATAAGTATTCACATGTATTTTCTGTTTTTTTCCTTTCACGTAATTTTTTCTATCATATTCATAAGATGATTCCTATGTTGCTTTGTATGTGCCTCCCCACAGTATAACCAATACTTTCACTGTACTTGATGTTGGTATAATTTGCAGAGGTGAAGGGAAAAAAAAACAAATCGTTAACTAGGGATACATGTGGACCCATTGCAACAATGAGCTGTACACGTTGTTATGTCGAAAAACAAGCTTTACAACTTTGGTGGGGGGGTGGGGAGAGGTTCGGGTGGGGGGACAAGAGGAGTATGGAAAGGGATGGGAAGGGGAAACAATGAGGAGGCAACAATGTTTGATAAGAAATGTCCTTGTTATCTTGCCCATGTAATTGTAACTCCTCTGTAAGGCATTCTTACAATAATAATAATAATAAAATTACATTCAAAGCAGCACAGGCAGAGTTCCCAAGCCAGATTGTCTCCTGCTTTGAATGTTGTGCCTTGACTGCCTTTCTCTGCCAGCTGCTGAATCTCCTCTAGCTCTCTCTAAGGTGGGCACCACAGTGGAGGACATCATGGAGAGCAGAGATTGTGACCTGACCATCCCCATCCTGCCAGCTGGGAGAGAGATGATTCCCAGCACCTGTACTGGACTCTAAGATATTCAGAGACCCCAGGCTACCTCAAGGATCCTTTCTCTGCAACATGAAACTTGGGGCGGGGCGGATGTGATGGACTATCATGTCTGGCCCCATGGGGAGGAGAGTAGGCCCCTTGAACCAGACACTCAGCTCAAGGCAACCTCATTCACACCTGAATGGGGAATTGAGTGCCACAGAGCTGGTCAGCCGCTGGACAGATATCTTTGAGAAGATAGACATCACAGAGGCCCCAGAATCCAGCCAGTACATTGTAGCTCACATCCTCGGAGCCAAAATAGATAATTGAAGTGGCACCAGAAGGCCATGAAGAGGGAGGAGGGAGTACATTGCGAAAGCTACATCAGGCTCTCCCCAACAGAGGATACTTATCTGAATCAGATGGGATTTTTCTGTAGTATTGTCATAGACAGATACTCATTTATTTTTCTACAAACAGTTACAGAGTGCGCCAGGCTTTGGGAGGCCATAGACAATGAAGGGTTCCATGACTAGTTCCACAGAACATGAAGAAACCTTGGTTTGAGCTGGATGCTGGTGCTTCACACCTGCCATCCTAGCTATTTAGGAGGTTGAGATTGGAGGATTGAGTCTTTTGGCCCAGGCAGGAAAGCCTGTAAGACTCTTGTCTCCAATTAACTACCAAAAACAAAACTCCAGAAGGGGATGTGTGGCTCAAGCCCTAAACTGCTAGCCTTGAGTAAAAAGGCTCAGGGACAGCACCTAGGCTATGAGTTAGAGGCACAGGACTGACACAAAGAAAGGACAGAGAGAGAGAGAGAAAGTAGGGAAGGAAAGAGGGAGAAAAAGAGGAAAGGAGGGAAGAAGGGAAAATATGCAAGCCTTGGTTTGGAGTCCCTGGATCAAGGGAGCCAACCATTCACAATTTCTGTGGGGACAGTTTCAAAGACTAAAGCCAGTATGTAGAACCAAGCCACTGACCCCTTAGCAACTTCATGACATCCAGGAGCTGTGTGGTCACCGATTGCAGAGGAAAGTAGCCTGGGATAGATCCTAGGGCTCAGGGTTTTTTTTTTATCATCCCCGACCCCAAGGAGTTTATTTTCTGGTCAGATAAAAAGAAAGTGTCTAAGAGTTAGGGAGGTATTGGGGTGAGGGAGTGTCAAGAGTGGGGAGGCAAGGGATAAGCAGGAAGATAAAAATGGAGGATGATCCTAGGTCAGGTGTATCAGACATTGGAGTCATGATCTTACCTGACAACCTAGACTACCAGTGATAGAGCCTTTGATCCAGCCATGCTGCTATTAAAAGTCTTGACACCTTGAGTTCACCATTGATGACCTGGCTGTTGTTCGCTGCAGGATGCCTGTGCAGTACATCCTTGGGGCTGGGACTTTCCAGGGCTCACTCTGAAGATGACACCCCCGGTGTTCATTCCTGCACCAGAGACAGAGGTAAGCATATCACTGTCACAGCCTGGGAATGATGGTGGGAGTTGGGACTCATGTCACCCTGACACTTCATAGAGAGGGTGCTAGCGCCCTGTGCCTGCCATTCTCAGAGGCAGAAGTGGATCTCTTTGCTGGCTCAGTCTTTAGTCTAGATGGCAGATCTGGGATTCAGAGAGGGCAGACTGAATGTGGGGCAGGGCTTGGTAGAGGCTGGTGGGAAAACCAGAGGCACTGGGCTCTGAGCAGGGTTGTATCTTTGATAATACAACACAGGAACACTCCTGGGATAGAACAGCCCTTTTCACCTTGCCAAGAGGGACCTAGAGACCTCCATTCTCCATCCCTTGACCAAAAACCCTTTGGTTCCCATATCATGTGTTTGGATAACTAGATCTCATCTCACTGCCCAGTGTTGAGTCAGGACAGTGAGAGATCCTGATTCTTTGATAAGGTCATTGGATCCTCAGTATGAGATTATACTTGAATGTCCTAACTTGGTGCATGGTCAGTCCCATCTAAGACTGCCATGATGTAGAACAAAGAATCTAGAGAATCAGAGCTGGATAGGGTCTGTTCTGGGAGGCTTGAATATTATGTGTTAGCTTTGAGCTCCGGTGTGCCCACCTGCTTCCCTTTCTTGGGTGGGTCTATGCTAGAAAAAGCTTGAAACTAAGGTGTGGGTCTTGTCTTTGATGCTCAAAGCTAGCACGCTACCATTTGAGCCACAGCTCTACTTCAAGCTTTTTTTGGTGTTTAATTGGAGATAAAAAGTTCCCATGAACGTTGCTGCCAAGGGTGGCATCCAACTGCAGTCCTCACATCTCAGCTGCCTGAGGGGATAGGATGACAAGCACGGAAAAGCATCTTTGGCTATGTGCCAGTAGCTCATGGTTGTCATCCTAGGTACTCAGGAGCTAAGATC
Source organism: Dipodomys spectabilis (assembly GCF_019054845.1). NCBI lineage: Eukaryota > Metazoa > Chordata > Mammalia > Rodentia > Heteromyidae > Dipodomys > Dipodomys spectabilis. The sequence continues at coordinate 3,789 of NW_024871112.1, read as the reverse complement.
TGAGGATCATGGTTCAAAGCCATCTTGGGCAAGAAAGACCCTGAGAGTCTTATCTCCAACAAACCACCAGAAAACAGGAAGGGGTGCTGTGGCTCATGTAGTAGAGTGCTCGCCTTTAGCTGAAGAGCTCAGGGACAGCACCCAGGCCCTGAGTTCAAACACCACAACCGAAAAAAAGAAAAAAAGTAAAATATGTTTGCCTGCAAAGATGTGGAGGTGTGTGTGGGGGTGCTGTGATTGAGAGACCAGGTGCTGACCTCACTGTACAGACATTTCTAAGAACTCCTCAAGTTTGCCCGTTTGAAGCCACAGTAGGATGGGAGGTGCCTTACCAAGAACGCAAGAGGACGAGGCCTGTGGCAGGCAGGGAGTGGTGGGATGGGTGCAGGGGTAGGATTGTTGTATCTGTATTCTCTCCATTGAAGGATGGATTTGGATGCTGGGTGTCAAAGTTTGAAGTTAAGGGTTGCAAGAAATTTGTGGCCTGACGAATTGGGTTTCCTCGGGGTTTATGAAGGTGGTTGAAGCCTGGGGCTGCCGGTGCTCACAACTGTCATCCTAGCAACTCATAAAGCTGTGAAGACCACGGTTCAAAGCCAGCTTGTGCAAGAAAGTCTGTGATACTTGATATCCAATGAACCACCAGAATACAGGACACGGTGCTGTGGCTCAAGTACTAGAGTGCTCATCTTCAGATGAAGAGCTGAAGGACAACACCCTGGCCCAGAGTTCAAACCCCATGACCAACAATAAACAAAGAGGTGGCCTGATTTTTCCACATAGCAGTGTGTATGGTAGGAAATTCCTTGCTGTGTTATGAGATATTACAGATATGTGAGAGGCTCAATGTTGTGTCTACAGTTATTCTGAGTATGATAGTGCCATCTTCACGCAGGTCAGATGTGATCCTAATGGAAGGAGTTCATGGTTCTGTTCTCAGGAACTGCTGAGGCCGTGGAATGTCCGTGTGTATCTGTGTGTGTGTGTGTGTGTGTGTGTGTGTGTGTGTGTGTGTGTGTGTGTGTAATTTTCCCTCGTCTTTCTCTGTCCCCTTCCTGGCTGCCTGGCTGCCCCTTTCTGACCTCAGATGGTGACCCTCCTCCACACTGACCTTGCCTTTAGCCCCCTATCAGGGCCTACAATGAGTCCTAAATTGCCAGAGGCCTGTGTTCCAACTTTTCTCTGGGGCCCAAATCTGGCTGTCCCAATATTTGGCCACCTCCAGGGGATTCTGGAAAAGCAGTGCCAGCTGGCATAGGTCTCCCCTGCCTCAGAGGGAGGGCCTCGGTTATACGATGTCCTGTCCTTTTCCTCAGCTGGGCCTCTGACTGCACATCCCTCTCAGCAGGCTTGCAGTGGCTTGGGGAATGGGTGGTTGCTGGTGGCTCTGGCCAACTCGATCTTAACATCTGACTGAAGGTCGCTCAAGCAAGGAGGATCCAGGGCTACATGAGAGGTGAGGCCAAGGTGGCTTGGAAGTATCTGCCAGTGTCTAGGAAATGTAAATGTACTTTATTGCAGGAAAATTTAACTTCCAGCACCAGCTGGACCTCTCAGGTCTTGCTACACAATTCTGGATACCCAGAATACAGGAGGCACAGACTTTAGATTCTAGGGCCAGGGAACTAGAGGATGAGAGACTTGTATGTCCAATACCTCAATGTTCTGGGGCATTAGTCTTGACCTGGCTATGCCCCCGCTTGTGTATGTTCACTTCTTAACCCATTGTTGGCCACACACCAGCCACTTGTGGCAGTACTATGGAAGGGGCAGGAGTGGAAGTGAGATCTAGGATGAACAAAATCTGGATTTATGGCCTGTGGGGTGGCAAAGGGTGTCTTAAAAAAAACTTAGAGCTGGAACTCGGGGTCTAGGCACTGTCCCTGAGCTTCCTTTGCTCAAAGGTAACATTCTACTACTTGAACCACAGTTCACCTTTCATCTGTTTTACTTGTTTAGTGGAGATAAGAGTCTCATGAACTTTCCTGCCTGGGCTGGCTTCAAGCAGTCATCCTAAGACCTCAGCCTCTTAAGTAGCTAGGATTGCTGGTGTGAGCCACAGGCACCTGCTAAGGATGTTTGTGTGTGTGTGTGTGTGTGTGTGTGTGTGTGCGTGCGCGCGTGCATGTGAGTTTACCGGGACTTGAACTCAGAGCCTAAGTGCTATCCTTTAGCTTGTTTGTACAAGGTTGGTGCTGTACCACTTGAACTACAGTAGCTCTGCTTCCCAGCTTTTGGTGACTCATTGGAAATAAGAGTCTGCCCAGGCTAGGTTTGAATCTTGATTGATCCTCAGGTGTCAGCCTTGAGTAGCTAGGATAACAGGAATGAGCCACAGGTGCACAGCTGATAATGGCCTTTCTCCACAGCGGACTGGAATCTCCTGAAAGCTTTTCTTTATTTTTACTGTGCCAGTACCGGGGCTTGAACTCTGGTTTTGGGCTCTGGTCTCTTAAATTTTTCCCTCAGTGCTGGCACTCTACCACTTGAGCCACAGCTCCATTTCTGGCTTTCAGTAGTTCATTGGCAAAAAGAATCTCGATAACTTTCCTCCCTGGGCTGGCTTTGACCCACGATCTCTGAGTAGCTAGGATTCTCTTGAGTAGCTAGGATTTACAAGGGTTGAGCCACTGGTGCATTGTGTAGAAGGTTTTCTTAAGCAAGAGTTCTTCCCTGCATTTGCCCTGACTCCTCCATGCAAAGGAGGCCTGAAGGTCAGGAGCTGTGAAAATTAGGCTTCTAGCCACAGGAAATGGCTGGGGTCCATGGAGAAAAGTCAAAGTTAATCTTCCCCTAGGCCCCATTCTGGGCCCCACCCTCTGCCCTACCTATGACTCAAGTACAAACCTTGACCCACCCTTGAATGTTCTGCTAGACTTGTCTGAGGCCAAACAACCTTCATTCCACCCACACTACCTGCTCTACACCACACCTCAGGACCTTTGCCCATGCTGTGTACCTTCTGCCTGAGCCTCTCTATCCTGTTCCACATCTTAGAACTCATGTGGAATTTTGGCACTGCTTATATCAACTAGTGAATCAAATTTTTCCTTCCCTTCTGCATCATTTTTTTTAAAATATTGAGTTGCTAGAGATGGAACTTGTGCATGCTGACTGGCAAATGCTCTATATTGGTGTGTGTGTGTGTGTGTGTGTGTGTGTGTGTGTGTGTGCCACTCGTGGGGTTTGAATTCATGGCCTAGATGCCATCCCTGAGTTTTTATGCTCAAGGCTAGCATTCTACTACTTGAATCACAGCTCTGGCTTTTTGGGTGCTTAATTGGAGAAATGAGTCTCATATAGACTTTCCTGCCTGCACTGGCTTGTAGTTATGATCCTGAGATCTCAGCCTCCTGAGTAGCTAAGATTACAGGGGTGAGCCACCAGCACCTGGCCTCCACCTGTCACCTATAACCTCAGCCCTTCTCTGAGTCCCAGAAGAGTATGTCTCACCAAGGTCACATTTTTGGGGGGGGCTTGAACTCAGGGTCTAGGCATGTTCTTGAGCTGTTTTAGCTCAAGGCTACATTCTATCAGTTAAGCCACAGTACCACTTTTGGCTTTTTCTGTTTATGTTGTACTGAGGAATCAAACCCAAGGCTTCATGCTTTCTAGGTAAGCACTCTATCATTAAGCCACATTTGCAGCCCAAGGCTCACTTCTAACAGGAGCTATGAGGGTGGTATTTATTTGAGTACCCTTTTCAGCACAGAAATCGCTGGCCATTTCATATCTTTGCCAGGATTTGGGACCAGCCTGAGACTCGGCAATGAGGAATGATGAATGAGT